>NW_028141978.1:15597500-16345000 GCF_025532165.1 Camponotus vicinus | reverse complement strand
GACAGACAGACAGACAGACAGACAGACAGACAGACAGACAGAGACAGACAGACAGACAGAGACAGACAGACAGACAGACAGACAGACAGACAGACAGAGACAGACAGACAGACAGACAGACAGACAGACAGACAGACAGACAGACAGAGACAGACAGACAGACAGACAGACAGACAGACAGACAGAGACAGACAGACAGACAGACAGACAGAGACAGACAGACAGACAGACAGACAGACAGACAGACAGAGACAGACAGACAGAGACAGACAGACAGACAGACAGACAGACAGACAGACAGAGACAGACAGACAGAGACAGACAGACAGACAGACAGACAGACAGACAGACAGACAGACAGACAGACAGACAGACAGAGACAGACAGACAGACAGACAGACAGACAGACAGACAGACAGACAGACAGACAGACAGACAGACAGAATCTCGATCGGTTTAACCGTTCGATTATGCTCTATTATATGTTTGAGGAGGTTTAGTAAGTATTGTTGGCGTTGTTATTTACTATTAATTGATTTATTAAAATGTGGTTTTCCTTTATGTAGGTTTTATATATGTTTATGTATATATATATATAACTGGAAAGGTACAAGCCTATGGATTTTTCATGGATAATGTGTGTACGAAATGAGCCTTTTTAAATATTTAACAAGGCTGCTACGCAAAACATCCGTAATTCTTTGTTTGAAATTCATTTGGCAAGTATATTCAAATATATATATATATAAATTTTATATTTGTAATTGAGTAATGTATTTTTGAATATGGATTCACGTGTAGGTTATTGTTGAAATGTATTTCTAAGGAAATTTTACTAATAAATATATTTTATTTTTCTGTATAGCGTGTTCGTTAGGTGATGAAAATATTGAGACACCCGGTGGACAACCGAGTGAGGCTGTGTTTATAGGGTGACTTACTATTCTGCATGCAGAAAGAGTTATGTATAAAAATTTTATTCATACTGAAATTTTTCCTTTTGTAGTTATTATTTAATTTAAGATATTTATTGTTAAAATTTAGTGTATTAATATTTGATTTATCATATTTATTTTACTATTTGATTTTCGTCATTCCTATATGGTTATATACATTTGTAAAATATTATACCTTTTTAGTACATTAGTTTTTATTAATTAAAATTTTATAATGATAATAGATTTTTCTATAGATTGATGTTTTTATGTATTTTATGTTAAGTTAATTTTTACATAAGGTCAAATATTATTTGATTGTTATTTTCAGCTGCTGGGACTTGGAATTTTTGCTACTTATTTATGACGAGCTGTCTTATATTGTTAGGAAGAGGATATATATATATATATATATATATATATATATATCCTCTTCCTAACAATATAAGACAGCTCGTCATAAATAAGTAGCAAAAATTCCAAGTCCCAGCAGCTGAAAATAACAATCAAATAATATTTGGCCGTATGCAAAAATTAACTTAACATAAAATACATAAAATATATATATATATATATATATATATATATAGGGTTATAAAAGGTATGTAAGTATGAATTATATTTTAAATAGTTTACTTAATAATTTTTATAGTAAATCTTCTTACACATTTATTATAATTTTCAGGTATCAAGACTCTGAGAAAAATTACTTTCTAATAGTGAATATATATATATCTAGGATTTTAAGCTTTGTGCCGGCAAATTGTCGATTTTTAATAGTTTAAAACGAGCAACAAATTCAATCTCTTATATATTTCGATAATATAATGCTTACGGATTATTTTAATACCAAAAAGATGCGAGCAACAAATTCTTTGAGTTACTTTTCTCTTGTACAAATGAATGGCATCGTTCGCCGATACTTACGATATGTTGGTTTTAATTAAATAATATAATTTTTACAAAATGTTTTTACACTATTTTGGAACACAAAAATAGCACATAATTCTGGTGTAATTGATTTTTTTAATTGGAGCATTTTTATGATTTTTCCATTATGGGGGGGCTAGCTTAATGTCAAGCTGGCCCCACCCACTTCAAACGTAATTTCCTGCTAAACGGTTTGAGCAACAAAATCCGGACTACGGCAACAAATTAGCACATAATTAGCACAAAATTAATTTTATAAATTTTCTTTTATTATTGATAATTTTTTATTAATCTTTTATATTAATATTCCTTCTGTGTAAACTTGCTTTCAGAATATTTGTTAACATTTTTGCCACAGGTTATGTCTCAATTCATCCAAATATTAATTTAACTATATATTTTTTCAGGTTTCAAAATTTGTAATAGCTGCATCTCACTTATGGCAGTCCACTTACATCATCCATCGAAGTGATCCGTATAGGGCAATATGATCAATCGTTAAAAGATTTTAGGTAGGTATTGTTTTATAATTAAAAGTGTTTTTACTTAGTCTTTAAATAAATTGTTTCTAATATTATTTTATAATTTTCAGGAGAAGTGTTATGTTTTATGAGGTAGCTCGGTTGGTCCATAAATATTTCCGTATATTATTGTAAAGGGAATTTTATGAAACTTTACATTATAGTAAGTATAGGTACTTATATGAACGTATTTTCCCTTACGATATTTTTGCTCTAACAATATAAATTACTTGAATTTAAAAATAGAATTTTAAATTTGTCTTCTTTTTGACTAAAGGAATTAATTATAATAGTGTTTTATATAACAGTTATGTTCACTTTTCTGTAATTAATTTAAAGTGTATAATTATTTTGCATGCACGATTACTGCAGGTGTAATATAGTATATTTTCCTAGATTTTTGGTTACATATATATATTAATAGATATTTGAAATAATAAATTTTCTGCTAATATTCATATAATGATTTATATGAATTTTGTCGCGAATACCTTTAACACAGTTTGCATTATTCAAAATAATTCTGTTGATGATTTTTCTTTAATAACACAATTTCGAATCTATTTCTTTCCTGAATAAAGTTGATTAATAATACTTGGAGAAATATATTAATTTTATTCGATTAACATATTTCTGTAAAACCAGCTATTCAGTTAGTACTGGAAGTTTGCTAGTATTTTAGTTATATAGGATAACTGAATAATGTGAATATCGGTTGATTACATATAATATATATAGTGATATGAATTTATAATGAATATATATAATTACATTTAAAAATTATATAAGATAAAATATTCTTGATATTATAATACAAAGTAATATTTAAAATTTTTGTTGCGGGACGTAACAAAGCATTGTGTCTCTGTCTATCAAGGTTACACTTGTTACGTCCCCAGTTCCTCAGGACTGGTCTGGAAGTCTTACTTTCCCAGTTGGACGCAATTAATCTCTCAATTTGTTTTAGGGCAACCTGCTAGGCCGGCTATACCCTGGGACGCCGAGAGATTGAAGGTCTGTTGTGCTCGTAGAGAGAGGATTCAGGAGGGAATGCGAATAAATAAATGGTTTATATAGATTTAAGATTTCTTTATTTATTTCACCTTTTGTTTCTTTTCTTTTATAACTTGAATAAATGTGGATTTATTCCTCCGAAGAGTAACCGTATATTTCTGGGAGAATATATGAATATTCGTTATCGATATTTGCAATAGGTATCGCGGTTTCTATTTGAGGAATCTCTAAGGGTGCGAAAGGGTCTAGATCCTCGTAGGTTACTGGTGAATAGCTTGGGGGAGGATAGAAATCGTCTTCTTCCGGCGAATAATTATGTTGGTCTGGTATTACTGCGTTGGGCGCTATCTCAGCGTTTCGCGCTTCGGTTTCCAAGATAAAGTCGCTCAGTTCTTCAGGAAAATCCTCTGTTGTTTCTGGGATGGTGTAGTGATTCTCCGTAGATGGCGTTATTGAAGCGAAGGTATTTATCTGAGTGTTGAGGGGTTCCTGGATTTTTATACTTTCTTCGGGTTCAGGAATCGAAGGGGGAAACAGACCGTTTGACGTTGAAGCATTTATTGTTGTGGTCTTTGGGATAGAAGAGGAAGACTGACTTATCGTAGATGGGGTAGGCTCTATGATTTCGTTATCCAGCGATACAATAATATGGGGTAAGCGTCATGTATTTCTATTTCGGCGTATACGACGAGAGGTTTCGCGAATGGAAGGCGTTTGTCGAGTACCTTGGCTTGCACGTCGTACGCGAACCATCTATTAATTATATGGTTTGGTAACAATTCATTTAATTAAGTAAAAATGGAATAATATTGTATAGTGGTTCGGTGTTACTTACGTTGACCAACACCTGTTAAATAAAAGAAAGGGTCTCGCGTGACTATTCGTTCAATAATAAATAATTATTATCCCAAGAATACAGAAAGTAATAGTAAGATCTAGTTATTGAAGCTTCATAAGGGTTTAGATCGCGGCTAGAATATAGTCGGAGAAGAATAAATCATAATAGTAATAATGAATTACCGAACCGGGGTAATTATCGACTCACGAAAATTACCGACCGACGGTAATGTAGATTTCTGTTTTACCGACCGATGGTAACATCGGTTTTGCCGACCGTCGGTAATATAGATTTCTGTTTTACCGACCGATGGTAACATCGGTTTTTGCCGACCGTCGGTAATGTAGATTTCTGTTTTACCGACCGATGGTAACTTTAGTTTAATGACCGTCGGTAATGTAGATTTCGGTTTTGCCGACCGATGGTAATGTAGATTTCGGGTTTACCGACCGATGGTAACTTTAATTTACCGACCGTCGGTAATGTAGATTTCGGTTTTACCGACCGATGGTAACTTTATCGACGGACGGTAATTTATATAATTTTGTTAAATTATTAGGTTTTGTTTTTAAAATTGCGATTTGAATATCTAAAGTCGGTTTACTGAAAATCGAAGAGGCTTGAGGAGGAATAAGGAGATTAGATACTTTAACAATGTATCCACCTGTCAAACGTCTGGCTTAGTATTAACCTTATGTCAGGTTATAATAAATGAAATGTACTAAAATAATAATTGAAATTATCAAAAGCTAAGCCAGTGAATCATCACTAATTTCTGGGATGTATCTCGTGTCTTGAAATCAAGGCTAGATTCAATCTGATGGTTGCGTCAACCAGCTCCAAAATTAAAAGACAATCTCATAAAAATTGCCAATTAACCGGGCCGAAATTGTATCTTCGCCTAATCAAACGTCGATTGACAGGACACTCTAGTTCCGTTTTCCAGGAATGGTCAACAGCTCCAAGAAAAAAGGAAACTTCCCTCAGGATAATTGCCCTTTCACTGTGCCGCACTTGGGTTCGTCCTGCCGAAGCAGTTTCGCACTCGCTTACTGTCAATCGAGTCGTCTTATCAAGAAGACAAGTCCCAGTAAAAGTCATTCGAAATTAAATTAATTGAGGGCTGGGAAGGATTTGCTTATGGGTCAGTGTCTATCAATCTGCAGATTTAGTTTTATTAAGTTAATATTCATTCTTTATAAAATACTAAATCAGAGCTCAAATTCTATGATTCGACCTGTCTTTAAAGAGTGCGTCCCGTGCTCTTTCGAATAGTGTCGATGTACAAGATGAACTAGTTTCTTTTTCAGAAATCGTCAACAGCTCCAAGTAAAAAGGAAATTTCCCTCAGGATAATTGCCCTTTCACTGTGCCGCAAGGAGTTATCCTCACCGTACGTCAAGTACGAGACACACTAGTTCCATCAACAGCTCCAAGTAAAAGGAAACTTCCCTTAGGATAATTGCCTTTCATTGTGCCGCAAGGAATTATCCTCACCGTACATCAATTGACTACTCTAAGGCGACATTTCACTCTTGTGATTTAACCCAAAGACCGGTTGAACACTCAATAATTCAATAAAATCAAAAGATAATTCTATTTGAAATAAAGTTTAAGATTTAAATCAATAGAGAGTAGGGATGCGGAAATGTGGATAGTTGAGGGTGTAGATTCCCGAATAATTATTATGCAAATTAATATTGTTAGTATTGAGTTAAATTGAATTAAGAATTTAGATGAATAACATTCATCTAAGTATTTACCAAGAGCTGCTGTATTTTAATGTATGGATGCTGCTTCCTTCCACTGGATGCCGTCTACTTCGGTGATGGCTCAGGAAGAGGGTTGCAGTCAAGCAATGAAGTCTCTCGGTGTGTAAGGATGATTCCTCTCTGCTGGAGACCGACTGCCTCGGCGAGGTCCCTGAAGAGAGGTCTGGAGCCGTTGGAGAATAAGTGGCAGGAGACCCAGATTATAAGCTCGAAGACACTTTATTTTCAAGTATACTTGAATATAATAGAATATAATATTTGACGGCTCTGATGTATGGAGATGTCTTCTTGAGAGCGCTGAGTCAAATGCCAAGTTAACACTGTGAAGATCGTTGGGCCAAATGCGAGGAGGACCGCTCTGCACGGGTTTATATAGTCGTTGGTCCCGGTTTTGCACACGGGCCCAATGGTGGAGGATGCGCTTCGATGTGGAGAGAGTTGAGCTGTGATTGGTTCCCTCCTTTGCTTCTGGATGCGCGCGCCTCAAAAGATGCGCGCGCCTCGAGAGACGTGCCGCGTTGTCGATAGGCGATTGGTTTCCTCTGACGTGCTGGCGAATTATGATTGGCTCTCTCTGACGTGCCAGATGCGCGCGCCTCAGATGATGCGCGCACCTCAGGCATGGGTGGCGCGATCGCTCATTGGTTCCCTTCTCCGGGCTGGGATGCGCGCGCCGCTGGGCGTTGCCGCAGGGAGTGGGCGCGACTCTTCTGATTTAGAGTGGGGGTGATGGAGCGGTCAGTATAGAATCGGCTATACTGGTTACATTGTCTTTTGACATATAATTTTTATAATAATTATTTGACTATCAGAATTTCTTTGCAGTTCACATGCATATATTTTCTAATGTAGAATTTTAAGCTCTAACTGTAGAAATGTCAACGGAGTTTCTAGCATGCTCCGTTCAAAAGTTCATTCTTTTCCTTTATGTATTATTATATAAAAATGCTTTTAAATATTATTAATAAATTCTGATATCATAATTATTATAATTACACTTCTTTTAACATCTGAAAATATATATATTTATGATTACGCAGTGGGATATAGATATATGTATATTTATATATAGATATATCTATATGAATATAATTATTGTTAACAAATTCTTGTTTTAGCATGCAATAATTTATTTTATATTGCGGTGGGATATAATTAAAAGAGTAATATAAATTAATTTCATTTCATGGCACAATAAAGTATTGCGGCTATTTTATATATGCATATAATTAATTCACGGTGGAATAAAATAATGTAAATTAATTGTTTTTAATAAATTATTGCAGCTATTTCACGCGGTGGGATATAAGTGAACATAATTTTAATTTACGGCGGAATAAAGACTTAATTAACTATTTCAACATGTTATGCAACAATTTTTATTCTCTGATTTTACTTTTAATATTTATAACCGTTAGGTTTTTGAATTAATAAAATAATAAAAATTATTGTATATGCATAATATTAATATTTAACAATAATTTCGTTTGTCTCTTAATAATAATTAACTATTTCATCATGTTGCATTATGTTGCGCAATAATGTTCGAACGAAATATTCTTTGGATTTAACTTTTAATAATTATAACCGTTAGGTTTTTGAATTAATAAATTAATAAAAATTATTGCATATGCTTAATATTAACATTTAACAATAATTTCGTTTGTCTCTTAATAATAATTAATTATTTCATCATGTTGCACAATAATATTCGAACGGAATATTCCATAGTCTTAGAGCTTAGAATGCGACGAGCTCGGTATTTCTGAGAATTGCGATCGATCGGCGCTTCTGAGAAATGCATTGCATTTAACCTTGAGCACCTTTTAGCGACTTATAATATTGCATACGTAAAATCATATTTAAAACTTTACTTATAAAATTAGTAATATTGAAGTTTTTATAATTATGCATATATGTATCGACTCAGCTTTTTATGCTCTTTAAGTAAAAATTATAACGAGATTTATATCTATATTATTTTTTGAGTTAATAAGGAATCAAAGATTTTTGAAATAGTCTATGCCTTAAAATAATGAGATATATGTATAGTCGGTGCTGAGACGTGTACAAATATATATATATATATGTATATATAACTTAATAAAAATCCTTTGAATTTTAGTTTTTAACTTTTTTAGTATCAGGTTAATATACCAATAAAAGAGGTATACTCTTATATGTCGGTAAGGTTAGCAACATTATTATCCTCAGTCGGTAAAGTAGGAAGTAACTTTATCTTCAGTCGGTAAAGTAGGAAATGACTTTATCTTCAGTCGGTAACGTCGGTAACTGTGTTATCATGTGTCGGTAACTTTTACTCCGTCGGTAAGGTAGGAAACTACTTTACCGTCTGTTGGTAACTTTTGTGCGGGTGACTTTACCTACTGTCGGTAAAGTAGGAAATTACTTTATCTTCCGTCGGTAACTTTTGTGCGGGTGACTTTACCTACTGTTGGTACAGTAGGAAACTATTGTCGGTAATTTTTGTACGGATGATATATACGGGTAAATACTTAAAATTATTTCTATCATTCTTAAGTGAGGTTATGTTATGTATAGCTAGCTTCTTAACTTTCGGAGACATTGACAATAGTATATCGCGCGGCGGGGTGATATTGATGTACCATAAATATTGGCGATAATACATTGCGCGGTGAGATTTTATAATAAGAAATATTGGTGATAATAGATGGCGCGGTGAAATTTTAATTAACAATATTAATTATATTAACAATAATGTGCTATGCGGTGGGATTAAGATTTATATGTTCGTCGGTGGAATTACATTTTAAAGATTATAGAGGCAATTTTTGCGTGTTTAAATAAGAAATAAAATTTTTGTTGCGGGACGTAACACGTATTATTCACACGGTACTTTCATTTTGACAGGTGACCCTTTTTTTTCTTGCGACATCGTAAGTAATAATAATTTTCGGGAAAATTAAATAAAATATTATATTATATTCGTATCGGAATTCGAACTTTTTCTCTCATTAATAGATGGTCAACACCCGACGTCCAGACCCCATAACCTGTCGCGAATTCCCTTTGCGAAACGCAGGCGTAGCTCGTCGAGAAATATATAGACAACGATTGCTCCGAGATCGTCCCTCCGTTGCACGACAATTATTTGTAGACAGGGATAATATCCCTCCTAATATTGTACACGCCGCCAACGATCGCGAAGATACCCTCTTCGATTTGTCCTTCGCCCCCTTGCCCCCTGAATTTATTCCAGAAATCAACGACAACGACAACATCCCAGCGACACCAGCTGGCGAGGAGTCTGAGGAGGAAGACATTACGGAAACAACCCATTCAGACAGCTCAAGCGACGCATCGACAATAATTGTCGACTTAAACAATCCTACGGACGGGATACCGCTAGGACTGCTCCGCGCTTGGGAGCGCAACGGAGAAATCCCTGCGACAAGGGACCAACAAGTCCAGACTTCACCGCCGCCAAGCCCTCCACGAACACTTGACTCATTCTCAGGCCCTTTTACCCCGAATTCTTCCCCGATTGCTTTTGGAGAAGCAGATTTAGAGCCCATAGATATCTCTCCGAACGAAGAGAGTTTTACAGATTTTGAGATAAATCAATTCCTCAACTATTTAAGCAGCGAGGAATTCCTCGATACCATCGTAGACTTATAAAAATAAAAAACATTGGCGTCAACAAGAAAATTATTATTATATATGAATAAATAAAATGAAAATAGAAGTTATAACATAATATATCCACATATTTATTTATTTGTCAACCTTAAAATACCTCTGAAAAGAAGCGTCCTACAGATCCTGAATCTCTCGGCGTCCCTGGGTATAGCCGGCCTAGCAGGTTGCCCTGAAAAAGAAATTGAGAGATACAACCTTGTTCGTCCATGCACGGTAAGCCCTGCAGAGTCGTTGAATAAACGATAAAATAGAACGTAACACCCCATTCTGAATATCTGCTTCTGTGAACTTTGTTATCAAGGTGTACAATCTTCTTCACTGAGATCTCAACTTCCTCTATTATCTTCTCATTTTTTTTCTCTGGGACCACACCACGTTGAACCCCACTGTATCAACTGTCTTCGAACTCTTACTACTCTGAGACCTTTGCATGAGTGCTCTACCTATATTAGGAATATCATTGAACTCTTGTTTATACTACCTCTGTGTAATAATGCTTAATAATGTCTCAAACACCCCCCAATGCTGTATGTATTAAATTACATGGGTATCTTCACTTGCACAACCATAGCCACTATTGTTGCGCCTCCTATTGTATGCTACATACTACTTGTAACTCTCGATTTTTCTTCCCCGTGGATTCTCACATTATATCTGTTGCCCCACATCCCTACAGAACTATCTGCTCATATTGTCAGCGACCCATAACCATAATAAGACCTTTAACTAATTGTTCTGTCTGCACACGAAACATTGCCGAAATATTTAGAGCCACTAATCCTTCCAATCTTGCTATTGGTGAGAATGAAAGTACAAATTAAAACCCTTTAAATTAAAATGCTACCTATTGAGTACGCTGATACCTTATCCCATGTAATACACGAAGAATTTAACGGATATATTTCTTCAAGATATAATCTGTATTACTGCGTCTCATGCAAGTCACAAGCAGACCATGAACTTTACTATATAAATTACCATAGTATATCTGAATCCTTCCCCGACATCACAGTGTCTAAATGTTGCATATGTGCTCGCAATGTGTCTAGTGCAACTCCTATAATAGATTGTAGGAGATGTTTTTTATACTATTTGGAAGGAGAACGTATACGAGAATCTCGCAGAACATCTGATTAAATGGATTTCCTGCCAAATGTAATACCTGAAGAAGACCTAGACGCATTGTCCCACTTGTGACATGTCGAATTAGAAGGATATATCTGCTCCCATAATGATCGGTATTACTGTCGTTCATGTGAAATGTTCGAAACTAGAGAACTTCAACCCATAATATACCACATTGTTACATCTTTTCCTCCAGCTTCTTTGTATGGCTTTAGATGTCATATGTGTAATTTATTACTATCTCTCATAACTATCCTGTCAGACTGCAGGAGATGTTTTTTATATCATTTACAAGGAGAACAAGCTCAAGAATTTCAATTAAACAGAAATTGTTGACTAAACCATAATGAGCAACGTAAATGATTCATCTTGCAATCACGACATCCATAACCTGTTACCATACTTCCCAAATATCTGCAAAGCAGAATGTAAAAAAATAATATTCTATAAGAAGTATACTAAGAAGAACCGTAACCCGGTTCGCATATGTTGTGCATGTTGCAAAATTCGTCAATTTCGAATTAAACCTGACCTGATAGTATGCCACTGGGTAACTTCCGGTGAAATAATTTTCTCTAAATGTGAATATTGTCTAGCTCCTCTAGATACCACTCGCTCTATCTTTCAGTGTTCTGAATGCATATTTTCCTACTTCGAAAGGGCAATATATGAAAGGAACCATGGAAGAAACATAAATAATCTAACTGCTTTTGCTTTTTGCAGGACTCACCAACAAGGGGTATACGCTTAAAAATGTGTCCACCCTCAAAACACAAAACACCCATCCATCCGCTTTTAAAGGACTCATTTTTTAATAGTTTTCGCGTAAACTGTGTCATTATATTAACTCACGATATTCTAAGTGACTCAAGCTCTTACCTCATCTGTACAAATTGCTATAACCCCACAATTTATAACAAAGTTCTTACAAGATACTCTCATACATTCCAATATGGCTCAGTGCCCTTACAAAAATGTCGTATCTGCGGCCAAAATTGTTATAAAAGCCGATCAATTATCAAATGTATGAAATGCGTTAAAGCTTATTACCAATTTACCTCATTTATAAAGAAAAAGGAAGAAAATACTTACAAACAGTTAGTCGGTATATCAGTAGACTCTTCCACATTAAAAATAGAATATGGAGTGACCGAAATAAGGACTGATCCAAACGACCCAGAAGTCTTGGAAGAAATAATTTCTTCTTAAATATCAGTCCTTGTTTTGCTACCTAAAATATATAAAAAATTATTATAATATAATCATTATATACTTATTCAGATGCCTCATTTATTGTATCTCTAGTTAACATAGGCATCCACAAATTATAACCATTAATTATAGTTACTCACATATATATATACGTGTGTAGTAATAATAACAAAATATATATATATATATACATATATAAAAAAAAAATATTTTATAATAATAATAAATAGATATACATAATATATAATATAATTACGAACAAAATATATATATATATATATATATATATATATATATATATATATTAAACACAATGCTATAAAGATACCTACTATGTATTCAATTCTTAAATATAGAATTTTTTTTGCATGGAAATACGATGTACACTTATATATATATATATGTATATCCATTTATACTATAATCACAATTATACAATTATACTATAATCACAATATGCTAAGCGACAATTATTCACTATTAAATATCCATAAAATTGTATCGATCATTCAAGTAATTATATAACGTAATATATATATATGTCCACATATACTGAAATCATCATTATTTCAGACCACCATGACACCTTTAGTCCTAATAACCTTCTTATGCGAAACCGCTGCTCTTATCGGATTCGATTGCGGAGGACAACACCTCAATATCACCGCTGTCTCTTTACTTGATGTTGGCGAATGTGACTTGAACATACGAAAACCCAATACCACCGATGTTCATATTCAACTATTGCAATTGTCCGACTACAGCTATACGGAAGTCATACAATGTAAAGTGGAAATATCCAGGAATATACAGGGTGATTCTAAATAACTTTATGTTTTTGCAAAAACATAATCTTGACCGAATTCTAAGACGATTTTTACTTTGGCAAAATTTCGTCCGAAGCTTAGTTTTTGAATTATTAAAGAAAGTAGTTAACGTACGATGGATCGAATACAAGAGGCAGGCAAGGGTGGCGCGATTCACCGTCAGACGCGGGTGCTTACGCTGGGCGCCTGCTGCGATCAGCTGGTCGCTATACACATACAGACACACATGCGAACACATACATTCTCTCTCTGTCTGTCTGTCTGTCTGTCTCTCTCTCTCTCTCTCTCATTCGCTCACTCACCTGTAATTTTTTTTTTTTTTTTTTGCGAGAGGGGAAAATGCATTTTATGCATACCCACCGGTCGATCCAGTGAGTTATGTGGGACTCGAATACCAAGTCGAATTACCAACTCGGTACTCCCTACCCACTAAAAACCCCTCTCTTTTCACGAATTTCCTTTGACACACTGTCCCTCTGACTTCCCGAGATCTGTTTTCACATAACGTCAAAAAATAGTTATTATTACCTTGTTCGATGACTTTTGATGTATTGCTGTAATTGCTTGAAGGAGAAATGAATTTTCCGATAGATCGTACGTTCTCAAATTTAACGTAGATATCACGTTGCAAAAGACAAGAAATCTACACTAAATTATTAACTGAAAGTTTTTCTTCTTTCATGAACTGTATTCTTTTATAAACTTTAACGTAATCACATTTATTTACTCACTCGATGAGACGAGAAATTTACTAATGACTCTATCACTAATCACTATTAATCACTGTCGAATAATAACTGTTGGCGATTAAAAATCACTCGATGAAAGAAACACGCGCGGACACGTTACTACACGACGCGACGACGCGACAATGCGACGATAATTACTCGGCGACTGCAAGCAGTTTTTTGTCATGGTAAGTTGCGGTAGGTTAAGGTACTACTGGCGTTATCGAACGCGATCATGTGTTCGATTGAAGAATGCGGTAAACATAATAAACATTTAACATATTAATATTATTATTATCATGAATGTGTGTGATATCCATACATCGTATGATATCTATTTAAAAATTAATTAGATTAAATAAGTGTTTTTAAAATATTTATTACTTTTACTATTATCATATAAAATATTAATATTAAATATTTATTTAAGATAATAGTATTTATTACTAGTAAAAGTAATAAATACTATTAACTTTCAGTTAATAATTTAATGTGGATTTCTTGTCTTTTGCAACGTGATATCTACGTTAAATTTGAGAACGTACGATCTATCGGAAAATTCATTTCTCCTTCAAGCAATTACAGCAATACATCAAAAGTCATCGAACAAGGTAATAATAACTATTTTTTGACGTTATGTGAAAACAGATCTCGGGAAGTCAGAGGGACAGTGTGTCAAAGGAAATTCGTGAAAAGAGAGGGGTTTTTAGTGGGTAGGGAGTACCGAGTTGGTAATTCGACTTGGTACTCGAGTCCCACATAACTCACTGGATCGACCGGTGGGTATGCATAAAATGCATTTTCCCCTCTCGTAAAAAAAAAAAACATTACAGATGAGTGAGCGAATGAGAGAGAGAGAGAGAGAGAGAGAGAGAGAGAGAGAGAGACAGACAGACAGACAGAGAGAATGTATGTGTTCGCATGTGTGTCTGTATGTGTATAGCGACCAGCTGATCGCAGCAGGCGCCCCGCGTAAGCACCCGCGTCTGACGGTGAATCGCGCCACCCTTGCTTGCCTCTTGTATTCGACCCGTCATACGTTAACTACTTCCTTTAATAATTCAAAAACTAAGCTTCGGACGAAATTTTGCCAAAAGAAAAATCGTCTTAGAATTCGGTCAAGATTATGTTTTTGCAAAAACATAAAGTTATTTAGAATCACCCTGTATACCATTGCGGCATGCATTCACATATCTCTGCTGTTCACAATGGAAGATCCGATTATGTACACGAGACTGGATACACCCAATGTTTGAGAATGTTTCAAGACGGAACCATCAAACTCGGAGACAACAATCTTGTCGCCGGCATAAAAGCAAATCAGACGACCTATCGGAGCATCACTCTTGTAGGCCGTATACAAGTCGATGGGTACTGCAAAGGAGCACAATACAATGATCCATACGGAACCTGGGATGACGTAGTCGTCCAAGCAGCTGTAAAAATATCATTAAGATCTTCTTATGTTCCCATACAGTTAAACACTGGGAAGATCAAATTAAAATCTGGAACGGTATGTGATCTCATTGACAGCTTTTGTCTAGACGCTGACGATGGACATACTTATTGGAAACCAATACCCACTACTACTTGCAATTTCCAACAATACGATGTTCTTTACGAAGGACCTGCAAATAAAATTTCCGAAGATCACTCTGATGTCAACGCTCCAGTCATCTACAGCCTGGTAACTCAAGAAATCACCTTCGCTCTGATGAAAACTACAGAATTGCCTCTATGCGGATATACTCTCTTACGCACTGAGCATCCGAAATTATTTATCCTGGAAGCAAAACCAGGAAATACCTTCGCTAATCGAGGAATCATCCCAGTCAACAATCTTGACATCTTTACATACATGAACTCCAAGTTCGTGTATATAGAAAAACACGTCAAACAACAGATGACTTCTCTTTACAATAATGTCATCTTACAAAAATGTGAACTGGAAAGACAAGTGATTACCAATGCCTTGTCTTTCGCTACACTCCAACCAGATGAATTTGCCTATCGATTAATGAAAGGATCAGGATATATGGCTGTTACCACAGGAGAAGCTGTGCAAATAGTCAAATGTATCCCTGTTGAAGTAATGGTCAGAAAAACGGAAGAATGTTATGCTGAACTTCCTGTCACGGTGCGCAATCATTCTCTCTTTCTTACACCCAAGTCAAGAATCATCACCAAAATTGGTAATGAAAGAGAATGCAGTATAGAACTTCCTACCCTGTACAGAATCGAAGATACATGGGTTCAACTCACCCCTAGTATTCAGGTTAGACAGCTACCGCCTCAACAGCTAAAACCTATGGCTGCTCCTAACTTGGAGATACCTCACACCAGGATCCTTAGCTACCAGCGGAATTTACTCCGAAACGGACATAGAAAAGCTAAGAAATCATATTATGTTCCCAGCCGAAAAGCCAGCTTTACTCAATGCTGTTGCTAGAGGACTAACTGGCCATTCCATGAACACTGAAGGAATCTCAGTATATAACTTGCTGGATGAAAATTCTCTAAATAAAATTGTCGAGAGCACAGCCTCACGGATCTGGAAAGGATTCATAAACTTTGGATCAGCCACAGCAGGACTCGTCGGAATCTTCATGATCATTCGCTTAGTCAAGCTGGTTATCGACACAGTCATCCATGGATACGCTCTCCATACTGTATATGGTTGCAGCCTGCATTTAATCGGAGCCCTGTGGAGCTCCCTCGCAAACCTGCTACTTCATTTGGCGCGAGAATCTTTTAAAAAATCCGGAGACGATAACCGAGACGATCAATCACCTGGCAGGGGAACGAATCTTCAAACCTCCAACATCGATCCCACAGCGCCTCCGGAAGTAGTCACTCAACAACCTCCTCCAGTCAAATCTCCAAGGACGATGAGACCTTGCCACGAGGAACACACCAAAAACGTAAATATGCCTACATCATATACAAATTTAAGAGACCGCTTAAACACTCTAAATGAAGATATCTAATCTCCCTAGACCAAAATCCTCTGAAAACAATCGGATTTTGTTCTTATTAGGGGGGAGGTGTTACGTCCCGCAACAAAAAATTTTAAATATTACTTTGTAGTATAACATCAAGAACTTTTCATCTTATATAATTTTTAAATGTTACATATATTCACTATAAATTCATATCACTATATATATTATATGTAATTATTTGTTATTAAACGAAATTGACGAAATATATATTATATTGTTCAAACACAATAAGTAAAGGAGGCCATCTACGGAATATTATTAAATACCAAGATCCGCTTTGACCATAGACCATGTACGGTCAAAGCAGATTTTGATGCTAAATAATATCCTGTGTGAAATTTTTTAAATTTTTCTCTAGTCCAAACTGCACAAGATTTTGTTGATCTTGAAACACAATCTCAAAGTCAGAGTACGTAATTTCACAAATTAAAAGATAAGCAATTTAATAATATTGATGCTAATCAGCTTATATTGTTTTAGGTCCGAGGAAGCAGTCATCTGATGCTGAATTCAAGAAGGACTTATTAAAACTATTTTCAGAAAATAGTACAACTCCTGACGGTGTTGAAGGATTTTTGTTTCAACTGGGTGATATTTTAAGAAAATTGCCATATAAAAATAGAAGGCAATTTGAAAATAAAATTTTGATGGATGCAATAAAAGTAGAAGAAGAGGCGGGGCTCTTATAATTTATATTTATAAAAAAACTTATTATATTACTTATTTCTTCTTTATGATAAAAAAATTATAAGATACAAAACTGTGTAGAATAGAATAAAAAGATTTCATGTTTACTTACAAAATTATTTAAGTAGTTAATTAAAATATATATCCACTTGTACATTTCTTACAGATTTTATTTAAAATTCATTATTCGCAGCTTTCTCCCACTGCCATTGTACAGCGCCTTCATTTACAAAATAATTGGCAAATCTTTCCCTATAAACCCTGGACAAATTGTGCGAAATAACATCTCGGTTAACTTGATTTTGTATATTTCTAATGCCAAGCGATGTTTGCTGCCCGTCATATCTATTATATTGTAAGTATCATCTTTCTTGAGGACGCTTTTTAAGTTCCTTAGTGATGATGAAATTGTGTAAGCAGACAGTGGCCAACACCATCTTTTCGGCTTTCAAGACGTAGGTATTAATTGGTCTTCTAAAAATTCGCCATCTCACTACAAGTATGCCAAAAGCACTTTCGATAACTCGTCTGGCCCTGCTGAGACGATAATTGAATATTTTTTTCTTCAAATCTAGCTGTGAACTTTTTGGATAAGGTCGCATCAAGTATGGTGATAATAGGTATGCCTCATCGCCAAACCTCATCTACCAAAACGAATGGCAATTCATATTGACCAATTGCAGAAGGTGGAGGTACATTTAAAGTGTTTGCATCTAGTCCTGATTTTATTTTGCTATTAGCAAAAACTCCAGCATCGCTACAGCGACCCTCTGCTCCTACGTCTACCAAAATAAACCGACAGTACGCATCTGAAATGCCAGTAAGATTGAAGCTATGGGCTTTCTTGTAATTGTAATAGAAGGAGCCACTATGAGGAGGAGCCTGTAATTTGAATTTTAAATTAGTCTATTTCATGAATGTTAAGGGGATGTCAATTTTAGCGCCTGTCAATTTTATCCTATTTTATTGATCGAATTTGGAGTTAGATTCGACCAATAAATCTATTTATTGGCTATACGGATTGTCTTTTACCTGAAATTAGAGCACTTCCGTCTTTGTTAATATTAATACTTTAATTTGTGCAGGAAAAGATTTATCAATCTGTATAGTTAATCCAAATTAAATATAGGAATTCATCAAATGATCATTCATGAATTCCTATATTTAATTTGGATTAACTATACATACGCCAAATTCGATCGATAAAATAGGATAAAATTGACAGGCGCTTAGGATCTCCTTAAATACAAAAAATGTCTGAATAAATTATTATTATACCTCTATTACAATGTGTTTCCCATCTATTGCTCCAATGCAGTGAGGGAAATTCCACATTGCTTCAAAATCTTCTGCAATCTTTGTCCACGCATCCTTGCTTGGTAGTGGCATAACTAAATCCTTTAATTTCAGCCAGATTTCATTACAAGTTTCATGAATTATTTGCGAAACAGTGTTTGAAGAAACTCGAAAAGCATATCCTATTGATCTCATGCTGTCTCCACTGGCTAAATATCTTAAGCAAATTTGCAGCCTTGTATAAGAAGGAATCGGTTCTCTAATATTTCTTTCTTTTTCAATTCCAGGGCCTACTATTGAAAGAAGATGCTCGAAGGTGTTAACATCCATTCTTAAATAATTAAAATAGAACGAATGATCAGTTTCCCTCAGCATAGTAATTAAATTGTTGCTATCACCTTGGCGAAACCGCTGCTCTGCTGAATAAATGGGCCTGACCTATACACTTCTTTTGTGCGAATTTTTTTCTGATAAGGCAACATAAATTGAATATAACTTGATTAAAGTTAATCTCACTTTCTCCTTTTTATACTGCATCATTGGAGTTTTCAAGTATATCTTTATTAGGTGTTTAATAACTTCAGTCACCATCATTAATTTATTATCCATGATAATTATAATACTTGTAAACTTTTGCTTGAAAACTAATAAAATCAATTAAAGTGTGCAATAAGCATCAACAAATGTTATAGAAACAATGACGCATTACGCATAATTTTGTGTGCCCTGTGCACATGATACGGAAAAATGACCAAAAATGCGTCATAGGATTCAAAAACAATTTTTGTAATAATATAATTTTAAATTAAATTTATTCAATACTGTCGCAATAATATTTATTTCAATATTTTAAATAGTATACTTGAATAAAATTAGTAAATATTACTGTTTCGGTGAAATACTTATTTTTTTAATTATGTATTTCTTTCCCGGAACGCGTCATTTTCATGTCTTTCACGCACCGTGTGCACAGGGCACGAAAAAACATGCGGGATAGAAAAATGCGGAATAGCGCTGATTGGTTGCTTCAATGACGCACTCTCTATTTCGCAGTCCTATTACGCACCGTGTGATTTCAGCCTAAGGAACTTCCCCTGTGTGGATACACACTGCTATGTACGGAACATTCGAAATTATTCATCCTAGAAGTAAAGCCAGGAAATACGTTCGCAAAACAAGGAACCATCGCCGTTAATAATTTAGACATCTTTACATATATGAATTCCAAATTCGTATACATCGAAAAGCACGTCAAACAGCAAATGACATCCCTATATAATAACGTCATTTCTCAAAAGTGCGAACTAGAAAGACAAGTAATAACAAATGCTTTATCTTTCGCCGCACTCCAACCAGATGAATTCGCCTACCGGCTGATGAAAGGTCCTGGATACATGGCCGTCACAGCGGGAGAAGCCGTTCATATAGTCAAATGTATTCCTGTAGAAGCAATGGCCAGAAGAACTGAAAAATGTTATACCGAACTCCCTGTTACTATAAGAAATCATACTTTCTTTTTAACGCCTAAATCCAGAATTGTCACGGAGCTCGGAAATGAACGAGAGTGCAGCATGGAACTACCCACCTTATACCGTATAGAGGATACCTGGATACAGCTTACACCTACGATTCAAGTCCGACAAGTATCGCCTGAACAATTTAAGCCTATGGCCTCTTTAACATGGAAGTATCTCACTCCCGGACCACTAGCCGTGAGTGGAATCTACTCTGAAGTCGACCTAAAGAAGTTAAGAGATCACATTATGTTTCCTGCCGAGAGACCAGCACTATTAAACACTGTAGCTCGAGGACTAACGGGCCACAGCGTCAATACTGACGGAATATCAGTATATAACCTGCTTAACGAAGACTCCTTAAACAAAATAGTCGAGAGCACCGCCTCTCGAATCTGGAGAGGATTCGTAAACTTCGGATCTGCAACCGCTGGACTCGTCGGAATATTCATGATCATTCGTATAATTAAATTATTAATCGATACTATAATCCATGGTTATGCCTTGCATACAGTGTATGGTTGCAGCCTACACCTATTAGGAGCCGTATGGAGCTCCCTCGCAAATCTACTGCTCCATCTGGCGAAGGAACCCCCTTCCCGGAAACCGAAAGGAAATAACGGACACCAATCGGACAACAACGGAACTAACACCACAATCGATCCTACCACAGAAGCGAACGCACCTCCGGAAGTAATCACACAGCAACCTCAACCAGTTAAACCACCGAGGACGTCCAAAACGGGCAACACAGAAACTACCGAAGAGGTGAATATTCAAAATCCTTACACTAACCTAAAGAATCGCTTAAACACAATAGATGAGAATATCTAACTCCCTCAAACAAAATCCTCTGAAAACTATCGGATTTTGTCTTCATTAGGGGGGAAGTGTTACGTCCCACAACAAAATTTTTAACTTTTTATTTAAGCGCGAAAAAACGCTTCTGTAACCTTTAAAACATAATTCTACCAACGAACATGCAAAGTTCGATCCCATCGCGTAGCATATTACTGTTAATATATTTAATATTATTAATTGAAAATCTACCGCATCATCTATTATTACCATTATTTCATCTCATAAAATCCCACCGCGCGATATATTACCACTAGCTTTTACCACACACCATTACTACCTCACCGCGCAATATATCATAGTTGATACCTTAAGAACTAATCTTTTTTGTTCGGACGCTAGCTATACATAACATAACCTTGCTTAGAGACGATAGAAATAATTTTAAGTACTTACCCACACAGAGGGTTACCGACTACAAATTACCGACAATAATTTTCTACATTATCAACTATAGTTAAAATCACCCACAGAAAAATTATCGACTGTCGATAAAGTAGATTCCTACTTTACCGACAAAGTAAAAATTACCGACAGAAAAATTACCGACGGTCGATAAAAAAGTTTTCTACCTTACCGACCGAGCAAAAGTTACCGACAGAAAAATTACCGACCCATGATAACACAGTTACCGACGTTACCGACTGAGGACAAAGTCATTTCCTACCTTACCGACAGTGAAGACTGTCCGTACCCACATTACCGACAGACGGCAACGCCATCTCTGGGGTAACGATGATACTAACTTTACCGACATATAAGAGAATACCTCCTTTATTAATATGTAATCTTGATACAAAAGAAATTTTACAAATCAAAAACCAATAGACTTTATATACATATATATATATATTTTTGAACACGTCCCAGCACCGACTATACGTATATCTAATTATTTTGCGGCCTAAATTATATCAAAAATCATTTATTCCAGATTAACTCGAAAAATACTATGAATAAAAATCTTATAACAATTTTCCCTTAAGATGCATAAAAAGTCAGACCGACACATATATGCATAATTATGAAAACTCCAATACTACTAATTTTATAAACGAAGTTTTAAATATAATTTTCCGTATGCGATATTATGAGTCATCATCACATCCCAAGTTAAGACTATGGAATATTCCGCTCGAATACTATTGCACAACATTACGCAACATGATGAAATAATTAATTATCATTAAGTAACAAATGAATTTATTGTTATTAAGCGTATGCAATACTTCCATTTATATATTAATCCACAAAAAATCCGTTCAAGAGAACATTGCGCAACATAACGAAATAATTAACTTATTGTTAAATATTAATATTAAGTACATGCAATAATTTTTATTCAAGAACCTAATAGATATATTATAAATATTTAAAAAAAAAACCAAGAATAAAAATTGTTGCACCATTTACTGAAATAATTTATAGTCTTTATATACTTATATCCCACCGCAAAATTATAAATACTTATATAATTGTAATTATAATAATTATAATACCAGGATTCATTAACAATATTTTTACATATAAAATAAAACTTTTGAACGGAGCATGCTAAAAACTCCGTTGACATTTCTATAGCCAGAGCTTAAAAATCTACATAAGAAAATATATGCATACCATTTGCAAAGAAATCCTAATGGTCTAATAATTATTATAAAAATCATATGTCAAAATGCGATACAACCAGTATAGCCGATACTATACTGACCGCTCCGTCACCCCCACTACAATTTCGGAGAGTCCCACCATCTGCAAGTTAAATTACGCCCAATTTCTGCGGCAACGCCCAACTGCGCGCGCACCCTCCCCACACTTGTGCCAGCGGCGCGCGCAACCAGCCCGAAGAAGGGAACCAATAAGCAACCGCGCCGCCCACGCCGAGGCGCGCGCATCTTCCGAGGCGCGTGCATCCGTCACGTCAGCAGAAGCCAATCCCAAATAATTGCGCAACAATCACGTCAGAGAAAACCAATCACCCGTTGACAACGCGGCACATCCCTCAAGGCGCACGCATCTTTCGATGCCAGAAGCAGAGAAGGGAACCAATCACTGCTCGACTCCCTCCACGGAGAAGCGCATCTCCTACTATTGGGACCGTGTGCAAAACTGGGACTGACGACTATATAGACCCGTGCAGAGCGGTCCTCCTCGCATTTGGCCCAACGATCTTCACAGTGTTAACTTGGCATTTGGCCCAACGTTCTCCAAGTATAATAACTTGCATCTTGTGAAATATTGTACCAGTATATAATAAAATCAGTGAGTTCCAAACGTTAAGTTGTCAATCAAATTTCCGGATCTCCGCCTTCATCCAAAGCCGTCACCGAGGTAGACGGTTGCAGACAGAAGGAAGCAACGTTTATTTATCAGCCTAGTGAAGGGAAGCAGCCTTCACACACTAGGACATTTCAGACACTGGTAAATATCCGGCCACTTGTCATTAATCTAACCTTTAATTTCTACTAACAACTAAATTCAGTGAAACAGTGCGCGACAATTCGGGAACCTTACCTTTGATTACCCGTATTCCTTAATCCAGTTATTCAACTTAGTAAATATCATTTCCAATTGGAAAATTTATCTGGGACTTATCTCTTTGATAAGACGACGCGATAGACAGTGAGCGAGTGCGAAACTGCAGCGGCAGGTCGAACCCAAGTCTGGCTCGGTGGAAAAATAATTATCTTGAGGAATTTATTCCCATGATAGAGGTTGTTTCTCAACCTAGAGCTGGTGAGGCAATAGAAAAAATAAGCGGCCTCCTGTCAATCGACGTTTGAGTAGGCGAAAATACAGTTTTCGATTAATAGGCAATTATCTTGAGGGATTTATCCCAATGATAGAAGTTGACCTTTTGATCTTGGATTGAATTTAGCCTTAACTTCAAAATACGAGATACATCCCAGGATTTAGAGACAATACACTGGCTTAGTTTATAACAATTTGAATCATTATCACTACTTGCAATCATAACCTAACCTTACGAGGTTAATACTAAGCCAGCCGTATGATAGGTGGATACCTTGTCGGCGTATCCAAACTCATGATTTTTCCTCGAATCCCCTTTCGATTTTCAGAGAATCGAAATAAAATAAGAATTTATTTGAAACCAAGATAACACATTAACATTTCAGACAAATAAATTCTCGATAATCCTAATTTACCATCAGTTGGTAATTTTTCCAATAGTCATCAATCAAAACTTACCATCGGTCGGTAACATACCAACGGCAGGTAATTTACCATCAGTCGGTAAAACAGAAAGTGACTCTAACCATCGGCCGGTAAAACGGAAATCTACTTTACCATCGGTCGGTAAAACAGAAATCTACTTTACCATCGGTCGGTAAAAGGGAAATTTACATTACCGACGGTCGGTAATTTTCGGGAGTCAACGTTACCAACAATAAAATTTTTTTTAAAAATACTAACCTTTCTATTTCTGCCGGTCTATACTTCTATCAACTTTGGGGACATCTATCTGACTATACTCGGGATAACAATTACAAATTGAACATTTATATGGAATTCCTTTTTTCCTTTTTATTTATTAACAGGTGTCGGGTATTCTTAAATTCGACTTTCCGCAAAAGTAAGTGACTTCAAAATCACCAAAGACTCAAGTACTAAATAGACATGTTTATAATTGGTTAATTAAACGATAGATGGTCCGAGTGAGACAAGGTAACTTCGATGCCCGTCGAAATATTCTACGCCGTGTGAGACGAAATAGGCAAACGCGACGTACCTTCTTCCCTATCATCACTCTTGAGAATGAAATCATTGCACCAGTTCCCGAGATCATCGACTTAGAACCTCAGTCACCTATCCCCATAATCACTATTGAGGAAGAAAGCCACGAAATTATCCCAGTCCCACATAATCAATATTCTCCCTCCAATCTAGTAGAGGGAATTACCGAAGATTGGAGCAACTGTTCGACTATCTCGTTAAACTCCGACCAGGCATCCATCCCCGGACCTTCAGTGGATTGGAGTCAGAGTCTAGAGACTGCTTCCATCTCAGGGACATTCCAACATCTTGACACCGTACCCCTATACAACTACTATCCCGAGGAAAACGACCTATATAGTCCTCCTAGCTATTCCCCCGTGGCATATGAAGACCCAGACCCCTTCGAGCCCTTAGAGATTTCCCTAGCTTCCCCAGAAGGACCCGTCTCGACCATAAGTATCGAATATTCTTACTTTCTACCAGAATCGTACGGTTACCCGAGGGAGGAATAAAAGGATATTCAAATTTGTATCTCATTAAAGAAAAAATATATTTTGAACAAAATAGAATAAACTTATAAAATTTAGTATGAACGTTTATTCACTCTCCACCTAGAATCCTCTCTGCCAAGCACAATAGACCTTCAATCTCTCGGCGTCCCAGGGTATAGCCGGCCAAGCAGGTTGCCCTAAAACAAATTGAGAGATTAATTGCGTCCAACTGGGAAAGTAAGACTTCCAAGCCAGTCCTGAGGAACTGAGGACGTAACAACGTGTAACAAGTGGGACAATGCGTCTAGGTCTTCTTCAGGTATTTCATTTGACAGGAAATCCATTTAATCAGATGTTCTGCGAGATTCTCGTATACGTTCTCCTTCCAAATAGTATAAGAAACATCTCCTACAATCTATTATAGGAGTTGCACTAGACACATTGCGAGCACATATGCAACATTTAAACACTGTGATGTCGGGGAAGGATTTAGATATACTATGGTAATTTATATAATAAAGTTCATGGTCTGCTTGTGACTTGCATGAGACGCAGTAATACAGATTATATCTTGAAGAAATATATCCGGTAAATTCTTCGTGTATTACATGGGATAAGGTGTCAGCGTACTCAATAGGTAGCATTTTAATTTAAAGGGTTTTAATTTGTACTTTCATTCTCACTAATAGCAAGATTGGAAGGATTAGTGGCTCTAAATATTTCGGCAATGTTTCGTGTGCAGACAGAACAATTGGCTAAAGGCCTTATTATGGTTATGGGTCGCTGACAATATGAGCAGATAGTTCTGTAGGGATGTGGGGCAACAGATATAATGTGAGAATCCACTGGGAGGAAAAATCGAAAGTTACAAGTAGTATGTAGCATACAATAGCAGGCGCAACAATAGTGGCTATGGTTGTGCAAGTGAAGATACCCATGTAATTTAATACATACAGCATTGGGGGGTGTTTGAGACATTATTAAGCATTATTACACAGAGGTAGTATAAACAAGGGTTCAATGATATTCCTAATACAGGTAGAGCACTCATGCAAAGGTCTCAGAGTAGTAAGAGTTCGAAGACAGTTGATACAGTGGGGTTCAACGTGGTGTGGTCCCAGAGAAAAGAAATGAGAAGATAATAGAGGAAGTTGAGATCTCAGTGAAGAAGATTGTACACCTTGATAACAAAGTTCACAGAAGTAGATATTCAGAATGGGATCACGGTATCCTCTAATTTTAATACAGCATACCGTGTTAATAAAAGACATGCCTTATGACATAGGGGTTCTATCATATACATTAAGAACTAAAGGATATTTAAAATCGTCGACATGAGTCGAAGTACTATCGAGGAGACGTAACAACTCACTCGCAGTTAGGAAGCACGAGATGCAATTGTCTATGGGTCTAGTCTTTATTACTGTAGCACCACAGGTAGAGCAGCATTCGTCTCTAGCGACGTGGCTGTTTATGAAGAAATGTCTCTTAAGACGTCGATACTGTTTTTGGACGATTTGTGTGCGAATCCGAGAGTAACAGTTGCTGCACAAATTAGTGTCGTCATTCAAACAGATGGCTCCTACTACGTGTGCACAATGAGCGAATAGGAACGATTACTTTACTTGATGCAGGAGCGATGAATCCGGTCTAGGCTAGACTGGCTGCCTATGCCAGAGCATCTGTAACAGAATTATTTAAATTATTATTTCATCCTGGCTGACAGTGGGACATTTTATTTTATCGATGTGAACAATACGATTTTGGTTTCCAATTCTAAGTTTAATATTACTAGGGGGTAATAATTCGAATATTTCATGTGGTCCTGTGTATTGGTCGGCGAACTTTCCCTTTCGCGGTTCTTTTAATAAAAACACGTGCATTCCTATTTGGAGTTGTTGCGGATTTAAATGGCGATCATAGTATGTCTCGCTCCTTTCCTTGGCACGTATAAGATTTAGCTGAGCTTGGATTTGCAGATCTCTTATTTTATTAAAGAGATTTGTGATATATTCGTGGTAAGTAGGTTCAATATTTTCTTCGATAATAGGATGTGCGGAAGGTAATCGAGCTATTCGCCCAAAAACCAGTTCATAAGGTGAATATTTGGTGCCTTCGTGCACGCTGGTGTTGTATGAGAACATTGCTAGTTTTATATATTTGTCCCAGTTATCTTCTCTATCTATTTGTGTCTTTAAATATTCCATTAACACATGATGTGAACGTTCTAGCGATCCATTTGATTGAGGATGATAAGCTGTAGTTTTAAAATGTTGTATATTAAATCTTTTCGTTAATTGTCGCATTAATGCTGACAGAAAGTTAGTTCCTTGGTCCGTTAATATGGCGCGCGGTGCTCCATACATACAAATGAATTCTTTGGTGAAAGTATCAGCAATTGTTAAAGAAGTGGCCTCTTGTAAAGGTGAGGCAACAGAATATTTCGTTAATAAATCTTGCATGGTTAGTATGTATTGATGATTGCTCTCCGTGATGGGCAGAGGTCCCATAATGTCCAAAGAGACTTTGTCAAAGGCCATTCCAGGCGTATCGGTAATGACCATGGGTTGCTTGGTCTTTACTCTTGTTAATTTCTTTAATTGGCATTCCCGGCAGGTTCTGATAAAATCTTGAATGTCTTTCTTCATCGTTTTCCAGCAATAGCGTGTTCGGATCCGATTATAGGTCTTAGTTACGCCTTTATGTCCGCCGTGGGATGAGGCGTGATTTTCTAAAATTAAAGATTGACGTTTTTCGATTTCGGGTGTCTGGATTAAATTTAGGCATATAGTTATATTAACCGGTAGTTCTTGCAGGTGTCTTGATTTGGTTAAATATGTACGACCATGGTAAATCGTCGAAGCGTTCGGTCTTGCTGAGACTTATCGAAGAAAGGTCGAGTTCGTGAATTACATCTACGAAAGAACATAGGCAATTTTTTAGAGTTTGCGCTTCAATGAGAGTACGATTGTTTTGTTTAATAGGAAGAGCGATTAGCGTGTTGGTTTTCACGGTACATACTCTGGCTCTTTCGTAGGTTAATCCCTCGTATTTGGGAAGTAATTCAGCTTCATGATATAGCTTTGCTCCGTTATCATAAGGTGTTCCGTTTAGATATATGAATATTACATGGTTGTCCTTTTGTTTTAGCAGATTATCTCTAACTTCCCGTATTTGAGCACGACTCCATGGTGGAGGTTCAGGGGGTTGTTGTTGGTAAGGTACGACATCAGAGTCTAATATTTCCGTATAATCGGAGTCTTCTTCGGAGTCCAAGACTTCCTCAATGGTAACTCCATTGTCATCATCTTCTCGTTCAGTGGAATGATTTTGATAATTCTCTGCTGGTTGGCGCTCTGAGGGAGTCGAGATCTCAGCGGATTTTTGGTGGATTCCCAGGTCTTCCTGATTAGATCTTGCATTTTGACCTTCAGTTGTACTAGATTTTCCCTGTGGCCTTTGAGGTCTATATGAAAATATTGATTCATCGGATGAGTATTCCCCTTCATCGATGAGGAATAGTGGAATAGCCATCCAAATTATTTCGGAAGTTTATTTGGTAAGTTTATTAATTAAGAGTCTTATTTAATTGCATAATGTATTTATAAAATATATATATATATATATAAGATATATATATATATTTATGTATAATATTCATATATGTACCTTTATTATTTTAATGCATTATCTTTTAAATTTTTATTAATAACTACATATGTATTTATACTAATAACGAGGGTGACAAATCTATCCGAGCTTGTTTCGCGATTTAATTCTTATTAATTTTTATATATGGTATTACGTATACCGCTGTCTCTCTCACTCGCGCGAGTCACCCGATAGTGCGGTCTCTCTCACTTTCACGTACTACTACCTATTGAGGTCTCGTGTATAAATTTCGATAGATGTAGTCTGTTGATTATATATTTGAGGAGGCATATTTGTGGTTTGTTATTGAAATATATTTCTAAGGAATTTTATTAATAAATATATTTTTATTTTCCGTATAGCGTTTTCGTTAGGTGATGAAAATATTGGGACACCCGGTGGACAACCAAGTGGAGGCTATGTTTATAGGGTGACTTATTATTCTGCATGCAGCAAAGAGTTACGTATAAAATTTTATTCATAATAATTTCTTGACATTTCTTTATTATTTAGTTATTGTTTAGTAGTTATTATTTAATTTAATATGTTTATTGTTGAAATTTAATATATTAATATTTGATTTATTATACTTCTTTTACTATTTGATTTCTTTTACTCCTATATAATTATATACATTTATAAAATATTAAACCTTTTTAATATAGTAATTTTGATCAATCAAACTTTTATAATGATAATAGATTTTAGTATAGATTGATTTTTTTAGTATATTTTTGTTAAGTTAATTTTTCATACGGCCAAATATTATTTGATTATTATTTTCAGTTGCTGGGACTTGGAATTCTTGCTACTTATTTATAACAAGCTGCCTTACATTATTAGGAAGAGAATAATTATTATATATATAGGATCATAAAAAGTGTGTAAGTATGTATTATATTTTGGATGGTTTATTTAATAATTTCTATAATAGATTTTCTTATACATTTATTATATTTTTCAGGTATCAAGACTCTGAGGAAAATTACTTCCTGATAGTGAACATATATATATATTTACGGGAACTCAACGAGGACCAAGAATTAAAATAATCTAGGATTTTTAAAGGAAATTCTTGCTTGATTAATTATATTTTGTTCATTAATTATATTTTATATATATATTTTATTAATTATATTTTATTAAGAAATGTTTAAACCATTAATTTCTGAAAGAAGCTCGTTACTTTATAAAAGATTATTATTTGGTTATTATTGGCCATTTACATTTTGTAATTAAATAGTCAAAGTTAAATGTTATTCAATAATAATTAGAGTTTTATACAGACATATTTGGCCAATGGTATTAATGTACAATAAAGATTTATTATAACGCTTAGAAAAATATTTATTCAAGGAAAATTTATTAATTTTGTTTCTCTTGAATATAAAAAATATATATATATATATTGTTAATTATTTTATTACTGATTATTATTACTGATTTTTAAAGCGTATTGTTTTAGTAACAATTATTATTCATGGGTATTAATTTTTTGATTGACTTGGTACATTTATTTATTGTTTCATATTCTTATATGTACGTAGAATATTAACTTTATAACTTTCCTTTTGTTATTGATGATTCTTTGTAAATTTTCGTATTAATATTTTATGTGGCTCACTTTCGGAGCATTTGTTAGCATTTTTACTGTAGGTTATTTATTACAAAATATTAATTAATTATTTGATTTTCAGGTTTCAAAATTTATAATCGCTGCATCTCTTTTATGACAACCGAACATACTATTTATTAAAAAGATACGCATGGGCTCAAAATCATTTATTAATAGAATTTAGGTGAGTATCGTTTGATAAAATATTTTGATTTATGCCTTTTCCTTTGTAGTAAGCGCGTATACACGCATAGGGATATCCTTTTTTTGTTATATTATTGCCTTGGTGTTGTAAATTATTTAAATTTGCCAATGTCTAACACAAATTTAATTTTGTTTTTCCCTTAAATGAAAGGGTTAACTATAGTACTTTTTTATATAACAGGTATATTTACCTTTACTTTAGAATATATAATTATTTTGAATGTACAATTACTGTTAGTATAATATAGTATTATTTCTTATATGCTTTATATTTATTTTATTAATTAATTGGGGGTTATCATATATAGAATATATGTAATAGCATAGCTTTTTATAATAATATTATTTCTATTATTACTTTATAATTTTCAGGTGGAGAATGATGTTTTATTGGATGACCTGGCTGGTTCATGACTGTTTCCATGTTTCGTTGCTGTGGGGATTTCATGGATCCTTATAGCATGGAATATATATATTCTTATATAACGCATCTCCTGGTTGCGCATCGTGGCTTTGACGATGTAAATTACTTGATCTCAGAAAATTTTAATAAGGTTATGAGTTTATTTCTAACAAATTTTAATTTCATTATTATAGTATTTTGAGGCACACATATATTTATTATTCCGATTAGTTATTGATTAAATATACTTAGTTAGGTAAAATTTTTGTGATATTCATATAATAACTTATACTTAAATTTATCGCAAACTGCTTTTATCACAAGTGCGTTATTCAGAGTCATTTGTTGAAGATATTTCCTTGAAAATAAAATTTTAAATCTATTTCTTTTCTTAGTAAAGTTAATTATTAAGATAAATATCATTATATACGACCAGTACCAGTACTGCTAATTCATTGTAATATCTTTCTGGCTATATACCACATCAATCAATGTATTGTATTAATATGAGATTATGGCGAATATATATATAAATATATATATATATATATATATATTCAGTATTTTGCTATTGATTTATGAAATTTCATAAGCGATTTTAAGGTGATTGTGTGGGGCTTTTGCAGCCTTATTAAAATTGCATAAATAATAATTATATATATATTGAAATTCTTTTACGATTATTATAAATGACTGTTTCAAAGAGCCTATTACTTTTTCTTGATTGATAGATGTGTATAAGTCCAGCTTTCGGTTAGTACTGGTGATTACTAGTATTTTGATTATATGAGAACTGAATATTATTAAATTGACGTATATATATTGATTATATATAATATTATGACGCAAATATATAGTGATTATATATGATATCTCGCAAAGATTATATAGGATGAGAGAATTGGTAGGGATTATATTTTTATAAGTAAAATTTTAAATTTTTTCGTTGCGGGACGTAACAATACCATACATTTGAAACATCCGTTATATTCTAAAATTAGATTTGTTAATATTTAGTCATACATTAAAACTAAGCACACAAAATTATTCACGGTACATTAAAATCTAACAGAGTCTGTTTAAAATTAACATTAATTAATAATTAATTATTATTAGTTATTAATTGTTCATTAAAAGATTAATAATTGTCATTCTAATTTAATTATTATGATTTCACTATATACCACTGTGCTAATTTCAATATATGACATTCCAGTAATGTTAATATGGGATTATAATATTATAAATTAACATAATTAACTCAAAACAATGAGCAAATGCACGTGACAATTTAATTAGAAGCCTTAAGATTAAAAATATTAATTTAGTCTTTAAATGATGATTAAATAAAATGAAATTTACTAGTCGAGTATTCTCTTCATACTTGACTGTGATTGGTCAATTTCTTAAATCTTACGCCTTAAAATCTCATTGTAGACGCCGCATTAAGGACCGTCTACAATAGATGTCGGACGTCGGACGTCGTAAGTAATCTGATTGGATTATTCTTTTCTAAATTTAACTGTGATTGGTTCATTTGTTTACGACTTGCGACATACGACTCTATATAGAACAGGCCTAACCAATGATGTTCGATATTCTTCTCTAAGGTCAACTGTGATTGGATAATTTCTTGCAGCCTACGACTTACAACGCCTATTGTAGACGGCCCTTTAAGGCTGGTTCTACAATAGCTGTCGTAAGTCGGATGTCAAAAGAGTTAACCAATCACAGTTGATTTTAGAGAAGAATAATCGAATACGATTGGTCAACTCTTACGACACCCGACTTACGACAGCTATTGTAGAATCGGCCTAATGCGGCGTCTACAATGAGATTTTAAGGAGACTTAAGGCGTAAGACTTAAGAAATTGACCAATCACAATCGAATATTCTCTTAATACTTGACTGTGATTGGTCAATTTCTTAAGTCTTACGTTTTAAATCTCCTTAAAATCTCATTGTAGACGCCGCTTAAAGCGTAGTCTACAATGAGACTTTAAGACGTAACACTTAAGAAGTTAATCAATCACAATTGAGTTTAGAAAAGAATCATGAATATGATTGGTTAATTTCTTAAGTCTTACGTTTTAAGGTCTCATTATAGACTACACTTAAGGTGCGAATTCACGCTGATCATATATATAGTACTCCTGTATTGCCAGTTCTGTAGGAGGAACGAACGAAAACATTACGGTGCAGACGATAGCTTCCCTCTCGCACGGTTATCCGACGGTAGCATGCCATATATATGCCATATATATATTTGACGCATGCGCAAAGTGCTACCGTCGGATAACCGTGCGAGAGAGAAGCTATCATCTGCACCGTAATGTTTTCGCTGATTCCTCCTACAGAACTGGCAATATAGGAGTACTATATATATGATGTCGATACTCGACGCTCATTTCTGGCGTCAAAACAGATCACGTGATCAAAATTAACGAATTGGTATTTTTATTTTTGGCCACGTGATATCTTTTGACGCTGAAAATGAGCGTCAGCATGAAAAGGCACCTTTAAGCGTGTAAGCGTCCAAAAGGAACGCACCCTGTGTCATATCGGTGCATTTCAGACGAGGAAAAGTATAGGTAGGTTAGGAGGTTATATGAGTGACAGATATCAATAATGTACATAAATGTGTAATTTTGACTGACCTGTGCATTCTACTGTTTAATATAGTCTTGTTTAATATAGTCTGTTTTCAAGTCTGAATAGTGATTGTTCTTTGAAAATATTGATATATGCATTCATATATACATGTATACACTTCAATCTCAGGTGCAACTGTCAGCTCATGAAAACAATTGTTTTGCTAGAAAATCGTGCATTTTATCTCTTAGTTGAGCTGATAATATATCTGAAAATGTACGGTATAACCGTGATATTTCCATATACTGTGATATACAATGTGAAAATGTGAATTGCAAAGCCAGACTTTATGTTTGTCTCAGGTGTAACTTTCAGCACCTGTAAATATTTATTTTATTGGACAGCCAGGTGTCTTAATTATTTAGCTGGGCTGATAGTCCACTTGGAAATATATATATTATCATGTCACACTTATACATAGTGTTGCACAGCATGAAAATATATGTAGCGAGATTAAAATCTTAATTGATATGGTATACTGTGTTCATTCATTATTACTATTAATTGCACAGTTGTATGTGTAAATGTTATGTTTAATTCAGAGAAATGTTTATTTATTAATAATTAGTCATGATTAATTATAAAATCAGAATAAAGTTAGCCTTCTATATGCGTATATATATGTCAGGTTTAAAAAAAATATATATGTATATATATAAATGTGATATTGATTTGCTATAATTGACTCAATATTGTTATAATATATTATTGATTCTTTTTTGGTTTTTCAGATGATGTTCTTACTGAGGAGTGTGTTGAATGTCTGTCTGTCTGGTGTCATTACATTTACAAGTTGCTGCTTTGATTCAGGTGTCAGATTTGAGGCTCGATTGTTACGTCCCGGGATGTCGCGGCTCTAAAAGAGAATTCGGACGTCGCGGGGCTCGATCGCTTTTTCGGGTCAAGCGAACCTATGCGGCTCTTCCCGGGGATACGTGCGATCTGAAGCGCTCGGAATTATTGTTCGGGCTCGGAGTCAGTGGACTCTTCGTCGGGGTACACGATAGGGATGACTATATTACCGTCTTGAGTTACTGCATGATTGGCAGGGTGTAGCCAATAGTCTAGAAGTCGCTCAGGGCACTCGGGGCATTCGTCGCTAATTCTGATGCTGCTTAATCTACTTCCACAGGAATAACACCCGAATCCGATGGGTTCGCCAATTATAAGTCTATGTTTCGTCACGTAATTATACCGTAGACGCTCTTCAGCGGGCAGGGAGTAATAACAAAATGCGCACAGAGCGGCTCTAGTTTGATTATTCGCGAAACCGCAAGCTTTCTGGCAAAAGCTCAGGGAGAGATCGGGGGTATTAAGGGGGGCCTGAGTGATCCGATCACGAAACACGCGGGATCGCATCGGGGAAGAGCGATTTTATCGGGTGAAATCCGATTTTCCAGGGATTTTCTTGAAAGTAGGTCTCGGTTGGGACTAAGTCCCTTTAACGCAGCGTCGGTTTATAGGGATTCGGGAAAGTAGGTCACGGGGTAATTGGGTCAATTTATGTAGGTCACTGGGTCATCGCATTAAATCCCAAAATAAAATTAGGTCACTGGGTCAGTGGGTCATCGCGTTAAATCCCAAAATAAAAATTAGGTCACTGGGTCAGTGGGTCATCGCGTTAAATCCCAAAATAAAAATTAGGTCACTGGGTCAGTGGGTCATCGCGTTAAATCCCAAAGTTGAAAATAGGTTAGTAGGTCGTTGCGTTAAATCCCAAGCGTCGGATTAAATCCCAATTCATAATTTCGTTAGTTACAGCTTAAGGAGAGGACCGCGGTCATTTATCACTATGAATTCGAATTGTTGTTATTATTATTATTAATATTTGGCTATTATTCGCGGAATAGAGCCGGTATTCGCGGTAATTCGCGGAGATAAGGCCGGGGATTTAATACAGAGAGACTCGATTGACCACTGGAATGTACCGCGGCGCCGAAAGGTCGGGCTAAGATCGTAAAAGTGAAACCTTATACAAAAACACGATAGGCCTGGCAAAAAGTCGTGACTTGCACAAACAGGAATTTTCAACCGTCACTTACCTCCAAGATGGCTTCGCTTCATTTCCTTTCAAAGATTAATTTCCACGTGGCCTGGCCGCGTTGATTAATCAGGCTGCACTGGTAGGCGGGGATCGCGGCGCTCCACGCGGGTCTCCGGGATGAACGGAAGCGGGTTGATGCGGCTGGTTATCAACGTCGATGGGGATGAGTCGTTCTGGCCACTTTATTAAGCACGTGGTTTTATTTGCACTCGCGAATAATTGTTCGTATTCTTTATCGTAGTGGTTTGTTTCTACGATATCGATATAATTGGTGGACGCGGCGTAGTAATGTCTCGCTATCATCCGACGGAGTTGATTTTTCCTACCGGCACGGCGTGTTTTAGGCATTGTAGAAAATTAAAGTCATATTCGGATTTTCTGTAGGCGTCGAGCGGCTTGTCCTCTCTGAGCCGTCACTTCAAATCAGAAATGATTGATTATGCTTCGGATTTTCTGTAGACGTCGAGCGGCTTGTCCTCTCTGAGTCGTCACTCTGAATCAGAAGTAATCAATTATGCTTCGTATTTTCTGTAGGCGACGAGCGGCTTGTCCTCTCTGTCGTCACTTCAAATACGAAAACTCGATTTAATTGTTATAATTTAGTAGCACGTGCCTGGTTAAGAATATCTGTATATTAACGTCGCGTCGCGTGGGATGTGGATTTATTGAATTAGGATTCTTTTGAATGATCACGAAGTTTAGCACACACTAGTATATATTTCTAAATTAATACACAAAATGTAATATATTTAAACTAGCACTTAGATTCGAGAATGAATTTATAATGAACTTGGAATTTGAGTTAAGATTATGATATGGAATTAGAGTTAGAGTCCAGCTTAGGACTTGTCGGTTCGGTGTCGCGAGTTAGACTGCTTGAGTCTGGGCCCGCTCCGAGGTCCCTCGATTTCGGCGGCTCGACTGCTGCGGCGGTCGAAAGTGGGGAGCTTGGAGAGAGAGGGGCCCTAGCTGAGCGCCATCTCTGGGCGCTTGGCGGAGGCTTAAATCTAACGCAGTGCCGCGCTCGGCCGCTAGTCGGAGTTCGGTGTCATAGCGTGCCTTGGCGCGCTTTTCAAATGCGCTGAAAGAAACTTAGAAGATTTACATGAAAGTTCGTGGAAAAATCAGGCGCGGGATGTAACACCTCCCCCCTTAGATGAAAATGTTGGACGATGTTCCAACATTTTCCATGTATAATCTAAAGTAATGTAAATTATTTCGCACGCTCTTATATTCTATGTATAATATGCTTAGAACTATTTTGTGTGCACTACACGTTTTCGTTCAAAAGTTTTCGAAGTTCTCGGTAGTCACGCACTTCACTTATTGGGGGCTCTATGGGGGTTGGTCGAGTGTCTTCGGTTATTGGGAGGGCTTTAGGGGGCTGATTTTCTGGCGTCGAAAGGGGTTTGGAGGATCGCTGGTTCTCGTCGTCCATTCGTCGTCTTGGTGATCCTGTGTACAGGAGCAGGTTCGTCATTGAAGTCCATACCGCTCCCAGTAGATGTAGGCTCCATCCGTATATCGAATGCAATGCGTATTCGTGGATGATGGTGTCCACGATTAGCTTTATTAATCGGATTATTATGAAAATTCCGATCACACCTGCGCTGGCCGATCCGAATGTGATAAATCCTGTCCACAATTTTTGCCCTGCGTTCTCCGCGATCTGGTCCAAGGATTTTTCGTCTAGCAGGTTTAGCATGGATATACTTCCTGCTGGTATTTCTCGTCCCATGGCCCCTCTCGCTATTGTATTCAGCATCGAAGGTTTTTCCATAGGGAACATTATGTGGTCGCGGAGTCTGTCTAGATCTTCGCTGGTATAGATGCCGCTGGTGGCGAGAGAGGAGGGGCTCACGTATTTCCAGGTGGGTTTCGTGAGCGGTTGGATGATCGAAGGTGCCGCCGCCTCTTGTGGTCGTGGCATCAGGCGGTACCAGCTGCCGTGTATGTTGTACATAACTGGCAGGAATTCGTTGCAGTCCCTCGGCGTTCCTTTTTTGGTGAGTATCCTTGTCCTCGGTAGCATGAATAATGATTGATTTTTGTACGTTACCGGGATTTCGTTATAGCAGACGTCCGTTGGTCGTACTCGGCATTCTACAGCTAGACATTTGACCAGGTGTAGGGCTTCTCCCGCCATGACTGCGGTGTATCCAGGTGCCTTCATTATTCGATGCGCCATTTCGTCAGGGGCGAAACTGGCGAGCGAGAGCGCGTTTTGTAATATTTCTTTTTCGAGCGCGCATTTTTGTTCCATTATGTCGCGGTAGAGTCGCGTCAGTTGTGTTTTAATATGTTTTTCTACGTATATAAATTTAGAATTTACATACGAGAAAATTTCTAAGTTACTGACGGATATTCTTGTGCGGATTTTGAATGTTCTTCCCTTTTCTGTTTCTAGTACGAATAATTTTGGGTGTTCCGTCAGCATGAGTTTGTAGCCACACAGTGTCATCTCAGTGGTTTTGGTGAGGGCGAAGGTCGTTTCCTTCGTTGTCACTGTGTAAACGGTTGGCGTCTCGGTGTTTGTCTGTGTCGTGAGTTTATCGGCTGGGCCCTCGTATAGCACGTCGTATTGGTCGAAGTGGCAGCTGTCCCTTGGCGTGATAGTCCAGTAGGTCTCCGAGCCGTCGTGGTCCATGCATTCTCCCGTGAGTGCTTTGCAGTGCACCCCGGATGGTAGGATCAACTCGTTAGTGTTTCTATCGATGACCGCGTCGAAGTTCCGAAGAGTTACTTTTACGACGGCCTGGACGACAGCACTTTCCCATGTTCCATAGGCATCTCCGTATTGAGTTCCGGTGCAACTTCCGTCCATACTGGTGGTGCCGGCGAGGGTGACGCTTCGCACGTCCGTGCTGTTCCTCTTGAATGACTGGAGGATGCTTCGTTGACCTGTTCCTATGTCGATGGTTCCCGTGTCTTGCAGCTTTTTGCAGATGGATTCGGTGAGTTCTATTGTGTATTGGCGACGTCCTCCTCGGACTATCGAGACGTGCGAGTGCATTCCACAATAGTATATCGTGCGGTCGACTTCGACTTTGCACTGCATCACGTGTGTGTGGTCATGGGTTGACATTTGTAACAGCTGTACGTAGGTGGCTTTCCTCTTAGGTTCTATGTTGTCGACGGCGCATTTACCGATGTCTAGGAGCTATAATGACGTTATATTTAATCCTTGTCCCCCGCAGTCGTATCCGATTAGAGAGTATGATGCGGCAGGTAACAACAGGATTAGGGCAATGGCATGCGCTAAGATTTCCATGGTGACGGTGGCGATGTTCATGGTGCTGCGTTTGATTGAGTTGTGGTCGGTCCTCCGTCCGACTTCCTTTGATATAGCGGCTCTGGAGTGGGGGAGGCCTCCGTAGTGGGGGCGCGATGCGGTGAGTGTTTGAGCTTGTCTGCGTGTACTACACGGGTCCTGGTAGCGCTTATTGCTAGTCTTACATTGTGGCTCTTGAGAACCTCTAATATTTTGTAGGGGCCTACGTACTGGTTCCCTAGCTTCCCTTTCGAGGGTTCCTTAAGGAGGTATACGTTATCGCCTATCTTAAAATTACGCGTCCTTATTCTACGATCATAGTATCTTTTGGATTTTTCCTTGGCGCGCATTAGGTTTTCGCGTGCGATAGTTTGTGCGTCTTTGATGCTGTTGAAGAGTGTTGTAAGATATTCCGCGTAACTCTCGTTGGTCGTATCCGCAGTAACGGGATCGCTCGCAGGGGTCCGCGCGGTTTTACCGAACACGAGTTCATGCGGTGTGTACTGAGTGCCTTCGTGGACGCTAGTGTTGTAAGAGAGGGACGCTAACTTTAGGCACTTATCCCATTCGTTATTTTTATCCACGAACTGCTTCAGGTATTCCCACAAGACTTGGTGCGATCTTTCGACCGAGCCATTGGCTTGTGGTCTATACGCTGTGGTTCTGTAATGCTTAATTCTAAACTTACGTGCTATGTTTCGCATAAGGCTATTTAAGAAATGCGATCCTTGGTCGGTTAGGATTGCTTTGGGAGCACCGAATGTGCATATAAACTCGTTGGTGAGCGCGTCGGCTACTTCTATGGCTCCGGCGTGTTGGAGCGGTATCGCGAGCGAGTACTTAGTTAGGAGGTCCTGTATAGTAAGTATGTAACAGTTTTTCGACTGTGTCGTTGGTAATGGGCCCATGATATCCATGGAGATTTTGTCGAAGGCGGAGTCAGAGGTGTCCGTAAGCACCATGGGTTGCCGAGTTTTTGTTCTTACTAACTTTTTTAGTTGACAAGCACGGCAGTTTTTTATGAATGATTGGACGTCGGCTTTTATTCCCGACCAAAAATACTTTTTCTTTACTCGTCTATATGTTTTCGTGACGCCCTTGTGTCCGCCGACGGCAGAACAGTGATTTTCCGACAGGATCTGTTGCCTACTCTCTTCTGGGGGTATCGTAATTTCATTCTTACAAATAAAGATTCTAATACTAGTTTCGCTTAGGGTTCGGGTGAGTTGCATATACACCGTTTCCCAAGGTACATTGTCAACGTTACCTCTGGCGATAGAGATAGATTGTAGGCCGAGTTCGGTGACGACGTCTAGCAAGGAATGCATCGTTTCCTTCACGATTTCTTTTTCCGTGATTCCTGATACTCTATCTTTAATGATTAGTGATATAATGCGTCGCGAGCCATTCCGGTCGACTCGGGCTCTGCCTAGCGTCGCATTTTTAATTAGAGGGAGCGACTTAGTGTCTGCAAGCATGCGAGCCCCTTGGTCGATCGGAATGCCTTGTTGCGTGGTGAAAATAACTAAGTTGTCGCGTCGTGTCGTGAAGTTATCAGGTATCGTTATTACGTTAGGTCCCACTGGGTTTCGTATGATAGCGGGTTCATTTGGATTTTCAAACGGTCGTTCGTCGTCATCGGACTCTGTGCTACTTTCGGATTCCGCGTCACTTTCGGCGTTAGCCTCGCTTTCGCTGTTCGCGTACTCCTCAGCTTCGTTTAGCTGGTTGCAGGGTAAGGTCGAGGGCGTTCCCTCCGCATTGATTGGCGTGCCGGTCTCTCTAGTGCCTGGTTTTGGCACTGCGGAAAATAAAGATTCATCTGAGTCGGATGATATAGGATCGTTTTCGAGGATTAGGATTTGTTGGGTTTTCGCGGCGGGTGTGGGAGTCGGATTTCGCGAGAGTGCGTCCGCGTTTACATTGGTTTTTCCCGCTTTGTACATTGCCTCGTATTCGTATTCCGCTAGTTTTAAACGCCAGCGTACGAGTTGCGAAGTGGGGTCTTTTACCGAATGTAACCACAAGAGCGGTTTGTGGTCCGTTACTAACACGAACTTCCGTCCATACAGATAGGGTCGGAAGTGATTGACACAGTACACGATGGCGAGGAGTTCTTTTTCTATCGTGGAATAATTTTGCTCTGCGTTGTTGAGTAAACGCGATGCGTACGCGATGGGTAGATCTTTTCCGACGACACCTTGGCTCAGGATTCCGCCTATGGCGTATCCCGAGGCGTCTGTCGTGAGCACGAATGCTTTGGTGAAGTCGGGATATTGTAGGATGGGTTGTGTGCAAAGGGAGTCACGGAGGGTTATGAATGATTGCTCTTGTTCTGGATTCCAATTAAATTCCTTGTCCTTTTTTAATAATTCCGTGAGGGGGTGCGCGAGTTTGGAAAAATTCGGGATGAAACGACGGTAGTATCCCGCGAGGCCTAGGAATTGTTTAATGTTTTTTGCATGTCTCGGCCTGGGGAATTCTTTAACCGCGCGGACTTTCTCGGGGTCCGGTTTCACTCCCTTATCGCTGATAATGTGCCCTAGATAGCCGACTTCTTTTCTTAGGAATTCGCACTTATCGGGATGTAATCTTAGGTTAGCTCTCTTCAATCTTTCCGCTAATTTATCGAACTTGAGCTCGTGTTCACGCAGGGAGCTCGCGTATAGTACGATATCATCGAGATACACGAAGAGCTCTATGCCTTGTAGTCCCGATAATACCTGATCCATCAGGCATTGGAATGTCGCGGGCGCGTTTTTTAGACCGAAGGGCATACGGTTGAATTCGTAATGTCCGTGGGGGGTGGAGAACGCGGTCTTTTTCGCGTGTGCTTCGTGCATTGGTATTTGGTGGAATCCTGATGCAAGGTCAAACACACTAAAGTACTTCGCACTTCCCAGTTGGTCTAGTATTTCCGTAATGTTCGGGAGGGGATACGCGTCGCCTATGGTTTTTTCGTTTAGAGCGCGATAATCTATTACCATGCGCCATCTTTTGTTGCCCTTGAAATCGGGTTTCTTAGGGACGATCCATAAGGGGGAGTTATAGGGGGAATCTGAGGGTTTAATGACGTCGTTGTTTAGAAGTTCTCCGATTTGTTTATCTATTTCCTCTTTGTGGATCGGCGGGAAGCGGTATTGTTTAGTGTTAATTGGTTGTTCGTCGGTCGTGGGGATTTTAAGGGATATAATAGTCGTGTGTTCTAATTTGTCCGCCGGTAATCTAAATAAATCATTATGTCTCTGTATAAGTCGTGACACGTGGCTGTGTTCCTCAGGGTTTAAGTGTTCTAGTCGGAGTGCGTCTCGGATGGCTTGTAGGTGTTCGTAGTTGTCTGGGGTCGATTCAGTGGAGATTGCCAGTGCTTGGCCGGTTGCTGCCTGTTTGGTTTCGGATTCAGTGGGTGGGTCGCTTAATGTGGTTTCTATTTCCCGCAGTTCTACTGTCGGTACGATCAGTTCCCTGTCGGTATCACCGGAGTTTATCGCGTGTAGGTATGCTCTGCCATTCCGGTTCTCAACCACTGCTTCCCCTAGGTAGATGTCCTTACCGACGCTAAGTCGCGGGACGTAGCCTACCGTGATATCTAGATTTGGTACTTTGATATAGAAGGTTGCGCGTGATCTAGCAGGTATCACGACGGTGTCGTGATCGGTAAAGGGTATTCGGATTCCTTGCCATGCGATGTATCTTTCCTGCAGGTGTATATTCGACGCGTCGCGGAGGAAATCATTGCCTAGGATACCTTCTTGCGGTATCGGAAAATTGTCGTTTACTACGTGTAGCTCTAGAGGGTGACCCGAGTAATAAACTTGTATGGACCCGAGCGTTTTGATCCTACCTTCCGTTATACCGCAGAGGTACAACTTATCGGTTTCGCGGATGCTAGTCTCGGGATGAACGTTCCGTCGTTTAATAAGATTAGGAGAAGCGCCAGTGTCCACCATAAAGGAGGTTTTCTGTGAGAGTCCGTCGACGGCTAACGCAACGGTAGGCGCGTGTGGGAAGTTCTGCGGGTTTAGTGTCGCTTGTTACGTCCCGCAACAAAATTTTTATTTTTATTTAAACACGCAAAAATTGCCTCTATAATATTTAAACTGTAATTCCACCGACGAACATGTAAATCTTAATCCCACCGAGTAACATATTATTGTTAATATAAATTAATATTGTTAATTAAAATTCCATCACGCCATCTATTGTCACCAATATTTCTTATTATAAAATCTCACCGCGCAATGTAATATCACCAATATTTATAGTACATCAATATCATTCCGCCGCGCGATATAATATTGCCAATATCTCCGAAAATAATCTTTCTTTGTTAAGAAGCTAGCTATACATAACATAACCTCACTTAGGAATGATAGAAATAATTTTAAGTATTTGCCCACATATAGTATCATCCGCATAAAAATTACCTACTTTACCGACAATAGGCAAAATCACCCACACAAAAGTTACCGACAGTCGATAAAATAAATTCCTACTTTACCGACAGAGCAAAAGTTACCGACAGAAAAATTACCGACGGTCGATAAGGAAGTTTTCTACCTTACCGACCGAGCAAAAGTTACCGACAGAAAAATTACCGACCTATGATAACACAGTTACCGACTGAGGATAAAGTCATTTCCTACCTTACCGACAGTGAAGACTGTCCGTACCCACATTACCGACAGAGGGCAGTGCCATCTCTGGGGTAGCGATGATACTAACTTTACCGACATATAAGAGAATACCTCCTTTATTAATATGTAATCCTGATACACAAGAAATTTTACAAATGAAAAACCAAAAGACTTTATATACATATATATATATTTTTGAACACGTCTCGGCACCGACTACACGTATATCTAATTATTTCGGGGCCTAAATTATATCAAAAATCATTGATTCCAGATTAACTCGAAAAATACTATAAATAAAAATCTTATGACAATTTTCCCTTAAGGAGCATAAAAAGTCAGACCGACACATGTATACATAATTATGAAAACTCCAATACTACTAATTTTATAAACAAAGTTTTAAAATATAATTTTCCGTATGCGATATTATGAGTCATCATCACATTCCAAACTAAGACTATGGAATATTCCGCTCGAATATTATTGCACAACATTACGCAACATGATGAAATAATTAATTATCATTAAGTAACAAATGAATTTATTGTTATTAAGCGTATGCAATAACCTCCATTTATATATTAATCCACAAAAAATCCGTTCAAGAGAACATTGCGCAACATAACGAAATAATTAACTTATTGTTAAACATTAATATTAAGTACATGCAATAATTTTTATTCAAGAACATAATAGATATAAATATTAAAAATAAAAGCAAAGAATAAAAATTGTTGCACCATTTATTGAAATAATTTATAGTCTTTATATACTTATATCCCACCGCATAAATACTTATGTTAAAATAATTGTAATTATAATAATTATGATGTCAGAATTCATTAACAATATTTAAAGGCATTTTCCATAATAATACATAGAGACAAAAATGAACTGTCGAACGGAGCATGCTAGAAACTCCGTTGACATTTCTACAGCTAGAGCTTAAAAAACTACATTAGAAAATATATGCATATAAACTGCAAAGAAATTCTGATGGTCTAATAATTATTATAAAACTTATGTGTCAAAATACAATGCAACCAGTATAGCCGATTCTATACTGACCGCTCCGTCACCCCCACTCCAATTCTGAAGAGTCCCACCATCTACAAATTAAACTACGCCCAAACTACGCCCAATTCCTGCGGCAACGCCCAGCAGCGCGCGCATCTTCCCCACGCTTGTGCCAGCGGCGCGCGCAACCAGCCCAGAGAAGGGAACCAATGAGCGACCGCGCCGCCCACGCCGAGGCGCGCGCATCTTCCGAGGCGCGCGCATCCGTCACGTCAGCGGGAGCCAATCCCAAATCATTGCGCAACAATCACGTCAGAGAAAACCAATCACCCGTTGACAACGCGGTACATCCCTCGAGGCGCACGCATCTTTCGAAGCGCGCGCAGCCAGAAGCAGAGGAGGGAACCAATCACTGCTCGACTCCCTCCACGGAGAAGCGCATCTCCTACTATTGGGACCGTGTGCAAAACTGGGACTGACGACTATGTAAACCCGTGCAGAGCGGTCCTCCTCGCATTTGGCCCAACGATATTCAACATTCAACTACCTCCGGCATTTGGCCCAACGTTTTCAACATTCAACTACCTCCGCCATTTGGCCCAACGTTTTCAACAGTTAATAACTGGCATTTTGCCCAACGATATTCACAGTGTTAATACTTATATCTCCGAGATTTTGTACGTGCATTCAGTTAATAAATTCAGTGACTATTGAACATTGAGTTTCTCAATCGAACTCCTGGACTGCAACCTCCATCCCGAACTGTCACTGAGGTAGACGGTATCCAGCGGAAGGAAGCAGCATCCACTCATCAGCCTAGTGAAGGGAAGCAGCCTTCACACACTAGGACATTTCAGACACTGGTAAATATCCGGCCACTTGTCATTAATCTAACCTTTAATTTCTACTAACAACTAAATTCAGTGAAACAGTGCGCGACAATACGGGAACCTTACCTTTGATTACCCGTATTCCTTAATCCAGTTATTCAACTTAGTAAATATCATTTCCAATTGGAAAATTTATCTGGGACTTATCTCTTTGATAAGACGACGCGATAGACAGTGAGCGAGTGCGAAACTGCAGCGGCAGGTCGAACCCAAGTCTGGCTCGGTGGAAAAATAATTATCTTGAGGAATTTATTCCCATGATAGAGGTTGTTTCTCAACCTAGAGCTGGTGAGGCAATAGAAAAAATAAGCGGCCTCCTGTCAATCGACGTTTGAGTAGGCGAAAATACAGTTTTCGATTAATAGGCAATTATCTTGAGGGATTTATCCCAATGATAGAAGTTGACCTTTTGATCTTGGATTGAATTTAGCCTTAACTTCAAAATACGAGATACATCCCAGGACTTAGAGACAATACACTGGCTTAGTTTATAACAATTTGAATCATTATCACTACTTGCAATTATAACCTAACCTTACCTTAGGTTAATACTAAGCCAGCCGTATGATAGGTGGATACCTTGTCAGCGTATCCAAACTCCTGATTTTTCCTCGAATCCCCTTTCGATTTTCAGAGAATCAAAATAAAATAAGAATTTATTTGAAACCAAGATAACACATTAACATTTCAAACAAATAAATTCTCGATAATCCTAACTTACCATCGGTCGATAACTTACCATCAGTCGATAACTTACCATCAGTCGATAACTTACCATCGGTCGGTAAAACAGAAAGTGACGCTAACCATCGGTCGGTAAAACAGAAACCTAACTTACCATCGGTCGGTAAAACAGAAATCTACATTACCGACGGTCGGTAATTTTCGGGAGTCAACGTTACCAACAATAAAATTTTTTATACTAATCTTTCTATTTCTGCCGGTCTATACTTCTATCAACTTTGGGGACATCTATCTGACTATACTCGGGATAACAATTATAAATTGAACATTCATATGGAATTCCTTTTTTCTTTTTTTATTAACAGGTATCGGGTATTCTTAAATTCAACTTTACGCAAAAGTAAGTGACTTCAAAATCACCAAAGACTCAAATACTAGACAGGTTTATAATTGGTTAATTAAACGATAGATGGTCCGAGCGAGACAAGGTAACTTCAATACCCGTCGAAATATTCTACGCCGTGTGAGACGAAATAGGCAAACGCGACGTACCTTCTTCCCTATCATCACTCTTGAGAATGAAATCATTGCACCAGTTCCCGAGATCATCGACTTAGAACCTCAGTCACCTATCCCCATAATCACTATTGAGGAGGAAAGCCACGAAATTATCCCAGTCCCACATAATCAATATTCTCCCGCCAATCTAGTAGAGGGAATTACCGAAGATAGAAGCAACTGTTCAACCATCTCACTAAACTCCGACCAGGCGTCCATCCCCGGACCTTCAGTGGATTGGAGTCAGAGTCCAGAGACTGCTTCCATCTCGGGGACATTCCAACATCTTGACACCGTACCCTTATACAACTACTACCCCGAGGAAAACAGCCTATACAGTCCTCCTAGCTATTCCCCCGTGGCATATGAAGACCCAGACCCCTTCGAGCCCTTAGAGATTTCCCTAGCTTCCCCAGAAAGACCCATCTCAACCATAAACATCGAATATTCTTACTTTCTACCAGAATTGTACGGTTACCCGAGGGAGGAATAAAAGGATATTCAAATTTGTAAAATAAAAATATATATATACTTTGAACAAAATAGAATAAAATTATGAAATTTAGTGTGAACGTTTATTCACTCTCCACCTAGAATCCTCTCTGCCAAGCACAATAGACCTTCAATCTCTCGGCGTCCCAGGGTATAGCCGGCCTAGCAGGTTGCCCTAAAACAAATTGAGAGATTAATTGCGTCCAACTGGGAAAGTAAGACTTCCAGACCAGTCCTGAGGAACTGGGGACGTAACACGCTATTCGGAATTCTCGGCGGGAATCGCGTCTATTGGGTTTACCGGGCGTATTTCGCGCATCGGGGGCCCTTGGCGAGCGTCGCCCGTCTGTCTCGCAGGGCCTTCCGGGTTTCCCTGGTTTTGCTGTCGAGCGTTATTATATGCGCGTTTTCGGCACTCGCTAATTTCATGCCCGAGGTTTTTACAGTACCTGCACTGCTTTATTTCTCGGCTTGCGTCCGGGTGGTCTGACGTTTTTGGTGAAGGGTCGCGGGACGCGTTGGTGGGGCGATTATTATTATCGGGGTAGGAGTTAGTACGCGGGTAGTCGTTCCGAGTGCGATCCGGATATTGGGGTGCATTGCGCGAGTATTCTGTGCGTGGGTATGATCCTTGTGAGCGATCGAGTCGTGGTTGTCCGTACGGTGGGCGATCCGTGTGGGTGGTTACTGCTGGGTTCTCGCGATTTGATCTGGGGTCATTGTAGCGTTCCCGTGGAGGTATGAGGGGTGTGAGTTGTCGTCTGGTATAGTTTCTACCCTCGTAGTCTCTGTCTTGTCGCTCGCGCGTGCCGAATCGAGTCTTATCTAATTCTTGTTCTTTCGCGATTGTTTTGGCGACGGAGAATGCTTCGAATGGCTTCTGATAAAGTTTTTCTTTCATTTGTAAACGATATTCTAGCGGTAATCCTTTGCAGAAGGACCGTCCTGTTAATAGATCGATTTCGGCTTCGGTCGCGGGTGCGATGATTCCAGTTTCGCGACGTTCGGCGTCTAGGATCGCGGCGCGGAGTTCTTTTACTCGACTGATGTAATCTAGTATATGTTCTTGCGGTCTTAGGAAGATCATGCTTAGCTCACCGCGATGTTGGTCTATAGTTTTCTTAGATCCGAAGGCTGCGGTCAGGAGGTCTATCAATTGAGTAATATTGTCGCAGGGTTCGTCTTCCACGGCGCTATAGGCTCGCCCGCGTAATTTATTAATCAATAGCTTTGTAAGGTTCCGTTCCGCTGAGGGGGGAATGATTTCTCTGGCTCGTCGGCAAGCCTTGTTGAACTGGGATAGAGGGATATTATAGCCATCGAAGCTGGGGACTGAATCGGTGGCTTCGCGGAAGGAGACCTTGGGGAGTTGAGTCGGGCTGGGGGAAAGGTCGTATTGATAGTCTTGGGAATCGCGTGCGTAAGTTCCTTGTCCGGAATGTCGTGGGGTTGAGTAATTTTCTCTACGGAGGAGCTCGACTTCTCGACGCAGTCGTTCGATCTCGAGGCGTACGTCGTCGCCCGCGCTTCGTGACGCATCATTGCCAGAGGCGTCTAGTTTACGCGTTTCCATTTCTTTTTCCATTTGTTCGCGGTGTCGAGTAAGGTCTTGTATGTTCCTCTCGTATTCCTCGCGTTGTTCCTTTAATAGCGCCGCCTCTTCTTTTAATCTCTCGGCCTTGGTATCTAATTTAGTTTGGATTGCTTCGATTTCCGCCTCTGTCAGCGGTTTACTCGTGGATTTCCCGCTACGGGTGTCCGGCATATCAGAAAAAAGGGTTTTATTCCGAGTTCTTCTCGAATCCCACCGCTGTCACCAAATTTGTTACGTCCCGGGATGTCGCGGCTCTAAAAGAGAATTCGGACGTCGCGGGGCTCGATCGCTTTTTCGGGTCAAGCGAACCTATGCGGCTCTTCCCGGGGATACGTGCGATCTGAAGCGCTCGGAATTATTGTTCGGGCTCGGAGTCAGTGGACTCTTCGTCGGGGTACACGATAGGGATGACTATATTACCGTCTTGAGTTACTGGATGATTGGCAGGGTGTAGCCAATAGTCTAGAAGTCGCTCAGGGCACTCGGGGCATTCGTCGCTGATTCTGATGCTGCTTAATCTACTTCCACAGGAATAACACCCGAATCCGATGGGTTCGCCAATTATAAGTCTATGTTTCGTCACGTAATTATACCGTAGACGCTCTTCAGCGGGCAGGGAGTAATAACAAAATGCGCACAGAGCGGCTCTAGTTTGATTATTCGCGAAACCGCAAGCTTTCTGGCAAAAGCTCAGGGAGAGATCGGGGGTATTAAGGGGGGCCTGAGTGATCCGATCACGAAACACGCGGGATCGCATCGGGGAAGAGCGATTTTATCGAGTGAAATCCGATTTTCCAGGGATTTTCTTGAAAGTAGGTCTCGGTTGGGACTAAGTCCCTTTAACGCAGCGTCGGTTTAAAGGGATTCGGGAAAGTAGGTCACGGGGTAATTGGGTCAATTTATGTAGGTCACTGGGTCATCGCATTAAATCCCAAAATAAAATTAGGTCACTGGGTCAGTGGGTCATCGCGTTAAATCCCAAAATAAAAATTAGGTCACTGGGTCAGTGGGTCATCGCGTTAAATCCCAAAATAAAAATTAGGTCACTGGGTCAGTGGGTCATCGCGTTAAATCCCAAAGTTGAAAATAGGTTAGTAGGTCGTTGCGTTAAATCCCAAGCGTCGGATTAAATCCCAATTCATAATTTCGTTAGTTACAGCTTAAGGAGAGGACCGCGGTCATTTATCACTATGAATTCGAATTGTTATTATTATTATTAATATTTGGCTATTATTCGCGGAATAGAGCCGGTATTCGCGGTAATTCGCGGAGATAAGGCCGGGGATTTAATACAGAGAGACTCGATTGACCACTGGAATGTACCGCGGCGCCGAAGGGTCGGGCTAAGATCGTAAAAGTGAAACCTTATACAAAAACACGATGGGCCTGGCAAAAAGTCGTGACTTGCACAAACAGGAATTTTCAACCGTCACTTACCTCCAAGATGGCTTCGCTTCATTTCCTTTCAAAGATTAATTTCCACGTGGCCTGGCCGCGTTGATTAATCAGGCTGCACTGGTAGGCGGGGATCGCGGCGCTCCACGCGGGTCTCCGGGATGAACGGAAGCGGGTTGATGCGGCTGGTTATCAACGTCGATGGGGATGAGTCGTTCTGGCCACTTTATTAAGCACGTGGTTTTATTTGCACTCGCGAATAATTGTTCGTATTCTTTATCGTAGTGGTTTGTTTCTACGATATCGATATAATTGGTGGACGCGGCGTAGTAATGTCTCGCTATCATCCGACGGAGTTGATTTTTCCTACCGGCACGGCGTGTTTTAGGCATTGTAGAAAATTAAAGTCATATTCGGATTTTCTGTAGGCGTCGAGCGGCTTGTCCTCTCTGAGCCGTCACTTCAAATCAGAAATGATTGATTATGCTTCGGATTTTCTGTAGACGTCGAGCGGCTTGTCCTCTCTGAGTCGTCACTTTGAATCAGAAGTAATCAATTATGCTTCGTATTTTCTGTAGGCGACGAGCGGCTTGTCCTCTCTGTTGTCACTTCAAATACGAAAACTCGATTTAATTGTTATAATTTAGTAGCACGTGCCTGGTTAAGAATATCTGTATATTAACGTCGCGTCGCGTGGGATGTGGATTTATTGAATTAGGATTCTTTTGAATGATCACGAAGTTTAGCACACACTAGTATATATTTCTAAATTAATACACAAAATGTAATATATTTAAACTAGCACTTAGATTCGAGAATGAATTTATAATGAACTTGGAATTTGAGTTAAGATTATGATATGGAATTAGAGTTAGAGTCCAGCTTAGGACTTGTCGGTTCGGTGTCGCGAGTTAGACTGCTTGAGTCTGGGCCCGCTCCGAGGTCCCTCTATTTCGGCGGCTCGACTGTTGCGGCGGTCGAAAGTGGGGAGCTTGGAGAGAGAGGGGCCCTAGCTGAGCGCCATCTCTGGGCGCTTGGCGGAGGCTTAAATCTAACGCAGTGCCGCGCTCGGTCGCTAGTCGGAGTTCGGTGTCATAGCGCGCCTTGGCGCGCTTTTCAAATGCGCTGAAAGAAACTTAGAAGATTTACATGAAAGTTCGTGGAAAAATCAGGCGCGGGATGTAACACGATATATGTTTACTGGTGGGATTGCTAATGATCAGATGAGTACAAATACGCAAACTTATGTCTAATTAGAGAATTTTAAATGAGTGTATACATGTGACTTCTAATTTAATTGCATACATATCTGCGTTTAATATATATTAAGGTATGTTTTGTATATGATAGTAAATTTCATTTTCTTTAATCATCATTTAAAGACTAAATTAATATTTTTAATCTTAAGGCTTCTAATTAAATTGTCACGTGCATTTGCTCATTGTTTTGAGTTAATTATGTTAATTTATAATATTATAATCCCATATTAACATTATTGGAATGTCATATATTGAAATTAGCACAGTGGTATATAGTGAAATCATAATAATTAAATTAGAATGACAATTATTAATCTTTTAATGAACAATTAATAACTAATAATAATTAATTATTAATTAATGTTAATTTTAAACAGACTCTGTTAGATTTTAATGTATCGTGAATAATTTTGTGTGCTTAGTTTTAATGTATGACTAAATATTAACAAATCTAATTTTAGAATATAACGGATGTTTCAAATGTATGGTATTTAGCTTGTGTCTTCTCTGTTTGTTTCAGGAACTCGAAAATATTGATTTAAGCAGATACCTCTGGTGTGAGTCACATCATGTGATAGCATAACAACGTCAGATCCTTGTCGACGGTGATGGATTTTAAACGGAGGCGCTGGACGTGACAATATTATTAAAAAAATATTTAGAGATAATTGTATATCTGCTACTTTATTTAATTTTTACATGTCGACGTTCGCAGTTGTCGCACACATTCGTTTTAACTTATTTAAGATTAAATGTATCTAAAAGATATGATAAACCATTGCATATATGTACAAATTAGAAGTGTTGCAATATGTACTATTTTATCAAAAGTCTAACATTTAATATTATAACTTTTAAGAATTAAAGAGATTTTTTTATTATTAGAATCCTATAACATGTAATTGATGATGTATCTACCTATACTTAAACTTAGAAACTTAAATTTCCCTCAAGTCAACGAAAGCAACACGCCGTGTGCAGATTGTATGTGTGCCTTTCGTTTATCGATAAAAACAAAACTCTGCGGGCTTTGTGTTTGTCTCTCGCTCATCCACGAGGACAGCATATCGCGAATAGCATGATTTTAGATCTGTGAACCTGTTTGTCTCAAATATAGAAAACTTTCAATTATATATCAACCAAAGGTGCCATCCGTATCATGTAAATTAGACGTGCTATCCATCCATACAATCCTCGAAAAAATACATATTTTTAATAAATCAATGATCAAAAAGATTTTTATATACTTATGTATTAAATTTATACAATACAAATTTGCATGTTTTAAAAAGTATTTTTTGAAAAAGTATTTTAGACAAAAGTTAGAGTTTCAAAAGATCTATTATTTACTGATCTATTTAATTATCAGTTTGATCTTGGGTGACGTCGCCAAGGTCAGACCAAGGTAACATTGAATTTTTTAAATTATCCTCCTATTTTTTATTGCATATTCTAAATGTCTATCGTGAGATCTTTCCAATACTTATAATTACAATACAATAATTTTATCTATTTTAGTTAATCAGCTTTCGAAGTTATCAAGAATTTTACAAAGATTTTAATTTTATACTACAGTAGTATAAAGTTGAATCTCTGTAAAATCAACTGGTTTTCTCGTATGTAGCTTATAACCTGCTGAATAAAAAATGTAATAGACTCAAATTAGATAATAGTTTTTATATTAGACTAACTCACAATCATGGATATCTTATTATAAAATTCTCGATAACTTTAAAATGAATAAAACAGATAAAGTCATAGAATTTTTGGAAGGTCTTGAGATAAGCTTTTAGAATATGCGATAAAAAATAGGAAGTATATAATTTTAAAAATTCAAAATGACCTTGGTCTAACCTTGGCGACGCCATTCAAAGTTAAGCTGATAAGATTAGTAAATAGAACATTTGAAATCTTACAACTTTTGTCTGAAACATTGTTTTCATAAACCTTATATTTTTCGAGATATTTTAGGGTATACATATTTTTCCCAATATATACTTTTTCCTCACCTGTATATATTTTTTTAATAATGTTAACAATCATTATTCAATTTCATTTACATTGCAAAATACTCAATATTTATAATTATACTTATTGAAAATAATAATGTTTCCGAAGTTGCCGTTATGTTAAATATAACAATTTTAACTTCATTAAAATCATATTCAATGTCTATGTTAATTATTTACATATTATTCTTACAATTAGCAAATTGTATATTTTAGATCTAAAAGTTTATGCCAATTAGTGGTAGTTCTAAAAAATATTTTATATATGTATGTATATATTATATTCCCATTGCACATTTGCACGTTGTATTCTTTTTACTTTTATAACTAAAATATGATAAATTGAATATATTTACTGTTATAGTTAAATTTATCTGTAACATCTTTTTCATAATGTTAACAGTTATTTAAAATAAAAAATTACATTGTTAGAGAAACTTAAAATTATTTCATATATAGAGATCATTTAATATAAAAAGTTAGTTTATTAAGTAGTAAACAATCTGAAATCTATGAATCTTATTTATTTACAATTATGTATCTGTAACGGTTAATGTGATATGCTTAATTACATAATTTAAAAAAAATCAGTACATGTATATACAGGGTGAGCCATTTTAATTAACGCACGCAATTATTTCGGAAACAAAGCATTTTAGAGAAAAATGTTTCAGACAAAAGTTTTATGGTTTCGAGGGGGCCATAAGATGGTATCATTGGTTTGACCTTGAAGAGTTATTTGAAGGTCACATGAAGGTCACCTTCAATTTCTTAAATGGAACCTACTATTTGTCATTGCATATTCTTGTAGCTTATTTCGAGAGCTTTCCAAAACACTATAATTAAGTACCTTTTCGTTAAGTACTTTTTGAGTTATGAGGCTTGAAATAATTTCTTAATTTTACATAAACCGTAAAATATCTTGTAAAATATTCATTTTTCGATTATCTTATCTTAATACTTTTATGTACAAAATAATGAGAGGAATCAATTGGTGTAAAGAAAACACATAGTTGTTTTTAAGAAAAAATATGGAATTGTTAATTGCAAATTATATATTTTTTCTTCTGACGAACCACGGGGTCCTTATCCTTGTGGTATACAAACGAGCACACACACACACACACACACACACACACACACACACACGCCACAAGGAGGGTTTGGAGTCTTTAAATACTGTGGAGCTGACGAACCACGGGGTCCTTATCCTTGTGGTATACAAACGAGCACACACACACACACCTAAATTAAATTGAAATTATGTGCAACCATTTTTTTTCAAAATAGCGGATAAATGAAAGCATACAAAACCGATAAATAAAGGTTCCCGCTTTGCTCCAGTGCGTGGCGTGAATCAGATATCGCAGCCCAATGGGACGAAATGCATGTGAAAGTGTGGAGTATCACCTTTACAATGCTTTTTTACCGAGCTCGATACGATAATTATTCGCTGAGCTGCAAATTGAAGAAGAAAAAAGAGCGTTTTTAATTAAATTCGGAATAACTCAGCGAAAATTCATCGTATCGGGCTCGGTAAAAAAACATTTTAAAGATAACACTCCGCACTTTCACGAGCATTTGGTCTCATTGGGCTGCGTTACCTGATTTACGCCGTGCACCGTCCCAAACTCGATCCTTTAATAATCAATTTTACATCCTTTCACTTCCTTATCCGCCATTTTGAAAACAATGGCTGAGCATAATTGCCACTTAAATATTCTTAAAGTGGACATTACAGCCTTCATTTTGTTTTTTTAAACATATTTTTATCATCATTATTTACCAAGTTATGATCATTTAAAATTTGATGAAATTTTCTCAAATTTTAGGTGTACCGCTTTTTTTGCGGGTGAGTGTATATATATATATATATATATTCATATATAATTATCCTTTAATCGATTTACTATTAACAACCAGTAATAATAATCACTCATATTTACCATATAAATATATATATACATACATATAATAATAACAAAAAAAAACAAACAAAAAAAAAGGGGAAAGAAAATGCTTCAAAAATACTTCATAGGAAATAATAATCATAAAGAGCAATAAAAAAAAACATAGTATAATGATAACAATATACATACAACTTTGGTTAGAATACCTCTCTATATGTATATATATATATAGATACATATACCCATGTTATATTATATTCACATTGAGCGACGCTACAAAGATACCTCTTGTGTATTCGAATACTTTCATAAGTAATTGTAATTTAAACACACCTAAGATTCAATGTATAATTATGAATCAATTCTGCGACATTTATTCATAATCAAAATTTCACGAACACTGTACCATCAATCATGTAATCGCAAAATGTAATATAAACATCTACACGTACATCAAAATTGTAATCATTTCAGACCATCATGACGCCCCTAATCCTAGTAATCTTCTTAAGTAAAACTGCCGCCTTAATCGGATTTGATTGCGGAGGACAACACCTCAACGTAACAGCCGTCTCTCTCCTTGATGTTGGCGAATGCGATCTGAACATACGACAACCCAACACTACAGATGTTCATATTCAGCTACTACAACTATCCGACTACAGTTATACAGAAGTCATACAGTGCAAGGTTGAAATATCCCGAAATATATATCATTGTGGCATGCATTCACATATATCTGCTGTTCACAATGGAAGAGCCGATTATGTGCATGAGACTGGATACACTCAGTGCCTAAGGATGTTTCAAGACGGAACTATTTCCCTGGGAGACAACACCCTTGTCGCTGGCATAAAAGCAAATCAGACGACCTATCGAAGTATCACCTTAGTGGGCCGCGTACAAGTTGACGGATACTGCAAGGGATCCCAGTACAACGATCCATACGGAACATGGGACGACGTAGTCGTCCAAGCTGCTGTGAAAATATCATTAAAATCTTCCTACGTTCCCGTACAATTGAATACTGGAAGAATTAAATTAAAATCTGGAACAGTGTGTAAACTCGTTGATAGCTACTGTTTAGACGCTGACGACGGATACACCTACTGGAAACCTATGCCTACGGATACTTGTAATTTTCAACAATATGATGTCCTCTACGAAGGACCTGCAAACAAAATTTCTGAAGACATCTCCAAGACAGATACCCCAATCATCTATAGTCTTGTGACTCAGGAAATTACTTTCGCCCTTATGAAAACCAAGGAAATACCTCTATGTGGTTATACTCTCCTGTGCACGGAACACCCGAAATTATTCATTCTTGAAGCTAAACCTGGCAATACATTTGCTAATCGGAAAACTATTCCTGTCAATAATCTTGACATCTTTACATACATGAACTCCAAGTTCGTGTATATAGAAAAACATGTCAAACAACAGATGACGTCTCTCTATAACAAGTCATTTCGCAAAAATGCGAGTTAGAAAGACAAGTAATTACTAATGCCTTATCTTTTGCTACACTCCAACCAGACGAATTTGCCTATCAGCTCATGAAAGGGCCAGGATACATGGCCGTTACAACAGGAGAAGCAGTACAAATAATTAAATGTATCCCTGTCGAAGTGATGGTAAGAAAAACTGGAGAGTGTTATACCGAACTTCCCATTTCTGTACGAAATCATTCCTTTTTCCTTACACCTAAGTCAAGAATTATCACCAAAATTGGCAACGAACGAGAATGCAGTTTAGAACTTCCTACTTTGTATCGAATCGAAGATACATGGGTGCAACTTACACCTAACATACAAGTTAGACAACTGCCACCTCAACAGCTAAAACCCATGACTGCCTTAACCTGGAGATATCTCACACCGGGACCTTTGGCCGTAAGCGGAATATATTCTGATACAGATCTGGAGAAATTACGAAATCACATAATGTTCCCAGCCGAAAAGCCAGCTTTACTCAATGCCGTTACTAGAGGACTAACTGGCCATTCCATGAACACTGAAGGAATCTCAGTATACAACCTGCTGGATGAAAATTCTTTAAATAAAATTGTCGAAAGCACAGCCTCGCGAATCTGGAAGGGATTCGTGAATTTTGGATCAGCAACCGCAGGACTCGTCGGAATCTTCATGATTATTCGCCTAGTAAAATTAGTCATTGACACAGTCATCCATGGATACGCTCTTCACACTGTATATGGTTGCAGCCTTCATCTACTCGGAGCTTTATGGAGCTCCCTCGCAAATTTGCTGCTCCATCTGGCACGAGAATCTTCTAGGAAATCTGGAGACGATAACCGAGACAATCAATCACCTGGCGGAGGAACAACCATGCAAACCTCCAACATCGATCCCACTGTACCTGCGGAAGTAATTACTCAACAACCTCCACCAGTCAAACCTCCAAGGACAATGAAACCTTGCCACGAAGAAATCACCAAAAATGTAAATATACCTATATCATATACAAACCTAAGAGACCGCTTAAACACCCTAGATGAAAATATTTAATCTCCCTAGTACAAAATCCTCCGAAAACAATCGGATTTTGTTCTTATTAGGGGGGAGGTGTTACGTCCCGCAACGAAAAAATTTAAAATCTTACTTATAAAAATATAATCCCTACCAATTCTCTCAACCTATATAACCTTTACACAATACTATATATAATCACTATATATTTGCATCATAATATTATATATAATCAAAATATATACGTCAATTTATTAATATTCAGTTCTCATATAGTCAAAATACTAGTAATCACCAGTACTAACCGAAAGCTGGACTTATACACATCTATCAATCAAGAAAAAGTAATAGGCTCTTTGAAACAGTCATTTATAATAATCGTAAAAGAATTTCAATATATATATAATTATTATTTATACAATTTTAATAAGGCTGCAAAAGCCACACAACTACATTAAAATCGCTTATGAAACTTCATAAATCAATAGCAAAAATACTGAATCTATATATATATATATATATATATATATATATATATATATATATATATATTTTCATATTAACACAATACATTGATTGATATGGTATATAGCCAGAAAAATATTACAATGAATTAGCAGTACTGGTCGTATATAATGATATTTATCGTAATAATTAACTTTACTAAGAAAAGAAATTTATTCGAAATTTTATTATCAAGGAAAACTCTCAGCAAATCACTCTAAATAATGCAACCGTCAAAAACATTTGAAACAAGACTTCGTATGAATTGGTATACGAACAAATCCGTCGGTAACTGGCCTTATAGCCTCTTGTGCGTTCCATCACATTCTTCTGGCAAATTTGGAATGGGAAAATTTCCATAGCCATAAATCCCGAAACCTGAAAATAATATAACTAATTAGTATTTAGATAAATAAAGACATAAATCAATAAACAATGAAAAACACACATATATATATATATATATATATATATATAAAAGTTTAATTATTATCAAATAATAAATATATTTACTTTGATTATTTAATTACAAAATTAAAATGTAAAAACAAATGACTCTGAACAACTCACTCGTGATAAAAGCAGTTTGCGATAAATTTAAGTATAAGTTATTATATGAATATCACAAAAATTTTACCTAACTAAGTATAGTTAATCAATAACTAATCGGAATAATAAAAATATATATATCTCAAAATACTATAGTAATGAAATTAAAATTTGTTAGAAATAGACTCATAACCTTATTAAAATTTTTTGAGATCAAGTAATTTACATCGTCAAAGCCACGATGCGCAACCAGGAGATACGTTATATAAGAATATATATATTTTACTATAAAGATCCATGAAATCCCCACAGCAACGAAACATGGAAACAGTTATGAACCAGCTAGGTCATCCAATAAGACATCATTCTCCACCTGAAAATTATAAAGTAATAATAGAAACAATTCCTTAACTCTCTTTGATTAACCACATTTTATATAATCATGTTAAAGTTATTCATAAGATATTATAAACAACATAAGAAACAATATTATTATAAAAATCTATGCTATTACATATATTCTATATATGATAACCCCCAATTAATTAATAAAATAAATATAAAGCATATAAGAAATAATACTATATTATACTAACAGTAATTGTACATTCAAAATAATTATATATTCTAAAGTAAAGGTAAATATACCTGTTATATAAAAAATTACTATAGTTAACCCTTTCAGTTAAAGGAAAGACAAAATTAAATTCGTGTTAGACATCGGCAAATTTAAATAATTTACAACATCAAGGCAATAATATAACCAAGAAAGGATATCTCTATGCGTGTATACGCGCTTACTACAAAGGAAAAGGCATAAATCAAAATATTTTATCAAACGATACTCACCTAAATTCTATTAATAAATGATTTTGAGCCCATGCGTATCTTTTTAATAAATAGTATGTTCAGTTGTCATAAAAGAGATGCAGCGATTACAAATTTTGAAACCTGAAAATCATATAATTAATTAATATTTTGGGATAAATAACCTACAGTAAAAATGCTAACAAATGCTCCGAAAGTGAGCCACATAAAATATTAATACGAAAATTTACAAAGAATCATCAATAACAAAAGGAAAGTTATAAAGTTAATATTCTATGTACATATAAGAATATGAAACAATAAATAAATGTACCAAGTCAATCAAAAAATTAGGGCCCATGAATAATAATTGTTACTAAAACAATACGCTCTAAAAATCAGTAATAATAATCAGTAATAAAATAATTAACAATATATATTTTATATATATTCAAAAGAAACAAAATTAATTTTCCTTGACTAACTATTTTTCCAAGCGTTATAATAAATCTTTAATACCATTGGCCAAATATGTCTGTATAAAATTCTAATTATTACTGAATAACATTTAACTTTGACTATTTAATTACAAAATGTAAATGGCCAATAATAACCAAATAATAATCTTTTATAAAGTAACGAGCTTCTTTCAGAAATTAATGATTTATACATTTCTTAATAAAATATATATATAAAATATAATTAATGAATAAAATATAATTAATCAAGCAAGAATTTCCTTTAAAAACCCTAGATTATTTTAATTTTTGGTCCTCGTTGAGTTCCCGTAAATATATATATATATATGTTCACTATCAGGAAGTAATTTTCCTCAGAGTCTTGATACCTGAAAAATATAATAAATGAATGAGAAAATCTACTATAAAAATTATTAAACAAACCATTTAAAATATAATACATACTTGCCCACTTTTTATGATCCTATATATATAATATTTATCCTCTTCCTAATAACGTAAGACAGCTTGTTATAAATAAGTAGCAAGAATCCCAAGTCCTAGCAACTGAAAATAATAATCAAATAATATTTGGCCGTATGAAAAATTAACTTAACATAAATATACTAAAAAATCAATCTATACAAAAATCTATTATCATTATAAAAGTTTGATTGATCAAAATTACTATATTAAAAAGGTTTAATATTTTATAAATGTATATAATTATATAGGAGTAAAAGAAATCAAATAGTAAAAGAAGTATAATAAATCAAATATTAATATATTAAATCTCAACAATAAATATATTAAATTAAATAATAACTACTAAACAATAACTAAATAATAAAGAAATGTCAAGAAATTATTATGAATAAAATTTTATACGTAACTCTTTGCTGCATGCAGAATAATAAGTCACCCTATAAACATAGCCTCCACTTGGTTGTCCACCGGGTGTCCCAATATTTTCATCACCTAACGAAAACGCTATACGGAAAAATAAAAATATATTTATTAATAAAATTCCTTAGAAATATATTTCAATAACAAGCCACAAATATGCCTCCTCAAATATATAATCAACAGACTACATCTATCGAAATTTATACACGAGACCTCAATAGGTAGTAGTACGTGAAAGTGAGAGAGACCGCACTATCGGGTGACTCGCGCGAGTGAGAGAGACAGCGCTATACGTAATACCATATATAAAAATTAATAAGAATTAAATCGCGAAACAAGCTCGGACAGACTTGTCACCCTCGTTATTAGTATAAATACATATGTAGTTATTAATAAAAATTTAAAAGATAATGCATTAAAACAATAAAGGTACATATATGAATATTATACATAAATATATATATATATCTTATATATATATATATTTTATAAATACATTATGCAATTAAATAAGACTCTTAATTAATAAACTTACCAAATAAACTTCCGAAATAATTTAAACAACGGCCTCACAACCCATTCAATGCTGCATATTCTTATATGCTTTAAGCCTGTCTGTTATCCGTGAATAATCCATTGGTCCATATCCCTTCCAACATATATATATATTATATATGTAAATGCAACCTAGACAAATAAGAAAAATTCAAATAATAACACGTTTAAACTCTAAGCATAAGAACATAATAATTAACACGTTATAAAAATCTCTTTTCATATACGCATATTCTATGTAGTTATTCAAATAAAACTTCACTACATAATAATAAATTATATAAAATCTAATTTCTTATCCACCCATTATTGCCAAATAATACATATATTTTTCATTTTGATTATTTAATTGCAAAATTTTATATACAATTAAAATATAATAAGTAAGCAATGATAACCAAATATTAAACCATTTTCATTATGTAAAAGCTCAACATTATTTAATATATATATACATTTAATAAATGACCGGAAGTTGTCAAGTCAAGCACATTCAAAATAATATTAAAATATTTCAAAATATCCAAAATTTATCCGCAATTAGAGGTGCATAGAGTTAATAAGTCATGGCCAGATGATCATATGTGAGTATTTTGATCCGCTCCGACAATAGTCTAATAAACGTTCTATATTGTCGATTAAAATACAGCCAAGCTGTAAACGATATGCACCCTCGAATATCTTCTGTATAGAATATCGTTTTATAAAATATCTGAAAAATATAACTATATAAGACAAATATACAAGAAGGAAAATACTTATAATAATTAATTAATATTTCTAAAATACTTACCCGAATTCTGATAATAAATTGAATACATTCCCTCCATAGGCAACTTGTCGTAAACAATCAGTAAACTCCAAGTCTTGAAAGCTGAAAAATAAAATAACAAATAATATCTGATCAAATAGAAATTTAACCTAACATAAAATATGATAAATACCTTATAAAAATCAATTCAAGACATTATTATAAAATTTTAAAATCATTACAAAGAAAAGTAGTTTAATATTTTATAAATGCATATAAGTACATAAGATAAAGAAATCGAATAACGAAAGAAATGTATTAAATCCATATGATAAAATTTTGAAGACAAATATATTAAATTATTTAAATTATTAATAATTATAAATAATAAAGCTTCTGATTTAATAAAACCAATAATGCAAAATAAAGCTCATACATAACTCTTTACTGCGTGCAGAATTATAAATCTATATAAATAGCTACTAAATAAATTTTGTTATAACAAAACTTTACACATATTTAACACACATGAAATATAAAGTTTAAATAATAATAATACAAGGTAATAAATATACATATTAATAATAATAATGAATGTATAGTCTTATAAAATTCATTATGCATAATTTTATTATTGAGACGAATAATAAGTCTCCTTATAAGAGCACAAGGCTAAGTCCAGCGTACCGCGTTATCTCCCCTATCACTTTGTTATCTCCCCTAATGTTTTCGACGTCCGCGCCGAGTCTTAATGCGAAGGGGACTCGCGAATATATAATGTATGAATATTATAAAGAGCGCCTTCTTATTGCAAGAGTAATAAATCATTACGAAATTATAAATTATAAAAGAATATATATGTATATATTATGTGTTAAATTAATTCATATCATTAACTAACAAGATCCAACAGTAATGCATTTTTTTTAGCAAACTTTCAAGCCTTCAAAAGGGAAATAACAATATATATAATACATATTTAAATAATAAATAATCACAAAATAAATTCAATAATGAAGTTAAAATTTTTAACTACATTTATTAGCTTTTACAAACAATATGTATAAGTATATATATATATATATATTCTATACAATTAACAAGTAAGGAATATATGAATAAATTATAACGAATGAAATTATTAAATCGATTTATAAAGCGTTATAAATTCACTCACCAAAAGATAAGCGACCCTCCGAGCTTCATCCGGTGCAGCTGCACATGAGCTCACTCAGCGATAAGATAAGGCCTGGCGCGACTGCCTGGCGCGACTGCCTGGTACGGCGAACACCTGCGTCCGGTGATAAAACAGCTCGCCACATCCTTTGTTCCAAGAGCTGAATAATAAAAAGAATAATTAATACACTTTTATATTATAATGTAACACAATTATTATTAACAACTATCTAGACCATGCACCTATATGCACATACATATATATATGTATATATATCATATAATTATTATATAGCAAATTGTAATTATAATGGTTTATAACACCAGAATTTGTTTATATCATTGTTAACTAAAACTATATAATTAATATAAAGAAAGTTAAAAATCAATTCTAAACGGAACATGCTAGAACGATCATTCACACTTCTATTGAAAGGGGTTGAAATTCTACATTAAAAAATATATGCATGCAAATTATTAAAATTCTGGTGACTAAAAACCTATTGTAAAAGCCTTACCTTTTGTAAAATGAATTAACGAGCTCGATGCACGGACAATACTGACAGCTCCGTCGTCCCCACTATCCCCACGCAAGAGCGCGGCCACCACGTCATAGCGCGCTCGAAGAAGAAGGACAGCTATAGCGGCAAGCGGCGGTCGAGCCGCCTACGCCCGGGAGCGCCGCATTCTCCTACCACTGCGGATAGCCGGCACGGAGTAGGGACCAGAGGGTACCTCAGGGAGCGCAGCTCAGTCTTCCGCGCATTTGACCAGGAGCTCTCTGAAGAACAAGAACAGCAGCAGTCACGAACCATTTAAACTCGAAATAAAGACTTAGTCTCAAAACATTATTTGAATTAAGAACTTAGTCGCAAGAGCTGTAAGACAGTAGTATACTTGAACAATAAAAGTGTTTTATTTGAACATCATCGAGGTCTTCTGCCATTTATTTACTACCGGCTCCTTCGACTCTCCTGCCAAGACATCACCGAGGTCGACAGTCCACAGCGGAGGTTCGACGAGCACTTCCAACCGCAGTACTGTTGGGTAAGTACTCGCTTTAATTATTCAATATTTTCCTTTTTCATCTCTCGTGATCTGCAACTAGAAACCGAATATTATTATTATTTTTCCACGACATATTGAAGAATTTTATTACGCATAACAGAGTCAACAATTTATTTCCAACATCTCTTCCATACATTTCCAACGTCTCTTCCTTCTGATAACACGAGTACGTTGATTGCCTTTGAACGTTAAACGCTCAGTCTGTCTTTGGTTTTATCCACAAGAGTGAATCGTCGCCTTCGACTTGTCAATCGATGTGCATTGGGTAGTCTACTCTATCCCTCTGCCGTTTCCGCGAAGAATTTTCTCCAGGGAAATTTCTTTACGGACTCTGTGCCGCTGTGACGTGACGTCTTGCACATCGAAACTCGTCGTAGAGCACGGGACGCACTCTTTAAGGACAGACTGACACATAGTATGATAACTCTGGTTTAGTATCATATATTAGAAGAATTATTTTATAATAATAAAACTAAACCAGTAGGTACGGTATCCATCTTATATTCAAACATTCCTACACCCCCTTCCTTACCACGTCACTGCATGAGAGGTAACTAACTAATAATTTTCTCTTATAATAAATGAGGAGTCGCGATTTCAGAATCTGTCCTGTCTCTTTCTCTAAACCGGTTACGAAACTTTAGATTTACGCGGTACATTCTTTTTTGACAGGTGACCCCTCGAAATTTCCATCGTAAGTATTAGATGCCGCGAAATAATTTCAAATTATCCTTTCGATAAAACAAATTTTAAAACTTAAATTATTTCAATAATAGATGGTAAACGCATTACGCATCGATCCAGTTCTCCGTCGCGAGATCCCCTTCCATCGGGCGGGTATAAGGCGTCGCGAGTATTTCCGGCAGCGTCTGTTGAGAAACCGACGTACTGTTCCTTACCATTTATACGTAGACCGAGATGAAATTCCGAGCGAGATAATTCGAGCAGTCAATGATCGTGAAAACACCCCACACGACCTTTCATTTGCCCCTTTGCCCCCCGAACTAAACCCCGAGAACAGCAGACAACCCCAAGCGATACCGGCTGGAGAAGAACCGGAAGAAGAACAGGAATCGTCAGATAGTTGCTCTGTCAGCTCAACAGCTTCCACGATTGTCCTCGACCCGGATAACCTTACTGCTGGAAACCACGGGGATTACTCCGAGCTTGGGAGGCCAACGCCGAAATAAGACGAGACAGGCAGGTCCAAACGTCTCCCCGTCGCCCCGATAGTCCGGCCTCATTTTCAGATTATTCAACCCCAGATTATTCCCCGGTCAGACCCGGAGAATTCGAGTTTGACCCCGTGGATATCTCCCCAGCAGAAGAAGGGTTGGCGGACCAAGCGGTTAATCATTTTTTGGACTATCTGAATAGCGAAGAATTCTTAGATACTGTCGACGACATGTACCATACCTAATTCAACGATAAATTGTTCACCTAATATATTTCTAAAGGAAAAATCTAATAAAACTAGAAAATATATATATATACACTGCGGTTTTGTATCCTCAATATAACCATAATAAACAGGGAAATTTTATAAAGGAATATAATAACAAGGATTCAACTCATATTTATTTGTCAACCTGAACACCTCAGAATAAGCTTCCTATAGATCCTAATCTCTCGGCGTCCCAGGGTATAGCCGGCTTAGCAGGTTGCCCTGAAAAAGAAATAGAGAGATATAACATTGTTCGTCCCTGCACGGTGAGCCCTGCAGAATCGTTGAATAAACGATCGAATAGGACGTAACAATGTCTTAACATACGCGCCCGAGTCTAAAGACAAAGAGGACTCGAGAATAATCGAATATTATAAGAAGCACTTTCTATTGAGAGCGTAATATTCATAAAATTATAAAATTGTTAAAAGAATATATATATATATATATATTCATACGCCAAATGAGCCTGGATGTTTAATAAAAAATTAAGAAGTAATAAGGTTCAAATAAACTCTTATTTTTCGGCATGAAAATATTAATACACACTAAATCATTATAAAATAAATTTGACAAGACAATAAAAATTTACAACTATGAAATCTTACAACCAATATATATATGTATATATCCTACATAATAAGTAGCAGAGCTACATGAATTGTTGCAAGCGAAATTATTAAATCATCTTATAAAATAATATAAGAATAAAATTATTCACCAAAAGATAAGCGACCCTCCGAGCTTCAGTACAGTTGTACATGGGCTCATTTAGCGATAAGATAAGAGACCCAGCACGACCGCCTGGTATTACGGCCATCTGCTACAATAAAATTAATTCGATATATCGAACTGTAATAATTAGAACGCTTTTATACCACCCAATTGTTATTAACAATTATTTCTTCTATGTTAAGCAACTATATATATATCCACATATATATATATATATATATATATATACATATATTTATATTATAAAATGATTGTAATTATAATAGTTTACGACACCAGAATTCACTAATTATAAAAATTATTATAAGCGGAATTTAAGGTAACTTTTGAACGGAGCATGCTAGAAGAACTGTTCGCATTTCTTTAAGGAGATTTAAGATTCTACATTAGAAAATGTGTGTAAATAACGGGAATTCTGGTAACTAAAAACTATTATAAAATTTTATAAATTAACAAACCAACGCACGGATAGCCCATCCCCTCCCACGCAAAAGCGCAACTACTACGTCACAACATGCGCCAAAAGAAAGGGCAGCTAGAGCAGCAAATAGCAGCCAAGCAACCTACGCTTAGAGCTCCCATTCCCCTACCACTGACTCCTGCAACGAAGTAGGGATCAGAGGGTACCTCAGGGAGCGCAGCTCAGTCTTCCGTGCATTTGACCCAGCGCTCTCGAGTAGACATCACCTAGCATCTGACCACCAGCTCTCTAGAAGGAAGGAAGCATCTTAGAGCCGTCAAATATTGTACTCGAGTATACTTTAAAATAAAAGTGAATGCAAATTTAACTTCGGTCTTCTGCCAATTATTCTTCAACGGCTCCTGACCTCTCTTCAGGGACCTCGCCGAGGCAGACCATCCTCCACGGAGATTCATCGCATATCCTGACAGTAGTACTTTTGGGTAAGTACTCGCTTTAATTATTCAATATTTTCCTTTCCATCTCTCGTGATCTGCAACCATCAACCAAATATTATTATATTTGTATGACATATTGAAGAATTTTATTACACATAATAGTCAACAACTTACCTTCATACAATTCCAACGTCTTCTCCTTCTGATAACACGAGTACGTTGATTGCATTTGAACATTAACGCTCAGTCTGTCCTTGGTTTTATCCACAAGAGTGAATCGTCGCCTTCGACTTGTCAATCGATGTGCATTGGGTAGCCTACCCTACCCCTCTGCCGTTTCCACGAAGAATTTTCTTTAGAGGAATTTTCTTTACGGATTCTGTGCCGCTGTGACGTGACGTCTTGCACTTCGACACTTGTCGTAGAGCACGGGACGCGCTCTTTAAGGACCGACTGACACCTAGTATGATAACTCTGGTTAGTTTTGGTGTTATATATTAGAATAATTATTTTATAATAGTAAAACTAAACCAGTAGGCACGGTATTCATCTTAACTTCACACATCCCTACACCCTCCCTTCATCTTTTTACTGCATGAGAAGTAATTAACTAATAATCTTCCCTTACAATAAATGAGTTGAGTCGTGATTACAGAATCTATCCTGTCTCTTTTTCTAAATGTGTTACGAAACTCCATACTTACGCGCCGCATTCATTTTGACAGGTGTCCCCTCTCGAAATTCATAACCGTAAGTAGTCTTATCCTCGAGTCGTTTCGAAACAATATAGGAAAATTTAACGAACAATAAATATTTCTCGGTAGATGGTTAGCGCTCGACGGCCAGACCCAATAACTCGCCGCGAATTCCCTCTGCAAAATGCAGGCGTAACTCGCAGAGAACTATTCAGACAGCGGTTATTACGAGATCGCCCCTCTATTGCACGGCAATTATTTGTAGATAGGGATAACATTCCTTCTAGTATTTTACGCGCCGCCAACGATCGCGAAGATACTTTCTTTGATTTGTCCTTCGCTCCCTTGCCTCCTGAATTAAATCCCGAAACCAACAACAACGGCAACCCCCCAGCGATACCAGCAGGCGAAGAATCGAGCGAAGAAGAGGACCTTCCGCTGACAGACGAGGACTCTGATCACCTTAGCGACTGCCCAACAGTCGTGTACGATTTGGATAACCCAACGGTCAGAATTCCCCTAGGACTTCTCCTAGCCTTCGAGAGAAACGGAGAAATAAGAAGAACTCGAGACCAACAAGTCCAGACCGTGCCATCGCCAAGCCCTCCACAAACCCCTGATTCATTTTCAGGTTATTCTACCCCGAATTACTCTCCGGTCGCTCTTGGGGAGATAGACCCAGAACCTATAGACATCTCTCCAGCCGAAGAGAGCTTCGCGGATTTTGAAACTAACCAAATTTTAGATTACTTAGATAGTGAGGAGTTCTTGGGAACGGTAGATGACATATATCATACATAATTTAATTTCGCTAAAAATACCTTACAAAATCAGGCTAATAAAATTGAAAAACATATATACATATGTATTTTTGTACTCTCGATAAGGTAATAATAAATAAGGAAATCTTGTAAAGATATATAATAATATAGATTCGACTTTTATTCATTCGTCAACCTGAGCATCTCCAAAGAAAGCTTCCTACAGATCCTGAATCTCTCGGCGTCCCAGGGTATAAGCCGGCTTAGCAGGTTGCCCTGAAAAAGAAATAGAGAGATATAACATTGTTCGTCCCTGCACGGTGAGCCCTGCAGAATCGTTGGACAAACGATCAAAGAGGACGTAACAGCTTATTAGTTTTTCTTGATTGATATATGTACATAAGTCCAGGTTTCGTTCGGTTAGTACTGGTGATTACTAGTATTTTGGCTATGTGAAAACTGATTAGTGTTAAATTCGCGTATATATATATTGATTATATATAATATTATGACGCAAATATATAGTGATTATATATGGTATTACGCAAAGGTTATATAGGATGAGAGAATTGGTAGGGATTATATTTTTATAAGTAAAATTTTAAATTTTTTTCGTTGCGGGACGTAACAGTTGAAAATTACAAGTATCCGTAGGCATAGGTTTCCAGTAGGTGTATCCGTCGTCAGTGTCTGTTACGTCCTGCAACAAAAATTTTAAAAACTACTTTGTAGTATAACATCCAGAATTTTTCATCTTATATAATTTTTAAATGATACATATATTCACTATAAATTCATATCACTATATATATTCTATGTAATCAACCGATATTCACATTTAGTTATCCTATATAACTAAAATACTAGCAAACTACCAGTGCTAACTGAGTAGCTGGTTTTACAGAAATATGCTAATCGAATAAAATTAATATATTTCTGCAATTATTATTAATCAAATTTATTCAGGAAAGAAATAGATTCGAAATTGTGTTATTAAAATTATTTTGAATAATGCAAACTGTGTTAAAGGTGTTCGCGACAAAATTCATATAAATAATTATATGAATGTTAGCAGAAAATTTATCATTTCAAATATCTATTAATATATATATGTAACCAAAAATCTAGGAAAATATACTATATTACACCTGCAGTAATCATGCATGCAAAATAATTATACACTTTAAATTAATTACAGAAAAGTGAACATAACTGTTATATAAAACACTATTATAATTAATTCCTTTAGTCAAAAAGAAGACAAATTTAAAATTCTATTTTTAAATTCAAGTAATTTATATTGTTAGAGCAAAAATATCGTAAGGGAAAATACGTTCATATAAGTACCTATACTTACTACACTGTAAAATTCCATAAATTTCCCTTTACAATAAGATACGGAAATATTTATGGACCAACCGAGCTATCTCATAAAACATAGCCCTTCTCCTGGAAATTATAAAATAATATTAGAAACAATTTATTTAAAAACTAAGTAAAAACACTTTAAATTATAAAACAATACTTACCTAAAATCTTTTAACGATTTATCTTATTGCCCTATACGGATCACTTCGATGGACGATGTAACTGGACTGCTATATAAGTGAGATGCAGCTATTACAAATTTTGAAACTTGAAACAAAAAATATAATTAAATTAATATTTGGATGAATTGAGACATAACCTGTGGCAAAAATGCTATCAAACAATCTGAAAGCAAGTCTACACAGAAGGAATATTAATATAAAAGATTAATAAAAATTATCAATAATAAAAGAAAATTTATAAAATTAATTTTGTGCTAATTATGTGCTAATTTGTTGCCGTAGTCCGGATTTTGTTGCTCAAACCGTTTAGCAGGAAATTACGTTTGAAGTGGGTGGGGCCAGCTTGACATTAAGCTAGCCCCCCCCATAATGAGAAAATCATAAGAAATGCTCCAATTAAAAAAATCAATTACACCAGAATTATGTGCTATTTTTGTGCTCCAAAATAGTGTAAAAACATTTTGTAAAAATTGCATTATTTAATTAAAACCAACATATCATAAGTATCGGCGAACGATGAAATTCATTTGTACAAGAGAAAAGTAACACAAAGAATTTGTTGCTCGCATCTTTTTGGTATTAAAATAATCCGTAAGCATTATACTATCGAAATATATAAGAGATTGAATTTGTTGCTCGTTTTAAACTATTAAAAATCGACACTTAGTCCGCACAAAACTTAAAATCCTAGATATACAGGGTGACCCATTTTAACTTAGGCAGCCAAATAACTCGAAAAATAAGCAAGATAGAGAAAAATGTTTTAGACAAAAGTTGTATGGTTTCGAGGGGGCCATAAGATGGTATCATTGGTTTGACCTTGAAGAGTCATTTGAAGGTCACGTGAAGGTCACTTCAATTTTTTTAAATGGAACATCCTATATATTCTTGTAGCTCATCTCGAGAGCTTTCCAAAACACTATAATTAAGTACATTTTCGTTAAGTACTTTTTGAGTTATGAGGCTTGAAATAATTTCTTAATTTTACATAAACCGTAAAATATCTTGTAAAATATTCATTTTTCGATTATCTTACCTTAATACTTTTATGTACAAAATAATGAGAGGAATCAATTGGTGTAAAGAAAACACATAGTTGTTTTTAAGAAAAAATATGGAATTGTTAATTGCAAATTACATATTTTTTCTTCGAAACAACTATGTGTTTTCTTTACACCAATTGATTCCTCTCATTATTTTGTACATAAAAGTATTAAGGTAAGATAATCGAAAAATGAATATTTTACAAGATATTTTACGGTTTATGTAAAATTAAGAAATTATTTCAAGCATCATAACTCAAAAAGTACTTAACGGAAAGGTACTTAATTATAGTGTTTTGGAAAGCTCTCGAAATAAGCTACAAGAATGTACAAAAATATATAGGGTATTCCATTTAAAAAAATTGAAGTGACCTTCACGTGACCTTCAAATAACTCTTCAAGGTCAAACCAATGATACCATCTTATGGCCCCCTCGAAACCATACAACTTTTGTCTAAAACATTTTTCTCTATCTTGCTTATTTTTCGAGTTATTTGGCTGCCTATGTTAAAATGGGTCACCCTGTATATTTATATTCACTATTAGAAAGTAATTTTTCTCAGAGTCTTGATACCTGAAAATTATAATAAATATATAAGAAGATTTACTATAAAAATTATTAAGTAAACCATTTAAAATATAATTCATACTTACACACCTTTTATAACCCTATATACAGGGTGACCCATTTTAACTTAGGCAGCCAAATAACTCGAAAAATAAGCAAGATAGAGAAAAATGTTTTAGACAAAAGTTGTATGGTTTCGAGGGGGCCATAAGATGGTATCATTGGTTTGACCTTGAAGAGTCATTTGAAGGTCACGTGAAGGTCACTTCAATTTTTTTAAATGGAACATCCTATATATTTTTGTACATTCTTGTAGCTCATCTCGAGAGCTTTCCAAAACACTATAATTAAGTACATTTTCGTTAAGTACTTTTTGAGTTATGAGGCTTGAAATAATTTCTTAATTTTACATAAACCGTAAAATATCTTGTAAAATATTCATTTTTCGATTACCTTACCTTAATAGTTTTATGTACAAAATAATGAGAGGAATCAATTGGTGTAAAGAAAACACATAGTTGTTTCGAAGAAAAAATATGTAATTTGCAATTAACAATTCCATATTTTTTCTTAAAAACAACTATGTGTTTTCTTTACACCAATTGATTCCTCTCATTATTTTGTACATAAAAGTATTAAGGTAAGATAATCGAAAAATGAATATTTTACAAGATATTTTACGGTTTATGTAAAATTAAGAAATTATTTCAAGCATCATAACTCAAAAAGTACTTAACGGAAAGGTACTTAATTATAGTGTTTTGGAAAGCTCTCGAAATAAGCTACAAGAATGTACAAAAATATATAGGGTATTCCAGTTAAAAAAATTGAAGTGACCTTCACGTGACCTTCAAATGACTCTTCAAGGTCAAACCAATGATACCCTCTTATGGCCCCCTCGAAACCATACAACTTTTGTCTAAAACATTTTTCTCTATCTTGCTTATTTTTCGAGTTATTTGGCTGCCTAAGTTAAAATGGGTCACCCTGTATATATATATATATATATATATATATATCCTCTTCCTAGCAATATAAGACAGCTCGTCATAAATAAGTAGCAAGAATTACAAGTCCCAGCAGCTGAAAATAACAATCAAATAATATTTGGCCGTATGAAAAAATTAACTTAACATAAAATACTAAGAACATCAATCTACACAAAAATCTATTATCATCATAAAATTTTAATTAATCAAAACTAATGTATTAAAAAGGTATAATAATTTACAAATGTATATAACCATATAGGAATGAAGAAAATCAAATAGTAAAATAAGTATGATAAATCAAATATTAATACACTAAATTTTAACAATAAATATCTTAAATTAAATAATAACTACAAAAGGAAAAATTTCAGTATGAATAAAATTTTAATACATAACTCTTTCTGCATGCAGAAGAGTAAGTCACCCTATAAACACAGCCTCACTCGGTTGTCCACCGGGTGTCTCAATATTTTCATCACCTAACGAACGCGCTATACAGAAAAATAAAATATATTTATTAGGAAAATTTCATTAGAAATACATTTCAACAATAACCTACACGTGAATCCATATTCAAAAATACATAACTCAATTACAAATATAAAATTTATATATATATATATTTGAATATACTTGCCAAATGAATTTCGAACAAAGAATTACGGATGTTCTGCGTAGCAGCCTTGTTAAATATTTAAAAGAGGCTCATTTCGTACACACATTATCGATGAAAAATCCATAGGCTTGTGCCTTTCCAGTTATATATGTATATACATATACATATATAAAAACCTACATAAAGGAAAACCACATTTTAATAAATCAATTAATAGCAAATAATAACGCCAACAATACTTAATAAGCCTCCTCCAACATATAATGAAGCATAATCGAACGGTTAAACCGATCGAGATTTATACGCGAGACCTCAATAGGTAGTACGTGAAAGTGAGAGAGACCGCACTATCGGTCGGCCCGCGCTTGCGAGAGAGACAGCGCTATACGTAATCCCGTATGCAAGAATTAATGAGAATTAAATCGCGAAACAAGCTCAGACCGACTTGTCACCCTTGTTATTAATATATATATATATATATAATTATTAATAACAATAACAAAGTGAGTAGGGCACACAAAATTTGTAATAATAAAAAAACATGCAATATATTCTTATATACTTTAAGTATATACAGGGTGACCCATTTTAACATAGGCAGCCAAATAACTCGAAAAATAAGCAAGATAGAGAAAAATGTTTTAGACAAAAGTTGTATGGTTTCGAGGGGGCCATAAGGTGGTATCATTGGTTTGACCTTGAAGAGTCATTTGAAGGTCACGTGAAGGTCACTTCAATTTTTTTAAATCGAATACCCTATATATTTTTGTACATTCTTGTAGCTTATTTCGAGAGCTTTCCAAAACACTATAATTAAGTACCTTTCCGTTAAGTACTTTTTGAGTTATGATGCTTGAAATAATTTCTTAATTTTACATAAACCGTAAAATATCTTGTAAAATATTCATTTTTCGATTATCTTACCTTAATACTTTTATGTACAAAATAATGAGAGGAATCAATTGGTGTAAAGAAAACACATAGTTGTTTTTAAGAAAAAATATGGAATTGTTAATTGCAAATTACATATTTTTTCTTCGAAACAACTATGTGTTTTCTTTACACCAATTGATTCCTCTCATTATTTTGTACATAAAAGTATTAAGGTAAGATAATCGAAAAATGAATATTTTACAAGATATTTTACGGTTTATGTAAAATTAAGAAATTATTTCAAGCATCATAACTCAAAAAGTACTTAACGGAAAGGTACTTAATTATAGTGTTTTGGAAAGCTCTCGAAATAAGCTACAAGAATGTACAAAAATATATAGGGTATTCCATTTAAAAAAATTGAAGTGACCTTCACGTGACCTTCAAATGACTCTTCAAGGTCAAACCAATGATACCATCTTATGGCCCCCTCGAAACCATACAACTTTTGTCTAAAACATTTTTCTCTATCTTGCTTATTTTTCGAGTTATTTGGCTGCCTATGTTAAAATGGGTCACCCTGTATATTTATATTCACTATTAGAAAGTAATTTTTCTCAGAGTCTTGATACCTGAAAATTATAATAAATATATAAGAAGATTTACTATAAAAATTATTAAGTAAACCATTTAAAATATAATTCATACTTACACACCTTTTATAACCCTATATACAGGGTGACCCATTTTAACTTAGGCAGCCAAATAACTCGAAAAATAAGCAAGATAGAGAAAAATGTTTTAGACAAAAGTTGTATGGTTTCGAGGGGGCCATAAGATGGTATCATTGGTTTGATCTTGAAGAGTCATTTGAAGGTCACGTGAAGGTCACTTCAATTTTTTTAAATGGAACATCCTATATATTTTTGTACATTCTTGTAGCTCATCTCGAGAGCTTTCCAAAACACTATAATTAAGTACATTTTCGTTAAGTACTTTTTGAGTTATGAGGCTTGAAATAATTTCTTAATTTTACATAAACCGTAAAATATCTTGTAAAATATTCATTTTTCGATTACCTTACCTTAATAGTTTTATGTACAAAATAATGAGAGGAATCAATTGGTGTAAAGAAAACACATAGTTGTTTTTAAGAAAAAATATGGAATTGTTAATTGCAAATTACATATTTTTTCTTCGAAACAACTATGTGTTTTCTTTACACCAATTGATTCCTCTCATTATTTTGTACATAAAACTATTAAGGTAAGGTAATCGAAAAATGAATATTTTACAAGATATTTTACGGTTTATGTAAAATTAAGAAATTATTTCAAGCCTCATAACTCAAAAAGTACTTAACGAAAATGTACTTAATTATAGTGTTTTGGAAAGCTCTCGAGATGAGCTACAAGAATGTACAAAAATATATAGGATGTTCCATTTAAAAAAATTGAAGTGACCTTCACGTGACCTTCAAATGACTCTTCAAGGTCAAACCAATGATACCATCTTATGGCCCCCTCGAAACCATACAACTTTTGTCTAAAACATTTTTCTCTATCTTGCTTATTTTTCGAGTTATTTGGCTGCCTAAGTTAAAATGGGTCACCCTGTATATATATATATATATATATATATATATATATTATCCAAGGAATGTCCGTTAGCTTAAGTGCTTTAATTATTCTTACAAACATATGTACTCTAACAACCTAAATACAATAAATTTTTTCTTTATTAGTAACAAATCTAAAAACTATAGGTAACTGCGAATAAAATATGATTTTATATGCGTGAATTAATAAGTCAGTCAAGCGGTCAAGGCTAAAGATGTGAGGTGCGTTATCTATTGACACGCGTCGACGTATCTTATCTTCCTTGATACTTACGACGTTCATGCATTAGACTCCAGACCAAGAAGACTTGGAAATAATATTCTTTTAAAGTCAAAGCGTGGAATAGATTTCAGACCGACCTTTTGCTTTAACCATTAACGCGCATGGTTATTAATAAATATATATTGAAATGTTTTACTAAATTATTAAGTTGTAAATCGTAAGAGAATACGTAACACATATACATACGAAATTTAAAAGGCGAATTATAAGAACAATATAACTGATAATAAAAAAAAATAAATTTAATGAAGGAAATAAGATATGTTAAATTATATTAAAGGGATTAGAACATAAAATTGAAATCCAACAAAGATACAATCTTATAAAATTTAGTAAAACACGATTTTATTCGTACTAATAATTAAGCTAAATTATAAATCTTCTTATATATGCCAAAGGCTAAGGCTAAGCCGAACGCAGTGCGTTGTCGGTTGGCGCGTGCCAATAATCTTATCTTCCACTATGTCTCAACATACGCGCCCGAGTCTAAAGACAAAGAGGACTCGAGAATAATCGAATATTATAAGAAGAACTTTCTATTGCGAGCGTAATATTCATAAAATTATACAATTGTTAAAAGAATATACAGGGTGGGCCATTTTAATCTATGCACCCAAATTTCTTTGTACCTAAGACAGATACGGAAAAATGATTCAGACAAAAGTTGTTTGGTTTCAAGGGGGCCATAAGATGGTATCATTGGTTTGACCTTGAAGAGTTATTTGAAGGTCACATGAAGGTCACCTTCAATTTCTTAAATGGAACCTACTATTTGTCATTGCATATTCTTGTAGCTTATCTCGAGAGTTTTCCAAAACACTATAATTAAGTACTTTTTTGTTAAGTACTTTTTGAGTTATGAGGCTTGAAATAATTTTTTAATTTTACATAAACCGTAAAATATCTTGTAAAATATTCATTTTTCGATTATCTTACCTTAATACTTTTATGTACAAAATAATGAGAGGAATCAATTGGTGTAAAGAAAACACATAGTTGTTTTTAAGAAAAAATATGGAATTGTTAATTGCAAATTACATATTTTTTCTTCAAAACAACTATGTGTTTTTTTTTACACCAGTTGATTCCTCTCATTATTTTGTACGTAAAAGTATTAAGGTAAGATAATCGAAAAATGAATATTTTACAAGATATTTTACGGTTTATGTAAAATTAAGAAATTATTTCAAGCCTCATAACTCAAAAAGTACTTAACAAAAAAGTACTTAATTATAGTGTTTTGGAAAGCTCTCGAGATAAGCTACAAGAATATGCAATGACAAATAGTAGGTTCCATTTAAGAAATTGAAGGTGACCTTCATGTGACCTTCAAATAACTCTTCAAGGTCAAACCAATGATACCATCTTATGCCCCCTCGAAACCAAACAACTTTTGTCTGAATCATTTTTCCGTATCTGTCTTAGGTACAAAGAAATTTGGGTGCATAGATTAAAATGGCCCACCCTGTATATATATATATATATATATATATATATATGTAGCGCTTATGTTCAGGCGTGTTCGTAATTCGCCCGTGGAAGGATTTGCAGAGGTTGCCGAGATTCTCGTGAATAATCGAGGCGATGTAACAGTAGTTGGTTTATTCTGTACACTATATACAATTATTTTTGGATTGTTTTTGGTGGCCCTTACAAGGGCCGTTATTGTATGCGGAGTTATAGCCGCTCTTTATAAGTTATGTGTGGCCAGGCCCTAGTGACTTTTAAGGACCCTAGACAGTTGTTGTTCTCGTCTACTTGGTCCGTTTGCGTGGCCGTGCTGTGACTGGGCGTTTCCCAATCGGAGTCCGATTGAGTGCTCTGATCGTTAGTGGGAACTGCGCCGACTTGAGTTCCCCTGTGGACACGGCTTAAAGGGACCGTCTGTGAGGCCTGGTCCGTTCGTGAACACGACGACGGCGACGGCGGCAGCGGTGAGACTACGTCTGGAACGCTCCAAGGTCCAGTTGGCGAAGTGTATCTTCGTATGCGTATGTCCCAGACTTCGAGCAGGTACCTTGGTGGACGAGTAAATCTCGGCGGTTCCAGGTCTATCTTCTCCAGTTTCCAGGGCAGAAGCTGGAACGAGACCTTTTTCTCTCCTGCTGACTGGTTGGTGCAGGGTGCCCTGGGCGCCTCTTTCCACGGTGATCTGACCGGCCCTGGTGATCGGGGCGTCGAGAGTGGCCGTGGAATGTGACTCCTCCGCCGTGTAATGATGAGAGCGCGAAGCTCTTCCACAATTAATTCCCGAGGAGGTATTATCTCCTCGTGCAAAAAAGAACAAGTCTTGGCTATCGATATAGAGAGCTATGATGCTGTACTATTCTCAAGCCGCGACTCGGTGTCCTGTCGTCTCGCGCGGTCTTATATAGCGAGGCTGCCGAATTTCACTTATGCGAAATGGTTTGCCCCTGCGGCCATCTGTCGGCTCGCCGCGTATCGAATCGCCTTAGGGCTCGCACCGCCGTACGCGTAGCGCGTGTACGGTGTACGGTTCAGTAGGCGCTGATTGTGTGGTGGATCGTAGCCGCCACAGGACCCCCCTGGTTGTGGTAAGGCCCATCCTACGTTGGCGCGAACCGGACTGGTTGGCGTACTGCTCGTCCTGACTTTGTTGTCTTGGTGGTGGCTTCGGTGCTTGGTTTAGCCTGTTTGGTGGCTTCCGCTTTGTCTGGGGCTTCTTCGTCCATTATGTACGCCGGTTTTAGTCTGTCTATTGCGATGTTGACTGTCTTTCCCCTCACTCGCAGTTTGTATGTTTTGTTACCCCTGTTTAGTACTTCATAGGGTCCCTCGTAAGGTAGGTGGAGAGCTCCTGCTGGTGCGTCATGCCGTACGAATACGTGTGAAGCTGTCTCCATGTCCTTGAAGGTGAATGTAGCCTTTTGTCCGTGGTGTTTGATTTTTGGTCGGAGATGTGCCATTGTCTTTCGAAGTCTGGTTACCAGGGTGTCTTCGTTTTCGTAATCCCTATTAAGTTCGCTGAGGAACTGTCCGGGTAGTCGGATCGGCTCTCCGTACACCATCTCGGCTGGAGTGGAGTTTAGGTCCTCTTTCCAGGCCGCTCTAATGCCGAGGAGGATGACAGGTAGTATCTGTGTCCATGCCTCTGTCTCGTGGCATTTGATAGATGCCTTCATTTGTCTATGGAATCTTTCTACCATACCGTTTGCCTCGGGGTGGTACGCTGTTGTTCTAATGTGTTTTGTGCCCGTTAGTTTTGTTAGGTTCTGGAATAGCTCGGCTTCGAATTGCCGGCCTTGATCCGTAGTTATTCGAGCTGGTGTGCCGAATCGTGCTATCCAGTCCGTAAAGATGTGTTTGGCAATTGTCTCTGCAGTGATGTTGGGTATTGGTATTGCTTCTGTCCACCGAGTAAATCTATCTACTATGGTGAGGCAGTATCTATACCCCTCTGATATCGGTAATGGTCCGACTATATCTGTGTGTATGTGTTGAAATCTTTGCGTTGGCTGTTCAAATGTTCCGGGCTGGGTATGGTTATGCCTTGTTATTTTTGCTTTTTGGCATTGTATACACGTTCTTGCCCATTTAGTGCAGTCTTGTTGTATTCCTGGCCAGATGTATCGTTCTTTGACGAGTTTCGTTGACGCTTTAATGCCTGGGTGAGCTAACCCGTGTAGGTATAAGAAAACCTGCTTTCTTAGACTCTTGGGTACGTAAGGTCGAACTACTGGCGTGCTTGTGTCGCACCAAGCTGTTTTTGTGGATCCTGGTATAGGGATGTGTGTTAGTTTTATTTTGTTTTCGCTTTTCAGCAATTCTTGCAATTCTGTATCGTTTTGCTGTTCGTGAGCCAGTGTATCGAGTTCTACAGCCGTCTGTATTGCTTCGACTCGTGATAGTGCGTCAGCTACCGTGTTGTCTTTTCCCTCGATGTGCTGGATGTCTGTTGAAAACTGCCCTATGTATTCCAGATGTCGTGCTTGTCTTGGTGAACTTTGGAGTGGGTCTTTTTTGAAGGCGTGTATTAACGGTTTGTGATCTGTATATATAGTGAACAGCCTTCCTTCCAACATGTGTCTATAATGTTTGATAGTGACGTATATGGCTAGTAGTTCTCTATCGTATGGGCTGTATTTTGTTTGGGTTGTATTGAGCTTCTTGCTTAGAAATGCTAGTGGCTGCCATCCATCTGTGGTTTTCTGCTGGATTACAGCTCCGATTGCTGTAGCTGAAGCGTCAGTTGTTACTGCCAGTTTAGCTGTTGGGTCTGGATGAGCTAAGAGTGTGGCCCGTGACAAGCTGTCCTTGCATTGCTTGAATGCCTTGTCTCTTTCCGTATTCCAGTCTATGGGTGCTTTTCCTTTTGTTTTTGGTCCTTTTAGCACGTCGTTTAACATGGCTTGGTCTTCCGCTGCTCCTGGAATGAATCTCCTGTAGAAGTTGATCATGCCCAGGAATTGACGTAGTTGCTTCACCGTACTTGGTTGCGGAAAGTTTTTTATGGTCTCGATCTTTTCTGGTAATGGCTGTGTCCCTTCTTCTGAGACTAAATAGCCGAGGAACTGTACTTTGTTGACTCCGAAGACACACTTGGCTGAATTTATTCTAACCCCGTATTCGCTGAGCCGGGTGAACAGCTGCTTAAGGTGTGCTTCGTGTTGTTCCTTAGTAGATGATGCTACGAGTATATCATCGATATACGCGTAACAAAAGTCCAATCCGCGTAGCACTTCGTTAATGAAGCGTTGGAACGTCTGCGCTGCATTGCGTAGGCCAAATGGCATGTATTTGAATTCAAAGAGGCCAAATGGTGTGGTTAGCGCCGTCTTTGGAATGTCTTCCTCTCGTACCGGGATCTGGTTGTATGCCCTGACCAAATCGATCGTTGAAAAGATCTTTCTTTGGTAGAGCGTTTGTGCGAAATCCTCTATGTGCGGTATCGGATATTGATCTGGTATGGTTCTTGCGTTTAGCCTCCTGTAGTCTCCGCATGGACGCCATGTTTTGTCCTTTTTGGGTACCATGTGGAGAGGCGATGACCAAGGACTCTTTGACGGCTGGATAATGCCCTCCTGTAGGAGTAGGTCGAATTCCGTCTTTGCTGCTTGTAGTTTGTCTGGTGCTAGTCTGCGTGGCCTGCTGGCTTCTGGTTGGCCTGGCGTTGTCTGTATGTGGTGTTGAGTTCCGTGCTTTATCACCTCCTTTGTCCTTGTTGGCTTGGTGATGTCTGGGAAGTCTGCCAAGAGCGCATGGAATTCGCTCTTCTCCATTACTGTCTTTACCGAGAAGACCTGGTTGTAACACCTAGCGCCCGTGGTTGTTAGTCCTGTCTTCCTGTCGATGAGCTTGCCCCTTTTCATATCAGGTAACAAGTCATAGTATGCGAGGAAGTCTGATCCGATGATGGGCTGTCCGACGTCTGCTATGATGAACCTCCACGGGAATGCTCTCCTTAGGCTGAAATCCGGCTTGATGGTTATGGAGCCGTATGTGATTATGCGGGAGCCGTTTGCCGCGAAGAGTTCATATGCCTCTGGTCGCCTTCTACTGCTTGCTAGCGTCTGCGGGAAAACGCTAACGTCTGAACCTGTGTCCACCAGGTACTTCGTTTTAGTATTGCGGTCTGTCACGTATAGGCGGCACGGTGTCGGGCTGTTGTCATTGGCCGCCAGCAATGAGTGCCCTACTCGTTTTTCTGGAATGTGCATGGTTGTGCACAACGGCGGGCGTCTGCTCCGAATCGTCGATGGTAGTAACATAGACCCTCCTTGATAGGTGTCTTGCTGCGTGGTCTACCTCGTGATCGACTTCGGGCTCGACTGCGTCCTTTCCGTAGCTCTTTGGCCATGTTGGTCATCTGCTCTGTGAGGGTGGCTACCTGCTGGGTAAGTGTCTCCATCTGTGATGTCCATGCGTTCTGTGGGCTACTGGCTGCTGCTGCTGGTGGACGTTCCGTGGCTAGAACGAGAGCTCGGCCGTTGACCTCGTGGATTCGGTCTGCCTGCTCTGCTACGTCTTGTAGTTTGTCGCTCTTCCTTGTGGCCAGGATGGCCTGTGTTTGCGGTGGAAGGCGCCCTAGCCATAGTGTCCGCAGCAAGTCGTCGGAGACTGTTGTTCCTGCTAGCGTTGAAAGGTGCCGTAGGAATTGTGATGGTTTCCTGTCTCCGAGCTCTTCTCTCTCCAGAAGTTGCCTGATCCGCTGCTCTTGCGAATCTGTCAGCCGTTGTATGAGAGCGCTCTTTATAGCTGAATATTTGTTGCTGGAGGGGGGGTTCGTGATTACGTCTTTAATCTCCCTCGCTTGTCGTGGTTCTAATTTGGACAGAACGTATCCGTACTTGACGTCATCGTCGGTGATGATGCTTAGAGCGAACTGCCCTTCGAGTTGCGCAAACCACAGCTCCGGATCGTCTGGCCAGAAAGGGGGGATGCGCATTGCGACTCGGTTGATGCTGGTATCGTCATCTTCCACGATTATTGTGCTCTCCTTCTTCGGCATGTCTGTTTTTCCTCCAACGTCGGTTGGTCACCAATGTAGCGCTTATGTTCAGGCGTGTTCGTAATTCGCCCGTGGAAGGATTTGCAGAGGTTGCCGAGATTCTCGTGAATAATCGAGGCGATGTAACAGTAGTTGGTTTATTCTGTACACTATATACAATTATTTTTGGATTGTTTTTGGTGGCCCTTACAAGGGCCGTTATTGTATGCGGAGTTATAGCCGCTCTTTATAAGTTATGTGTGGCCAGGCCCTAGTGACTTTTAAGGACCCTAGACAGTTGTTGTTCTCGTCTACTTGGTCCGTTTGCGTGGCCGTGCTGTGACTGGGCGTTTCCCAATCGGAGTCCGATTGAGTGCTCTGATCGTTAGTGGGAACTGCGCCGACTTGAGTTCCCCTGTGGACACGGCTTAAAGGGACCGTCTGTGAGGCCTGGTCCGTTCGTGAACACGACGACGGCGACGGCGGCAGCGGTGAGACTACGTCTGGAACGCTCCAAGGTCCAGTTGGCGAAGTGTATCTTCGTATGCGTATGTCCCAGACTTCGAGCAGGTACCTTGGTGGACGAGTAAATCTCGGCGGTTCCAGGTCTATCTTCTCCAGTTTCCAGGGCAGAAGCTGGAACGAGACCTTTTTCTCTCCTGCTGACTGGTTGGTGCAGGGTGCCCTGGGCGCCTCTTTCCACGGTGATCTGACCGGCCCTGGTGATCGGGGCGTCGAGAGTGGCCGTGGAATGTGACTCCTCCGCCGTGTAATGATGAGAGCGCGAAGCTCTTCCACAATTAATTCCCGAGGAGGTATTATCTCCTCGTGCAAAAAAGAACAAGTCTTGGCTATCGATATAGAGAGCTATGATGCTGTACTATTCTCAAGCCGCGACTCGGTGTCCTGTCGTCTCGCGCGGTCTTATATAGCGAGGCTGCCGAATTTCACTTATGCGAAATGGTTTGCCCCTGCGGCCATCTGTCGGCTCGCCGCGTATCGAATCGCCTTAGGGCTCGCACCGCCGTACGCGTAGCGCGTGTACGGTGTACGGTTCAGTAGGCGCTGATTGTGTGGTGGATCGTAGCCGCCACATATATATATATTCATACGCCAAATGAGCCTGGATGTTTAATAAAAAATTAAGAAGTAATAAGTTTCAAATAAACTCTTATTTTTCGGCATGAAAATATCAATATACACTAAATAATTATAAAATAAATTTGACAAGACAATAAAAATTTACAACTATAAGATCTTACAACCAATATATATATATGTATATATCCTACATAATAAGTAGCAGAGCTACATGAATTGTTGCAAGCGAAATTATTAAATCGTCTTATAAAATAATATAAGAATAAAATTATTCACCAAGAGATAAGCGATCCTCCGAGCTTCATTCAGTACATTTGTACATGGGCTCATTTAGCGATAAGATAAGAGACCCAGCACGACCGCCTGGTATTACGGCCATCTGCTACAATAAAATTAATTCGATATATCGAACTGTAATAATTAGAACGCTTTTATACCACCCAATTGTTATTAACAATTATTTCTTCTATGTTAAGCAACTATATATATATATCCACATATATATATATATATATATATATATATATATACATATATGTATATTATAAAATGATTGTAATTATAATAGTTTACGACACCAGAATTTACTAATTATAAATATTATTATAAGCGGAATTTAAGGTAACTTTTGAACGGAGCATGCTAGAAGAACCGTTCGCATTTCTTTCGCATTTCTTTAAGGAGATTTAAGATTCTACATTAGAAAATGTGTGTAAATATCGGGAATTCTGGTAACTAAAAACTATTATAAAATTTTATAAATTAACAAACCAACGCACGGATAGCCCATCCCCTCCCACGCAAAAGCGCAACTACTACGTCACAACATGCGCCAAAAGAAAGGGCAACTAGAGCAGCAAATAGCAGCCAAGCAACCTACGCTTAGAGCTCCCATTCCCCTACCACTGACTCCTGGAACGAAGTAGGGATCAGAGGGTATCTCAGGGAGCGCAGCTCAGTCTTCCGTGCATTTGACCCAGCGCTCTCGAGTGGACATCACCTAGCATCTGACCACCAGCTCTCTAGAAGGAAGGAAGCATCTTAGAGCCGTCAAATATTGTACTCGAGTATACTTTAAAATGAAAGTGAATTCAAATTCAACTTCGGTCTTCTGCCAATTATTTTTTCAACGGCTCCTGACCTCTCTTCAGGGACCTCGCCGAGGCAGTCGGTCTCCGACGGAGAGCAGTCATCCTTACACATTGAGAACTTCATCATCTGGTAAGTACATCTTAAACCAATTAAATTTTCTTTGCTTTCTGATACTTATTAATAATTAATAATCTATACAGTCGCATGCTACTTGACTGTCATTTTCTATATTTTTAATTCTTACCTTCAACTATTCATATTCCCACATCCATACACACAATTTATTTAAATCATATTTCGAATTGGAAGTCTTTGATGGGATCTATCTCTTTGATAAGACGACTCGATTGACAGTAATTAGTAAGAACCTGCTTCCGCAGGACAAATCTAATTTAGGCACAGTGAAAAGGCAATTATCTTGAGGAACATATTCCAATGATAGAGATTTCCTTTTGACTTGGAGCTGGTGAGGCAAATAAAAAATTAGTGGCCTCCTGTCATATCGACGTTTGATTAGGCAAAGATACAACTTAGGCCCGGTTAATTGACAATTATCCTGAAGCTGCGTCACTGATGATGGAAGTTGTCTTTTAATTTTGGAGCTGTCTGATGCAAACAACGTCAGGTTGAATCTAGCCTTGATTTCAAGATACGAGATCCATCCCAGAGATTAGTAACGATACACTGGCTGAGGCTTATATGAAAATTTTACAATATACTGAGCCAGCTGCATTGATAAACTGTCATTTCAATGACATATCCAGTAATCCTCTTCTTACTTGATGTCCATACATCCGATTTGAAATTTAAAAGCATGATTAATAACTAAAAATTATTTGATGATTTCAAATCATAATTTAGTATCAGAGAAAGAAATAAAATAAATTTATTTAATTATCCACTTTCTCTTCCACTGTGCATATGCGTGTGTGTGACGTATTATTCATACGGTATTTTCATTTTTAACAGGTGACCCTTTTTTTCTCTCGACATCGTAAGTAATAATAATTTTCGGGAAAATTAATTAAAATATTATATTATATTCGTATCGGAATTCGAACCTTTTCTCTCATTAATAGATGGTCAACACCCGACCTCCAGACCCAATAACTCGTCGCGAATTCCCTCTGCGAAACGCAGGCGTAGCTCGCCGAGAAATATATAGGCAACGATTGCTCCGAGATCGTCCCTCCGTTGTACGACAATTATTTGTAGACAGGGATAATATCCCTTCTAATATTGTACACGCCGCCAACGATCGCGAAGATACCCTCTTCGATTTGTCCTTCGCCCCCTTGCCCCCTGAATTTAATCCAGAAATCAACGACAACGGCAACATCCCAGCGATACCAGCTGGCGAGGAGTCTGAGGAGGAAGACATTGCTGAAACAACCCATTCAGACAGCTCAAGCGACGCATCGACAATAATTGTCGACTTAAACAATCCTACGGACGGGATCCCGCTAGGACTGCTCCGCGCTTGGGAGCGCAACGGAGAAATCCCTGCGACAAGGGACCAACAAGTCCAGACTTCACCGCCGCCAAGCCCTCCACGAACTCCTGACTCATTCTCAGGCCCTTTTACCCCGAATTCTTCCCCGATTGCTTTTGGAGAAGCAGATTTAGAGCCCATAGATATCTCTCCGAGCGAAGAGAGTTTTACAGATTTTGAAATAAATCAACTCCTCGACTATTTAAGCAGCGAGGAATTCCTCGATACCATCGTAGACTTATAAAAATAAAATACATTGGCGTCAACGAGAAAATTATTATTATATATGGATAAATAAAATGAAAATAGAAGTTATAACATAATATATCCACATATTTATTTATTTGTCAACCTTAAAATACCTCTGAAGAGAAGCGTCCTACAGATCCTGAATCTCTCGGCGTCCCTGGGTATAGCCGGCCTAGCAGGTTGCCCTGAAAAAGAAATTGAGAGATACAACCTTGTTCGTCCATGCACGGTAAGCCCTGCAGAGTCGTTAAATAAACGATAAAATAGGACGTAACAAATAAAATTATTTTGGTGGCAGCGGTGGGATTTGCCAAAAAAGGATCTAAGCTTCTGAGAGAACATTAAGTGTTTGACGAATAAATTTTTATAACATATCCAAATCCATTATGCAGACTCGATCAAGTTCGACGAGCTCTGTAGCCACAGGAGCTACAAGGAAACAATATACGGCAGAAGAAACTGAAATCCTCCTGCAAAAGATAAATGAAAAGGAGAGACAATTAAAGGAACAAGCTGAAGCCTTGCAAGCCAAAAACGAACACCTGACGAAAATGCAGGAAGAAATAAGTCGAAAATAAATGGCCGGAGCTCAAGAGCAGCCAGCTGTAGAACAACTAATGGCTTCTATGCAAACAATTACCAATTATATTGAAAGGATTAATTCAAGGCTCATGAATTTAGAGACCTCGCAAAGAGAAGAAAGACATATTCGACGTAAAGATCGAACATTTCCTCAACCGACATCCCAACATTTTGACATCATGGATCAACCTTCTCCGATACGCCTTAAAGACTATCGACACAATACCTAAATTCGATGGCCATAAAATGTCAGTTTTCCACTTCAGTAAAATTTGTGAACGCGCTCTCGATTCAATACCTGCATATCACGAATATCATTTAGTGCAGCTTATCATTAATAAGCTGCAAGGACATGCGTATTCTGCCATAGAAGGAGTAGAATGTCACACCGTCTTTGAACTAACGAAACGGTTAAAGCTCATCTTCGGTCCGAATAAGTCAGTTGATCAATACCGAGGAGAACTAGCTAACATATATATGAAACAAAATGAGAATATTTTCGATTATATAAGCAGAGTGCAGGAAATACGTACTGCAATTATAGATGGAGAATCTGATTTGTCCGGAAATATAGGAGAACGAAGTAAGGACGCCATCGAAGCAACCACCATGAACAGCTTCATCAACGGGCTTCCATCTGACTTGCTAGTACGCGTAAAGCTTGAACATCCGAGAACCTTCGAGGAGAGCATTAGCACAGCCATACAATTATCTAAAACCATTGAAGCTGAGAATATTCGGAAGCGAACTCTCTTCCGCCCGCATTTTCAACCCCGTGCTGATCTTCCTAACCACGCCGGTAATACATCTCGCTAAAACCCTACGAGTAACAGTGCCAAAAACCGCTACTACCCCAACAACGGACATACAACTTCACAACCATCTTTACTGCATCGCCAGTTAAATTAACTACTGCTGGACAGCCTCAACAAAACTATCAGACTAAAATCTGTCGCTATTGTAAAACTCCTGGACATCTCATAGAGGAATGCCGAAAGCTCGCCTACAAAAAACCTTGGAAGCAACCCAACCCGGTACTTCGGGAAACGCGCAAGGCGTTCCGTTGAGAACCGACGTCCGCCGGAACGACCTGCAACCAGGACGTCCGACTTACCACATTCAAGAGAAAGTCAATGTGATAACACCACAAGAAACTCTCGCACAAACCTCCGAATCTGCCAAATAAATGACAAACAACAATCTACGGAATTGCCCACAGTAACGTTATTTTCTCCAGATCTAATAACAAATTGCAAATTCATGATTGATTCTGGATCTGGATTAAACCTCATTAAACAAAAATGCTTAAATCCGCACGTTACTCTCGACAAATCTAATCCTCTAGCTTTACAAGGAATCGCCTCTGAAACTATCGTTACATTGGGAGCTGTTTCCATATCTATTCTCGGAAAACTGTCCGAATTTTACGTCATATCTGACTCAATAGGATTCTCACAAGATGGAATTTTAGGCAATAAGTTCTTAAGGGAACAAGCCGTCATAGTAAACTACAAGGATAATTTTATACAGTATGAGGATACGAAAATTCCTTTTACGAATTCAAATGCAATACGCCTTAAGAGAAGGACCGTAACTCCATGTTCATTTTATATCTCTAATCCAGAAAGGCAAATCGGATACGTACATCGCCACACGCCTGCCAAAGGCATATATTTCGGAGAGGCCATCGTTGTTAACAATAATGGAAAAGCTTATATGCCCATATTTAATACTTCCGAGGAAGATTAATCTTTAACATTCCGACTGTCGAATTACAAGAATACGATACTTGTGAGACAAGTAATGATCCCACCGGAACCCAAGGGCTTCCCAGGGTATTAATCAGAACTTCTAACTCTAATAATCTCGCTGGACTAGACGAACCCCGAGTGGAGCTTGTCAAAGCCATAGATAATCCCATTTATTTTAACCAGGTATTACCAACACCAACAGATAGAACTGTTGATGTCATAAATCTTCTACGTCTTGAACATCTGAATTCCGAGGAATCAGAAAATGTTCGACTACTAGTTTTCAAACACTCCGATAGATTTCACTTACCCGGTGAACATCTCCAAGCGACAAACGCCGCTCAGCATTCTATTCCTACTATTAACGAAATGCCTGTCCACACGAAACAATATAGATTTCCTCCTGTACATAAGGAAGAAATTAATAGACAAGTAAATGAATTACTGTCCTCAGATTTAATTGAACCTTCTATCTCCCCTTATAACTCTCCTTTATGGATAGTTCCGAAAAAGCCAGATTCCTTAGGGAATAAAAGATGGTGAATGGTTATCGACTATCGAAACCTTAATGAAAAAACGATAGGCGATGCCTATCCTCTTCCGAACATAACGGACATATTGGATCAACTCGGATCTGCTAAATATTTTTCGGTACTGGACCTAGCTTCCGGTTTCCATTAGATACCTATGGCTTCAAAAGATGCTCATAAAACTGCTCTTTCTACGCCTTACGGACATTACCAATTCAAAAGAATGCCATTTGGATTAAAAAATGCTCCTGCAACATTTCAAAGATTGATGGATAACGTTCTATCCGGACTTCAGGGAAATGAATTATTTGTTTACATGGATGATATTGTCGTGTATGCACGATCATTGCAAGAACACGAAAGCAAGTTCGAAATATTAATGCAGAGATTAAGAGCTGCAAATTTAAAATTACAACCAGATAAATGCGAATTTTTACGACGTGAAGTTATGTATCTAGGACATATAATTGGATCCGATGGAGTCAAACCTGACCCCGCTAAGATAAAAGCTATAATGAATTTTTCTACTCCGAAGAATCCGAAAAATTCCTAGGACTAGCCGGATATTGTAGAAGATTTATTCCAAATTTTTCCAAAGTCGCTAAACCATTAACTGACCTCTTAAAAAAGGATAAGAAATTTGAATGGACGGCAAAGCAAACAGAAGCCTTCGATATTCTGAGAACTTCACTATGTTCTGAGCCTATTTTACAATACCCCGATTTTACTAGACCATTCATTTTAACTACCGACGCATCTGGATATGCGGTTGGAGGAGTGCTCAGTCAGGGAATAATAGGGAAAGATTTACCCGTTGCCTACACCTCTCGTATTCTAAATCCCGCAGAGCAAAATTACTCAACAATAGAGAAAGAATGTTTAGCCATTATTTATTGCGTAAATCACTTTAGGCCATATTTATACGGAAGAACTTTCATTATTGTAACGGATCATAAACCATTAGTATGGTTGCATTCCATCAAGGACCCTTCATCAAGTCTATGGAAATGGAGAACTAAAATATCAGAATATCAATATGAAATACGCTACAAAAAGGGAACCTTGAATCATAACGCTGATGCCTTATCTAGGAATCCACCCGTTAATGCAAAATAAAGCTCATAACTCTTTACTGCGTGCAGAATTATAAATCTATATAGCTACTAAATAAATTTTGTTATAACGAAACTTTACACATATTTAACACACATGAAATATAAAGTTTAAATAATAATAATACAAGGTAATAAATATACATATTAATAATAATAATGAATGTATGGTCTTATAAAATTCATTATGCATGATTTTATTATTGAGACAAATAATAAGTCTCCTTATAAGAGCACAAGGCTAAGTCCAGCGTACCGCGTTATCTCCCCTATTACTTTGTTATCTCCCCTAATGTTTTCGACGTCCGTGCCGAGTCTTAATGCGAAAGGGACTCACGAATATATAATGTATGAATATTATAAGGAGCGCCTTCTTATTGCAAGAGTAATAAGTTATTACGAAATTATAAATTATAAAAGAATATATATATATTATATGTTAAATTAATCCATATCATTAACTAACAAAGATCCAACAGTAATGCAATTTTTTAGCAAACTTTCAAGCCTTCAAAAGAGAAATAACAATATGTATAATACATATTTAATTAATAAATAATCACAAAATAAATTCAATAATGAAGTTAAAATTTTTAACAACTACATTTATTAACTTTTACAAACAATATATATAAGTATATATATATATATATTCTATACAATTAACAAGTAAGGAATATATGAATAAATTATAACGAATGAAATTATTAAATCGATTTATAAAGCGTTATAAATTCACTCACCAAAAGATAAGCGACCCTCCGAGCTTCATCCGGTGCAGCTGCACATGAGCTCACTCAGCGATAAGATAAGGCCTGGCGCGACTGCCTGGCGCGACTGCCTGGCACGGCGAACACCTGCATCCGGTGATAAAACAGCTCGCCACATTCTTTGTTCCAAGAGCTGAATAATAAAAAGAATAATTAATACACTTTTATATTATAATGTAACACAATTATTATTAACAACTATCTAGACCATGCACCCATATGCACATACATATATACATATATCGTATAATTATTATATAGCAAATTGTAATTATAATGGTTTATAACACCAGAATTTGTTTATAACATTGTTAACTAAAACTATATAATTAATATAAAGAAAGTTAAAAATCAATTCTAAACGGAACATGCTAGAACGATCATTCACACTTCTATTGAAAGAGGTTGAGATTCTACATTAAAAAATATATGCATGCAAATTATTAAAATTCTGGTGACTAAAAACCTATTGTAAAAGCCTTACCTTTTGTAAAATGAATTAACAAGCTCGATGCATGGACAATACTGACAGCTCCGTCGTCTCCACTATCCCCACGCAAGAGCGCGGCCACCACGTCATAGCGCGCTCGAAGAAGAAGGACAGCTATAGCGGCAAGCGGCGGTCGAGCCGCCTACGCCCGGGAGCGCCGCATTCTCCTACCACTGCGGATAGCCGGCACGGAGTAGGGACCAGAGGGTACCTCAGGGAGCGCAGCTCAGTCTTCCGCGCATTTGACCAGGAGCTCTCTGAAGAACAAGAACAGTAGCAGTCACGAACCATTTAAAATCGAAATAAAGACTTAGTCTCAAAACATTATTTGAATTAAGAACTTAGTCGCAAGAGCTGTAAGACAGTAGTATACTTGAACAATAAAAGTGTTTTATTTGAACATCATCGAGGTCTTCTGCCATTTATTTACTACCGGCTCCTTCGACTCTCCTGCCAAGGCATCACTGAGGTCGACAGTCCACAGCGGAGGTTCGACGAGCACTTCCAACCGCAGTACTTTTGGGTAAGTACTCGTTTTAATTATTCAATATTTTCCTTTTTCATCTCTCGTGATCTGCAACCATCAACCGAATATTATTATTATTTTTGCATGACATACTGAAGAATTTTATTACACATAATAGTCAACAACTTACCTTCATACAATTCCAACGTCTCTTCCTTCTGATAACACGAGTACGTTGATTGCCTTTGAACGTTAAACGCTGTCTGTCTTTGGTTTTATCCACAAGAGTGAATCGTCGCCTTCGACTTGTCAATCGATGTGCATTGGGTAGCCTACCCTACCCCTCTGCCGTTTCCGTGAAGAATTTTCTTTAGAGGAATTTTCTTTACGGACTCTGTGCCGCTGTGACGTGACGTCTTGCACATCGAAACTTGTCGTAGAGCACGGGACGCGCTCTTTAAGGACCGACTGACACATAATATGATAACTCTGGTTTAGTATAATATATTAGAGGAATTATTTTATAATAATAAAACTAAACCAGCAGGCACGGTATCCATCTTATATTCAAATATCCCTGCACACCCTTCTTTACCACGTCACTGCATGAGAAGTAACTAATTAATAATTTTCTCTTATAATAAGTGAGGAGTCGCGATTTCAGAATCTGTCCTGTCTCTTTCTCTAAACCGGTTACGAAACTTTAGATTTACGCGGTACATTCTTTTTTGACAGGTGACCCCTCGAAATTTCCATCGTAAGTATTAGATGCCGCGAAATAATTTCAAATTATCCTTTCGATAAAACAAATTTTAAAACTTAAATTATTTCAATAATAGATGGTAAACGCATTACGCATCGATCCAGTTCTCCGTCGCGAGATCCCCTTCCATCGGGCAGGTATAAGGCGTCGCGAGTATTTCCGACAGCGTCTGTTGAGAGACCGACGTACTGTTCCTTACCATTTATACATAGACCGAGATGAAATTCCGAGCGAGATAATTCGAGCAGTCAATGATCGTGAAAACACCCCACACGACCTTTCATTTGCCCCTTTGCTCCCCGAACTAAACCCCGAGAACCCCAGACAACTCCAAGCGATACCGGCTGGAGAAGAACCGGAAGAAGAACAGGAATCGTCAGATAGTTGCTCTGTCAGTTCAACAGCTTCCACAATTGTCCTCGACCCGGATAACCTTACTGCTGGAATACCATGGGGATTACTCCGAGCTTGGGAGGCCAACGCCGAAATAGGGCGGGACAGGCAGGTCCAAACGTCTCCTCGTCGCCCTGATAGCCCGGCCTCATTTTCAGACTATTCAACCCCAGATTATTCCCCGGTCAGACCCGGAGAATTCGAGTTTGACCCCGTGGATATCTCCCCAGCAGAAGAAGGCTTGGCGGACCAAGCGGTTAATCATTTTCTGGACTATCTGAACAGCGAAGAATTCCTAGATACCGTCGACGACATGTACCATACCTAATTCAACAATAAATTGTTCACCTAATATATTTCTAAGGTTAACCAAATATATTTCTAAAGGAAAAATCTAATATACATATATATATACACTGCGATTTTGTATTCTCAATACAACCATAATAAATAGGGAAATTTTATAAAGGAATACAATAACAAGGATTCAACTCATATTTATTTGTCAAACCTGAACACCTCAGAATAAGCTTCCTATATATCCTAATCTCTCGGCGTCCCAGGGTATAGCCGGCGTGGCAGGTTGCCCTGAAAAACAAAATAGAGAGATATAATATTGTTCGTCCCTGCACGGTGCGCCCTGCAGAATCGTTGAATAAACGATCGAATAGGACGTAACAGTATTTAGCTTGTGTCTTCTCTGTTTGTTTCAGGAACTCGAAAATATTGATTTAAGCAGATACCTCTGGTGTAACAGCATAAAGACGTCCTTGTCGACGGGAATTAAACAGTGACGGGAATTAAACAGAGGCGCCGACGGTGACATAATTATTGTTGGAATTAATTAATGCTTTTAATTATTTTAATAATTTAATGAATTACACTATTTATAAAATCATTGATAATGTCAATATTCTTAATTTGTACAGAAATAAATTTTCAAAGATATTTATAATATGCTGCCTCGTAGATGTATATTTACATCAAAATAATTATAAATTATAAAACCATATTGCAAATATATTGCTTAAATCTCTAAACATTTATATAAATAACACAAATGCAATTGATACATTCTTTAATTATTTTTGAACCCGTTTTTCGAATCCACTTAATAGTCATAAAAATTTGCTCAAATTTGCAAGTCTTTAATAATATTTCGTCTTTAATAATATTAATAATATTTCGTAGATAATTTTATAATTGATTACGCTTTACATGAGATGCTTGATGAAATCTGTCTAAGAAAATTTTGGCTAAGTTTTATCTTTAAAAATTTATTGAGGAAAGCTGCGTCATTGAAGAATTATTTTATTTTATATGTACGTTTATATGTCGATTGGATCATATTATATGTGAAAAGTGTAATGGTGTATTATTTTTTGTATAATAATAATAGAGAAACAGAAATACAGAAGGATAAATAATAAATATATGTATAATAGGAATTGTAAAAATATGCAATTTATGTGTAGTCGCACAAACAGTATCATTCTTTATTTTCATTTAAAATAATTCAAAATATTTTTTATATATAACAGTGTATACATATAAGTATATATGTATGTAATACTTATATAATAGTATATATGGCATATGCATTGCACGTGTAATCATAAGCATTTAATATATATTTAACAAAATATATGACTTTGTACTATATTACGTATTTTGCTATATTTTCTCATTTTCTTTTTTATGAGATTCGCGCAACAAAACGTAAAGTTTTGATTGATTGTGTTGAACTAAAATTAGATAATCCTTTTTTTGCGGAAAATAAAAACAATGTTTTTGTGATTGCTAACAGCTTAAACATTAAACAAAAATAATTCATATATTGTTTCTGAATAAATTATTAAAATATTTTTGAGTGAACATTTGTGCATTTAATATCGTTTAATTTTGCCAGATATATAATTATGAAGCCATGTTTTAATTTGCGCAACAGATCGATTGATTAAGTATTTATTTTTTTCCTTTACATAAGAAATTTTTTTGTTAGATGGCAATTGTGAAGAATTAATTTCCTCTGAAAATTCTTTAATTACTGCAGTACGTTCTTCTTCTGTCCAACGTCTTCTTTTTGTTAGACCATATGGGGATGCTACAAAATAAATTAAATATTACAATTAATAAGATTATACTATTAAACATACAGGAACAGTTCACCCGAATTTATAATATAAACTTTTATTTATTTATAATATATACTAATGTTTTGAAATATTTATTTATAATATATACTAATGTTTTACTTTAAAATATTCCTAAAAATTAAAAAATTGATAATGAATAAAAAATATGAATAATTTAAATAATTTAAATTTAGCTAATATAGACTATTGTTCATTATCATTTTTTAAATAAAAAATATATTTATTATAAAAATATATTTATTATATACAGGGCGATCCTGAAAAACGTTATGTCTTTAAAATGACGTATTCCTGACACCATTCTAAGACAATTTTTCCTTTACCAAAATTTGATTTGAAGCGTAGTTTTTGAATTATGAGCAAAAATAGTTAGTAAATTCACTCGGGGAATGGAACGAATTAATGACGGACAGTGTACTAGTGCTCACTGAGTGCGAATGAATATTTTCAATACCACATATTCGGTTTATGCTCACTGTTCTAATGCATTCATATTGTTGTATTCAGCAAATGAAAAATGCTTTAATGACGAATTTATATTCGGAAATGAAAAAAAAAAACTGTACGAGAGCAAAAAATGTTGCACTGACTTTTCTGACAGTGCAATTTGATACTGCACGGACACAGTTCTGCTCGCACCATGTCGAAACAGCACTAGATCAGATCAGTTAGTGCATGTATGCCGAATTCACTATAAGACTAATATGTGCTACAACCATAGATGTAGATACGTAAAAATTAAGCGAAGCAGCAATAAATGCAACAATATGAAACGTCTCAGTCTCAATTTAGATTTTCTTCAGTATATCATACTTAACATATTCATACTTTAATGAATGAAGAAGATCCAAATTAAGACTGAAATATTTCATTGTTGTATTCATTGTTATTTTGCTCCATTTCATATATATCCATAGTCATAGCACATTGAGCTTTTGTAAACTAATTTATAAATGCATTTGATTTTGTTTTCTAATTAACTATATATAATAAAAAAGTAAAATACAGAAATTAAAAGATAGTTTTAGAAATTAAAAAAGAATAGTTAATATCTATTATAAAAAAACTTATGTAAATATATATATATATATATATAACTTTGAAATATCACATAAAATAACAAAAGTAGTATAGTACATAATACCTGAATCGCTATTATTGGATTGCTGTTGCACATTTTCACCTAACGCTGCTTCAAGAAATTTTGTCATACGGATAATCTCTAGTGCTGGTATTGACTGCCGGTAGTGACGTTTATGAATTTTTTCATGATGTCCCATAAAGTTAGCCAAATCATCCACTTCATTTTCAGATAAATTCAACGTAATGCATGTTGTAGCAATATGTTTGCGTAATTCAGTGCCTCTTAATGAATGTGGTATTTGTGCATCACATTTTTTAGAAAAATATCGCATAAGGACACATGCTCTTAAATATTTAAAATAACGTTTAGTATTACTAGGTATGCCGAACACATATGGATTTTTTTCAGGAACGTTTGCATCCTTTCGATGCTTCAAAATTAGTTCAATACATTGAACTAATTCCATATCTAATATGACAGGCACGGTACGCCCTAATTTCCCACGAATTAAAAATCTTACGTATTTATTAGCAACCTAACATACAAAAGTTTATTCGAATTATTACTTTGTGTTACATATATATATATATATGTATATTACGCACTACAATTTATGTGTATTTCATTTATACATAAAAATAATTTACCTGTTGCAAATTTGTTCCTAATGATTTATATAAATCTAAATAAGTTTCTTTTGTTATACCTTCGCGAGTATTAAAATCTTCTATAGTAACACGTTCAATTTCTCCTGCTCTTCTTCTGTTAAAAACTTGTGTAGATGTAAGTGTAACTTTTGCAAGTTCTAGCCATGTTTTGTACATAAATTTCTTCTGGAGCTTTGTATATAATACTTTTCTTTCGCTTTTTAGGTATAAATGTAGCTTTTTTATGTCTTCGGTAGATGGAAGTATAACTTTTTTCTGTCTTTTATGTTGTGTTACATTTTCTTCTACTGTTTTGTTTATGGATATCCCATAATCTTCTTGTACTAATTTTAAAAAGTTTTCTGTGGTGTTTTGCTTTTCTACATCATTTGTTTTTATGCACTCACTTATTAACAAATTACCAATTTGTTTTATGTATGTCCCAATATTTGATGCAACTGATGGTGCACCATATTTTTTATTAACAGCATCAAAATGAGATATTTTATTTACTGCTTTAAGACAATCATCATACATGGAAGGATCATATATGTCAGTAAACTCTGTCACGTTAGATCTATACTCTTTTACTGCGATAAGAAACCGTCCTAATAATCGAAGTCTAGCACGAATCATATCTTGTTGATGTTGATGATTGTACTTAATGCATAGTTTGTTTGCATATGTTATTAATAATTTATCATATCTAATACATCGCGTAACATCATCTTCCCTCAAAATTGGGAATAAAACTTTTCTTACTGTTTCACTTGCACATTCATGGATTCTTCCCATCACAGTACGTCCTAAGACTTGTACATTTCTGCCGTTGGATGTGCCTACATCTATACATTTCTTAAAGTGATGTCTGATATTATTTTTAGTGAACCATCCTTTACACTTTGCACAACACGTAAAATTTTGTACTGTTTTACAACTATTTCTAGTTGGCCTTCGACAAACAATTAACTCTCCCGTGTTTATAGAAGGATCTGTGTTATGTATAAAATTACCCTTCCTCCTAATTGTTTCTATAATTTTTTTTCTTTCTAAATTACCTAGAATAAAAATAAAATATTAAATTATATAAATTAATAAAATTACAAGCATATTAACAATATTAATAATATTTATAAAAAATATAAAATAAAATTTTACAGGATTTTAGTGCATATGAATTATATTATACTATGTATTCATGTACATATATTTTAGAATTGTATATATAAATGTGTATCTTATTGTGTATAGGTAGTGTATATAGTGTTTAAATATATATATATTATTTTATTGTATATATATATATATATATTGTATATATGTATATATAAATTGTGTACATATATTTAAAATTCTACAGAATTATAAGAATTATATAAAATATTACCTTTTGGTAACAATATAAATTTTTTAACTTCAGGTTCCGATTTATGTACATTTTCTAAGTGACGTGCAATTTTGCTTTGAAATTTTTTGCAATAGTAACAAAAATTCTTTTTCTGAAGGCCCTTAGGTTTAGAAAATGGAACAAATAAATTGTCTTCTCGACAACCAAATGTGTTTATAGAAGAAATATCTATCAGTGAAGCTGAACTATTTTTATCAGATGCAGATATGTTATTTTTATTAGTTGTAGATATGTTATTGCTGACATTATGTTCTGTAGATTCTCTTTCAGTTGTAATTTCCGAAGGTAAATATTCGGAAATATTCGTTGTGTTTGCACAAACAATGTTGTCAATAGTATTGTCATCACATGAAAATGTTATATGATTATCACTATCACTGTGTGTGTGATTCATAGAAGTTTTAGCACTAGTGAGATCATTCAATATACTAGAATTATTATCAAAGGGAAATATCATGACATCATTGAGAATTACACCAGTTTCAGAATTATTGATATTATCATTATCGTAGGTGAATGTCACATTGTTACAGGAATTATTATTATTCATAAAATTATTAGTAGTAATATCATTATCTATAATGTTACAGTTGTTATTATCACAAGAAAACGTCACATTATTGTCAAAATCAGTGTCATTCGTAGAATTGTTAGCACTATGAACTATGCTATGATCTCTATCATTATCACAGGAAAGTGGTATATTGTCGTCATTCAACGAATTGCTGACATTAATATCACCATATATCATTTTTTGACTGTTGCCATTATCATAGGAAAATGTTACATTAAGATTAACAGTCTTATGATCAACAATCTTTACTCTATTATGCTCATTATTACAGTCTTTGGAAAATATCATGGCATTATCACAATCAACATGTTTCGTAGGATTATTGACATAACTTTCACCATTTATTCTTTCGTGAGCATGTTCATTATCACAAGAATTCATCATATTATTATCAAAATCAGTGTTTGTAGAATTGTTGGCATTAATAGCACTATGCTCAACTATATTATGACATTTGTCATTATTACAGGAATCTGATACATTGTTATCAAAATTAATATTCATAGAATTATTGGTACCGATATCATCATCTATCGCTTTATAGCTATTGCCATTGCATTCATGCGAATTTATCACATTATTATCAAAATTAGTGTTATTTGAATTATTGACACCAATCGTCGAATTGTTGACACCAAGAGTACTATTTACTATGCTAGTATGATCTTTGTCATTATTGCAAGAAAATAAAATATTATCATCAGAATTATAAACATTCTTAGAATTATTAATATCTACTGTTTCGTTATAATTATTGCTATTATCACAGGAAACTGTTACATTAAAATTCACAGCCTTTACTCCACAGTTTTTGGAAGATATCATAGCATTAACAGAGTCAACATGTTTTGTAGAATCATTGATATCCTTTTTATTATTTGCATTACTTATTGTTGCATTGTGACTATATCCATTATCAAGAAATATTTTATTGTTGTTAAATTCAATTGCATTACTAAAATTATCAGTATTTATATCTTTATTAATACAACTCATATTAGTATAGCAAATATTTTTTTGTGGTATTACTGCAAAAAATAGAAATATAATTAGGAAAATAAAAACATAATATATTACACATAATTTCAGAATTTGATAAAACTGTAAAACTTACTATTATCATTAACAATTGAATTTATATTTTCCAGAACAATGTATGGATTATTTGCATTCAAATTTTTAGCAATTGCAGAAAGATCATCTTTGCTTTCTGTAAAAGTAGAGTATATAATTACAACTAGAAGGTAACATATTGCTATGAAAATTTAACTAAAAAGATTAAAGAATATGATATTGTGCAAATACCCATATATTTTTATGATTTATTGATATTAATTTATAATCATTTATAATCTTGTGTAATGTAATATATGTATATAGTAAATATTTATAATTTAATAATGTTATGTGTTGCTATGCTCAATATACACAATATATACACTCTTGCATTGGAAAAATTATATATTACGTTACATATAAAAAATGATACTTACTATTCTGTGCAATTGCATGTGTAATACATTTTTTTTTACGATTCTTATTAACCGTACATTTAATGTTTGTTCTTTTGTGTTTTATATTTGTTACATGATACTTATGATCATTACAAAAGTATAATATATATTGTGACATTTTTCGTATAATGTGATTCAGCTATATATAAAACGAATGAAATGACTCTTAAACGAAATAAAATATACTATTAGCTAATATAATTAAAAATTAACTATCTTAAACATCAGCCATCTTAACTCGACACGAGGTAATCATAGAGCGATGAAGTAATATATTATAGATCCTGACTTTTGGATAACCATGAACAATAATTGTAAATAGAGAGATCCGTATAATTGAAGAATATATTGATATCAATAATATCAAGTATTTTACATAAACGTTTAAAAATTTGATTAAAGTGTTTTGATATTAGCAAAATAATTTACAATTTATATACTTCGATGTTTTGTGAATATATGTGTCATTTTTGTATATCATTTATGAGGCAGTATTATAAATGTCCTTAAAAATTGTTTTTTATGGAAATCTAATGTATTGGCATGATTTTTGATTTCAATAAACACATATAACTAAAATTCGTTAAATTACTTTATATATAAAATAAATAAAAGCAGAAATTACTGTGGACATTAATTATTTAAATAATTGTTTTAATGATTTTTCAGAACACAAAATCTCCTTTTCTGAATAGTCCTGAAAACTGCGAGATAATATACAATGGCAGCTTCCGGAACATATTTTCAATAAATTTAATAATAAAAAACTGAGCTCTTTGCAATGTAATATCTGAAAATAGAAAATGATTATTAACATTATTAAGGGACTTTTATAAATAGTTTGTATTGTAAGAATAAACGTATTTAATTTGTATTAATGCAGAAAAATTAAAGGCTTCCACACAAAATCCGTAGCCGTAAACTTATGGTTGCTTTAATACTCGATCGTAATTGGCCGATTCGCTTATTGCTTACGTCATAGGAGTTCTGCCCACAGGACGCGGAAACGCTTGTCGCGCAGCAAAAGTTGGATCGAATTCGACATTTCACGTGCAGTAATTGTCTACCGCGTCGCTTTTTGCCGCGCGGCAAGCGTTGACCACAAATGTGGGGCTGAATAGCTCAGTGGTAAGAGCAGTCACTCGGCAAGCGAAAGACTTGGGTTCGATTCCCGATTCAGCGACTTCGCCCTGATATTTTTCTCGCCTACGTCTCTTTAGAGGGGTAAAGAGGGGTATACAGAATTCTCAAAATGAGAATCTATATCTTGGTAAAATAAAATTTGGCTAATCTGGTCTATTGAATTTGAAAGGACTTGTAACCTTTGATTATTTATTCACTAGCGATTACAAAAAAACTAATCCATAAAAAATTTGTCATATGTGGATTTTATCAATATCTGATCATATCTTGCCAAATATAGTCATATATTATTATTTATTCATTTATGGTATAATCATATATGATATTATATAATCATATATGATACTATATTTGCCATGACATGATCAGATATTGATAAAATCCATATATGGTCAATTTTGTATGGACTTTTTTTCTGGGAGCATCACGCTTTGAAAATTCTGTAATATTGAAATTACAATTGATGAGTTAGTTATAGCATTTGGATGCGATCTAGTACGAAAATAAGCATCGTGTGCCGTAAGCTTTAGCATTAAAAACACAAGCATTGACTATTATTTTTCTAAAGTCCTTAGAACTGCCACATAATATTAAGTGGCAATTCCAAAGACTAACTGGATATGGGATAGGGTGAAAAAGCTGTGACCAATAAAAAACCGGAAGTCGCCATTAAAATCGGGACCTGGGTCTACATTAGAATAAGAAAGACAATAAAACAGACAAAGACAAAGACAATGAGATTGAATGATCTCGCGTTCTTTGTTTAGACAGACATCGAATGATCTCGCTGTTCTTGTCTGTCTTATGATTTTAATGGCGGCTTCCGGTGTTCTATTGGTGACGCTACGCGATCTTTGATTGGTGTATATTTTTAGATCTAAGAGTATACACCAATACATATTTTTAGATCTAAGAGTATACACCAATCAAAGATCGCGCAGCGTCACTTTCGCATACGATAATTTTTCCCACGATTTCAAGAATAGGGCCCCAGGATCAGTGACAGTGATCTTTATACACATAACAGTGTCAATTGGTGTTTCAGCAAGATACTGTGTAAGGGCTAGAGTACAGACTCTTGCATAACGCATAATACATATATATAAAAAACTGATTGGTCTATTTATTGGTCTATTCAATCAATCAAATTCATTATGCATATGCGTTATGTATTTATGCAAAAGTGTATGCTTTCCGCTTAACACAAGCTGCGTTCCGACATTTATCTTAGGAAATTAATATGTATTGATGTATATATATCATGAATCACATATATATTTCCAAAAAGGGATCTTTAGTAACGATTTCTATTAAATATAAACTTTATATATATATTTCTAATTTAATATACTTTTCATTAAAATATTTAAGTACCGAAAAATGCCTTTATATCAATTATAATATTAAAGATAGTTATTTTTATTCTGTAGTAAATATATATAGTAGTATATATATTTATATATAATATACAATATACAGGGTGTCTCAGAGCACTTGTGCCAACGCTCGTGAGCAGGTAGAGCACGATAAACTAAACAGAAAAGTCCTGTACCATTTTGCGATTTTCGCAATAATTATTAAAATATTAATTAAAAAAGAATGATATGATAAAATAAATGATTAAGACAGGCATAGAGAGCCGAAGATCATTATAAGTAACGAGTTATACAGATTAAAAATGATCTTCGGCTCTCTATGCCTGTTTTAATCATTTATTTTATTAATTAAGAGAGAATGATATGATACGATAATGATGATCAATGAACGATATTATATATACAGGGTGTCCCCGAATTACCGGATCAACTCTCGTGGATAGATAGAGCGTGTTAACTGAAAAAAAAGTCTTATATCATTTTGTTAAATTCGTAATAATTAATAAGATATAAATTAATAAAGATCGGCCAATCCGTGCCAGTATAAGCGCGCGGTGTGAAGAAGCCTCCCACTTGTTACTTGATACTAGACGCGCGGCGACAGAGTGGGCGGAGCGCTCTGCAAAGGACGTACAAAGGACGTACTGAAAATACATTTTTAGATTTGATTACTACGATTTTCTACTTTAATTACTGATTATCCAAGTAATAAAATAATTTTCGACTTTAATTACTCCAACAGTAATAAAAAATTTTAGATAATTGATTACTGATTATTCGAGTAATCAAGTCATATTAATTTTTTATAATTTTTTGCCGTATATGATAACTGAAAGAATCACATGCATAAATGCAGCGCGTACTGTACGTGTCTTTTTCAGTACGTCTTTTGTACGTCCTTTGCAGAACGCTCCGCCCACTATCTCGCCGCGCGCCTAGTATCAAGTAACAAGTGGGAGGCTTCTTCGCGCCGCGCGCTTATATTGGCACGGATTGGCCGATCTTTATTAATTTATATCTCATTAATTATTACGAATTTAACAAATGATATAAGACTTTTCTTTTCAGTTTAACATGCTTTATCTACCCACGAGAATTGATCCGGTAATTCGAGGACACTGTATATATATGTATATATGCAGGAGGTCCGGTAATAATCGCCCCACCTCTCTAGGGCAGATAGAGCAGGTCAAACTGAACATAAAAGTCCTCTATCATTTTGCGATTTTCGCAATAATTATTAAAATATTAATTAAAAACGCTCAGAGTATGAGCGCGCGCCACATATAGCGCTCAACATACGCTGAGCGTTTTTAATTAATATTTTAATAATTATTGCGAAAATCGGAAAATGGTACAGGACTTTTCTGTTTAGTTTACCGCGCTCTACCTGCTCACGAGCGTTGGCACAAGTGCTCTGGGATACCCTCTATATATAACATATATAGTGAAGTATATATACAGTATATATGATTATATTCGAACATATATCCTAAACATGCAATTTTCCAGATAGAATATTATTGTTATCCTATTCTATTGTTGTCCTATTCTTGTTTTGTTTACTGAATACTAGTACTAAACAAAGATGACAACATACTGGCAGTATTAGCAGTGAATTTTGAAACACGCTTAATATGTCTTATATTAATGTGTCTTGTGTGCATATATGTACTGTTTCCGTCACAATTAATATTCTATCTCAAAAATTGCGCATTTAGGATATATGTTCGGAAATAAATATACATACTGTATATATATTTAAGTGTATATATTATATACAGGGTGTTTCTAAACCTATGTCGGAGATTTTAAGGGTATATTCTAGGAGTCAAAATAAGAAAAAGTTCTTATAAACATGGGTCTAAAAATGCTTTTCCTTCGAATTATAGCTGTCTAAAGTTGGAAAAAATCGCAAAATGTTTTGTAGCTCTCGGAGATTTTTTCACAGATCGTTGAAATTTTGCACAGCATAATAATTAATAGTGATCTTAATTTTTATGTAATTTTGATAATTTTTTTTCCACCAACTTTAGGGAGCTATAACTCGGAAGGAAAGCTTTTTTGGACCCATGTTTATAAGAACTTTTTTTCTTATTTTGACTACTTAGGAATTAAGGGATGTCCACAATTGCAATGTATCCGTTGACACCGTTCGGAGAAGATTAGTGGAACAAAATCTGTTTTCGCGCAGGCCAGCGGCTGTACCTTTTCTTACAGGTCGTCATCGCGTAGCTCGACTCAATTTTGCAGTTGCGCATAGAGACTGGAATTACGCAGACTGGGGCAAAGTACTCTTTAGCAATGAATCTCGTTTTTGTCTCTATTCTCCAGATGGACGAGAACGAGTTTATCGTCGTCGTGGAGAACGATTTGCAGATTGTACTGTAAGTGAAAGGTACAGCTACAATGGAGGCTCTGTGATGGTTTGGGCAGGTATTTCAGCGGACGCTCATACAGATTTGCACTTTTTTGACAGGAACATGAACGCAGATGTATACGTGGAAGACATACTCCTTCCGTATGTTGTTCCGTATGCACCCTTTATCGGAGAGAACTTCTTGTTTATGCAAGACAATGCTCGACCACACACTGCGAGAAGAGTGTTTGATTTCCTCGATGAAGTTGGCATAAATCGACTTGTTTGGCCAGCAAGTAGTCCGGATTTAAATCCCATTGAGCATTTGTGGGACAATCTCGGCAAGAAAGTACGAAATCACGTACCTGCACCTCAGTCACTGCAAGAACTTCAAAGAGTTCTTCAAAATGCATGGGATGCAATTACGCAGGATGAAATAAAAAGACTAATACAGAGTATGCCTGATCGTATGAATGAGGTAATACGCGCATGAGGAGGTCATACCCACTATTAATACACACATGCGTGCGCCCGTACACACACACACACACACACACACACACACACACACACACACGCCACAAGGAGGGTTTGGAGTCTTTAAATACTGTGGAGCTGACGAACCACGGGGTCCTTATCCTTGTGGTATACAAACGAGCACACACACACACACACACACACACACGCCACAAGGAGGGTTTGGAGTCTTTAAATACTGTGGAGCTGACGAACCACGGGGTCCTTATCCTTGTGGTATACAAACGAGCACACACACACACACACACACACACACACACACACACACACACACACGCCACAAGGAGGGTTTGGAGTCTTTAAATACTGTGGAGCTGACGAACCACGGGGTCCTTATCCTTGTGGTATACAAACGAGCACACACACACACACACACACACACACACACGCCACAAGGAGGGTTTGGAGTCTTTAAATACTGTGGAGCTGACGAACCACGGGGTCCTTATCCTTGTGGTATACAAACGAGCACACACACACACACACACCTAAATTAAATTGAAATTATGTGCAACCATTTTTTTTCAAAATAGCGGATAAATGAAAGCATACAAAACCGATAAATAAAGGTTCCCGCTTTGCTCCAGTGCGTGGCGTGAATCAGGTATCGCAGCCCAATGGGACGAAATGCATGTGAAAGTGTGGAGTATCACCTTTACAATGCTTTTTTACCGAGCTCGATACGATAATTATTCGCTGAGCTGCAAATTGAAGAAGAAAAAAGAGCGTTTTTAATTAAATTCGGAATAACTCAGCGAAAAATCATCGTATCGAGCTCGGTAAAAAAACATTTTAAAGATAACACTCCACACTTTCACGAGCATTTGGTCTCATTGGGCTGCGTTACCTGATTTACGCCGTGCACCGTCCCAAACTCGATCCTTTAATAATCAATTTTACATCCTTTCACTTCCTTATCCGCCATTTTGAAAACAATGGCTGAGCATAATTGCCACTTAAATATTCTTAAAGTGGACATTACAGCCTTCATTTTGTTTTTTTAAACATATTTTTATCATCATTATTTACCAAGTTATGATCATTTAAAATTTGATGAAATTTTCTCAAATTTTAGGTGTACCGCTTTTTTTGCGGGTGAGTGTATATTAAAAGATACATTTCAGGACAGCTCTTTTATATATCCAAAGGCAGTTTTCAGGACGTCCTGAAAACTACCGTTAGACATATAATTTTTTTCGGGACAGTCCTGAAATCCAACAAAAGTCCTGAAAACTGCCTCTGTGTCGCACAAAATGTCCCGAAAACTACCCCTGGACATATATATATATATATATATATTTTATTTTAAGTTTTTGTTTTTGTTTTTGTTTTTGTTTTTTTTTTCTTATAAATGCAGTTTGTTAACATATTTATTATGGATATATATATATATATATATATATATACGTATAGTTCCTAATAGATAAAGTATTTAAGTTTATTGGTGAAACAAGGATTGAGATGATCCATTTTCTTTTATTGTTTAATTTAATAATCTTTCCTCTAAAATTTCTGGATCATTAGGATCAACCGTTATTTCAGCCACTCCATAATCTATCTTCAATGTGATTGAATTTACAGACAGGCCTATAGTTTGCCTGTAAGTTCTTTCTTCTCCCTTTTTAACGACCATGTCTACAAATTTACTATAGGCTTTAAAGCATTTAGTGCATTCGAGAAGGGGTCGTTTTTCATGACAATTACTCCCGCAATTAGCACACTGATTCGTTGGCACATTGCCATATTGGAATGTGTGTGAATATTGCGTCAAGACCCTGTTATAAGTTGCAGGATTGTAGCAATCCGTACATATAAGATGAGGACTGTTAGCGGTTAGGACATCATGTGTCATTATAACCACGCATTTTACGTTAAGGCTGTTGAAGAGGGAGTAGTCTAGTAGTGGGTGAGCAGGTCGCTTAAATTTGGAAAGCGGGCACATTTTATGCGTATATGCCTTGTCTGTGAGTCCTGCAAAAAGCAAAAGCAGTTAGATTACTTATGTCCCTTCCCTGGTTTTTTTCAAATATTGCTCTTTCAAAATAGGAATATACGCATTCCTGGCATTGAAGGATGGGACGAACAGCTTCCAGGGTGGATTGACAGTAATTACACTTAGCAAGATCTATATCTCCCGAAGTTACCCAATGGCAAACAATTAAATCAGGCTTGTGTTACGTCCCGCAACAAAAAATTTAAAATCTTACTTATAAAAATATAATCCCTACCAATTCTCTCAACCTATATAACCTTTACACAATATCATATATAATCACTATATATTTGCGTCATAATATTATATATAATCAATATATATACGTCAATTTAATAATATTAAGTTCTCATATAGTCAAAATATTAGTAATCACCAGTACTAACCGAAAGCTGGACTTATACACATCTATTAATCAAGAAAAAGTAATAGGCTCTTTGAAACAGTCATTTATAATAATCTTAAAAGAATTTCAATATATATATATTTATTATTTATGCAATTTTAATAAGACTGCAAAAGCCCACACAACCACCTTAAAATTGCTTATGAAACTTCATAAATCAATAGCAAAAATACTGAGTCTATATATATATATATATATATATATATATATATATATATATATTCATATCGCCATAATTTAATTTATAACACAATACATTGATTGATGTGGTATATAGCCAGAAAAATATTACAATGAATTAGCAATACTGGTCGTATATAATGATATTTATCTTAATAATTAACTTTACTAAGAAAAGAAATTTATTCGAAATTTTATTATCAAGAAAAACTCTCAACAAATCACTCTAAATAATGTAACCGTCAAAAACATTTGCAACAAGACTTCGTATAAATTGGTATACGAACAAATCCGTCGGTAACTGGTCTTATAGCCTCTTGTGCGTTCCTTTATTCCTCCATTCTTCTGGTAAATTTGGCATGGGAAAATTTCCATAGCCATAAATCCCGAAACCCGAAAATAATATAACTAATTAGTATTTAGATAAATAAAGACATAAATCAATAAACAATGAAAAACACATATATATATAAAAGTTTAATTATTATCAAATAATAAATATATTTACTTTGATTATTTAATTATAAAATTAAAATGTAAAAACAGATGACCAGTAATGACTAAATAATAATCCTTTGTAAAATAACATGCTTCTTTTAAAAAGAAAATGATTTAAATAATTCTTAACGAATAAAATATAATTTGTTTCGAAGAATAGTATAAAGAATTTCGTATCTTATATAATCTTTACTTGTAATTATATATAATCACTATAAATCCACTTTATATTATATGTAACCAATATATATAGATATTCACTCAATATTCATATTATTCAGTTATCACATATAATCAAAATATTAGCAAATGTTACGTCCTATTCGATCGTTTATTCAACGATTCTGCAGGGCGCAACGTGCAGGGACGAACAATATTATATCTCTCTATTTCTTTTTCAGGGCAACCTGCTAAGCCGGCTATATCCTGGGACGCCGAGAGATTAGGATCTATAGGACGCTTCTTTTCGGAGGTATTTTAGGGTTGACAAATAAATATGCAGATTTATTATGTTATAAATTTCTATTTTTTCCTTTTATTTATTTTATCCTTCCTCGTTTTTTTTACATTAGTTTATAAGGTAATTTTAGCGAAATTAAACTATGAATGATATATGTCGTCTACCGTTCCCAAGAACTCCTCACTATCTAAGTAATCTAAAATTTGGTTAGTTTCAAAATCCGCGAAGCTCTCTTCGGCTGGAGAGATGTCTATCGGTTCTGGGTCTATCTCCCCAAGAGCGACCGGAGAGTAATTCGGGGTAGAATAACCTGAAAATGAATCAGGGTTTTGTGGAGGGCTTGGCGATGGCACAGTCTGGACTTGTTGGTCTCGAGTTCTTCTTATTTCTCCGTTTCTCCCGAAAGCTAGGAGAAGTGCTGGGGGAATTCTGACCGTTGGGTTATCCAAATCGTACACGACTGTTGGGCAATCGCTAAGGTGATCAGAGTCCTCGTCTGTCAGCGGAAGGTCCTCTTCTTCACTCGATTCTTCGCCTGCTGGTATCGCTGGGGGGTTGCCGTTGTTGGTTTCGGGGTTTAATTCAGGAGGCAAAGGAGTGTTACGTCCTATTCGATCGTTTATTCAACGATTCTGCAGGGCGCACCGTGCAGGGACGAACAATATTTTATCTCTCTATTTCTTTTTCAGGGCAACCTGCTAAGCCGGCTATACCCTGGGACGCCGAGAGATTAGGATCTATAGGACGCTTCTTTTCGGAGGTATTTTAGGGTTGACAAATAAATATGCAGATTTATTATGTTATAAATTTCTATTTTTTCCTTTTATTTATTTTATCCTTCCTCGTTTTTTTTACATTAGTTTATAAGGTAATTTTAGCGAAATTAAACTATGAATGATATATGTCGTCTACCGTTCCCAAGAACTCCTCACTATCTAAGTAATCTAAAATTTGGTTAGTTTCAAAATCCGCGAAGCTCTCTTCGGCTGGAGAGATGTCTATCGGTTCTGGGTCTATCTCCCCAAGAGCGACCGGAGAGTAATTCGGGGTAGAATAACCTGAAAATGAATCAGGGGTTTGTGGAGGGCTTGGCGATGGCACAGTCTGGACTTGTTGGTCTCGAGTTCTTCTTATTTCTCCGTTTCTCTCGAAAGCTAGGAGAAGTGCTGGGGGAATTCTGACCGTTGGGTTATCCAAATCGTACACGACTGTTGGGCAATCGCTAAGGTGATCAGAGTCCTCGTCTGTCAGCGGAAGGTCCTCTTCTTCACTCGATTCTTCGCCTGCTGGTATCGCTGGGGGGTTGCCGTTGTTGGTTTCGGGGTTTAATTCAGGAGGCAAAGGAGCGAAGGACAAATCAAAGAAAGTATCTTCGCGATCGTTGGCGGCGCGTAAAATACTAGAAGGGATGTTATCCCTATCTACAAATAATTGCCGTGCGATAGAGGGGCGATCTCGTAATAACCGCTGTCTGAATAGTTCTCTGCGAGTTACGCCTGCGTTTTGCAGAGGGAATTCGCGGCGAGTTATTGGGTCTGGTCGTCGGGCGCTAACCATCTATTATCGAAATAATTTAAGTTTTAAAATTTGTTTTATTGAAAGGATAATTTGAAATTATTTCGCGGCATCTAATACTTACGATGGAAATTTCGAGGGGTCACCTGTCAAAAAAGAATGTACCGCGTAAATCTAAAGTTTCGTAACCGGTTTAGAGAAAGAGACAGGACAGATTCTGAAATCGCGACTCCTCATTTATTATAAGAGAAAATTATTAGTTAGTTACCTCTCATGCAGTGACGTGGTAAAGAAGGGTGTGTAGGGATATTTGAATATAAGATGGATACCGTACCTACTGGTTTAGTTTTATTATTATTAAATAATTCTTCTAATATATGATACTAAACCAGAGTTATCATACTATGTGTCAGTCGGTCCTTAAAGAGTGCGTCCCATGCTCTACGACGAGTTTCGATGTGCAAGACGTCACGTCACAGCGGCACAGAGTCCGTAAAGAAATTTCCCTGGAGAAAATTCTTCGCGGAAACGGCAGAGGGGTAGAGTAGACTACCCAATGCACATCGATTGACAAGTCGAAGGCGACGATTCACTCTTGTGGATAAAACCAAAGACAGACTGAGCGTTTAACGTCAAAGGCAATCAATGTACTCGTGTTATCAGAAGGAAGAGACGTTGGAAATGTATGGAAATAAATTGTTGACTCTGTTATGCGTAATAAAATTCTTCAATATGTCGTGCAAAAATAATAATAATATTCGGTTGATGATTGCAGATCACGAGAGATGAAAAAGGAAAATATTGAATAATTAAAACGAGTACTTACCCAAAAGTACTGCGGTTGGAAGTTGTTACGTCCCGCAACAAAATTTTTATTTTTATTTAAACACGCAAAATTTGCCTCTATAATATTTAAACTGTAGTTCCGCCTACGAATATATAAATCTTAATCCCACCGCGTAACATATTATTGTTAATATAATTAATGTTGTTAATTAAAATTCCATCACGCCATCTATTATCACCAATATTTCTTATTATAAAATCTCACTGCGCAATGTAATATCACCAATACTTATAGTACATCAATATCATTCCGCCGCGCGATATACTATTGTCAATATCTCCGAAAATAATCTTTCTTTGTTAAGAAGCTAGCTATACATAACATAACCTCACTTAGGAATGATAGAAATAATTTTAAGTATTTGCCCACATATAGTATCATCTGCATAAAAATTACCTACTTTACCGACAATAGGCAAAATCACCCACACAAAAGTTACCGACAGTCGATAAAATAAATTCCTACTTTACCGACAGAGTAAAAGTTACCGACAGAAAAGTCACCGACGGAAGGTAAAGTAAATTCCTACTTTACCGACAGAGTAAAAGTTACCGACAGAAAAATTACCGACGGTTGATAAGGAAGTTTTCTACCTTACCGACCGAGCAAAAGTTTACCGACAGAAAAATTACCGACGGTTGATAAGGAAGTTTTCTACCTTACCGACCGAGCAAAAGTTACCGACAGAAAAATTACCGACCCATGATAACACAGTTACCGACGTTACCGACTGAGGATAAAGTCATTTCCTACCTTACCGACAGTGAAGACTGTCCGTACCCACATTACCGACAGAGGGCAGCGCCATCTCTGGGGTAGCGATGATACTAACTTTACCGACATATAAGAGAATACCTCCTTCATTAATATGTAATCCTGATACACAAGAAATTTTACAAATCAAAAACCAAAGGACTTTATATACATATATATATATTTTTGAACACGTCTCAGCACCGACTACACGTATATCTAATTATTTTGGGGCCTAAATTATATCAAAAATCATTGATTCCAGATTAACTCGAATAATAATATAAATAAAAATCTTATGACAATTTTCCCTTAAGGAGCATAAAAAGTCAGACCGACACATGTATACATAATTATGAAAACTCCAATACTACTAATTTTATAAACGAAGTTTAAAATATAATTTTCCGTATGCGATATTATGAGTCATCATCACATTCCAAACTAAGACTATGGAATATTCCGCTCGAATACTATTGCACAACATTACGCAACATGATGAAATAATTAATTATCATTAAGTAACAAATGAATTTATTGTTATTAAGCGTATGCAATAACCTCCATTTATATATTAATCCACAAAAAATCCGTTCAAGAGAACATTGCGCAACATAACGAAATAATTAACTTATTGTTAAACATTAATATTAAGTACATGCAATAATTTTTATTCAAGAACCTAATAGATATAAATATTAAAAATAAAAGCAAAGAATAAAAATTGTTGCACCATTTACTGAAATAATTTATAGTCTTTATATACTTATATCCCACCGCATAAATACTTATGTGTTAAAATAATTGTAATTATAATAATTATGATGTCAGAATTTATTAACAATATTTAAAAGCATTTTCCATAATAATACATAGAGACAAAAATGAACTTTCGAACGGAGCATGCTAGAAACTCCGTTGACATTTCTACAGCTAGAGCTTAAAAAACTACATTAGAAAATATATGCATGTAAACAGCAAAGAAATTCTGATGGTCTAATAATTATTATAAAACTTATGTGTCAAAATACAATGTAACCAGTATAGCCGATTCTATACTGACCGCTCCGTCACCCCCACTCCAATTCTGAAAAGTCCCACCATCTACAAATTAAACTACGCTCAAACTACGCCCAATTCCTGCGGCAACGCCCAGCAGCGCGCGCATCTTCCCCACGCTCGTGCCAGCGGCGCGCGCAACCAGCCCGGAGAAGGGAACCAATGAGCGACCGCGCCGCCCACGCCGAGGCGCGCGCATCTTCCGAGGCGCGCGCATCCGTCACGTCAGCGGGAGCCAATCCCAAATCATTGCGCAACAATCACGTCAGAGAAAACCAATCACCCGTTGACAACGCGGCACATCCCACGAGGCGCACGCATCTTTCGAGGCGCGCGCAACCAGAAGCAGAGGAGGGAACCAATCACTGCTCGACTCCCTCCACGGAAAAGCGCATCTTCTACTATTGGGACCGTGTGCAAAACTGGGACTGACGACTATATAAACCCGTGCAGAGCGGTCCTCCTCGCATTTGGCCCAACGTTTTCAACATTCAACTACCTCCGGCATTTGGCCCAACGTTTTCAACATTCAACTACCTCCGCCATTTGGCCCAACGTTTTCAACAGTTAATAACTGGCATTTTGCCCAACGATATTCACAGTGTTAATACTTATATCTCCGAGATTTTGTACGTGCATTCAGTTAATAAATTCAGTGACTATTGAACATTGAGTTTCTCAATCGAACTCCTGGACTGCAACCTCCATCCCGAACTGTCACTGAGGTAGACGGTATCCAGCGGAAGGAAGCAGCATCCACTCATCAGCCTAGTGAAGGGAAGCAGCCTTCACACACTAGGACATTTCAGACACTGGTAAATATCCGGCCACTTGTCATTAATCTAACCTTTAATTTCTACTAACAACTAAATTCAGTGAAACAGTGCGCGACAATACGGGAACCTTACCTTTGATTACCCGTATTCCTTAATCCAGTTATTCAACTTAGTAAATATCATTTCCAATTGGAAAATTTATCTGGGACTTATCTCTTTGATAAGACGACGCGATAGACAGTGAGCGAGTGCGAAACTGCAGCGGCAGGTCGAACCCAAGTCTGGCTCGGTGGAAAAATAATTATCATGAGGAATTTATTCCCATGATAGAGGTTGTTTCTCAACCTAGAGCTGGTGAGGCAATAGAAAAAATAAGCGGCCTCCTGTCAATCGACGTTTGAGTAGGCGAAAATACAGTTTTCGATTAATAGGCAATTATCTTGAGGGATTTATCCCAATGATAGAAGTTGACCTTTTGATCTTGGATTGAATTTAGCCTTAACTTCAAAATACGAGATACATCCCAGGACTTAGAGACAATACACTGGCTTAGTTTATAACAATTTGAATCATTATCACTACTTGCAATTATAACCTAACCTTACGAGGTTAATACTAAGCCAGCCGTATGATAGGTGGATACCTTGTCAGCGTATCCAAACTCCTGATTTTTCCTCGAATCCTCTTTCGATTTTCAGAGAATCAAAATAAAATAAGAATTTATTTGAAACCAAGATAACACATTAACATTTCAAACAAATAAATTCTCGATAATCCTAACTTACCATCGGTCGATAACTTACCATCGGTCGATAACTTACCATCGGTCGATAACTTACCATCAGTCGATAACTTACCATCGGTCGGTAAAACAGAAAGTGACGCTAACCATCGGTCGATAAAACAGAAACCTAACTTACCATCGGTCGGTAAAACAGAAATCTACATTACCGACGGTCGGTAATTTTCGGGAGTCAACGTTACCAACAATAAAATTTTTTATATTAATCTTTCTATTTCTGCCGGTCTATACTTCTATCAACTTTGGGGACATCTATCTGACTATACTCGGGATAACAATTATAAATTGAACATTCATATGGAATTCCTTTTTTCTTTTTTTATTAACAGGTATCGGGTATTCTTAAATTCAACTTTACGCAAAAGTAAGTGACTTCAAAATCACCAAAGACTCAAATACTAGACAGGTTTATAATTGGTTAATTAAACGATAGATGGTCCGAGCGAGACAAGGTAACTTCAATACCCGTCGAAATATTCTACGCCATGTGAGACGAAATAGGCAAACGCGACGTACCTTCTTCCCTATCATCACTCTTGAGAATGAAATCATTGCACCAGTTCCCGAGATCATCGACTTAGAACCTCAGTCACCTATCCCCATAATCACTATTGAGGAGGAAAGCCACGAAATTATCCCAGTCCCACATAATCAATATTCTCCCGCCAATCTAGTAGAGGGAATTGCCGAAGATAGAAGCAACTGTTCAACCATCTCACTAAACTCCGACCAGGCGTCCATCCCCGGACCTTCAGTGGATTGGAGTCAGAGTCCAGAGACTGCTTCCATCTCGGGGACATTCCAACATCTTGACACCGTACCCTTATACAACTACTACCCCGAGGAAAACAGCCTATACAGTCCTCCTAGCTATTCCCCCGTGGCATATGAAGACTCAGACCCCTTCGAGCCCTTAGAGATTTCCCTAGCTTCCCCAGAAAGACCCATCTCAACCATAAACATCGAATATTCTTACTTTCTACCAGAATTGTACGGTTACCCGAGGGAGGAATAAAAGGATATTCAAATTTGTAAAATAAAAATATATATATACTTTGAACAAAATAGAATAAAATTATGAAATTTAGTGTGAACGTTTATTCACTCTCCACCTAGAATCCTCTCTGCCAAGCACAATAGACCTTCAATCTCTCGGCGTCCCAGGGTATAGCCGGCCTAGCAGGTTGCCCTAAAACAAATTGAGAGATTAATTGCGTCCAACTGGGAAAGTAAGACTTCCAGACCAGTCCTGAGGAACTGGGGACGTAACAAAAGTAATAATAGAAACAATATTACTATAAAAATCTATGCTATTACATATATTCTATATATGATAACCCCCAATTAATTAATAAAATAAATATAAAGCATATAAGAAATAATACTATATTATACTAACAGTAATTGTACATTCAAAATAATTATATATTCTAAAGTAAAAGGTAATTATACCTGTTATATTAAAAATTACTATAGTTAACCCTTTCAGTTAAAGGAAAGACAAAATTAAATTCGTGTTAGACATTGGCAAATTTAAACAATTTACAACATCAAGGCAATAATATAACCAAGAAAGGATATCCCTATGCGTGTATATGCGCTTACTACAAAGGAAAAGGCATAAATCAAAATATTTTATCAAACGATACTCACATAAATTCTATTAATAAATGATTTTGAGCCCATCTGTATAATAAATAGTATGTTCAGTTGTCATAAAAGAGATGCAGCGATTATAAATTTTGAAACCTGAAAATCATATAATTAATTAATATTTTGGGATAAATAACCTACAGTAAAAATGCTAACAAATGCTCCGAAAGTGAGCCACATAAAATATTAATACGAAAATTTATAAAGAATCATCAATAACAAAAGGAAAGTTATAAAGTTAACATTCTACGTACATATAAGAATATGAAACAATAAATAAATGTACCAAGTCAAACAAAAAATTAATGCCCATGAATAATAATTGTTACTAAAACAATACGCTCTAAAAATCAGTAATAATAATTAGTAATAAAATAATTAACAATATATATATATTTTTTATATTCATGAGAAACAAAATTAATAAATTTTCCTTGAATAAATATTTTTCTAAACGTTATAATAAATCTTTACTGTACATTAATACCATTGGCCAAATATGTCTGTATAAAATTCTAATTATTACTGAATAACATTTAACTTTGACTATTTAATTACAAAATGTAAATGGCCAATAACTAAATAATAATCTTTTATAAAGTAACGAGCTTCTTTCAGAAATTAATGATCTAAACATTTCTTAATAAAATTAATAAAGTATATATATAAAATATAATTAATGAATAAAATATAATTAATAATAAAATATAATTAATAAAGTATATATATAAAATATAATTAATGAATAAAATATAATTAATAAATAGAATATGATTAATCAGGCAAGAATTTCCTTTAAAAATCCTAGATTGTTTTGGTTTTTGGTCCTCGTTGAGTTCCCGTAAATATATGTATATGTTCACTATCAGGAAGTGATTTTCCTCAGAGTCTTGATACCTGAAAAATATAATAAATGTATAAGAAAATCTACTATAGAAATTATTAAATAAACCATTTAAAATATAATACATACTTGCACACCTTTTATGATCCTATATATATAATATTTATCCTCTTCCTAATAACGTAAGACAGCTTGTTATAAATAAGTAGCAAGAATTCCAAGACCCAGCAACTGAAAATAATAATCAAATAATATTTGGCCGTATGAAAAATTAACTTAACAAAAATGTACTAAAAAATCAATCTATACAAAAATCTATTATCATTATAAAAGTTTGATTGATCAAAATTACTATATTAAAAAGGTTTAATATTTTATAAATGTATATAATTATATAGGAGTAAAAGAAATCAAATAGTAAAAGAAGTATAATAAATCAAATATTAATATATTAAATTTCAACAATAAATATATTAAATTAAATAATAACTACTAAACAATAACTAAATAATAAAGAAATGTCAAGAAATTATTATGAATAAAATTTTATACGTAACTCTTTGCTGCATACAGAATAATAAGTCACCCTATAAACATAGCCTCCACTTGGTTGTCCACCGGGTGTCCCAATATTTTCATCACCTAACGAAAACGCTATACGGAAAAATAAAAATATATTTATTAATAAAATTCCTTAGAAATATATTTCAATAACAAATCACAAATATGCCTCCTCAAATATATAATGAACCGACTACATCTATCGAAATTTATACACGAGACCTCAATAGGTAGTAGTACGTGAAAGTGAGAGAGACCGCACTATCGGGTGACTCGCGCGAGTGAGAGAGACAGCGCTATACGTAATACCATATGTAAAAATTAATAAGAATTAAACCGCGAAACAAGCTCGGACAGACTTGTCACCCTCATTATTAGTATAAATACATATGTAGTTATTAATAAAAATTTAAAAGATAATGCATTAAAATACTAAAGGTACATAATATTATACATGAATACATATATTATATATACATATATATATATATATATATAATATATATTTTATAAATATATGATATAATTAAATAAAACCTTTAATTCATTAATTAACTTATCAAAATAATAAACTTACCAAATAAACTTCCGAAATAATTCGCACAGATTCCTCAAAATCCTTTCAATTTTGCATATTCTTATATGGTTTAAGCCTGTCTGTTATCCGTGAATAATCCATTGGTCCATATCCCTTCCAACATATATATATATATTATATATGTAAATGCAACCTAGACAAATAAAAAAAATTCAAATAATAACACGTTTAAACTCTAAACATAAGAACATAATAATTAATATGTTATGAAAATCTCTTTTCATATACGTATATTCTATGTAGTTATTCAAATAAAACTTCACTACATAATAATAAATTATATAAAATCTAATTTCTTATCCAGCCATTATTGTCAAATAATACATATATTTTTTCATTTTGATTACTTAATTGCAAAATTTTATATACAATTAAAATATAATAAGTAAGCAATGACAACCAAATAATAAACCATTTTCATTATGTGAAAAGCTCAACATTAATTAATGTATATATATATTTAATAAATGACCGGAAGTTGTCAAGTCAAGCACATTCAAAATAATATTAAAATATTTCAAAATATCCAAAATTTATCCGCAATTAGAGGTGCATAGAGTTAATAAGTTATGGCCAGATGATCATATGTGAGTATTTTAATCCGCTCCGACAATAGTCTAATAAACGTTCTATATTGTCGATTAAAATACAGCCAAGCTATAAATGATATGCACCCTCGAATATCTTCTGTATAGAATGTCGTTTTACAAAATATCTGAAAAATATAATAACTATATAAGACAAATACATTAAATTATTTAAATTGTTAATAATTATAAATAATAAAAATTCTGATTTAATAAAACCAATAATGCAAAATAAAGCTCATAACTCTTTACTGCGTGCAGAATTATAAATCTATATAGCTACTAAATAAATTTTGTTATAACGAAACTTTACACATATTTAACACACATGAAATATAAAGTTTAAATAATAATAATACAAGGTAATAAATATACATATTAATAATAATAATGAATGTATGGTCTTATAAAATTCATTATGCATGATTTTATTATTGAGACGAATAATAAGTCTCCTTATAAGAGCACAAAGCTAAGTCCAGCGTACCGCGTTATCTCCCCTATTACTTTGTTATCTCCCCTAATGTTTTCGACGTCCGCGCCGAGTCTTAATGCGAAAGGGACTCGCAAATATATAATGTATGAATATTATAAAGAGCGCCTTCTTATTGCAAGAGTAATAAGTCATTACGAAATTATAAATTATAAAAGAATATATATATATTATATGTTAAATTAATCCATATCATTAACTAACAAAGATCCAACAGTAATGCAATTTCTTTAGCAAACTTTCAAGCCTTCAAAAGAGAAATAACAATATGTATAATACATATTTAATTAATAAATAATCACAAAATAAATTCAATAATGAAGTTAAAATTTTTAACAACTACATTTATTAACTTTTACAAACAATATATATAAGTATATATATATATATATATATATTCTATACAATTAACAAGTAAGGAATATATGAATAAATTATAACGAATGAAATTATTAAATCGATTTATAAAGCGTTATAAATTCACTCACCAAAAGATAAGCGACCTTCCGAGCTTCATCCGGTGCAGCTGCAAATGAGCTCACTCAGCGATAAGATAAGGCCTGGCGCGACTGCCTGGCGCGACTGCCTGGCACGGCGAACACCTGCATCCGGTGATAAAACAGCTCGCCACATCCTTTGTTCCAAGAGCTGAATAATAAAAAGAATAATTAATACACTTTTATATTATAATGTAACACAATTATTATTAACAACTATCTAGACCATGCACCCATATGCACATACATATATACATATATCGTATAATTATTATGTAGCAAATTGTAATTATAATGGTTTATAACACCAGAATTTGTTTATAACATTGTTAACTAAAACTATATAATTAATATAAAGAAAGTTAAAAATCAATTCTAAACGGAACATGCTAGAACGATCATTCACTCTTCTATTGAAAGAGGTTGAGATTCTACATTAAAAAATATATGCATGCAAATTATTAAAATTCTGGTGACTAAAAACCTATTGTAAAAGCCTTACCTTTTGTAAAATGAATTAACGAGCTCGATGCATGGACAATACTGACAGCTCCGTCGTCCCCACTATCCCCACGCAAGAGCGCGGCCACCACGTCATAGCGCGCTCGAAGAAGGACAGCTATAGCGGCAAGCGGCGGTCGAGCCGCCTACGCCCGGGAGCGCCGCATTCTCCTACCACTGCGGATAGCCGGCACGGAGTAGGGACCAGAGGGTACCTCAGGGAGCGCAGCTCAGTCTTCCGCGCATTTGACCAGGAGCTCTCTGAAGAACAAGAACAGTAGCAGTCACGAACCATTTAAAATCGAAATAAAGACTTAGTCTCAAAACATTATTCAACTTAAAAACTTAGTCGCGAGAGCTGTAAGACAGTAGTATACTTGAACAATAAAAGTGTTTTATTTGAACATCATCGCGGTCGTCTGCCATTTATTTACTACCGGCTCCTTCGACTCTCCTGCCAAGGCATCACTGAGGTCGACAGTCCACAGCGGAGGTTCGACGAGCACTTTGTTACGTCCCCAGTTCCTCAGGACTGGTCTGGAAGTCTTACTTTCCCAGTTGGACGCAATTAATCTCTCAATTTGTTTTAGGGCAACCTGCTTGGCCGGCTATACCCTGGGACGCCGAGAGATTGAAGGTCTATTGTGCTTGGCAGAGAGGATTCTAGGTGGAGAGTGAATAAACGTTCATACTAAATCTTATAAGTTTATTTTGTTCAAAGTATATATATATTTTTATTTTACAAATTTGAATATCCTTTTATTCCTCCCTCGGGTAACCGTACAATTCTGGTAGAAAGTAAGAGTATTCGATGTTTATGGTTGAGATGGGTCTTTCTGGGGAAGCTAGGGAAATCTCTAAGGGCTCAAAGGGGTCTGGGTCTTCATATGCCACGGGGGAATAGCTAGGAGGACTATATAGGCTGTTTTCCTCGGGATAGTAGTTGTATAGGGGTACGGTGTCAAGATGTTGGAATGTCCCCGAGATGGAAGCAGTCTCTGGACTCTGACTCCAATCCACTGAAGGTCCGGGGATGGATGCCTGGTCGGAGTTTAGCGAGATGGTTGAACAGTTGCTTCTATCTTCGGTAATTCTTTCTACTAGATTGGAGGGAGAATATTGATTATGTGGGACTGGGATAATTTCGTGGCTTTCTTCCTCAATAGTGATTATGGGGATAGGTGACTGAGGTTCTAAGTCGATGATCTCGGGAACTGGTGCAATGATTTCATTCTCAAGAGTGATGATAGGGAAGAAGGTACGTCGCGTTTGCCTATTTCGTCTCACACGGCGTAGAATATTTCGACGGGTATTGAAGTTACCTTGTCTCGCTCGGACCATCTGTCGTTTAATTAACCAATTATAAACCTGTCTATTTAGTATTTAAGACTTTCGTGATTTTGAAGTCACTTACTTTTCGTAAAGTTGAATTTAAGAATACCCGATACCTGTTAATAAAAAAAGAAAAAAGGAATTCCATATGAATGTTCAATTTATAATTGTTATCCCGAGTATAGTCAGAAAGATGTCCCCAAAGTTGATAGAAGTATAGACCGGCAGAAATAGAAAGATTAGTATAAAAAATTTTATTGTTGGTAACGTTGACTCCCGAAAATTACCGACCGTCGGTAATGTAGATTTCTGTTTTACCGACCGATGGTAAGTTAGATTTCTGTTTTACCGACCGATGGTTAGCGTCACTTTCTGTTTTACTGACCGATGGTAAGTTAGATTTCTGTTTTACCGGCCGATGGTTAGCGTCACTTTCTGTTTTATCGACCGATGGTAAGTTATCGACCGATGGTAAGTTATCGACCGATGGTAAGTTATCGACCGATGGTAAGTTTTGATTGATGACTATTGGAAAAATTACCAACTGATGGTAAATTAGGATTATCGAGAATTTATTTGTCTGAAATGTTAATGTGTTATCTTGGTTTCAAATAAATTCTTATTTTATTTTGATTCTCTGAAAATCGAAAGGGGATTCGAGGAAAAATCATGAGTTTGGATACGCCGACAAGGTATCCACCTATCATACGGCTGGCTTAGTATTAACCTCGTAAGGTTAGGTTATGATTGCAAGTAGTGATAATGATTCAAATTGTTATAAACTAAGCCAGTGTATTGTCTCTAAATCCTGGGATGTATCTCGTATTTTGAAGTTAAGGCTAAATTCAATCCAAGATCAAAAGGTCAACTTCTATCATTGGGATAAATCCCTCAAGATAATTCCCTATTAATCGAAAACTGTATTTTCGCCTACTCAAACGTCGATTGACAGGAGGCCGCTTATTTTTTCTATTGCCTCACCAGCTCTAGGTTGAGAAACAACCTCTATCATGGGAATAAATTCCTCAAGATAATTATTTTTCCACCGAGCCAGACTTGGGTTCGACCTGCCGCTGCAGTTTCGCACTCGCTCACTGTCTATCGCGTCGTCTTATCAAAGAGATAAGTCCCAGATAAATTTTCCAATTGGAAATGATATTTACTAAGTTGAATAACTGGATTAAGGAATACGGGTAATCAAAGGTAAGGTTCCCGTATTGTCGCGCACTGTTTCACTGAATTTAGTTGTTAGTAGAAATTAAAGGTTAGATTAATGACAAGTGGCCGGATATTTACCAGTGTCTGAAATGTCCTAGTGTGTGAAGGCTGCTTCCCTTCACTAGGCTGATGAGTGGATGCTGCTTCCTTCCGCTGGATACCGTCTACCTCAGTGACAGTTCGGGATGGAGGTTGCAGTCCAGGAGTTCGATTGAGAAACTCAATGTTCAATAGTCACTGAATTTATTAACTGAATGCACGTACAAAATCTCGGAGATATAAGTATTAACACTGTGAATATCGTTGGGCAAAATGCCAGTTATTAACTGTTGAAAACGTTGGGCCAAATGCCGGAGGTAGTTGAATGTTGAAAACGTTGGGCCAAATGCCGGAGGTAGTTGAATGTTGAAAACGTTGGGCCAAATGCGAGGAGGACCGCTCTGCACGTGTTTATATAGTCGTCAGTCCCAGTTTTGCACACGGTCCCAATAGTAGGAGATGCGCTTTTCCGTGGAGGGAGTCGAGCAGTGATTGGTTCCCTCCTCTGCTTCTGGCTGCGCGCGCCTCGAAAGATGCGTGCGCCTCGTGGGATGTGCCGCGTTGTCAACGGGTGATTGGTTTTCTCTGACGTGATTGTTGCGCAATGATTTGGGATTGGCTCCCGCTGACGTGACGGATGCGCGCGCCTCGGAAGATGCGCGCGCCTCGGCGTGGGCGGCGCGGTCGCTCATTGGTTCCCTTCTCCGGGCTGGTTGCGCGCGCCGCTGGCACGAGCGTGGGGAAGATGCGCGCGCTGCTGGGCGTTGCCGCAGGAATTGGGCGTAGTTTGGGCGTAGTTTAATTTGTAGATGGTGGGACTCTTCAGAATTGGAGTGGGGGTGACGGAGCGGTCAGTATAGAATCGGCTATACTGGTTACATTGTATTTTGACACATATGTTTTATAATAATTATTAGACCATCAGAATTTCTTTGCAGTTTACATGCATATATTTTCTAATGTAGTTTTTTAAGCTCTAGCTGTAGAAATGTCAACGGAGTTTCTAGCATGCTCCGTTCGAAAGTTCATGTTTGTCTCTATGTATTATTATGGAAAATGCTTTTAAATATTGTTAATAAATTCTGACATAATTATTATAATTACAATTATTTTAACACATAAGTATTTATGCGGTGGGATATAAGTATATAAAGACTATAAATTATTTCAGTAAATGGGGCAACAATTTTTATTCTTTGCTTTTATTTTTAATATTTATATCTATTCGGTTCTTGAATAAAAATTATTGCATGTACTTAATATTAATGTTTAACAATAAGTTAATTATTTCGTTATGTTGCGCAATGTTCTCTTGAACGGATTTTTTGTGGATTAATATATAAATGGAGGTTATTGCATACGCTTAATAACAATAAATTCATTTGTTACTTAGAGATAATTAATTATTTCATCATGTTGCGTAATGTTGTGCAATAGTATTCGAGCGGAATATTCCATAGTCTTAGTTTGGAATGTGATGATGACTCATAAGTCGGTAAGGTAGATAGGTAAGGTCGGTAAGGTAGAAAACTTCCTTATCAACCGTCGGTAATTTTTCTGTCGGTAACTTTTACTCTGTCGGTAAAGTAGGAATTTACTTTACCTTCCGTCGGTAACTTTTCTGTCGATAACTTTTACTCTGTCGGTAAAGTAGGAATTTATTTTATCGACTGTCGTTAACTTTTGTGTGGGTGATTTTGCCTATTGTCGGTAAAGTAGGTAATTTTTATGCGGATGATACTATATGTGGGCAAATACTTAAAATTATTTCTATCATTCCTATGTGAGGTTATGTTATGTATAGCTAGCTTCTTAACAAAGAAAGATTATTTTCGGAGATATTGACAATAGTATATCGCGCGGCGGAATGATATTGATGTACTATAAGTATTGGTGATATTACATAGCGCAGTGAGATTTTATAATAAGAAATATTGGTGATAATAGATGGCGTGATGGAATTTTAATTAACAACATTAATTATATTAACAATAATATGTTACGCGGTGGGATTAAGATTTATATGTTCGTCGGTGGAACTACAATTTAAAGATTATAGAGACAAATTTTGCGTGTTTAAATAAAAATAAAAATTTTGTTGCGGGACGTAACACCTCCCCCCTAATGAAGACAAAATCCGATAGTTTTCAGAGGATTTTGTTTGAGGGAGTTAGATATTCTCATCTATTGTGTTCAAGCGATTCTTTAGGTTAGTGTAAGGATTTTGAATATTCACCTCTTCGGTGTTTTCTGCGTTGCTAGCTTTTGATGTCCTCGGCGGTTTAACTGGTCGAGGTTGCTGTGTGATTATTTCTGGAGGTGCGTTTGCTTCCGCGGTTGGATTGATTGTGACATTAGTTCCGTCGTTGTCCGATTGGTGTCCGTTAGTTTCCTTTGGTCTCCGGGAAGGGGGTTCCTTCGCCAGATGGAGCAGCAGATTTGCGAGGGAGCTCCATACGGCTCCTAATAGATGTAGGCTACAACCATACACTGTATGCAAGGCATAACCATGGATTATAGTATCGATTAATAATTTGATTATACGAATGATCATGAATATTCCAACGAGTCCAGCGGTCGCAGATCCGAAGTTAACGAATCCTCTCCAGATTCGAGAGACAGTGCTCTCGACTATTTTGTTTAAAGAATCTTCATTAAATAAATTATACACTGATATTCCGTCAGTATTGACGCTGTGGCCCGTTAGTCCTCGAGCTACAGTGTTCAATAATGCTGGGTTTCTCGGCAGGAAACATAATGTGGTCTCTTAACTTTTTTAGATCGACTTCGGAGTAGATTCCACTCACGGCTAGTGGTCCAGGAGTGAGATACTTCCATGTTAAAGAGGCCATAGGCTTAAATTGTTCAGGCGATACTTGTCGGACTTGAATCGTAGGTGTAAGCTGTATCCAGGTATCCTCTATGCGGTATAAGGTGGGTAGTTCCATGCTGCACTCTCGTTCATTTCCGAGCTCCGTGATAATTCTAGATTTAGGTGTTAAGAAGAAAGTATTATTTCTTATAGTAACAGGGAGTTCGGTATAGCATTTTTCAGTTCTTCTTGCCATTGCTTCCACAGGAATACATTTAACTATGTGGACGGCTTCTCCTGCAGTGACGGCCATGTATCCAGGGCCTTTCATCAGCCGGTAGGCGAATTCATCTGGTTGGAGAGCGGCGAAAGATAAAGCATTTGTTATTACTTGTCTTTCTAGTTCGCATTTTTGAGAAATGACGTTATTATATAAGGATGTCATTTGCTGTTTGACGTGTTTTTCGATGTATACGAATTTGGAATTCATATATGTAAAGATGTCTAAATTATTAACGGCGATGGTTCCTTGTTTCGCGAACGTATTTCCTGGCTTTACTTCTAGGATGAATAATTTCGGATGTTCCGTGCATAGCAGTGTGTATCCACACAGGGGAAGTTCCTTAGTCTTCATAAGAGCAAAGGTAATTTCTTGAGTTACTAGGCTGTATATTACTGGAGAGTCGGAGTGAGAGCTGTCTTCGAAGATCTTGTTTGCTGGTCCTTCATAAAGGACATCGTATCGTTGAAAATTACATGTATCCGTAGGCACGGGTTTCCAGTAAGTATATCCATCGTCGGCGTCTAGACAAGAACCGGCAGCAAGATTGCATACCGTTCCTGATCTTAATTTAATTTTTCCAGTATTTATTTGCACTGGTACGTAGGCTGATTTCAAAGTAATTTTTACAGCGGCTTGGACAACTACATTGTCCCAGGTTCCATATGGATCGGAATATTGTGCTCCTTTACAATATCCGTCGACTTGCAATCGTCCTCTAAGGGTGACACTTCGGTACGTCGTTTGATTAACCTTGATCCCAAGGATTAAAACGTATTCGGCGAGTGTTATACTTCCGTCTTGAAACATACGCAAGCACTGGGAATGTCCGGTTTCATGGACATAGTCGGCTTTTCCGTTGTGAACGGCTGAGATGTGTGAGTGCATTCCGCAGTGGAAAATAGTTCTTGAAATTTCAATCTTGCACTGGATAACTTCAGTATGACTGTAGTCAGATAGTTGTAACAGTTGGATATGGACACTAGATGTATTTGGCTTCCGAATTTTTAAGTCACATTCGCCAACGTCAAGAAGAGAGACTGTAGTGACGTTGAGGTTTTGTCCTCCGCAGTCGAATCCAATTAAAGCGGATGCTTCACTTAGCAAGATTATTAGGATAAGGGACGTCATTATGTCTGAAATAATGATCCCTGGCATAAGATATATGTATATATGTATTCTTAAAATTATATGATTACATGAGTAACAGTGAGTACTTATGTCTATCTTTAGACTATATGGAATATATATGTGTATGCATTTGCGGTAGGATTATTATTTTAACATAACCGCTGCCACTAAAATTTTATCGTTATATCTCTTTAAGCGTTATATTTCCCACTAAAGTTATTTAGTTTTGTATGTATTTATGTATTTGCGGTGGGATATATATATATATTTTTTTTTTATCGCGGTGGGATTATTTCTTTAAATTAGCTGCCACCAAAATATTTTATTTGTATTAATATATATATTTATATATATTAATTTTTCATTACTATTATTCTATTATTTTTCCCGAGTCATACACGTATATACTCTAAATGGTTAATTATATTATTTTAAATATGTACGCTACCACCAAAGTAATTAATATGTATTCGTTAAACAATTCTATGTGGCTTTGACAACTTTTCGGCGGTTACATGCTTCCTCTTAAATATAATATATGTATACGTGAGTCTATGTTATATAATAAAGGCTTCTTATAATGGAGGTAAGCGTTATGCATGCGTTAATATTAATGTTAAAACTCTTATAGTGATTCTATGCGATTTACTAGATCGTCTCTAGTTTCTAAGTCAAGATTTGCTTCAGGAACGCTATATTCTATTCTCAGAGTTTGTGAATTTACGATTAGAGCTACTAATCGTTTACAATTTTCTTCCTTTCCAGATACGTGTTGGAGGAATTGATAATATGCGCGTGTACAAGTTGAGCATTCTATAAGTGGTCTATTTTGATAGCATTTCCCTCCGCATATCCGACAGGCGATTTTTGGCACATTTCCGAAATGGAATGCATGTAGATATTGCGTTAAGACCTTATTATAAATTCGTGGCTTATAACATTTGGCGCAAATTATGTAAGGGTCTTCGGAACCCATGACATCGTGTGTTAAAGTTATGGTACATCTTATGTTTAAACTATTGAACAAAGTATTGTCGAGCAGTGGGTGGACTGGTGTCTTGGCCTTAATTGGTAGACACATCTTTGAATTCAGGAAATTTGACCCTGATTATGTGTTCTGCAATAGGCGAAGGCATTTATGTCATTTATGTTCCTCCCACGTTTTCTTTCAATTATGGCTCTTTCGAGATAAGTATAGACGCATTCAGAACAGTTAAAGATAGAGCGAGTAGTTTCGAGAGTAGTATTGCAGAATTCGCATGCAGCGAAGTTAAGATTGCCAGAGGTAATCCAATGGCAGACTGTTAAGGAGGCTTGGCCTCTGAGTCGGCTGAGCCTATGACAAGAACAGCACATACGTATTACACGAGATTCTACAAGTCTTTTATAAAATATAATCTTTTTACATTTTGCCTCATGGATTTTAGGAAAATGAATTAAGAGGCCATGAATTAAATGATTACAAGTAGTGCTGCTTGGAATTTCCATCGCGGTGATGGGATTTTGATTCTTGGATTTAATTTTGTTCTCTATTTTCTTTGTCACTGTTTTCGCGTTCGCGTTCCTCCTGTATATAATTTAGAAAACACTGCTCAGTGCAGGTGGTGATAGGAGTTATACTGCATACTTTCGTCGTGCATATGCAACATTCGAATTCGCGAAAATCGTTCAAAGGGCAGAATTGAGATATACTGTGGTATTTGATTTGAACAAGACGATGGGTATAGATGTCGCGATCTTTGCACGTACGGCAAAAATATAAATTTTTTCTGGCAAAGATATCCGTTCCATTCCTCATGTACTACATGAGCCAACGTATCTGTGTTAATTTCGGACTGCATGTTCTTACTATTCGGGGGTTCTTTCTTCACTTATGGAAACGGTTGGAGGTTGTGTATCCCGAAATATTCTAGCTATATTTCTTATGCAAGTGGGGCAAGTGGCTAAAGGCCTTATGATAGATATAGGTCGGTAACAATGAGCACAGAGTGTCTATATTGCATGGGGTGCAATGGATATTATGTGGGAATTTATGGGTAGGTAGAATCGTTGGGTAATAGGAGTATAGAGTAAACAGTAGCAAGGACAACAATAATGGTTATGGTTATGGATGTGGAGATACCCGTGTAATTTTATACATGCGGCATTAGGTATTTGTCGAGACATCACAAATAGTGGAAAGGAAATATATAGATAGTATTTCAGTAAGATCTCTGATGCAAATAGAACATTGATGTATAGGGCTCAGAGTGGTTAGGTTTCGTAAGCAGTTGGCGCAACGGTATTCCACGTGGAATGGTCCAATGAAGAAATAGTGAACAAAGAATTGAGGAAGCTGAGTAATTAGTAGAGATAATTGTATCTCGATATAGCAGGGCTCACAGAAGTATGTATTGAAGTATGGATCTCGGTATCCTTGAGTTATCGCGCAACAAAAGACACCGGACATTCTTTCGATATGTCCTATAGCGCAGGGGTTTTGTCGTAGACATTTACGACTAGAGGGTACGTATAATCGGTATGGGTCGAAGTTTCTTCTAATGTTTGTAGTAATTTAGTAGCTGTTGCGACACAGGGAATGCAATTAATTATATCTTGAGTTTCTATTACCACTATACCGCAAGTTATGCAGTATTCTTCTTTAACTAGATGACTATTTACGAAAAAAATGTCTATGAATTTTCTGGTAATTTGCCCGGATTATCGCGGTGTGAGTTTGATCGTAACACCGGTCACAAAAGTTAGTGTCATCCTCGAGGCAGATTGCCCCGTGGACATGAGTGCAGTGAGCGAACAGGAATGAATCCCTGATTCGATGTACCTGCTGGGTATTTGGCTGCGGCCGAATCGGCTGTCGGTGCCAAAGCATCTGAAATAAAAAAAGAAATTAACATTAATGTTTCATCCGGGTTTAGAATGTGCGAGCTTTACTTTGTCGACGTGGACAATTCGAGTTTGATTTCCGATTTTGAGTTTGACGTTGCTGGGAGGTAATAATTCAAGTACCTCATGGGGGCCCGTATACTGGTTGGCGAATTTTCCTTTACGCGGTTCTTTTAATAAATAAACTAACGTTCCTTGTTCAAGAGCTCGAGGGTTTATATTTCGATCATAATATCTCTTGCTTATCTCTTTAGCTTGTACTAGATTTGAATGAGCTTGAGCTTGCAGATCTCTTATTTTATTAAAGAGGTTCGTGATATATTCATGGTAAGTAGGTTCAGTATTTTCTTCGATGATAGGATGTGCAGAGGGTAGTCGAGCTATTCGCCCGAAAACCTATTCATAAGGTGAATATTTAGTTCCTTCGTGTACGCTAGTGTTGTATGAGAACATTGCGAGTTTAATATATTCGTCCCAATTTACTTCTCTATTTATTTGTGTCTTTAGGTACTCCGTTAGTACATGATGTGAGCGTTCTAGTGATCCATTTGACTGTGGGTGATAAGCTGTGGTCTTAAAATGTTGTATGCCAAACTTCTTCGTTAATTGTCTGATAAAAAGTTAGTTCCGTGGTCCGTTAATATGGCACGAGGGGCTCCGTATATGCAAATAAATTCCTTGGTAAAAGCGTCAGCTATTGTTAAAGATGTGGCTTCTTGTAAAGGTGATGCCACGGAATATTTCGTTAGTAAATCTTGCATAGTTAATATGTATTGATGATTGTTATCCGTGATGGGCAGAGGTCCCATAATATCTAATGAAACCTTGTCGAAAGCCATTCCAGGCGTATCAGTAATAACCATTGGTTGCTTTGTTTTAACTCTAGTTAATTTCTTTAATTGACATTCACGGCAAGTCCTTATGAAATCTTGAATATCTTTCTTCATCGTCTTCCAACAATATCGAGAACGGAGGCGGTTATATGTTTTTGTCACTTCTTTATGTCCACCATGCGCAGAGGCATGGTTTTCTAAAATTAGGGAGAGTCGTTGCTCTATTTCAGGAGTCTGTATAAGATTTAGGCATATGGTAATTTTGACAGGTAATTCTTGGAGATGTTTTTTAAACTGGTTAATTATATAAGACCATGGCAAATCGTCGAAACGGTCGGTTTTGCTAAGACTGAAAGATGATAGATCGAGTTCAGTAATGACGTCTACTAAAGATTTCAAACAGTTTTTGAGATTTTGAGCTTCTATTAGAATACGATTGTTTAATTTTATAGGGAGAGCGATAAGCGTGTTGGATTCTACTGTACGAATTCTGGCTCTTTCGAATGTTAATTCTTCGTAATTAGGAAGCAAGTTGGCTTCTTGATATTGTTTGGCTCCATTATCGTAAGGAGTACCATCTTGGTAAAGAAATATTACATGATTATCTTTTTGCTTTAATAGGCCTTCTCGTACTTCTCGGACTTGAGCTCGGCTCCATGGCGGTGGCTCTGGAGGTTTCGGTTGATGAGATATAATATTTGAATCCATTATTTCAGTATAATCGGACTCAGTACTTTCATCGGAGTCTGTTACTTCTTCGATGATAACTTGACTGTCGTCGTGATCTTCAGAGTCGATATCGGAGCTTTCCAATTCTTGCTGCTGTATGGGGGTGGAGGTTCTTTTAGCTTGAACGATTCTTTTATTCGTTTGATTTAATTTCTGTTTTCTAGAGATGTCTGGAGGTTGAGGCGAGAAAATAGATTCATCGGAAGAATATTCGTCAACAATGAATAAAGGTACGGCTATGTTGACAGCAGGATTTCTAGATAAAGCGTCGGCGTTATTATTTAAAGTTCCTTTTTTATATTTTATTTCGTATTGGTATTCGGATAATTTCATCCGCCATTTCCATAATCGCGAAGAAGGGTCCTTAATGGAATGTAGCCACACTAAAGGCTTGTGATCCGTGATAATTGTAAAAGTTCTGCCATATAAATATGGTCGAAAGTGGTTTACACAGTAAATAATTGCAAGGCATTCTTTTTCAATCGTAGAATAATTTTGTTCTGCTGTATTCAAAACGCGTGAAGTATAAGCTATGGGTAAATCTTTTCCAATTTCTCCTTGACTAAGTACGCCTCCGACGGCATATCCAGAAGCGTCGGTGGTTAATATAAAAGGTTGATTAAAATCCGGATATTGCAATATAGGTTTGGAACATAATGAATGCTGTAATTTATTAAATGCTTCTGCTTGATTTTCTTTCCATTCAAATTTTTTATTCTTTTTCAAAAGATCTGTTAATGGCTTGGCGGTTTTGGAAAAATTCGGTATGAATCTTCGATAATATCCAGCTAATCCCAAGAACTGCTTAATGTTTTTGGGGTTTCTTGGCGTAGGAAATTTCATAATGGCTTTTACTTTTGCAAGATCGGGTCTGACTTCGTCAGCTCCGATTATATGTCCTAAATACATGACTTCTTGTCGTAGGAATTCGCATTTATCAGGTTGCAGCTTTAAGTTTGCTGTTCTCAATCTTTCCATTAATCTTTCAAATTTGACTTCGTGTTCCTTTAGAGATCTTGCATATATAACGATGTCATCCATGTAAACGAATAATTCGTTTCCTTGTAAGCCAGAGAGCACGTTATCCATCAGTCTTTGAAATGTTGCGGGTGCGTTTTTTAATCCAAACGGCATTCTTTTAAACTGGTAGTATCCATAGGGTGTGGAAAAAGCAGTCTTATGAGCATCTTTTGATGACATAGGAATCTGATGAAATCCTGACGCTAAGTCTAATACAGAGAAATATTTAGCGGACCCGAGTTGATCGAGTATATCTGTTATGTTCGGCAAAGGATAAGCGTCTCCTATGGTTTTTTCATTAAGATTACGGTAGTCGATGACCATTCGCCATCGTTTGTTTCCTAAAGAGTCTGATTTTTTAGGAACAATCCAAAGTGGAGAATTATAAGGTGAGGTTGATGCTTCGATTAAATCTGAAGATAATAATTCGGTTACTTGTTTATCGATCTCTTCTTTATGTACAGGGGGAAACCTGTATTGTTTTGTGTGGACTGGTACTTCATTAATAGTAGGAACATAGTGTTGAGCGGCATTAGTAGCTTGAAGATGTTCACCAGTAATATGAAATCTATCGGCGTGCTTGTATACTAGAGACTGTATGTTTGCTGACTCCTCGGAGTTCAGATGTTCTAGTCGAAGAAGGTTTATAACGTCAGTAGCTCTTTCAGTAGATTGGGGCAATGCTTGATTAAAATAAATAGGATTGTCGATGGCATTAGAGAATTTCCCTCGGGGTTCTTCTAATCCAACGGAGTTAGTAGCTGATACGTCTGGCTCACAGATGTCAAAATCTTGTAGTTGAATAACGGGGATATTGAAAATGAATTCTTCCTCGGAAGTGTTAAAGATAGGCATGTATGCCTTCCCGTTATTATTAGTAACGATTGCTTGCCCATAATAGATGCCTTCGGCTAGAGTATGACGTGGCACATAACCGACTTGTTGGTGACTTGAGATTGGAAAAGAGCAAGGAGTAACGCTCCTTCCTTTAAGAAGTATAGAATTTGAGTTTAGAAAAGGAATTCTTTCATCCTCGTGTTGAATAAAATTATTTTTGTAATCTATAGTAACGGCTCGTTCCCTCAGGAACTTGTTGCCTAAGATCCCATCCTGTGGGAATGCGATTGAGTCAGAGATTACGTAGAATTCGGACGTTCTGCCGAGTATCGTCATAAAAATGACGCCTAAAGTAACGACGGTTTCAGAGGCAATCCCTTGCAAGCAGAGGGGATTGGTTGTATCAAGATTAACGTATGGTTTCAGGCATCCTTCCTTAATAAAGTTTAAACCGGATCCTGAATCAATCATAAATCTGCATTCTTTTGCCAAGTCTGGAGAAGCTAATGTAATCGTAGGTAAATCCGTAGGATGTTGATTGCTATTCAATTGGCAGATCCGGAGGCTTGCACTGTTGCTTCCGGGGGGACTGTGGCGCTTGGTTTTCCTTGTATGAGATAAGTCTGGCGCCCTTGTGGCTGATCGTTCCGACGGACGCCGGGATTTATCGGAACGCCTTGAGCGTTTCCCGAATTTACTGGTTGCTGTATTCTTTCTTGAGCTCGTCTCCAGGCTAGTTTTCGGCATTCTTGTATCAGGTGGCCTGGAGTTTTACAATAGCGACAAATCTTTGTTTGATAATTCTGCGGAGATTGTCCAGTGGGTATTGCTGGTCTTGAGAATGTCGGAAGAGCTGGTGGTAATGTAGTTGTATTCCCATTACCCGGTTTAGATTGATTATTAGTGTTGTTAGCTACAGGAAATTGGCGAGAAGTGTTGTTATAAGTATTAGGTCGATCTGCACGTGGTTGGAAATTCGGACGGAACACGGTTCGTTTCCGTATGTTCTCTGCTTCTATAGTTTTTGATAATTGGATGGCAGTGCTTATTCCATCTTTGAGAGTACGCGGATGTTCCAACTTGACTCTTACTAGCAGATCAGATGGAAGTCCGTTAATGAAACTGTGTAATGTAGTCATCTCGATTGCATCTTTTAATCTTTCATCTATCTGTCCAGTGTAATCTGTTTCACCATCGACGATTGCAGCACGTAATTCTTGTACTCTTCCAATATAATCGAAAATATCTTCGTTGTGCTTCATGTATACATTTGCCAATTCTCCTCTATATTGGTCTACCGATTTATTCGGTCCAAATATAAGCTTCAATCTTTGTGTTAATTCGAAAACAGTATGATATTCAGATCCTTCTACTGCAGAGTAAGCGTGTCCTTGTAATTTATTCATTATTAATTGAACTAAGAAATATTCATGATACTGCGGTATTAATTCAAGAGCGCGTTCGCAGATTTTACTAAAATGAAAAACGGACATTTTATGTCCATCGAATTTAGGAATCGTGTCGATAGCATCTTTAAGTCGTATGGGGGATGGTTGATCCATCACATCAAATTTATGCGGAGATAGTTGCGGAGTCGTTTGTGTTTCAGGCCTATCATGCCTTGTGTCTTGAGTGGAATTTTCCAAGTTCGTAATCCTTGAATTAATTCTTTCAATTTGATCAGCTATCTTATGCATCGATGATATTAATTGTTCCATGCCTGTGGATTCTTCGGTAAATTCTCTTTGTTCTAATTCTTCTTGAGCTCTTCTAAGACGCTCTTGTTTAACTTGTAGATCCTCTGACTGTTCTTTTAATAATTGTTCCTTCTCGTGCATCTTCTTCATTATGATTTCAATTTCTTCTGGGCTATATTGTTTTTTCGTAGCTCCTGTGGTTACGGAGCTTGCAGAGCTTGAGCGAGTTTGCATGATTACGTTGAAAATTATTTATTCTTATCCACTGAATCTCTCAAAAGCACAGATCCTTCGGCAGATCCCACCGCTGCCACCAAAAATAATGTTTTCTGTTACGTCCCCAGTTCCTCAGGACTGGTCTGGAAGTCTTACTTTCCCAGTTGGACGCAATTAATCTCTCAATTTGTTTTAGGGCAACCTGCTAGGCCGGCTATACCCTGGGACGCCGAGAGATTGAAGGTCTGTTGTGCTCTTCGAGAGAGGATTCAGGAGGGAATGCGAATAAATAAATGATTTATATAGATTTAAGATTTCTTTATTTATTTCACCTTTTGTTTCTTTTCTTTTATAACTTGAATAAATGTGGATTTATTCCTCCGAAGAGTAACCGTATATTTCTGGGAGAATATATGAATATTCGCTATCGATATTTGCAATAGGTATCGCGATTTCTATTTGGGGAATCTCCAAGGGTGCGAAAGGGTCTAGATCCTCGTATGTTACTGGTGAATAGCTTGGAGGAGGATAGGAATCGTCTTCTTCCGGCGAATAATTATATTGTTCTGGGTTTGACGCTATCTCAGCGTTTCGCTCTTCGGTTTCCAAGATAAGGTCGCTCAGTTCTTCAGGTAGTTCCTCTGTTGTTTCAAAGGGAGTGTAGTTATTTCCCGTAGGTTGTGTCGTTGAAGCGAAAGTATTTATTTGAGTGTCGAGGGGTTCTTGGGTTTCTGTATTTCCTTTGGTTAGAGGGGGAGACAGATCTTTTGACGTTGAAACATTTATTTCTGCGATCTCTGGGATGAATGGAGAAGACTGATTTATCGTAGATGGGGTTGGCTCTATAAGTTCGTTAAGGAATGAGACGCGATTAAGCAGTAATCGTCGGGTGCGTCTATTCTGTTGTATATGGCGAGAAGCGTTGCAAATGGAAAGCTCACGTCGAGTACCCGCGGTTGAGCGTCGAGCGCACTTGTATAGTGGTTCGGTGGTACTTACGTTGACCAACACCTGTTGAATAAAAGAAAGGGTCTCGCGTGACTATTCGTTCAGTAATAAATAATTATTATCCCAAGAATACAGAAAGTAATAGTAAGATCTAATTATTGAAGCTTCACAAAGGTTTAGATCGCGGCTAGAATATAGTCGGAGCAGAATAAGTCATAATAGTAATAATGAATTACCGACCCGGGGTAATTATCGACTCACGAAACTTACCGACTGTCGGTAATGTGGATTTCTGTTTTACCGACCGATGGTAACTTTAGTTTTGCCGACCGTCGGTAATGTAGATTTCGGTTTTACCGACCGATGGTAACTTTGGTTTACCGACCGTCGGTAATGTAGATTTCGGTTTTACCGACCGATAGTAACTTTGGTTTCCCGACCGTCGGTAATGTAGATTTCGGTTTTACCGACCGATGGTAACTTTAGTTTGCCGACCGTCGGTAATGTAGATTTCGGTTTTACCGACCGATGGTAACTTTATCGACCGACGGTAATTTATATAGTTTTGTTAAATTATTAGGTTAGTTTTGTTTTTAAATTGCGATTTGAATATCTAAAGTCGGTTTACTGAAAATCGAAGAGGCTTGAGGAGGAATAAGGATATTGGATACTTTAATAATGTATCCACCTGTCAAACGTCTGGCTTAGTATTAACCTTATAATGTCAGGTTATAATAAATGAAAGTACTAAAATAATAATTGAAATTATCAAAAGCTAAGCCAGTGCATCATCACTAATTTCTGGGATGTATCTCGTGTCTTGAAATCAAGGCAAGATTCAATGTGACGGTTGCGTCAATCAGCTCCAAAATTAAAAGACAATCTCATGAAAATTGTCAATTAACCGGTCCGAAATTGTATCTTCGCCTAATCAAACGTCGATTGACAGGACACTCTAGTTCCGTTTTCCAGGAATGGTCAACAGCTCCAAGAAAAAAAGGAAATTTCCCTGAGGATAATTGCCTCTTTCACTGCCCCGCGCCTTGAGCAATATTCTGCCGAAGCAGCCTCGCTTTATTCACTGTCAATCGAGTCGTCTTATCAAGGAGATAAGTCCCAGTAAAAGTCTTCCAATTTGAAGTAATATTTAAATAAATTGAATAACTGGATTAAGGAATACGGGTAATCAAAGGTAAGGTTCCCGAATTGTCGCGCACTGTTTCACTGATTTTAGTTGTTAGTAGTAAGTTGAAATGAAATTGAATAAAGAATTTAGATGAATAACATTCATCTAAGTATTTACCAAGAGCTGCTGTATTCTAATGTGTGGATGCTGCTTCCTTCCACTGGATGCCGTCTACCTCGGTGATGGCGCAGGAAGAGGGTTGCAGTCAAGCAATGAAGTCTCTCGGTGTGTAAGGATGATTCCTCTCTGCTGGAGACCGACTGCCTCGGCGAGGTCCCTGAAGAGAGGTCCGGAGCCGTTGGAGAATAAGTGGCAGGAGGCCCAGATTATAAGCTCGAAGACACTTTATTTTAAAGTATACAAGTTAACACTGTGAAGATCGCTGGGCCAAATGCCGGAGGTAGTTGAATGTTGAAAACGTTGGGCAAAATGCGAGGAGGACCGCTCTGCACGGGTTTATATAGGCGTCGGTCCCTACTTTTCGTGCTGGGTCTGATGGTGGAGGATGTGCGCCTCAGGCGTGGGCGGCGCGATCGCTCATTGGTTCCCTTCTCCGGGCTGGTTGCGCGCGCCGCTGGTGCAAGCGTGGGGAAGATGCGCGCGCTGCTGGGCGTTGCCGCAGGAATTGGGCGTAACTTGAGTTGTAGGTGGCGCGACTCTTCTGATTCAGAGTGGGGGCGACGGAGCGGTCAGTATAGAATCGGCTATACTGGTACATTGTCTTTTGACATATAATTTTTTATAATAATTATTTGACTATCAGAATTTCTTTGCAGTTCACATGCATATATTTTCTAATGTGGAATTTTAAGCTCTAACTGTAGAAATGTCAACGGAGTTTCTAGCATGCTCCGTTCGAAAGTTCATTCTTTTCTTTTATGTATTATTATATAAAAATGCTTTTAAATATTATTAATAAATTCTGATATCATAATTATTATAATTACAATTCTTTTAACATCTGAAAATATATATATATTTATGATTACGCAGTGGGATATAGATATATGTATATATATATAATATATCTATATGAATATAATTATTGTTAACAAATTCTCGTTTTAGCATGCAATAATTTATTTTATATCACGGTGGGATATAATTAAAAGAGTAATATAAATTAAATTTATTTCATGGCGCAATAAAGTATTGCGGCTATTTTATATATGCATATAATTAATTCACGGTGGAATAAAATAATGTAAATTAATTGTTTTTAATAAATTATTGGAGCTATTTCACGCGGTGTGATATAAGTGAACATAATTTTAATTTACGGCGGAATAAAGACTATTAATTAACTATTTCAACATGTTATGCAACCATTTTTATTCTTTGATTTTAACTTTTAATACTTATAACCGTTAGGTTTTTGAATTAATAAATTAATAAAAATTATTGCATATGCTTAATATTAACATTTAACAATAATTTCGTTTGTCTCTTAATAATAATTAATTATTTCATCATGTTGCATTATGTTGCGCAATAATATTCGAACGGAATATTCTTTAGATTTAACTTTTAATAATTATAACCGTTAGGTTTTTGAATTAATAAATTAATAAAAATTATTGCGTATGCTTAATATTAACATTTAACAATAATTTCGTTTGTCTCTTAATAATAATTAACTATTTCGTCATGTTGCATTATGTTGCGCAATAATATTCGAATGGAATATTCTTTAGATTTAATTTTTAATAATTATAACTGTTAGGTTTTTGAATTAATAAATTAATAAAAATTATTGCATATGCTTAATATTAACATTTAACAATAATTTCGTTTGTCTCTTAATAATAATTAATTATTTCATCATGTTGCGCAGTAATATTCGAACGGAATATTCTAGAATATTCCGGAGCTTGGAATGCGGAGAGCTAGGCATTTCTGAGAATTGTGATCGATCGGCGCTTCTGAGAAATGCGTTGCATTTAGCCTTGAGTACTTTTTAGCGACTTATAATATTGCATACGTAAAATCATATTTAAAACTTTAGTTATAAAATTGGTAATAGTGAAGTTTTCATAATTATGCATATATGTATCGACTCAGCTTTTTGTGCTCTTTAAGTAAAAATTATAACGAGATTTATATCTATATTATTTTTTGAGTTAATAAGAAATCAAAGATTTTTGATATAGTCTATGCCTTAAAATAATGAGATATATGTATAGTCGGTGCTGAGACGTGTACAAATATATATATATATGTATATATAACTTAATAAAAATCCTTTGAATTTTAGTTTTTAACTTTTTTAGTATCAGGATAATATATCAATAAAAGAGGTATACTCTTATATGTCGGTAAGGTTAGCAACATTATTATCTTCAATCGGTAAAGTAGGAAACAACCTTATCTTCAGTCGGTAAAGTAGGAAATGACTTTATCTTAAGTCGGTAACGTCGGTAACTGTGTTATCATGTGTCGGTAACTTTTGTGTCGGTAACTTTTGCTCGGTCGGTAAGGTAGAAAACTTCCTTATCAACCGTCGGTAATTTTTGTGCCGGTGACATTACCTGCTGTTGGTAAAGTAGGAAATTACTTTACCATTCGTCGGTAACTTTTCTGTCGGTAATTTTTACTCTGTCGGTAAAGTAGGAATTTATTTTATCGACTGTCGGTAACTTTTGCGTGGGTGATTTTGCCTATTGTCGGTAAAGTAGATAATTTTTATGCGGATGATACTGTGGGCAAATACTTAAAATTATTTCTATCATTCCTAAGTGAGGTTATGTTATGTATAGCTAGCTTCTTAACAAAGAAAGATTATTTTCGGAGATATTGACAATAGTATATCGCGCGGCGGAATGATATTGATGTACTATAAGTATTGGTGATATTACATTGCGCAGTGAGATTTTATAATAAGAAATATTGGTGATAATAGATGGCGTGATGGAATTTTAATTAACAACATTAATTATATTAACAACATTAATTATATTAACAATAATATGTTACGCGGTGGGATTAAGATTTATATATTCGTAGGTGGAACTACAGTCTAAATATTATAGAGGCAAATTTTGCGTGTTTAAATAAAAATAAAAATTTTGTTGCGGGACGTAACAACCAATTCAAAAGAATGCCATTCGGATTAAAAAATGCTCCTGCAACTTTTCAAAGGTTGATGGATAACGTTCTATCCGGACTTCAGGGAAATGAATTATTTGTTTATATGGATGATATTGTCGTCTATGCACGATCATTGCAAGAACACGAAAGCAAGTTCGAAAAATTAATGCAGAGATTAAGAGCTGCAAATTTAAAATTACAACCAGATAAATGCGAATTTTTACGACGTGAAGTTATGTATCTAGGACATATAATTGGATCCGATGGAGTCAAACCTGACCCCGCTAAGGTAAAAGCTATAATGAATTTTCCTACTCCGAAGAATCCGAAAAACATCAAACAATTCCTAGGACTAGCCGGATATTATAGAAGATTTATTCCCAATTTTTCCAAAGTCGCTAAACCATTAACCGACCTCTTAAAAAAGGATAAGAAATTTGAATGGACGGCAAAGCAAACAGAAGCCTTCGATATTCTAAGAAATTCACTATGTTCCGAGCCTATTTTACAATACCCCGACTTTACTAAACCATTCGTTTTAACTACCGACGCATCTGGATATGCGGTTGGAGGAGTGCTCAGTCAGGGAATAATAGGGAAAGATTTACCCGTTGCCTACACCTCTCGTATTTTAAATCCCGCCGAGCAAAATTATTCAACCATAGAGAAAGAATGTTTAGCCATCATTTATTGCGTAAATCACTTTAGGCCATATTTATACGGAAGAACTTTCATTATTGTAACGGATCATAAACCACTAGTATGGTTGCATTCCATTAAAGATCCCTCATCAGGACTATGGAAATGGAGAACTAAAATATCAGAATATCAATATGAAATACGCTACAAAAAGGGAACCTTGAATCATAACGCTGATGCCTTATCTAGGAACCCACCCGTTAACATGGCTATTCCATTATTCCTCATCGATGAAGAGGAATACTCATCTGATGAATCAATATTTTCATATAGACCTCAAAGACCGCAGGGAAAATCTAACACACCCGAAGGTCAGAATGCAAGATCTAATCAGGAAGACCTGGGAATCCATCAAAAATCCGCTGAGATCTCGGCTCCCCCAGAACGCCAACCAACAGAAAATTATCAAAATCATTCCACCGAACGAGAAGATGATGACAATGGAGTTACCATTGAGGAAGTCTCGGATTCCGAAGAAGACTCCGATTATACGGAGATATTAGACTCTGATGTCGTACCTCACCAACAACAACCCCCTGAACCTCCACCATGGAGTCGTGCTCAAATACGGGAAGTCAGAGATAATCTACTGAAACAAAAGGACAACCATGTAATATTCATTTATCTAAACGGAACACCTTATGATAACGGGGCAAAGCTATATCATGAAGCTGAATTACTTCCCAAATACGAGGGACTAACCTACGAAAGAGCCAGAGTATGTACCGTGAAAACCAACACGCTAATCGCTCTTCCTATTAAACAAAACAATCGTACTCTCATTGAAGCGCAAACTCTAAAAAATTGCCTGCGTTCTCTCGTAGATGTAATTCACGAACTCGACCTTTCTTCGATAAGTCTCAGCAAGACCGAACGCTTCGACGATTTACCATGGTCATACATATTCAACCAAATTAAAAGATACCTGCAAGAACTACCGGTTAATATAACCATATGCTTAAATTTAATCCAGACACCCGAAATCGAAAAACGTCAATCTTTAATTCTAGAAAATCACGCCTCAGCCCACGGCGGACATAAAGGCGTAACTAAGACCTATAATCGGATCAGAACACGCTATTGCTGGAAAACAATGAAGAAAGACATTCAGGATTTTATCAGAACCTGCCGAGAATGTCAATTAAAGAAATTAACAAGAGTAAAAACTAAGCAACCCATGGTCATTACCGACACGCCTGGGATGGCCTTTGATAAAGTCTCTTTGGACATTATGGGACCTCTGCCCATCACGGAGAACAATCATCAATACATACTAACCATGCAAGATTTATTAACGAAATATTCTGTTGCCTCACCGTTACAAGAAGCCACTTCTTTAACAATAGCTGATACTTTCACAAAAGACTTTATTTGTATATATGGAGCACCGCGCGCCATATTAACGGATCAAGGAACTAACTTTTTGTCAGCATTAATGCGACAATTAACGAAAAGATTTAATATACAACATTTTAAAACTACAGCTTATCATCCTCAATCAAATGGATCACTAGAACGTTCACATCATGTGTTAACAGAATATTTAAAGACACAAATAGATAGAGAAGATAACTGGGATAAATATATTAAACTAGCAATGTTCTCATACAACACCAGCGTGCACGAAGGCACCAAATATTCACCTTATGAACTGGTTTTTGGGCGAATAGCTCGATTACCTTCCGCGCATCCTATTATCGAAGAAAATATTGAACCTACTTATCACGAATATATTACGAATCTATTTAATAAAATAAGAGATCTACAAATCCAAGCTCAGCTAAATCTTATACGTGCCAAGGAAAAGAGCAAGACATACTATGATCGCCATCTAAATCCGCAACAACTCCAAATAGGAATGGCCGTGTTTTTATTAAAAGAACCGCGGAAGGGAAAGTTCGCCGACCAATACACAGGACCACATGAAGTACTCGAATTATTACCCCCTAGTAATATTAAACTTAGAGTTGGAAACCAAAATCGTATCGTTCACATAGATAAAATAAAAAAGTCCCACTGTCAGCCAGGATGAAATAATAATTTAAATAATTCTGTTACAGATGCTCTGGCATAGGCAGCCAGTCCAGCCCAGACCGGATTCATCGCTCCTGTATCAAGTAAAACAGTCGTTCCTATTCGCTCACTGTGCACACGTAGTAGGAGCCATCTGCTTGAATGACGACACTAATTTGTGCAGCAACTGTTACTCTCGGATTCGTACACAAATCATCCAAAGCCAGTATCGACGTCTTAGGAGACATTTCTTCATAAACAGCCACGTCGCTAGAGACGAATGCTGCTCTATCTGTGGTACTACAGTAATAAAGACTAGATCCATAGACAATTGCATCTCGTGTATCCTAACTGCGAGTGAATTATTACGTCTCCTCGATAGCACTTCGACTCATGTCAACGATTTTAAATATCCTTTAGTTCTTAATGTATATGATAGAACCCCTATGTCATAAGGCATGTCTTTTATTAACACGGTATGCTGTATTAAAATTAGAGGATACCGTGATCCTATTCTGAATATTGTTACGTCCCGCAACAAAATTTTTATTTTTTATTTAAACACGCAAAATTTGTCTCTATAATCTTTAAACTGTAGTTCCACCAACGAACATATAAATCTTAATCCCACCGCGTAACATATTATTGTTAATATAATTAATATTGTTAATTAAAATTCCATCACGCCATCTATTATCGCCAATATTTCTTATTATAAAATCTCACCGCGCAATGCAATATCACCAATACTTATAGTACATCAATATCATTCCGCCGCGCGATATACTATTGTCAATATCTCCGAAAATAATCTTTCTTTGTTAAGAAGCTAGCTATACATAACATAACCTCACTTAGGAATGATAGAAATAATTTTAAGTATTTGCCCACATACAGTATCATCCGCATAAAAATTACCTACTTTACCGACAATAGGCAAAATCATCCACACAAAAGTTACCGACAGTCGATAAAATAAATTCCTACTTTACCGACAGAGTAAAAAATTACCGACAGAAAAGTTACCAACGAATGGTAAAGTAATTTCCTACTTTACCAACAGCAGGTAATGTCACCCGCACAAAAATTACCGACGGAAATTTTTATTAATTTATTAATTCAAAAACCTAACAGTTATAATTATTAAAAGTTAAATCTAAAGAATATTCCGTTCGAATATTATTGCGCAACATAATGCAACATGATGAAATAATTAATTATTATTAAGAGACAAACGAAATTATTGTTAAATGTTAACATTAAGCATATGCAATAATTTTTATTAATTTATTAATTCAAAAACCTAACGATTATAAGTATTAAAAGTTAAAATCAAAGAATAAAAATTGTTGCATAACATGTTGAAATAGTTAATTAATAGTCTTTATTCCGCCGTAAATTAAAATTATGTTCACTTATATCACACCGCGTGAAATAGCTGCAATAATTTATTAAAAACAATTAATTTACATTATTTTATTCCACCGTGAATTAATTATATGCATATATAAAATAGCCGCAATACTTTATTGCGCCATGAAATAAAATTAATTTATATTACTCTTTTAATTATATCCTACCGTGATATAAAATAAATTATTGCATGCTAAAACGAGAATTTGTTAACAATAATTATATTCATATAGATATATTATATATATATATATATATATATATATATATATATCCCACTGCGTAATCATAAATATATATATATTTTCAAATGTTAAAAGAATTGTAATTATAATAATTATGATATCAGAATTTATTTAAAAGCATTTTTATATAATAATACATAAAGGAAAAGAATGAACTTTTGAACGGAGCATGCTAGAAACTCCGTTGACATTTCTACAGTTAGAGCTTAAAATTCTACATTAGAAAATATATGCATGTGAACTGCAAAGAAATTCTGATAGTCAAATAATTATTATAAAAAATTATATGTCAAAAGACAATGTACCAGTATAGCCGATTCTATACTGACCGCTCCGTCGCCCCCACTCTGAATCAGAAGAGTCGCGCCACCTACAACTCAAGTTACGCCCAATTCCTGCGGCAACGCCCAGCAGCGCGCGCATCTTCCCCACGCTTGCACCAGCGGCGCGCGCAACCAGCCCGGAGAAGGGAACCAATGAGCGATCGCGCCGCCCACGCCTGAGGCGCACATCCTCCACCATCAGACCCAGCACGAAAAGTAGGGACCGACGCCTATATAAACCCGTGCAGAGCGGTCCTCCTCGCATTTTGCCCAACGTTTTCAACATTCAACTACCTCCGGCATTTGGCCCAGCGATCTTCACAGTGTTAACTTATATACTTTAAAATAAAGTGTCTTCGAGCTTATAATCTGGGCCTCCTGCCACTTATTCTCCAACGGCTCCGGACCTCTCTTCAGGGACCTCGCCGAGGCAGTCGGTCTCCAGCAGAGAGGAATCATCCTTACACACCGAGAGACTTCATTGCTTGACTGCAACCCTCTTCCTGCGCCATCACCGAGGTAGACGGCATCCAGTGGAAGGAAGCAGCATCCACACATTAGAATACAGCAGCTCTTGGTAAATACTTAGATGAATGTTATTCATCTAAATTCTTAATTCAATTTCATTTCAACTTACTACTAACAACTAAATTCAGTGAAACAGTGCGCGACAATTCGGGAACCTTACCTTTGATTACCCGTATTCCTTAATCCAGTTATTCAATTTATTTAAATATTACTTCAAATTGGAAGACTTTTACTGGGACTTATCTCCTTGATAAGACGACTCGATTGATAGTGAATAAAGCGAGGCTGCTTCGGCAGGGTATTGCTCAAGGCGCGGCGCAGTGAAAAAGGCAATTATCCTCAGGGAAATTTCCTTTTTTTCTTGGAGCTGTTGACCATTCCTGGAAAACGGAACTAGAGTGTCCTGTCAATCGACGTTTGATTAGGCGAAGATACAATTTCGGCCCGGTTAATTGACAATTTTCATGAGATTGTCTTTTAATTTTGGAGCTGATTGACGCAACCGTCACATTGAATCTTGCCTTGATTTCAAGACACGAGATACATCCCAGAAATTAGTGATGATGCACTGGCTTAGCTTTTGATAATTTCAATTATTATTTTAGTACTTTCATTTATTATAACCTGACATTATAAGGTTAATACTAAGCCAGACGTTTGACAGGTGGATACATTAATAAAGTATCCAATATCCTTATTCCTCCTCAAGCCTCTTCGATTTTCAGTAAACCGACTTTAGATATTCAAATCGCAATTTAAAAACAAAACTAACCTAATAATTTAACAAAACTATATAAATTACCGTCGGTCGATAAAGTTACCATCGGTCGGTAAAACCGAAATCTACATTACCGAAGGTCGGCAAACTAAAGTTACCATCGGTCGGTAAAACCGAAATCAACATTACCGACGGTCGGTAAACCAAAGTTACCATCGGTCGGTAAAACCGAAATCTACATTACCGACGGTCGGTAAACCAAAGTTACCATCGGTCGGTAAAACCGAAATCTACATTACCGACGGTCGGCAAAACTAAAGTTACCATCGGTCGGTAAAACAGAAATCCACATTACCGACAGTCGGTAAAACATAAATCTACATTACCGACGGTCGGCAAAACCGATGTTACCATCGGTCGGTAAAACAGAAACTTACATTACCATCGGTCGGTAAGTTTCGTGAGTCGATAATTACCCCGGGTCGGTAATTCATTATTACTATTATGACTTATTCTGCTCCGACTATATTCTAGCCGCGATCTAAACCTTTGTGAAGCTTCAATAATTAGATCTTACTATTACTTTCTGTATTCTTGGGATAATAATTATTTATTACTGAACGAATAGTCACGCGAGACCCTTTCTTTTATTCAACAGGTGTTGGTCAACGTAAGTACCACCGAACCACTATACAATATTATTCCATCTTCACTTAATTAAATTGTCACCAAACTATATAATTAATAGATGGTCCGCGCTCGACGCTCAACCGCGGGTACTCGACGTGAGCTTTCCATTTGCAACGCTTCTCGCCATATACAACAGAATAGACGCACCCGACGATTACTGCTTAATCGCGTCTCATTCCTTAACGAACTTATAGAGCCAACCCCATCTACGATAAATCAGTCTTCTCCATTCATCCCAGAGATCGCAGAAATAAATGTTTCAACGTCAAAAGATCTGTCTCCCCCTCTAACCAAAGGAAATACAGAAACCCAAGAACCCCTCGACACTCAAATAAATACTTTCGCTTCAACGACACAACCTACGGGAAATAACTACACTCCCTTTGAAACAACAGAGGAACTACCTGAAGAACTGAGCGACCTTATCTTGGAAACCGAAGAGCGAAACGCTGAGATAGCGTCAAACCCAGAACAATATAATTATTCGCCGGAAGAAGACGATTCCTATCCTCCTCCAAGCTATTCACCAGTAACATACGAGGATCTAGACCCTTTCGCACCATTGGAGATTCCCCAAATAGAAATCGCGATACCTATTGCAAATATCGATAGCGAATATTCATATATTCTCCCATAAATATACGGTTACTCTTCGGAGGAATAAATCCACATTTATTCAAGTTATAAAAGAAAAGAAACAAAAGGTGAAATAAATAAAGAAATCTTAAATCTATATAAATCATTTATTTATTCGCATTCCCTCCTGAATCCTCTCTCGAAGAGCACAACAGACCTTCAATCTCTCGGCGTCCCAGGGTATAGCCGGCCTAGCAGGTTGCCCTAAAACAAATTGAGAGATTAATTGCGTCCAACTGGGAAAGTAAGACTTCCAGGCCAGTCCTGAGGAACTGGGGACGTAACAATATCTACTTCTGTGAACTTTGTTATCAAGGTGTACAATCTTCTTCACTAAGATCTCAACTTCCTCTATTATCTTCTCATTTCTTTTCTCTGGGACCACACCACGTTGAACCCCACTGTATCAACTGTCGTCGAACTCTTACTACTCTGAGACCTTTGCATGAGTGCTCTATCTGTATTAGGAATATCATTGAACTTTTATTTATACTACCTCTGTGTAATAATGCTTAATAATGTCTCAAACACCCCCCAATGCTGTGTGTATTAAATTACATGGGTATCTTCACTTGCACAACCATAGCCACTATTGTTGCGCCTGCTATTGTATGCTGCATACTACTTGTAACTCTCGATTTTTTCTCCCAGTGGATTCTCACATTATATCTGTTGCCCCACATCCCTACAGAACTATCTGCTCATATTGTCAGCGACCCATAACCATAATAAGGCCTTTAGCTAATTGTTCTGTCTGCACACGAAACATTGCCGAAATATTTAGAGCCACTAATTCTTCCAATCTTGCTATTAGTGAGAATGAAAGCCCAAATTAAAACCTTTTAAATTAAAATGCAACCTATTGAGTACGCTGATACCTTATCCCATGTAATACACAAAGAATTTAACGGATATATTTCTTCAAGACATAATCTGTATTACTGCGTCTCGTGCAAATCACAAGCAGACCATGAACTTTACTATATAAATTACCATAGTATATCTGAATCCTTCCCCGACATCACGGTGTCTAAATGTTGCATATGTGCTCGCAATGTGTCTAGTGTAACTCCTATAATAGATTGTAGGAGATGTTTCTTATACTATTTGGAAGGAGAACGTATACGAGAATCTCGCAGAATATCTGATTAAATGGATTTCCTGCCAAATGTAATACCCGAAGAAGACCTATACACATTGTCCCACTTGTTACATGTCGAATTAGAAGGATATATCTGCTCCCATAATGATCGGTATTACTGTCGTTCATGTGAAATGTTCGAAACTAGAGAACTTCAGCCCATAATATACCACATTGTTACATGTTTTCCCCCAGCTTCTTTGTATGGCTTTAGATGTCATATGTGTAATTTATTACTATCTCTCATAACTCCCCTGTCGGACTGCAGGAGATGTTTTCTATATTATTTACAAGGAGAACAAGCTCAAGAATTTCGATTAAACAGGAATTGTTGATTAAACCATAATGAGCAACGTAAATAATACGCCTTGCAATCACGACATCCATAACTTGTTACAATACTTCCCAAATATCTGCAAAGCAGAATGTAAAAAAATAATATTCTATAAGAAACACACTAAGAAGAACCGTAACCCGGTTCGTATATGTTGTGCATGTTGCAAAATTCGTCAATTTCGAGTTAAACCTGACCTGATAGTATGCCACTGGGTAACTTCCGGTGAAATAAATTTCTCTAAATGTGAATATTGTCTAGCTCCTCTAGATACCACTCGCTCTATTTTTCAATGTTCTGAATGCATATTTTCCTACTTTGAAAGGGCAATATATGAGAGGAACCATGGAAGAAACATAAATAATCTAACTGCTTTTGCTTTTTGCAGGTGTTACGTCCTATTTTAGCGTTTATTCAACGACTCTGCAGGGCTTACCGTGCATGGACGAACAAGGTTGTATCTCTCAATTTCTTTTTCAGGGCAACCTGCTAGGCCGGCTATACCCTGGGACGCCGTGAGATTCAGGATCTTGTTAACGCTTCTTATTAGAGATAAATCAAGGTTGACAAATAAATAAATGGATTTGTATCATAATTTTCTATTTCTTTTTATTTCATTCCCTTATCCATATACATTAGATGCAGATATAATAATAATTTTTCCGTTGATATTAATGTTATATTAATTTTATAGGTCTACAATAGTATCGAGGAATTCCTCGCTGCTCAAATAGTCGAGGAGTTGATTTACCTCAAAGTCTGTAAAACTCTCGTCGCTCGGAGAGATGTCTATGGGCTCAAAATCTGCTTCTCCAAAAGCAAGCGGAGAAGAATTCGGGGTAAAAGGGCCTGAGAATGAGTCAGGAGTTCGTGGAGGGCTCGGCGGCGGTGAAGTCTGGACTTGTTGGTCCCTTGTCGCAGGGATTTCTCCGTTGCGCTCCCAGGCGCGGAGCAGTCCTAGCGGGATCCCGTTCGTAGGATTGTTTAAATCGACAATTATTGTCGATGCGTCGCTTGAGCTGTCTGAATGGGTTGTTTCAGTAATGTCTTCCTCCTCAGCTTCCTCGCCAGCTGATATCGCTGGGCTGTTGTCGTTGTCGCTGATTTCTGGGTTAAATTCAGGGGGCAAGGGGGCGAAGGACAGATCGAAGAGGGTATCTTCGCGATCGTTGGCGGCGTGTACAATATTAGGAGGGATATTATCCCTGTCTACAAATAATTGTCGTACAACGGAGGGACGATCTCGGAGCAATCGTTGTCTATATATTTCTCGGCGAGCTACGCCTGCGTTTCGCAGAGGGAATTCGCGACGAGTTATGGGATCTGGACGTCGGGTGTTGACCATCTATTAATAAGAAAAAGGTTCGAAATCCGATATGATATAATATTTCAATTAATTTTCCCGAAAATTATTATTATTACTTACGATGTCGCAAGAAAAAAAAGGGGTCACCTGTCAAAAATGAAAGTATCGTGTGAATAATATGTCACACACCCGCATATGCACAGTGGAAGAGAAAGTAGATAATTAAATAAGTTTATTTTATTTCTCTCTCTGGATACTAAATTGTGATTTGAAAATCATTAATAAATTTTCGTTGTTAATCATGCCTTTATATTTCAAATTGTGTGTATAGACATAAAGTAAGAAGAGGATTATAGGATATGTCATTGAAATGACAGATTATCAATGCAGCTGGCTCAGTATATTATAAAATTTTCATATAAGCCTCAGCCAGTGTATCGTTACTAATCTCTGGGATGGATCTCGTATCTTGAAATCAAGGCTAGATTCAACCTGACGTGATTTACGTCAGGCAGCTCCAAAATTAAAGGACAACTTCCATCATCAGTGACGCAGCTTCAGGATAATTGTCAATTAACCGGGCTTAAGTTGTATCTTTGCCTAATCAAACGTCGATGTGACAGGAGGCCGCTAATTTTTTATTTGCCTCACCAGCACCAAGTCAAAAGGAAACCTCTATCATTGGAATATGTTCCTCAAGATAATTGCCTTTTCGCTGTGCTTAAATTAGGTTTGTCCTGCTGAAGCAGGTTCTTACTAATTACTGTCAATCGAGTCGTCTTATCAAAGAGATAGGTCCCATGAAAGACTTCCAATTCGAAGTATGATTTAAATAAATGGTGTGTATGGATATGGGAATATGAATGGTTGAAGGTAAGAATTAAAAATATAGAAAATGACAGTCAAGTAGCATGCGACTGTGTAGGTTATTAATTATTAATAAGTACTAGGAAGCAAAGAAAATTTTAATTGGTTTAAGATGTACTTACCAGATGATGAAGTTCTTGATGTGTAAGGATGACTGCTCTCCGTCGGAGACCGATTGCCTCGGCGAGGTCCCTGAAGAGAGGTCAGGAGCCGTTGAAGAATAACTGGCAGAAGACCGAAGTTGAATTTGAAATTTACTTTTATTTTAAAGTATACTCGAGTACAATATTTGACGGCTCTAAGATGCTTCCTTCCTTGTAGAGAGCTGGTGGTCAGATGATAGGTGATGTTGTCTAAAGAGCGTCGGGTCAAATGCACGGAAGACTGAGCTGCGCTCCCTGAGGTACCCTCTGATCCCTACTTTGTTCCAGGAGTCAGTGGTAGGGAAACGGGAGCTCTAAGCGTAGGTTGCTTGGCTGCTATTTGCTGCTCTAGCTGCCCTTTGTTACGTCCCCAGTTCCTCAGGACTGGTCTGGAAGTCTTACTTTCCCAGTTGGACGCAATTAATCTCTCAATTTATTTTAGGGCAACCTGCTAGGCCGGCTATACCCTGGGACGCCGAGAGATTGAAGGTCTATTGTGCTTGTAGAGAGGATTCAGGAGGGAGTGAGAATAAATATATGTATTTGTAAGCAAAATCTTTGTTTATTTTCCTTCTTTATTTATTTCCTTTCTTATTTTCTTCTATCCTTTACAAGCTGGATTAATGTTGGTATTTATTAATTAATTAAATTGCGGTTATTCCAAGATTTTTCGAGTGAGGGGGTCGTTGAAGCCCAAAGAAACGGTTGAGATTTCAGCTAAAGTATAGTCTGAGAAGAATAAATTGTATTAGTATTATATTAATAATGGATTACCGACCCGGGGTAATTATCGACTCACGAAAATTACCGACCGATGGTAATGTGGAGTTCTGTTTTACCGACCGATGGTAACTTTAGTTTGCCGACCGTCGGTAATGTAGATTTCGGTTTTACCGACCGATGGTAATGTAGATTTCTGTTTTACCGACCGATGGTAACATCGTTTTTGCCGACCGTCGGTAATGTAGATTTATGTTTTACCGACCGTCGGTAATGTGGATTTCTGTTTTATCGACCGATGGTAACTTTAGTTTACCAACCGTCGGTAATGTAGATTTCGGTTTTACCGACCGATGGTAACTTTATCGACCGACGGTAATTTATATAATTTTGTTAAATTATTAGGTTAGCCTTGTTTTTAAATTGCGATTTGAATATCTAAAGTCGGTTTGCTGAAAATCGAAGAGGCTTGAGGAGGAATAAGGAGATTGGATACTTTAATAATGTATCCACCTGTCAAACGTCTGGCTTAGTATTAACCTTATAATGTCAGGTTATAATAAATGAAAGTACTTAAATAATAATTGAAATTATCAAAAGCTAAGCCAGTGCATCATCACTAATTTCTGGGATGTATCTCGTGTCTTGAAATCAAGGCAAGATTCAATGTGACGGTTGCGTCAATCAGCTCCAAAATTAAAAGACAATCTCATGAAAATTGTCAATTAACCGGGCCGAAATTGTATCTTCGCCTAATCAAACGTCGATTGACAGGACACTCTAGTTCCGTTTTCCAGGAATGGTCAACAGCTCCAAGAAAAAAAGGAAATTTCCCTGAGGATAATTGCCTTTTTCACTGCGCCGCGCCTTGAGCAATATTCTGCCGAAGCAGCCTCGCTTTATTCACTGTCAATCGAGTCGTCTTATCAAGGAGATAAGTCCCAGTAAAAGTCTTCCAATTTGAAGTAATATTTAAATAAATTGAATAACTGGATTAAGGAATACGGGTAATCAAAGGTAAGGTTCCCGAATTGTCGCGCACTGTTTCACTGAATTTAGTTGTTAGTAGTAAGTTGAAATGAAATTGAATTAAGAATTTAGATGAATAACATTCATCTAAGTATTTACCAAGAGCTGCTGTATTCTAATGTGTGGATGCTGCTTCCTTCCACTGGATGCCGTCTACCTCGGTGATGGCTCAGGAAGAGGGTTGCAGTCAAGCAATGAAGTCTCTCGGTGTGTAAGGATGATTCCTCTCTGCTGGAGAACGACTGCCTCGGCGAGGTCCCTGAAGAGAGGTCCGGAGCCGTTGGAGAATAAGTGGCAGGAGACCCAGATTATAAGCTCGAAGACACTTTATTTTAAAGTATACTTGAATATAATAGAATATAATATTTGGCGGCTCTGATGTATGGAGATGTCTTCTTGAGAGCGCTGAGTCAAATGCCAGTAGTTGTTAAGTGTTGAAAACGTTGGGCCAAATGCGAGGAGGACCGCTCTGCACGGGTTTATATAGGCGTCGGTCCCTACTTTTCGTGCTGGGTCTGATGGTGGAGGATGTGCGCCTCAGGCGTGGGCGGCGCGATCGCTCATTGGTTCCCTTCTCCGGCTGGTTGCGCGCGCCGCTGGTGCAAGCGTGGGGAAGATGCGCGCGCTGCTGGGCGTTGCCGCAGGAATTGGGCGTAACTTGAGTTGTAGGTGGCACGACTCTTCTGATTTAGAGTGGGGGCGACGGAGCGGTCAGTATAGAATCGGCTATACTGGTACATTGTCTTTTGACATATAATTTTTTATAATAATTACTTGACTATCAGAATTTCTTTGCAGTTCACATGCATATATTTTCTAATGTAGAATTTTAAGCTCTAACTGTAGAAATGTCAACGGAGTTTCTAGCATGTTCCGTTCGAAAGTTCATTCTTTTCTTTTATGTATTATTATATAAAAATGCTTTTAAATATTATTAATAAATTCTGATATCATAATTATTATAATTACAATTCTTTTAACATCTGAAAATATATATATATTTATGATTACGCAGTGGGATATAGATATATGTATATATATATATAATATATCTATATGAATATAATTATTGTTAACAAATTCTCGTTTTAGCATGCAATAATTTATTTTATATCACGGTGGGATATAATTAAAAGAGTAATATAAATTAATTTTATTTCATGGCGCAATAAAGTATTGCGGCTATTTTATATATGCATATAATTAATTCACGGTGGAATAAAATAATGTAAATTAATTGTTTTTAATAAATTATTGCAGCTATTTCACGCGGTGTGATATAAGTGAACATAATTTTAATTTACGGCGGAATAAAGACTATTAATTAACTATTTCAACATGTTATGCAACAATTTTTATTCTTTGATTTTAACTTTTAATACTTATAACCGTTAGGTTTTTGAATTAATAAATTAATAAAAATTATTGCATATGCTTAATATTAACATTTAACAATAATTTCGTTTGTCTCTTAATAATAATTAATTATTTCATCATGTTGCATTATGTTGCGCAATAATATTCGAACGGAATATTCTTTAGATTTAACTTTTAATAATTATAACTGTTAGGTTTTTGAATTAATAAATTAATAAAAATTATTGCATATGCTTAATATTAACATTTAACAATAATTTCGTTTGTCTCTTAATAATAATTAATTATTTCATCATGTTGCATTATGTTGCGCAATAATATTCGAACGGAATATTCTTTAGATTTAACTTTTAATAATTATAACTGTTAGGTTTTTGAATTAATAAATTAATAAAAATTATTGCATATGCTTAATATTAACATTTAACAATAATTTCGTTTGTCTCTTAATAATAATTAATTATTTCATCATGTTGCGCAATAATATTCGAACGGAATATTCTAGAATATTCCGGAGCTTGGAATGCGGAGAGCTAGGCATTTCTGAGAATTGCGATCGATCGGCGCTTCTGAGAAATGCGTTGCATTTAGCCTTGAGCACTTTTTAGCGACTTATAATATTGCATACGTAAAATCATATTTAAAACTTTAGTTATAAAATTGGTAATAGTGAAGTTTTCATAATTATGCATATATGTATCGACTCAGCTTTTTGTGCTCTTTAAGTAAAAATTATAACGAGATTTATATCTATATTATTTTTTGAGTTAATAAGAAATCAAAGATTTTTGATATAGTCTATGCCTTAAAATAATGAGATATATGTATAGTCGGTGCTGAGACGTGTACAAATATATATATATATATGTATATATAACTTAATAAAAATCCTTTGAATTTTAATTTTTAACTTTTTTAGTATCAGGATAATATACCAATAAAAGAGGTATACTTTTATATGTCGGTAAGGTTAGCAACATTATTATCTTCAATCGGTAAAGTAGGAAATGACTTTATCTTCAGTCGGTAACGTCGGTAACTGTGTTATCATGCGTCGGTAACTTTTGTGTCGGTAATTTTTGCTCGGTCGGTAAGGTAGAAAACTTCCTTATCAACCGTCGGTAATTTTTGTGCGGGTGACATTACCTGCTGTTGGTAAAGTAGGGAATTACTTTACCATTCGTCGGTAACTTTTCTGTCGGTAATTTTTTCTCTGTCGGTAAAGTAGGAATTTATTTTATCGACTGTCGGTAACTTTTGTGTGGGTGATTTTGCCTATTGTCGGTAAAGTAGGTAATTTTTATGCGGATGATACTATATGTGGGCAAATACTTAAAATTATTTCTATCATTCCTAAGTGAGGTTATGTTATGTATAGCTAGCTTCTTAACAAAGAAAGATTATTTTCGGAGATATTGACAATATTATATCGCGCGGCGGAATGATATTGATGTACTATAAGTATTGGTGATATTACATTGCGCGGTGAGATTTTATAACAAGAAATATTGATACTAATATATCGTGCGGTGAGATTTTAGTTAACAATATTAATTATATAGACAATGATATGTAACGCGGTGTGATTAAGATTGATATGTTCATCGATGGGATTACAGTTTAAAGATTATAGAGGCAAATTTTGCGTATTTGAATAAGAAATAAAATTTTTGTTGCGGGACGTAACACCTTCCTTTTGGCGCATGTTGTGACGTAGGAGTTGCGCTTTTGCGTGGAGGGGGAATGGGCTATTCGTGCGTTGGTTTGTTAATTTATAAAATTTTACAATAGTTTTTAGCTACCAGAATTCTCGTTATTTGTATACATTTTCTAATGTAGAATCTTAAATCTCCTTTAGGAAATGCGAAAGAAATGTGAACGGTTCTTCTAGCATGCTCCGTTCAAAAGCTGTCTTAAAATTCCGCTTATAATAAATTTTTATAATTAGTAAATTCTGGTGTCATAAACTATTATAATTACAATCATTTTATAATACACATATAGATATATATATATATATGTGTGGATATATATATATATATATATAGTAGCTTAACATAGAAGAAATAATTGTTAATAATAATTAGGTGGTATAGAAGTGTTCTAATTATTACGGTTCGATATATCGAATTAATTCTTTTGTAGCGGATGGCCGTAATACCAGGCGGTCGTGCCGGGTCTATTATCTTATCGCTAAATGAGCCCATGTACAACTGTACTGAATGAAGCTCGGAGGATCGCTTATCTCTTGGTGAATAATTTTATTCTTATATTATTTTATAGGACGATTTAATAATTTTGCTTGCAACAATTCATGTAGCTCTGCTACTTATTAGGTAGGATATATACATATATATATATTGGTTGTAAGATTTTATAGTTATAGTTTTTTATTGTCTTGTCAAATTTATTTTATAATAATTTAGTGTGTATTAATATTTTCATGTCAAAAAAAAATAAGAGTTTATTTGAACCTTATTACTTCTTAATTTTTTATTAAACATCCAGGCTCATTTGGCGTATGATTATATATATATATATATATATATATATATATTCTTTTAACAATTTTATAATCCTATGAATATTGCGCTCGCAATAAAAAGTGCTTCTTATAATATTCGATTATTCTCGAGTCCTCTTTGTCTCTAGACTCGGGCGCGTATGTTGAGACATAATGGAAGATAAGATTATTGGCACGCGCCAACCGATAACGCACTGCGTTCGGCTTAGCCTTAGCCTTTGGCACATATAAGAAGATTTATAATTCAGCTCGATTATTCGTACGTACTAAACCATGTTTTACTAAATTTTATAAGATTGTACATTTGTTGGATTTCAATTTTATGTTCTAATCCTTTTAATTTATTTTGACATATCTTTTACGTCGTTAAATTTATGTTTTATTGTCGGTTATATTGTTCTTATAATTCGCCTTTTAAATTTCGTATGTATATGTGTAACGTATTCTCCTACAATTTACAACTTAATAACTTAGTAAAACATATTACAATATATATATTTATTAATAACCATTCGTGTTAATGGTCAAAGCAAAAGGTCGGTCCGAAATTTATTTCACGCCTTGATTTTAAAAGAATATTATTTTTAAGTCCCCTTGGTCTGAAGTCTAATGCATGAACGCCGTAAGTATCAAGGGAGATAAGATACATTGACGCGTGTCAGTAGATAACGCACCGCACATCCTTAGCCTTGACCGCCTGACCGACTTATTAATTCACGCATATAAAATCATATTTTATTCGCATTTACCTATAGTTTTAGGTTTGTCGTTAATAAAGAAAGAAAATTATTGTATTTAGGTAGCTAGAGTACATATGCTTGTATGAATAATTAAAGCACTTAAGCTAACGGATATTCCTTGGATAATATACAGGGTGACCCATTTTAACTTAGGCAGCCAAATAACTCGAAAAATAAGCAAGATAGAGAAAAATGTTTTAGACAAAAGTTGTATGGTTTTGAGGGTGCCATAAGATGGTATCATTGGTTTGACCTTGAAGAGTCATTTGAAGGTCACGTGAAGGTCACTTCAATTTTTTTAAATGGAATACCCTATATATTTTTGTACATTCTTGTAGCTTATTTCGAGAGCTTTCCAAAACACTATAATTAAGTACCTTTCCGTTAAGTACTTTTTGAGTTATGATGCTTGAAATAATTTCTTAATTTTACATAAACCGTAAAATATCTTGTAAAATATTCATTTTTCGATTATCTTACCTTAATACTTTTATGTACAAAATAATGAGAGGAATCAATTGGTGTAAAGAAAACACATAGTTGTTTTTAAGAAAAAATATGGAATTGTTAATTGCAAATTACATATTTTTTCTTCGAAACAACTATGTGTTTTCTTTACACCAATTGATTCCTCTCATTATTTTGTACATAAAAGTATTAAGGTAAGATAATCGAAAAATGAATATTTTACAAGATATTTTACGGTTTATGTAAAATTAAGAAATTATTTCAAGCATCATAACTCAAAAAGTACTTAACGGAAAGGTACTTAATTATAGTGTTTTGGAAAGCTCTCGAAATAAGCTACAAGAATGTACAAAAATATATAGGATGTTCCATTTAAAAAAATTGAAGTGACCTTCACGTGACCTTCAAATGACTCTTCAAGGTCAAACCAATGATACCATCTTATGGCCCCCTCGAAACCATACAACTTTTGTCTAAAACATTTTTCTCTATCTTGCTCATTTTTCGAGTTATTTGGCTGCCTAAGTTAAAATGGGTCACCCTGTATATATATATATATACTTAAAGTATATAAGAATATATTTCATGTTTTTTATGACTACAAATTTTGTGTGTCCAACTCACCTTGTTATTTTTATTAATAATTATATATATATATATTAATAACAAGGGTGATAAGTTGGTCTGAGCTTGTTTCGCGATTTAATTCTCATTAATTCTTGCATACGGGATTACGTATAGCGCTGTCTCTCTCGCTCGCGCGGGCCGACCGATAGTTCGGTCTCTCTCACTTTCACGTACTACCTATTGAGGTCTCGCGTATAAGTCTCGATCGGTTTAACCATTCGATTATGCTTTATTATATGTTAGAGAAGGCTTAGTAAGTATTGTTGGCGTTATTATTTACTATTAATCGATTTATTAAAATATGATTTTCCTTTATGTAGGGTTTTATATATGTATATATATATACATATAATTGGAAAGGCACAAGCCTATGGGTTTTCCGTAGATAATGGGTGTACGAAGTGAGCCTCTTTTAATTATTCAATAGGGCTGCCACGCAAAACATCTATACGGTAAGTATATTTGTTTATATATATATATATATATGAATTTTTATATTTGTAATTGAGTAATGTATTTTGAATATGAATTCACGTGTAGGTTATTGTTGAAATGTATTTCTAAGGAAATTTTACTAATAAATATATTTCATTTTTCTGTATAGCGTGTTCGTTAGGTGATGAAAATACTGAGACACCCGGTGGACAACCGAGTGAGGCTATGTTTATAGGGTGACTTATTATTCTGCATGCAGAAAGAGTTATGTATAAAAATTTTATTCTTACTGAATTTTTCCTTTTGTAGTTATTATTTAATTTAATATATTTGTTGTTAAAATTGAGTGTATTAATATTTGATTTATCATACTTATTTTACTATTTGATTTTCTTCATTACTATATGATTATACACATCTGTAAAATATTATACCTTTTTAATTACATTAATACATTAGTTTTGATTAACTAAAAATTTTTATAATGATAATAGATTTTGTATGGATTAATGTTTTTATGTATTTTATGTCAAGTTAATTTTTCATACGGCCAGATATTATTGGATTGTTATTTTCAGCTGCTAGGACTTGGAATTCTTGCTACTTATTTATGACGAACTGTCTTATATCGTTGGGAAGAGGATATATATATATATATATATATATATATTTATAGGGTTATAAAAAGTGTGTAAGTATGAATTATATTTTAAATGGGTTACTCAATAATTCTTATAGTAACTCTTCTTATACTTTTATTATAATTTTCAGATATCAAGACTCTGAGAAAAATTACTTTCTAATAGTGAATATATATATATATATATAGTATTTTAAGCTTTGTGCCGACAAAGTGTCGATTTTTAATAGTTTAAAACGAGCAACAAATTCTTTGAGTTACTTTTCTCTTGTACAAATGAATTTCATCGTTTGCAGATACTTATGATATGTTGGTTCTAATTAAATAATGTAATTTTTACAAAATGTTTTTACACTGTTTTGGAGCACAAAATTAATTTTATAAATTTTCTTTTATTATTGATAATTTTTTTTATTAATCTTTTATATTAATATTCCTTCTGTTTAGACTTGCTTTCAGGATATTTGTTGGCATTTTTGCCAACAGGTTATGTCTCGATTCATCCAAATATTAATTTAATTATATTTCTCCCAGGTTTCAAAATTTGCAATAGCCGCATCCCACTTACGGCAGTCCAGTTACATCGTCCATCGAAGTGATCCGTATAGGGCGATAAGATCAATCGTTAAAAGATTTTAGGTAAGTATTATTTTATAATTAAAAGTGTTTTTACTTAGTCTTTAAATAAATTGTTTCTAATATTATTTTATAATTTCCAGGAGAAGGGTTATGTTTTATGAGGTGCTTGATTGGTCCATAAATATTTCTGTATATTATTGTAAAGGGAATTTTATGGGATTTTACAGTGTAGTAAGTATAGGTACTTATATGAACGTATTTTCCGTTACGATATTTTTGCTCTAACAATATAAATTGCTTGAATTTAAAAATAGAATTTTAAATTGTCTTCTTTTTGACTAAAGGAATTAATTATTATAGTATTTTATATAACAGTTATGTTCACTTTTCTGTAATTAATTTAAAATGTATAATTATTTTGCATGCATGATTACTGCAGGTGTAATATAGTATATTTTCCTAGATTTTTGGTTACATATATATATATTAATAGATATTTGAAATGATAAATTTTCTGCTAACTTTCATATAATGATTTATATGAATTTTGTCGCGAACGCTTTTTAACACAGTTTGCATTATTCAAAATAATTTTAATAACACGATTTCAAATCTATTTCTTTCCTGAATAAAGTTGAAATATATTAATTTTATTCGATTAACATATTTCTGTAAATCCAGCTATTCGGTTGGCACTGGTAGTTTGCTAGTTTTTTAGTTATATAGGATAACTAGATAATATGAATATCGGCAAATTATATATAATATATATAGTGATATGAATTTATAGTGAATATATGTAATATTTAAAAATTATATAAGATGATAAATTCTTGATGTTATACTACAAAGTAATGTTTAAAATTTTTTTGTTGCGGGACGTAACACCTCCCCCCTAATAAGAACAAAATCCACTTGTTTTCGGAGGATTTTGGTCTAGGGAGATTAGATATCTTCATTTAAAGTGTTTAAGCGGTCTCTTAAGTTTGTATATGATGTAGGCATATTTACGTTTTTGGCGTTTTCCTCGGGGCAAGGTCTCATCGTCCTTGGAGGTTTGGCTGGAGGAAGTTGTTGAGTGATTACTTCCGGAGGCGCAGTGGGATCGATGTTGGAGGTTTGAAGGTTCGTTCCCCTGCCAGGTGATTGATCGTCTCGGTTATCATCTCCAGATTTCTTAGAAGATTCTCGTGCCAGATGGAGTAGCAGGTTTGCAAGAGAGCTCCACAGGGCTCCGATTAAATAAAGGCTGCAACCATATACAGTATGGAGAGCGTATCCATGGATGACTGTGTCGATAACAAGCTTGACTAAGCGGATGATCATGAAGATTCCGACAAGTCCTGCTGTGGCTGATCCAAAGTTTATGAATCCTTTCCAGATCCGTGAGGCTGTGCTTTCGACAATTTTATTTAGAGAATTTTCATCCAGCAAATTATATACTGAGATTCCTTCAGTGTTCATGGAGTGGCCAGTTAGTCCTCTAGCAACGGCATTGAGTAAAGCTGGCTTTTCGGCTGGGAACATAATATGATTTCTTAGCTTTTCTATGTCCTTTTCGGAGTAGATTCCACTGGTAGCTAAGGATCCCGGAGTGAGGTATCTCCAGGTTAGAGCAGCCATAGGTTTTAGCTGTTGAGGTGGTAGCTGTCTAACCTGAATACTAGGGGTGAGTTGGACCCATGTATCCTCGATTCTGTACAGCGTAGGAAGTTCTACACTGCATTCTCTTTCGTTACCGATTTTGGTGATGATTCTTGACTTGGGTGTAAGAAAGAGAGAATGATTGCGCACCGTGACAGGAAGTTCAGCATAACATTCCTCCGTTTTTCTGACCATTACTTCAACAGGGATACATTTGACTACTTGTACAGCTTCTCCTGTGGTAACAGCCATATATCCTGGTCCTTTCATTAATCGATAGGCAAATTCATCTGGTTGGAGTGTAGCGAAAGACAAGGCATTGGTAATCACTTGTCTTTCTAGTTCACATTTTTGCAAGATGACATTATTGTAAAGAGAAGTCATCTGTTGTTTGACGTGTTTTTCTATATACACGAACTTGGAGTTCATGTATGTAAAGATGTCAAGATTGTTGACTGGGATGATTCCTCGATTAGCGAAGGTATTTCCTGGTTTTGCTTCCAGGATAAATAATTTCGGATGCTCGGTGCGTAAGAGAGTGTATCCGCATAGAGGCAATTCTGTAGTTTTCATTAAAGCGAAGGTGATTTCTTGTGTTACTAGGCTGTAGATGACTGGAGCGTTGACATCAGAGTGATCTTTGGAAATTTTATTTGCAGGTCCTTCGTAAAGAACATCGTATTGTTGGAAATTACAAGTAGTAGTGGGTATTGGTTTCCAATAAGTATACCCACCGTCAGCGTCTAGGCAAAAGCTGTCAATGAGATCACATATAGTTCCAGATTTTAGTTTGATCTTCCCAGTGTTTAACTGTATGGGAACATAGGAAGATCTTAATGATATTTTTACAGCTGTGTTACGTCCTATTCGATCGTTTATTCAACGATTCTGCAGGGCGCACCGTGCAGGGACGAACAATATTATATCTCTCTATTTTGTTTTTCAGGGCAACCTGCCACGCCGGCTATACCCTGGGACGCCGAGAGATTAGGATCTATAGGACGCTTCTTTTCGGAGGTATTTTAGGGTTGACAAATAAATATGTGGATTTATTATGTTATAAATTTCTATTTTTTCCTTTTATTTATTTTATCCTTCCTCGTTCTTCTACATTAGTTTGTAAGGTAATTTTAGCGAAATCAAATTATGTATGATATATGTCATCGACAGTATCTAAGAATTCTTCGCTGTTCAGATAATCCAGAAAATGATTAACCGCTTGGTCCACCAAGCCTTCTTCTGCTGGGGAGATATCCACGGGGTCAAACCCGAATTCTCCGGGTCTAACCGGGGAATAATCTGGGGTTGAATAATCTGAAAATGAGGCCGGGCTATCGGGGCGACGGGGAGACGTTTGGACCTGCCTGTCCCGTCTTATTTCGGCGTTGGCCTCCCAAGCTCGGAGTAATCCCCGTGGTATTCCAGCAGTAAGGTCATCCGGGTCGAGGACAATCGTGTGTTACGTCCCCAGTTCCTCAGGACTGGTCTGGAAGTCTTACTTTCCCAGTTGGACGCAATTAATCTCTCAATTTGTTTTAGGGCAACCTGCTAGGCCGGCTATACCCTGGGACGCCGAGAGATTGAAGGTCTATTGTGCTTAGAGAGGATTCTAGGTGGAGAGTGAATAAACATTCATACTAAATTTTATAAGTTTATTTTGTTTTGTTCAAAGTATATATATATATATTTTTATTTTACAAATTTGAATATCCTTTTATTCCTCCCTCGGGTATCCGTACAATTCTGGTAGAAAGTGAGAGTATTCGATGTTTATGGTTGAGATGGGTCTTTCTGGGGAAGCTAGGGAAATCTCTAAGGGCTCAAAGGGGTCTGGGTCTTCATATGCCACGGGGGAATAGCTAGGAGGACTATATAGGCCGTTTTCCTCGGGATAGTAGTTGTATAGGGGTACGGTGTCAAGATGTTGGAATGTCCCCGAGATGGAAGCAGTCTCTGGACTCTGACTCCAATCCACTGAAGGTCCGGGGATGGATGCCTGGTCGAAGTTTAGCGAGATGGTTGAACAGTTGCTTCTATCTTCGGTAATTCTTTCTACTAGATTGGAGGGAGAATATTGATTATGTGGGACTGGGATAATTTCGTGGATTTCTTCCTCAATAGTGATTATGGGGATAGGTGACTGAGGTTCTAAGTCGATGATCTCGGGAACTGGTGCAATGATTTCATTCTCAAGAGTGATGATAGGGAAGAAGGTACGTCGCGTTTGCCTATTTCGTCTCACACGGCGTAGAATATTTCGACGGGTATTGAAGTTACCTTGTCTCACTCGGACCATCTGTCGTTTAATTAACCAATTATAAACCTGTCTATTTAGTATTTAAGACTTTGGTGATTTTGAAGTCACTTACTTTTGCGTAAAGTTAAATTTAAGAATACCCGATACCTGTTAATAAAAAAAAAGAAAAAAAGGAATTCCATATGAACGTTCAATTTATAATTGTTATCCCGAGTATAGTCAGATAGATGTCCCCAAAGTTGATAGAAGTATAGACCGGCAGAAATAGAAAGATTAGTATAAAAAATTTTATTGTTGGTAACGTTGACTCCCGAAAATTACCGACCGTCGGTAATGTAGATTTCTGTTTTACCGACCGATGGTAAGTTAGGTTTCTGTTTTACCGACCGATGGTAAGTTAGATTTCTGTTTTACCGACCGATGGATAACGTCACTTTCTGTTTTACCGACCGATGGTAAGTTATCGACCGATGGTAAGTTATCGACCGATGGTTAGTTTTGATTGATGACTATTGGAAAAATTACCAACTGATGGTAAATTAGGATTATCGAGAATTTATTTGTTTGAAATGTTAGTGTGTTATCTTGGTTTCAAATAAATTCTTATTTTATTTTGATCCTCTGAAAATCGAAAGGGGATTCGAGGAAAAATCAGGAGTTTGGATACGCTGACAAGGTATCCACCTATCATACGGCTGGCTTAGTATTAACCTCGTAAGGTTAGGTTATAATTGCAAGTAGTGATAATAATTCAAATTGTTATAAACTAAGCCAGTGTATTGTCTCTAAATCCTGGGATGTATCTCGTATTTTGAAGTTAAGGCTAAATTCAATCCAAGATCAAAAGGTCAACTTCTATCATTGGGATAAATCCCTCAAGATAATTGCCTATTAATCGAAAACTGTATTTTCGCCTACTCAAACGTCGATTGACAGGAGGCCGCTTATTTTTTCTATTGCCTCACCAGCTCTAGGTTGAGAAACAACCTCTATCATGGGAATAAATTCCTCAAGATAATTATTTTTCCACCGAGCCAGACTTGGGTTCGACCTGCCGCTGCAGTTTCGCACTCGCTCACTGTCTATCGCGTCGTCTTATCAAAGAGATAAGTCCCAGATAAATTTTCCAATTGGAAATGATATTTACTAAGTTGAATAATTGGATTAAGGGATACGGGTAATCAAAGGTAAGGTTCCCGAATTGTCGCGCACTGTTTCACTGAATTTAGTTGTTAGTAGAAATTAAAGGTTAGATTAATGACAAGTGGCCGGATATTTACCAGTGTCGGAAATGTCCTAGTGTGTGAAGGCTGCTTCCCTTCACTAGGCTGATGAGTGGATGCTGCTTCCTTCCGCTGGATACCGTCTACCTCAGTGACCGTTCGGGATGGAGGTTGCAGTCCAGGAGTTCGATTAAGAAACTCAATGTTCAATAGTCACTGAATTTATTAACTGAATACACGTACAAAATCTCGGAGATATAAGTATTAACTGTGAAGATCGTTGGGCAAAGTGCCAAGTTAACACTGTAAGTATCGTTGGGCCAAATGCCGGAGGTAGTTGAATGTCGAAGATCGTTGGGCCAAATGCCAAGTTATCACTGTAAATATCGTTGGGCCAAATGCGAGGAGGACCGCTCTGCACGGGTTTATATAGTCGTCAGTCCCAGTTTTGCACACGGTCCCAATAGTAGGAGATGCGCTTCTCCGTGGAGGGAGTCGAGCAGTGATTGGTTCCCTCCTCTGCTTCTGGCTGCGCGCGCCTCGAAAGATGCGTCCGCCTCGAGGGATGTGCCGCGTTGTCAACGGGTGATTGGTTTTCTCTGACGTGATTGTTGCGCAATGATTTGGGATTGGCTCCCGCTGACGTGACGGATGCGCGCGCCTCGGAAGATGCGCGCGCCTCGGCGTGGGCGGTGCGGTCGCTCATTGGTTCCCTTCTCCGGGCTGGTTGCGCGCGCCGCTGGCACGAGCGTGGGGAAGATGCGCGCGCTGCTGGGCGTTGCCGCAGGAATTGGGCGTAGTGTGGGCGTAGTCTAATTTGTAGATGGTGGGACTCTTCAGAATTGAAGTGGGGGTGACGGAGCGGTCAGTATAGAATCGGCTATACTGGTTGCATTGTATTTTGACACATAAGTTTTATAATAATTATTAGACCATCAGAATTTCTTTGCAGTTTACATGCATATATTTTCTAATGTAGTTTTTTAAGCTCTAGCTGTAGAAATGTCAACGGAGTTTCTAGCATGCTCCGTTCGAAAGTTCATTTTTGTCTCTATGTATTATTATGGAAAATGCCTTTAAATATTGTTAATAAATTCTGACATCATAATTATTATAATTACAATTATTTTAACATATAAGTATTTATGATTATGCGGTGGGATATAAGTATATAAAGACTATAAATTATTTCAGTAAATGGTGCAACAATTTTTATTCTTTGCTTTTATTTTTAATATTTATATCTATTAGGTTCTTGAATAAAAATTATTGCATGTACTTAATATTAATGTTTAACAATAAGTTAATTATTTTGTTATGTTGCGCAATGTTCTCTTGAACGGATTTTTTGTGGATTAATATATAAATGGAAGTTATTGCATACGCTTAATAATAATAAATTCTTTTGTTACTTAACAATAAGTTAATTATTTCATCATGTTGCGTAATGTTGTGCAATAGTATTCGAGCGGAATATTCCATAGTCTTAGTTTGGAATGTGATGATGACTCATAATATCGCATACGGAAAATTATATTTTAAAACTTCGTTTATAAAATTAGTAGTATTGGAGTTTTCATAATTATGTATACATGTGTCGGTCTGACTTTTTATGCTCCTTAAGGGAAAATTGTCATAAGATTTTTATTTATAGTATTTTTCGAGTTAATCTGGAATCAATGATTTTTGATATAATTTAGGCCCCGAAATAATTAGATATACGTGTAGTCGGTGCCGAGACGTGTTCAAAAATATATATATATGTATATAAAGTCTTTTGGTTTTTGATTTGTAAAATTTCTTGTGTATCAGGATTACATATTAATAAAGGAGGTATTCTCTTATATGTCGGTAAAGTTAGTATCATCGCTACACCAGAGATGGCGCTGCCCTCTGTCGGTAATGTGGGTACGGACAGTATTCACTGTCGGTAAGGTAGGAAATGACTTTATCCTCAGTCGGTAACGTCGGTAACTGCGTTATCATGGGTCGGTAATTTTTCTGTCGGTAACTTTTGCTCGGTTGGTAAGGTAGAAAACTTCCTTATCGACCGTCGGTAATTTTTCTGTCGGTAACTTTTGCTCTGTCGGTAAGGTAGAAAACTTCCTTATCGACCGCCGGTAATTTTTCTGTCGGTAACTTTTACTCTGTCGGTAAAGTAGGAATTTATTTTACCTTCCGTCGGTAACTTTTCTGTCGGTAACTTTTACTCTGTCGGTAAAGTAGGAATTTATTTTATCGACTGTCGGTAACTTTTGTGTGGGTGATTTTGCCTATTGTCGGTAAAGTAGGTAATTTTTATGCGGATGATACTATATGTGGGCAAATACTTAAAATTATTTCTATCATTCCTAAGTGAGGTTATGTTATGTATAGCTAGCTTCTTAACAAAGAAAGATTATTTTCGGAGATATTGACAATATTATATCGCGCGGCGGAATGATATTGATATACTATAAGTATTGGTGATATTACATTGCGCGGTGAGATTTTATAATAAGAAATATCGGTGATAATAGATGGCGTGATGGAATTTTAATTAACAATATTAATTTATATTAACAATAATATGTTACTCGGTGGGATTAAGATTTATATGTTCGTCGGTGGAATTACAGTTTAAATATTATAGAGGCAATTTTTGCGTGTTTAAATAAAAATAAAAATTTTGTTGCGGGACGTAACACGTGGAAGCTGTTGAGCTGACAGAGCAACTATCTGATGATTCCTGTTCTTCTTCCGGTTCTTCTCCAGCCGGTATCGCTTGGGGTTGTCTGCTGTTCTCGGGGTTTAGTTCGGAGGGCAAAGGGGCAAATGAAAGGTCGTGTGGGGTGTTTTCACGATCATTGACTGCCCGAATTATCTCGCTCGGAATTTCATCTCGGTCTATGTATAAATAGTAAGGAACAGTACGTCGGTCTCTCAACAGACGCTGTCGGAAATACTCGCGACGCCTTATACCCGCCCGATGGAAGGGGATCTCGCGACGGAGAACTGGATCGATGCGTAATGCGTTTACCATCTATTATTGAAATAATTTAAGTTTTAAAATTTGTTTTATCGAAAGGATAATTTGAAATTATTTCGCGGCATCTAATACTTACGATGGAAATTTTGAGGGGTCACCTGTCAAAAAAAGAATGTACCGCGTAAATCTAAAGTTTCGTAACCGGTTTAGAGAAAGAGACAGGACAGATTCTGAAAGCGCGACTCCTCATTTATTATAAGAGAAAATTATTAATTAGTTACTTCTCATTGCAGTGACGTGGTAAAGGAGGGTGTGCAGGGATATTTGAATATAAGATGGATACCGTGCCTGCTGGTTTAGTTTTATTAATATAAAATAATTCCTCTAATATATTATACTAAACCAGAGTTATCATACTATGTGTCAGTCGGTCCTTAAAGAGCGCGTCCCATGCTCTACGACGAGTTTCGATGTGCAAGACGTCACGTCACAGCGGCACAGAGTCCGTAAAGAAATTTCCCTGGAGAAAATTCTTCGCGGAAACGGCAGAGGGGTAGAGTAGACTACCCAATGCACATCGATTGACAAGTCGAAGGCGACGATTCACTCTTGTGGATAAAACCAAAGACAGACTGAGCGTTTAACGTTCAAAGGCGATCAACGTACTCGTGTTATCAGGAGGACGAGACGTTGGAAATGTATGAAGATAAGTTGTTGACTATTATGTGTAATAAAATTCTTCAAATTGTCATGCAATAATAATAATAATATTCGGTTGATGGTTGCAGATCACGAGAGATGAAAAGGAAATTATTGAATAATTAAAACGAGTACTTACCCAAAAGTACTGCTGTCAGGATATGCGATGAATCTCCGTGGAGGACGGTCTGCCTCGGCGATGTCCCTGTAGGAGAGTCGGAGGAACCGGTGACAAATGATTGGCAGAAGACCCAAGTGATGGTTCAAAGACACTTTATTTTCTTAAAGTATACTATAATATTCGACTGCTCTCTAGACTAAGTTCTTAGTCCGGAAAAATATCCTGCGACTAAGTTCTTTTTCGACTCGAAAATGTTCTATAATACGCTCGTGATCGCTTTAGTTGGTTTCTTCTCGAGAGCTCCTGGTCAAATGCGCGGAAGACTGAGCTGCGCTCCCTGAGGTACCCTCTGGTCCCTACTCCGTGCCGGCTATCCGCAGTGGTAGGAGAATGCGGCGCTCCCGGGCGTAGGCGGCTCGACCGCCGCTTGCCGCTATAGCTGTCCTTCTTCTTCGAGCGCGCTATGACGTGGTGGCCGCGCTCTTGCGTGGGGATAGTGGGGACGACGGAGCTGTCAGTATTGTCCATGCATCGAGCTCGTTAATTCATTTTACAAAGGTAAGGCTTTTACAATAGGTTTTTAGTCACCAGAATTTTAATAATTTGCATGCATATATTTTTTAATATAGAATCTCAACCTCTTTCAATAGAAGTGTGAATGATCGTTCTATCATGTTCCGTTTAGAATTGATTTTTAACTTTCTTTATATTAATTATATAGTTTTAGTTAACAATGTTATAAACAAATTCTGGTGTTATAAACCATTATAATTACAATTTGCTACATAATAATTATACGATATATGTATATATGTATGTGCATATGGGTGCATGGTCTAGATAGTTGTTAATAATAATTGTGTTACATTATAATATAAAAGTGTATTAATTATTCTTTTTATTATTCAGCTCTTGGAACAAAGGATGTGGCGAGCTTTTTTATCACCGGATGCAGGTGTTCGCCGTGCCAGGCAGTCGCGCCAGGCAGTCGCGCCAAGCCTTATCTTATCGCTGAGTGAGCTCATGTGCAGCTGCACCGGATGAAGCTCGGAGGGTCGCTTATCTTTTGGTGAGTGAATTTATAACGCTTTATTGGTGAGTGAATTTATAACGCTTTATAAATCGATTTAATAATTTCATTCGTTATAATTTATTCATATATTCCTTACTTGTTAATTGTATAGAATATATATATATATACTTATATATATTGTTTGTAAAAGTTAATAAATGTAATTGTTAAAAATTTTATCTTCATTATTTTATTAATTAAATATGTATTATACATATTGTTATTTCTCTTTTGAAGGCTTGAAAGTTTGCTAAAAAATTGCATTACTGTTGGATCTTTGTTAGTTAATGATATGGATTAATTTAACATATAATATATATATATATTCTTTTATAATTTATAATTTCGTAATAACTTATTACTCTTGCAATAAGAAAGCGCTCCTTATAATATTCATACATTATATATTCGCGAGTCCCTTTCGCATTAAGACTCGGCACGGACGTCGAAAACATTAGGGGAGATAACAAAGTAATAGGGGAGATAACGCGGTACGCTGGACTTAGCCTTGTGCTCTTATAAGGAGACTTATTATTCGTTTCAATAATAAAATTATGCATAATGAATTTTATAAGACCATACATTCATTATTATTATTAATATGTATATTTATTACCTTGTATTATTATTATTTAAACTTTATATTTCATGTGTGTTATATATGTGTAAATTTTTGTTATAACAAAATTTATTTAGTAGTTATATAGATTTATAATTCTGCACATAGTGAAGAGTTATGAGCTTTATTTTGCATTATTGGTTTTATTAAATCAGAATCTTTATTATTTATAGTTATTAATAATTTAAATAATTTAATATATTTGTCTTATATAGTTATTATATTTTTCAGATATTTTGTAAAGCGACATTCTATACAGAAGATATTCGAGGGTGCATATCATTTATAGCTTGGCTGTATTTTAATCGACAATATAGAACGTTTATTAGACTATTGTCGGAGCGGATTAAAATACTCACATATGATCATCTGGCCATGACTTATTAACTCTATGCACCTCTAATTGCGGATAAGTTTTGGATATTTTGAAATATTTTAATATTAGTTTGAATGTGCTTGACTTGATAACTTTCGGTCATTTATTAAATATATTTATATTAAATAATGTTGAGCTTTCACATAATGAAAATGGTTTATTATTTGGTTATCATTGCTTACTTATTATATTTTAATTGTATATAAAATTTTGCAATTAAATAATCAAAATGAAAAATATATGTATTATTTGGCAATAATGGGTGGATAAGAAATTAGATTTTATATAATTTATTATTATGTAGTGAAGTTTTATTTGAATAACTATATAGAATATACGTATATGAAAAGAGATTTTTATAATGTATTAATTATTATGTTCTTATGCTTAGAGTTTAAACGTGTTATTATTTGAATTTTTCTTATTTGTCTAGGTTGCATATATAATATATATATATGTTGGAAGGGTTATGGACCAATGGATTATTCACGGACAACAGACAGGCTTAAACCATATAAGAATATGCAGCATTGAAAGGATTTTGAGGAATCTGTGCGAATTATTTCGGAAGTTTATTTGGTAAGTTTATTATTTTGATAAGTTAATTAATGAATTAAAGGTTTTATTTAATTATATCATATATTTATAAAATATATATTATATATATATATATATATATATAATATATGTATTCATGTATAATATTATGTACCTTTAGTATTTTAATGCATTATCTTTTAAATTTTTATTAATAACTATATATGTATTTATACTAATAATGAGGGTGACAAGTCTGTCCAAGCTTGTTTCGCGGTTTAATTCTTATTAATTTTTACATATGGTATTACGTATAGCGCTGTCTCTCTCACTCGCGCGAGTCACCCGATAGTGCGGTCTCTCTCACTTTCACGTACTACTACCTATTGAGGTCTCGTGTATAAATTTCGATAGATGTAGTCTGTTGATTATATATTTGAGGAGGCATATTTGTGATTTGTTATTGAAATATATTTCTAAGGAATTTTATTAATAAATATATTTTTATTTTTCCGTATAGCGTTTTCGTTAGGTGATGAAAATATTGGGACACCCGGTGGACAACCAAGTGGAGGCTATGTTTATAGGGTGACTTATTATTCTGCATGCAGCAAAGAATTACGTATAAAATTTTATTCATAATAATTTCTTGACATTTCTTTATTATTTAGTTATTGTTTAGTAGTTATTATTTAATTTAATATATTTATTGTTGAAATTTAATATATTAATATTTGATTTATTATACTTCTTTTACTATTTGATTTCTTTTACTCCTATATAATTATATACATTTATAAAATATTAAACCTTTTTAATATAGTAATTTTGATCAATCAAAATTTTTATAGATTTTTGTATAGATTGATTTTTTAGTATATTTTTGTTAAGTTAATTTTTCATACGGCCAAATATTATTTGATTATTATTTTCAGTTGCTGGGACTTGGAATTCTTGCTACTTATTTATAAGAAGTTGTCTTACATTATTAGGAAGAGGATAAATATTATATATATATAGGATCATAAAAAGTGTGTAAGTATGTATTATATTTTGAATGGTTTATTTAATAATTTCTATAGTAGATTTTCTTATACATTTATTATATTTTTCAGGTATCAAGACTCTGAGGAAAATTAGTTCCTGATAGTGAACATATATATATATTTACGGGAACTCAACGAGGACCGAAAATTAAAATAATCTAGGATTTTTAAAGGAAATTCTTGCTTGATTAATTATATTTTATTCATTAATTATATTTTATATATATATTTTATTAATTATATTTTATTAAGAAATGTTTAGATCATTAATTTCTAAAAGAAGCTCGTTACTTTATAAAAGATTATTATTTAGTTATTGGCCATTTACATTTTGTAATTAAATAGTCAAAGTTAAATGTTATTCAGTAATAATTAGAATTTTATACAGACATATTTGGCCAATGGTATTAATGTACAGTAAAGATTTATTATAACATTTAGAAAAATATTTATTCAAGGAAAATTTATTAATTTTGTTTCTCATGAATATAAAAAATATATATATATTGTTAATTATTTTATTACTAATTATTATTACTGATTTTTAGAGCGTATTGTTTTAGTAACAATTATTATTCATGGGCATTAATTTTTTGTTTCACTTGGTACATTTATTTATTGTTTCATATTCTTATATGTACGTAGAATGTTAACTTTATAACTTTCCTTTTGTTATTGATGATTCTTTATAAATTTTCGTATTAATATTTTATGTGGCTCACTTTCGGAGCATTTGTTAGCATTTTTACTGTAGGTTATTTATCCCAAAATATTAATTAATTATATGATTTTCAGGTTTCAAAATTTATAATCGCTGCATCTCTTTTATGACAACTGAACATACTATTTATTATACGCATGGGCTCAAAATCATTTATTAATAGAATTTAGGTGAGTATCGTTTGATAAAATATTTTGATTTATGCCTTTTCTTTTGTAATAAGCGCGTATACACGCATAGGGATATCCTTTTTTGGTTATATGTGATAACTGAATAATATGAATATTGAGTGAATATCTATATATATTGGTTACATATAGTATAAAGTGGATTTATAGTGATTATATATAATTACAAGTAAAGATTATATAAGATACGAAATTCTTTATACTATTCTTCGAAACAAATTATATTTTATTCGTTAAGAATTATTTAAATCATTTTCTTTTTAAAAGAAGCTTGTTATTTTACAAAGGATTATTATTTAGTCATTACTGGTCATCTGTTTTTACATTTTAATTTTATAATTAAATAATCAAAGTAAATATATTTATTATTTGATAATAATTAAACTTTTATATATATATATATGTGTTTTTCATTGTTTATTGATTTATGTCTTTATTTGTCTAAATACTAATTAATTATATTATTTTCAGGTTTCGGGATTTATGGCTATAGAAATTTTCCCATGCCAATTTTACCAGAAGAATGTAAAGGAACGCACAAGAGGCTATAAGACCAGTTACCGACGGATTTGTTCGTATACCAATTTATACGAAGTCTTGTTGCAAATGATTTGCTAAGAGTTTTTCTTGATAATAAAATTTCGAATAAATTTCTTTTCTTAGTAAGGTTAGTTATTAAGATTAATATCATTATATACGACCAGTACCAGTACTGCTAATTCATTGTAATATCTTTCTGGCTATATACCACATTAATCAATGTATTGTATTAATATGAGATTATGGCGAATATATATATAAATATATATATATATATATATATATAGTATTTTGCTATTGATTTATGAAATTTCATAAGCGATTTTAAGGTGATTGTGTAGGGCTTTTGCAGCTTTATTAAAATTGCATAAATAATAATTATATATATATCGAAATTCTTTTACGATTATTATAAATGACTGTTTCAAAGAGCCTATTACTTTTTCTTGATTGATCGATGTGTATAAGTCCAGCTTTCGGTTAGTACTGGTGGTTACTAGTATTTTGACTACATGAGAACTGATTATTATTAAATTGATGTATATATATATATTGATTATATATAATATTATGGCGCAAATATATAGTGATATATAGTATCGCGCAAAGATTATATAGGATGAGAGAATAGGTAGGGATTATATTTTTATAAATAAGATTTTAAATTTTTTCGTTGCGGGACGTAACATCTTCTTCCAGATAATTTAGGAAGCACGGCCTGCAATCAATTATGGGAGTTATGAGAGACACTTTACGATTGCATAGACAGCATTTAGAAGGACTAATATGAGGAAAATTTTCTGATATGCTGTGATAATTTATGTGGACTAATTCATGATCCGCATGTATTTTACATATAGAGCAATAATAAAGGCCATTTTCCAGAGAGTAATATCCATCGAATTCTTCGTGCACAGTACAGTTCAGGGTGTCGGAAGATGTATCCGATAGCATATTAACTCTTCAATTCTTCAAGGTTGGGAGGTTGGGGGATTCTCTTCATTTATTGAGAGAAAGGTTGGGTGAGTCTCTCGGAATATTTGAGCGATATTCCTAGTACAGGTGGAGCAGGTGTGTAGGGGTCGTATTATGGTGATGGGTCGTTGACAGTACGAACAGATCGTTCTATAAGGGTGTGGAGCGATAGAAATAATATGGGAGTCTATTGGAAAGAAAAACCTTTGGTTACAGGGAGTATGTAGCATACAATAACATGCACAGCAATAATGGTTGTGATTATTTAGATTGAGATAACCATGCAGTTTGATGCATACAGCATTAAGAGAAAGCTGGGACATTATGAAGCATTGTTCAGTGTAAGCAAATAGGATATGGACATAAGTTCAACAATACCTCGAGTGCAGATGAGACACTGATCTAAAGGTCTTTGTGTGACAAGTGTTCGGAAGCAATGTGCACAATGAGGATCGATATGGCGTGGTCCCGGAGAGAGAAAGTGTAGAGATATTAGAGGCAATCGTACTCTAATAGACAACACGTAGTGATAGCAAAGTTCACATATATAGACGTTCAAGGGATCATACCGATATCCTCTGAATTCTACACAGCAGGCTGTGCCGGTAAATGGCATCCCCTTATAACGTAGGAGTCCTGTCGTATACGTTTAAGACTAAGGGGTAACTATAACTATTGATAGAAGTTGAGGTGTTGTGTAGAAGTTCTAAGAATTCGTGCGCTGTTAGTGTACAGGAGATGCACTTGTCAAGAGAATTGGTCTCGATGACCGTTGTGCCACAAGCTGAACAGTGGTCATTACGCACGATGTGACTATTCACAAAGAAGTGTCTCCGCAAGGGCCGGTATTGTTGCTTAATAATATTGGTACGGAGTCTATCGTAACACTCCTTACACAAGTTCGTTTCGTCTAAGAGACAAAGAGCTCCTGTTATATGGACACAATGGCCGAAGAAGAAGGATTCCTCTATTCGATTTGAAATGGTTGCGTCCAATCTCGGCTGTGTGGGCCTTCTGTGCCAAAGCATCTGTAACAAAGGACTCTGATTATTACCTCATCCCGGCTGGGGATGTGCTAGTTTGATCTTGTTGGTGTGTACTATTCGGGTTTGGTTTCCTGTTCTAATTTTAACATTACTTGGGGGTAAAAGTTCGATTATTTCGTGAGGACCGGTATACTGGTCAGCAAGTTTTCCTTTTCGTGGCTCTTTTAATAAAAAGACATGGTTGCCTTTCTCAAATTGTTGTAAATTCAAATTGCGATCATAGTATCGCTTACTCCGTTCTTTAGCTGGTGTGAGGTTTTGCTTAGCTTGCGTTTGTAAATCGTTTATCTTGTTAAAGAGATTAACAATATAGTCACGGTATGTGGGTTCGATATTTTCTTCGATGATGGGGTGTGCAGAAGGTAGTCGTGCTATTCGGCCAAATACTAGCTCATAGGGTGAGTATCTCGTGCCTTCATGTACACTGGTGTTGTACGAGAACATCGCAAGTTTAATGTATTCATCCCAATTTGTCTCCTTATCAACCTGAGTTTTTAGATATTCTGTTAGGACATGATGTGATCGTTCAAGCGATCCATTAGACTGTGGATGATAGGCAGTGGTCCTAAAATGTTGAATGCGAAATTTCCTTGTTAACTGTCGCATTAAGACGGATAAAAAATTTGTCCCTTGATCGGTTAATATTGCGCGAGGGGTACCGTATATACAGATAAATTCTTTAGTGAAGGCGTCTGCGATTGTTAACGATGTGGCCTCCTTTAATGGCACGGCGGTAGAATATTTTGTTAGTAAATCCTGCATGGTCAGTATGTACTGATTGTTACTCACTGTTAGGGGAAGAGGTCCCATAATATCCAGGGATACTTTATCGAAAGCAGCGCCGGGCGTATCCGTTATAACCATGGGTTGCTTGGTTTTTACTCTAGTTAGTTTCTTTAATTGACACTCCCGACAGGTTCTAATGAATTCCTGAATATCCTTTTTCATTGTTTTCCAGCAGTAACGAGATCTAAGGCGGTTATAGGTCTTCGTTACACCTTTATGTCCTCCATGAGCTGAGGCATGATTTTCCAAAATTAGAGATTGACGTTTTTCGATTTCAGGCGTTTGAATTAAATTTAAGCATATCGTTATATTAATGGGTAATTCCTGTAGATATCTTTTGAGTTGGTTAAGGATGTATGACCATGGAAGGTCGTCGAAGCGTTCGGTCTTACTAAGACTTATGGAAGAGAGTCCAAGTTCAGTAATGACATCCACTAAAGAGTGTAGACAGTTTTTAAGATTCTGGGCTTCTATAAGGGTATGATAGTCGTATTTGATGGGGAGGGCAATTAACGTGTTTCCTTTTACAGTACATACCCTGGCCCTTTCGAATGCCAATCCTTCATATTTGGGGAGTAAATTGGCTTCTTGATATGATTTTGCGCCATTGTCATAAGCTGTCCCGTTCTGGTAAATAAATATTGTGTGATTATCTTTCTGTTGGAGTAAATCCTCTCTAACTTCTCGCACTAAGGCTCGACTCCATGGTGGAAGAGCTGGTGGATTCAGTTGTTGTGGGTTTGACTGATACGGTACAATGTCGGATTCTATTATTTCAGTATAATCCGTATCATCGCTGTCTTCAGAGTCAGTAACTTCTTCGATTGTGACTCCATAATTGTTATTTTCTTGTTCGACAGAATAATTTTGATAATCTTCTGCTGGTTGACGCTCTACGGGGGCCGAAGTCTCGGCGGTTTTTTGATAGTTTCCCATGTCTTCCTGATTAGGTCCTGCATTCTGACCTTCAGGTGTACTAGATTTTCCCTTTGGCCTTTGAGGTCTATACGAAAATATGGATTCGTCGGATGAATATTCTCCTTCATCAATGAGGAATAACGGAATAGCCACGTCGACGGGTGGATTTCTGGATAAGGCATCAGCGTTATAATTTAGAGTTCCTCTTTTATATTGTATTTCATACTGATATTCAGAGAGTTTCATTCTCCACTTCCATAATCTTGAGGAAGGGTCCTTGATGGAGTGTAGCCACACTAATGGTTTATGGTCAGTTACTATCGTGAATATTCTTCCGTATAAATAGGGTCTAAAATGATTTACGCAATAAATGATAGCTAAACATTCTTTCTCTATTGTAGAATAATTTTGTTCAGCGGAATTTAGAATTCGAGATGTGTAGGCAACGGGTAGATCTTTCCCTATTATTCCTTGACTGAGCACTCCTCCGACCGCATATCCAGATGCATCAGTGGTTAGAATGAATGGATTAGTAAAGTCGGGATATTGTAAAATAGGCTCAGAGCATAGTGAATTCCTTAGAATATCGAATGCTTCTGCTTGTTTGTCCTGCCAATCAAACTTCTTATCCTTTTTTAAGAGATCAGTTAATGGTTTTGCGACTTTGGAAAAATTTGGAATAAATCTTCAATAATATCCGGCTAGTCCTAGGAATTGTTTGATGTTTTTCGGATTCTTCGGAGTAGGAAAATTCATTATTGCCTTTATCATAGCGGGGTCAGGCTTGACTCCGTCAGATCCAATTATATGTCCTAGATACATAACTTCACGTCGTAAGAATTCGTATTTATCTGGTTGTAATTTTAAATTTGCAGTTCTCAATCTCTGCATTAATTTTTCGAACTTGCTTTCGTGTTCTTGCAATGATCGTGCATATACGACAATATCATCCATGTAGACGAATAATTCATTTCCCTGAAGTCCGGATAGAACGTTATCCATCAATCTTTGAAATGTTGCAGGAGCATTTTTTAATCCAAATGGCATTCGTTTGAATTGGTAATGTCCGTAAGGTGTAGAGAAAGCAGTTTTATGGGCATCTTTTGATGCCATGGGTATTTGGTGGAAACCGGAGGCTAAGTCCAGTACTGAAAAATATTTTGCAGATCCAAGTTGATCTAATATATCCGTTATATTTGGAAGAGGATAGGCATCGCCTATTGTTTTTTCATTGAGGTTTCGATAATCGATAACCATTCGCCACTTTTTATTCCCTAGGGAATCTGGCTTTTTCGGAACTATCCATAAAGGAGAGTTGTAAGGGGAAGTAGAAGGTCTTATTAAATCAGAAGATAATAATTCATTTACTTGTTTATTAATTTCTTCCTTATGTACAGGAGGAAATCTATATTGTTTCGTGTGGACAGGCATTTCATTAATAGTAGGAATAGAATGCTGAGCGGCGTTTGTCGCTTGGAGATGTTCACCGGGAAGGTGAAATCTGTCGGAGTGTTTGAAAACTAGTAGTCGAACATTTTCTGATTCCTCGGAATTCAGATGTTCGAGGCGTAGAAGGTTTATGACATCAACAGTTCTATCTGTTGGTGTTGATAATGCCTGGTTAAAGTAAATGGGATTATCTATGGCTTTGACGAATTCCACTCGGGGTTCGTCTAGTCCAGCGAGATTGTTGGAGTTAAAAGTTCTGATTAATCCTCTGGGAAGCCCTTGGGTTCCAGTGGAATTCTCTGTTATTTCATGAGTATCATAGTCTTGCAATTCTATGAATGGAATATTAAGTGTCCATTCTTCCTCGGAAGTATTGAATATAGGCATATGGACTTTTCCATTATTATTGGTGACGATAGCTTCCCCGAAATATATGCCCTCGGCAAGGGTATGACGAGGTACATATCCGATTTGTTTTTCTGGATTGGTGATATGAAAAGAACAGGGAGTGACAGTTCTTTCCTTAAGACATATTGTACTTGAGTTTGAGAATGGAATTCTCATATCTTCATACTGTATAAAGTTGTCTCTATAGTTGACTATAACAGCTCGTTCTTTCAGGAACTTGTTGCCTAATATTCCATCTTGTAAGAATCCTATCGAATCGGATATGACATAAAATTCAGATAGTTTTCCAAGTACAGATAGGGAAACGGCTCCTAGTGTAACGATAGTTTCAGAAGCTATTCCTTGCAGACATAAAGGATTAGTTTTGTCGAGAGTAACGTTTGGATTTAAACATTTTTGTTTAATAAGGTTTAGTCCAGATCCAGAATCAATCATAAATTTGCAATCTGCTATTAGATCTGGAGAGGATAACGTTACTGTGGGCAATTCTGTAGATTGTTGTCTGTCGTTTATTTGGCAGATTCGGAAATTTGTGCGGGAGTTTCCTGTGGTGTTATTATGTTGACTTTCTTTTGAATGTGGTAAGTCGGACGTCCTGGTTGCGGGTCGTTCCGGCGGACGTCGGTTCTCATCGGAACGCCTTGCGCGTTTCCCGAAGTACCGGGTTGTTGGTTCCCTTCTTGAGCTCTTCTGTATGCTAACTTCCGACATTCTTCTATAAGATGTCCAGGAGTTTTACAATAGCGACAGATTTTGGTCTGATAACTTTGTTGAGGCTGTCCAGCAATTAATTTAACTGGTGATGCGGGGAAAGGTGGTTGCGAGGTTGTATGTCCATTGTTGGGATGGTAACGGTTGTTAGTGTTGTTGCTCATAGGATTTTGGCGAGCTGCATTGCTGACGTTATTGGGGAGGTCAGCACGGGGTTGAAAATTTGGGCGGAAGAGAGTGCGCTTCCGAATGTTTTCAGCTTCAATAGTTTTGGATAATTGTATGGCTGTGCTAATGCTTTCCTCGAAGGTCCTCGGATGTTCGAGTTTTACGCGTACTAATAGGTCAGATGGAAGTCCGTTGATAAAGCTGTTCATAGTGGTTGCTTCGATGGCGTCCTTTCTTCGTTCTCCTATGTTTCCGGATAAATCAGATTCTCCATCTATTATTGCGGTACGTAGTTCTTGCACTCTGCTTATATAATCAAAAATATTTTCATTTTGTTTCATGTATATGTTAGCTAGTTCTCCTCGGTATTGGTCGACGGATATATTTGGTCCAAAAATTAATTTTAGTCGTTTCGTTAGCTCGAAAACGGTGTTACGTCCCGCAACGAAAAAATTTAAAATCTTATTTATAAAAATATAATCCCTACCTATTCTCACATCCTATATAATCTTTGCGCGATACTATATATAATCACTATATATTTGCGCCATAATATTATATATAATCAATATATATATATACATCAATTTAATAATAATCAGTTCTCATGTAGTCAAAATACTAGTAACCACCAGTACTAACCGAAAGCTGGACTTATACACATCGATCAATCAAGAAAAAGTAATAGGCTCGTTGAAACAGTCATTTATAATAATCGTAAAAGAATTTCGATATATATATAATTATTATTTATGCAATTTTAATAAAGCTGCAAAAGCCCCACACAATCACCTTAAAATCGCTTATGAAATTTCATAAATCAATAGCAAAATACTATATATATATATATATATATATTTATATATATATTCGCCATAATCTCATATTAATACAATACATTGATTGATGTGGTATATAGCCAGAAAGATATTACAATGAATTAGCAGTACTGGTACTGGTCGTATATAATGATATTAATCTTAATAACTAACCTTACTAAGAAAAGAAATTTATTCGAAATTTTATTATCAAGAAAAACTCTTAGCAAATCATTTGCAACAAGACTTCGTATAAATTGGTATACGAACAAATCCGTCGGTAACTGGTCTTATAGCCTCTTGTGCGTTCCTTTACATTCTTCTGGTAAATTTGGCATGGGAAAATTTCCATAGCCATAAATCCCGAAACCTGAAAATAATATAATTAATTAGTATTTAGATAAATAAAGACATAAATTAATAAACAATGAAAAACACACATATATATATATATAAGTTTAATTATTATCAAATAATAAATATATTTACTTTGATTATTTAATTATAAAATTAAAATGTAAAAACAGATGACCAGCAACGACTAAATAATAATCCTTTGTAAAATAACAAGCTTCTTTTAAAAGGAAAATGATTTAAATAATTCTTAACGAATAAAATATAATTTGTTTCGAAGAATAGTATAAAGAATTTCGTATCTTATATAATCTTTACTTGTAATTATATATAATCACTATAAATCCACTTTATATTATATGTAACCAATATATATAGATATTCACTCAATATTCGTATTATTCAGTTATCACATATAACCAAAAAATGATATCCCTATGCATGTATACGCGCTTACTACAAAGGAAAAGGCATAAATCAAAATATTTTATCAAACGATACGCACCTAAATTCTATTAATAAATGATTTCGTGAGCCCATGCGTATCTTTTCGATAAATAGTATGGTCAGTTGTCATAAAAGAGATGCAGCGATTACCAATTTTGGAACCTGAAAATCATATAATTAATTAATATTTTGGGATAGATAACCTACAGTCAAAATGCTAACAAATGCTCCGAAAGTGAGCCACATAAAATATTAATACGAAAATTTATAAAGAATCATCAATAACAAAAGGAAAGTTATAAAGTTAACATTCTACGTACATATAAGAATATGAAACAATAAATAAATGTACCAAGTGAAACAAAAAATTAATGCCCATGAATAATAATTGTTACTAAAACAATACGCTCTAAAAATCAGTAATAATAATTAGTAATAAAATAATTAACAATATATATATATTTTTTATATTCATGAGAAACAAAATTAATAAATTTTCCTTGAATAAATATTTTTCTAAACGTTATAATAAATCTTTACTGTACATTAATACCATTGGCCAAATATGTCTGTATAAAATTCTAATTATTACTGAATAACATTTAACCTTGACTATTTAATTACAAAATGTAAATGGCCAATAACTAAATAATAATCTTTTATAAAGTAACGAGCTTCTTCCAGAAATTAATGATCTAAACATTTCTTAAAATATAATTAATAAAGTATATATATAAAATATAATTAATGAATAAAATATAATTAATAAATAGAATATGATTAATCAGGCAAGAATTTCCTTTAAAAATCCTAGATTGTTTTGGTTTTTGGTCCTCGTTGAGTTCCCGTAAATATATGTATATGTTCACTATCAGGAAGTGATTTTCCTCAGAGTCTTGATACCTGAAAAATATAATAAATGTATAAGAAAATCTACTATAGAAATTATTAAATAAACCATTCAAAATATAATACACTTACACACTTTTTATGATCCTATATATATATTATTTAGCCTCTTCCTAATAACGTAAGACAGCTTGTTATAAATAAGTAGCAAGAATTCCAAGTCCCAGCAACTGAAAATAATAATCAAATAATATTTGGCCGTATGAAAAAATTAACTTAACAAAAATGTACTAAATAATCAATCTATACAAAAATCTATTATCATTATAAAAGTTTGATTGATCAAAATTACTATATTAAAAAGGTTTAATATTTTATAAATGTATATAATTATATAGGAGTAAAAGAAATCAAATAGTAAAAGAAGTATAATAAATCAAATATTAATATATTAAATTTCAACAATAAATATATTAAATTAAATAATAATTACTAAACAATAACTAAATAATAAAGAAATGTCAAGAAATTATTATGAATAAAATTTTATACGTAACTCTTTGCTGCATGCAGAATAATAAGTCACCCTATAAACATAGCCTCCACTTGGTTGTCCACCGGGTGTCCCAATATTTTCATCACCTAACTAAAACGCTATACGGAAAAATAAAAATATATTTATTAATAAAATTCCTTAGAAATATATTTCAATAACAAACCACAAATATGCCTCCTCAAATATATAATTAACCGACTGCATCTACCGAAATTTATACACGAGACCTCAATAGGTAGTAGTACGTGAAAGTGAGAGAGACCGCACTATCGGGTGACTCGCGCGAGTGAGAGAGACAGCGCTATACGTAATACCATATGTAAAAATTAATAAGAATTAAACCGCGAAACAAGCTCGGACAGACTTGTCACCCTCATTATTAGTATAAATACATATGTAGTTATTAATAAAAATTTAAAAGATAATGCATTAAAATACTAAAGGTACATAATATTATACATGAATACATATATTATATATATATATATATATATATAATATATATTTTATAAATATATGATATAATTAAATAAAACCTTTAATTCATTAATTAACTTATCAAAATAATAAACTTACCAAATAAACTCCCGAAATAATTCGCACAGATTCCTCAAAATCCTTTCAATGCTGCATATTCTTATATGGTTTAAGCCTGTCTGTTGTCCGTGAATAATCCATTGGTCCATATCCCTTCCAACATATATATATATTATATATGCAACCTAGACAAATAAGAAAAATTCAAATAATAACACGTTTAAACTCTAAGCATAAGAACATAATAATTAATACATTATAAAAATCTCTTTTCATATACGTATATTCTATATAGTTATTCAAATAAAACTTCACTACATAATAATAAATTATATAAAATCTAATTTCTTATCCACCCATTATTGCCGAATAATACATATATTTTTCATTTTGACTATTAATTGCAAAATTTTATATACAATTAAAATATAATGAGTAAGCAATGATAACCAAATAATAAACCATTTTCATTATGTGAAAGCTCAACATTATATATATATATTTAATAAATGACCGAAAGTTGTCAAGTCAAGCGCATTCAAAATAATATTAAAATATTTCAAAATATCCAAAACTTATCCGCAATTAGAGGTGCATAGAGTTAATAAGTCATGGCCAGATGATCCTATGTGAGTATTTTGATCCGCTCCGACAATAGTCTAATAAACGTTCTATATTGTCGATCAAAATACAGCCAAGCTATAAATGATATGCACCATCGAATATCTTCTGTATAGAATGTCGTTTTACAAAATATCTGAAAAATATAATAACTATATAAGACAAATATATTAAATTATTTAAATTATTAATAATTATAAATAATAAAGATTCTGATTTAATAAAACCAATAATGCAAAATAAAGCTCATAACTCTTCACTGTGTGCAGAATTATAAATCTATATAACTACTAAATAAATTTTGTTATAACAAAAATTTACACATATATAACACACATGAAATATAAAGTTTAAATAATAATAATACAAGGTAATAAATATACATATTAATAATAATAATGAATGTATGGTCTTGTAAAATTCATTATGCATGATTTTATTATTGAGACGAATAATAAGTCTCCTTATAAGAGCACAAGGCTAAGTCCAGCGTACCGCGTTATCTCCCCTATTACTTTGTTATCTCCCCTAATGTTTTCGACGTCCGTGCCGAGTCTTAATGCGAAAGGGACTCGCGAATATATAATGTATGAATGTTATAAGGAGCGCCTTCTTATTGCAAGAGTAATAAATCATTACGAAATTATAAATTATAAAAGAATATATATATATTATATAATAAATTAATCCATATCATTAACTAACAAGATCCAACAGTAATACATTTTTTAGCAAACTTTCAAGCCTTCAAAAGGGAAATAACAATATGTATAATACATATTTAATTAATAAAATAATGAAGATAAAATTTTTAACAATTACATTTATATATATAAGTATATATATATATATATATATTCTATACAATTAACAAGTAAAGAATATATGAATAAATTATAACGAACGAAATTATTAAATCGATTTATAAAGCGTTATAAATTCACTCACCAAAAGATAAGCGACCCTCCGAGCTTCATCCGGTGCAGCTGCACATGAGCTCACTCAGCGATAAGATAAGGCCTGGCGCGACTGCCTGGCGCGACTGCCTGGCACGGCGAACACCTGCATCCGGTGATAAAACAGCCCGCCACATCCTTTGTTCCAAGAGCTGAATAATAAAAAGAATAATTAATACACTTTTATATTATAATGTAACACAATTATTATTAACAACTATCTAGACCATGCACCTATATGCACATACATACATACATATATCGTATAATTATTATATAGCAAATTGTAATTATAATGGTTTATAACACCAGAATTTGTTTATAACATTGTTAACTAAAACTATATAATTAATATAAAGAAAGTTAAAAATCAATTCTAAACGGAACATGCTAGAACGATCATTCACACTTCTATTGAAAGAGGTTGAGATTCTATATTAAAAAATATATGCATGCAAATTATTAAAATTCTGGTGACTAAAAACCTATTATAAAAGCCTTACCTTTTGTAAAATGAATTAACGAGCTCGATGCATGGACAATACTGACAGCTCCGTCGTCCCCACTATCCCCACGCAAGAGCGCGGCCACTACGTCATAGCGCGCTCGAAGAAGAAGGACAGCTATAGCGGCAAGCGGCGGTCGAGCTGCCTACGCCCGGGAGCGCCGCATTCTCCTACCACTGCGGATAGCCGGCACGGAGTAGGGACCAGAGGGTACCTCAGGGAGCGCAGCTCAGTCTTCCGCGCATTTGACCTGGAGCTCTCGAGAAGAAAACAGCTAAAGCGATCACGAGCGTATCACAGAACATTTTCGAGTCGAAAAAGAACTTAGTCGCAGGATATTTTTCCGGACTAAGAACTTAGTCTAGAGAGCAGTCGAATATTATAGTATACTTTAAGAAAATAAAGTGTCTTTAAACCATCACTTGGGTCTTCTGCCAATCATTTGTCACCGGTTCCTCCGACTCTCCTACAGGGACATCGCCGAGGCAGACCGTCCTCCACGGAGATTCATCGCATATCCTGACAGCAGTACTTTTGGGTAAGTACTCGTTTTAATTATTCAATAATTTCCTCTTCATCTCTCGTGATCTGCAACCATCAACCGAATATTATTATTATTATTGCATGACAATTTGAAGAATTTTATTACACATAATAGTCAACAACTTATCTTCATACATATCCAACGTCTCTTCCTCCTGATAACACGAGTACGTTGATTGCCTTTGAACGTTAAACGCTCAGTCTGTCTTTGGTTTTATCCGCAAGAGTGAATCGTCGCCTTCGATTTGTCAATCGATGTGCATTGGGTAGTCTACTCTACCCCTCTGCCGTTTCCGCGAAGAATTTTCTCCAGGGAAATTTCTTTACGGACTCTGTGCCGCTGTGACGTGACGTCTTGCACATCGAAACTCGTCGTAGAGCATGGGACGCGCTCTTTAAGGACCGACTGACACATAGTATGATAACTCTGGTTTAGTATAATATATTAGAGGAATTATTTTATAATAATAAAACTAAACCAGCAGGCACGGTATCCATCTTATATTTAAATATCCCTACACACCCTTCCTTACCACGTCACTGCATGTGAGGTAACTATCTAATAATTTTCTCTTATAATAAATGAGGAGTCGCGATTTCAGAATCTGTCCTGTCTCTTTCTTTAAACCGGTCACGAAACTTTAGATTTACGCGGTACATCCTTTGTTGACAGGTGACCCCTCGAAATTTCCATCGTAAGTATTAGATGCCGCGAAATAATTTCAAATTATCCTTTCAATAGAACAAATTTAAAATTTAAATTATTTCAATAATAGATGGTTAGCGCCCGACGACCAGATCCAATAACTCGCCGCGAATTTCTCTTACAAAATCCAGGTGTAACCCGGCGGGAAATATTTAGAAAGCGGTTATTACGAGATCGCCCCTCCGTCGCTCGTCAATTATTTATAGATAGGGACGAGATTCCTACCGGAATAGCAAGGGCCGCAACCGACCGCGAAGACACACTCTTCGACCTCTCCTTCGCACCCTTGCCCCCGGAGCTTAACCCAGAAACCACCGACGGCAATCTCCCTGCGATACCAGCTAGCGCAGAGTCCGAGGAAGAGGAAATTGAATCTGCGGAATCGGACACATCAAGCGACGCGTCCACAATAATTATTGATTTGGAAGACCGAACGGACGGAATTCCCTTGGGACTGCTCCGCGCTTGGGAGCGAAACGGGGAAATAAGGAGGAGCCCAGCGACGTTGGATCGACGGGTCCAAACTTCACCGCCGCCTAGCCTCCCACGAACCCCAGACTCTTTTCCGGTGTATTCGCCGCCAAATTATTCTCCTGTCTTGCCTGGAGAAGTGGATTTAGATTCCACAAATATCACTCCAAGTGAAGAGGACTTTATAGATTACGAAATTAACCAGCTTCTTGATTATTTAGATAGCGAAGAGTTCCTCGATTCTATTGTCGAACCATAAAATCCTAAATAACTTTTAACTATACATATATATAAATATATCCAATACATATATATAATTTAATTTCACTAAAATTACCTTACAAACTAATGTAGAAGAACGAGGAAGGATAAAATAAATAAAAAGGAAAAAATAGAATTTATAATATAATAAATTTGCATATTTATTTGTCAACCTTAAATACCTCCGAAAAGAAGCGTCCTATAGATCCTAATCTCTCGGCGTCCCAGGGTATAGCCGGCTTAGCAGGTTGCCCTGAAAAAGAAATAGAGAGATATAATATTGTTCGTCCCTGCACGGTGCGCCCTGCAGAATCGTTGAATAAACGATCGAATAGGACGTAACAGAAGGTAAGTTGTTGACTATTATGTATAATAAAATTCTTCAATATGTCATGCAAAAATAATAATAATATTCGGTTGATGGTTGCAGATCACGAGAGATGAAAAGGAAAATATTGAATAATTAAAACGAGTACTTACCCAAGAGTACTGCAGTTGGAAGTGCTCGTCGAACCTCCGCTGTGGACTGTCGACCTCAGTGATGCCTTGGCAGGAGAGTCGAAGGAGCCGGTAGTAAATAAATGGCAGAAGACCGCGATGATGTTCAAATAAAACACTTTTATTGTTCAAGTATACTACTGTCTTACAGCTCTCGCGACTAAGTTTTTAAGTCGAATAATGTTTTGAGACTAAGTCTTTATTTCGATTTTAAATGGTTCGTGACTGCTACTGTTCTTGTTCTTCAGAGAGCTCCTGGTCAAATGCGCGGAAGACTGAGCTGCGCTCCCTGAGGTACCCTCTGGTCCCTACTCCGTGCCGGCTATCCGCAGTGGTAGGAGAATGTGGCGCTCCCGGGCGTAGGCGGCTCGACCGCCGCTTGCCGCTATAGCTGTCCTTCTTCTTCGAGCGCGCTACGACGTGGTGGCCGCGCTCTTGCGTGGGGATAGTGGGGACGACGGAGCTGTCAGTATTGTCCATGCATCGAGCTCGTTAATTCATTTTACAAAAGGTAAGGCTTTTACAATAGGTTTTTAGTCACCAGAATTTTAATAATTTGCATGCATATATTTTTTAATATAGAATCTCAACCTCTTTCAATAGAAGTGTGAATGATCGTTCTAGCATGTTCCGTTTAGAATTGATTTTTAACTTTCTTTATATTAATTATATAATTTTAGTTAACAATGTTATAAACAAATTCTGGTGTTATAAACCATTATAATTACAATTTGCTATATAATAATTATATGATATATATATATATATATGTATGTGCATATAGGTGCATGGTCTAGATAGTTGTTAATAATAATTGTGTTACATTATAATATAAAAGTGTATTAATTATTCTTTCATTATTCAGCTCTTGGAACAAAGGATGTGGCGAGCTGTTTTATCACCGGATGCAGGTGTTCGCCGTGCCAGGCAGTCGCGCCAGGCAGTCGCGCCAGGCCTTATCTTATCGCTGAGTGAGCTCATGTGCAGCTGCACCGGATGAAGCTCGGAGGGTCGCTTATCTTTTGGTGAGTGAATTTATAACGCTTTATTGGTGAGTGAATTTATAACGCTTTATAAATCGATTTAATAATTTCATTCGTTATAATTTATTCATATATTCCTTACTTGTTAATTGTATAGAATATATATATATACTTATATATATTGTTTGTAAAAGTTAATAAATGTAATTGTTAAAAATTTTATCTTCATTATTTTATTAATTAAATATGTATTATACATATTGTTATTTCTCTTTTGAAGGCTTGAAAGTTTGCTAAAAAATTGCATTACTGTTGGATCTTTGTTAGTTAATGATATGGATTAATTTAACATATAATATATATATATATATTCTTTTATAATTTATAATTTCGTAATAACTTATTACTCTTGCAATAAGAAAGCGCTCCTTATAATATTCATACATTATATATTCGCGAGTCCCTTTCGCATTAAGACTCGGCACGGACGTCGAAAACATTAGGGGAGATAACAAAGCAATAGGGGAGATAACGCGGTACGCTGGACTTAGCCTTGTGCTCTTATAAGGAGACTTATTATTCGTCTCAATAATAAAATCATGCATAATGAATTTTATAAGACCATACATTCATTATTATTATTAATATGTATATTTATTACCTTGTATTATTATTATTTGAACTTTATATTTCATGTGTGTTATATATGTGTAAAGTTTTGTTATAACAAAATTTATTTAGTAGTTATATAGATTTATAATTCTGCACACAGTAAAGAGTTATGAGCTTTATTTTGCATTATTGGTTTTATTAAATCAGAATCTTTATTATTTATAATTATTAATAATTTAAATAATTTAATATATTTGTCTTATATAGTTATCATATTTTTCAGATATTTTGTAAAACGACTTGTAAAACGACATTCTATACAGAAGATATTCGAGTGTGCATATCATTTATAGCTTGGCTGTATTTTAATCGACAATATAGAACGTTTATTAGACTATTGTCGGAGCGGATCAAAATACTCACATAGGATCATCTGGCCATGACTTATTAACTCTATGCACCTCTAATTGCGGATAAGTTTTGGATATTTTGAAATATTTTAATATTATTTTGAATGCGCTTGACTTGACAACTTTCGGTCATTTATTAAATATATATATATAATGTTGAGCTTTCACATAATGAAAATGGTTTATTATTTGGTTATCATTGCTTACTCATTATATTTTAATTGTATATAAAATTTTGCAATTAATAATCAAAATGAAAAATATATGTATTATTTGGCAATAATGGGTGGATAAGAAATTAGATTTTATATAATTTATTATTATGTAGTGAAGTTGTATTTGAATAACTATATAGAATATACGTATATGAAGAGATTTTTATAATGTATTAATTATTATGTTCTTATGCTTAGAGTTTAAACGTGTTATTATTTGAATTTTTCTTATTTGTCTAGGTTGCATATATAGTATATATATATGTTGGAAGGGATATGGACCAATGGATTATTCACGGACAACAGACAGGCTTAAACCATATAAGAATATGCAGCATTGAAAGGATTTTGAGGAATCTGTGCGAATTATTTCGGAAGTTTATTTGGTAAGTTTATTATTTTGATAAGTTAATTAATGAATTAAAGGTTTTATTTAATTATATCATATATTTATAAAATATATATTATATATATATATATATATATATATATATATATATAATATATGTATTCATGTATAATATTATGTACCTTTAGTATTTTAATGCATTATCTTTTAAATTTTTATTAATAACTACATATGTATTTATACTAATAATGAGGGTGACAAGTCTGTCCGAGCTTGTTTCGCGGTTTAATTCTTATTAATTTTTACATATGGTATTACGTATAGCGCTGTCTCTCTCACTCGCGCGAGTCACCCGATAGTGCGGTCTCTCTCACTTTCACGTACTACTACCTATTGAGGTCTCGTGTATAAATTTCGATAGATGTAGTCTGTTGATTATATATTTGAGGAGGCATATTTATGGTTTGTTATTGAAATATATTTCTAAGGAATTTTATTAATAAATATATTTTTATTTTTCCGTATAGCGTTTTCGTTAGGTGATGAAAATATTGGGACACCCGGTGGACAACCAAGTGGAGGCTATGTTTATAGGGTGACTTATTATTCTGCATGCAGCAAAGAGTTACGTATAAAATTTTATTCATAATAATTTCTTGACATTTCTTTATTATTTAGTTATTGTTTAGTAGTTATTATTTAATTTAATATGTTTATTGTTGAAATTTAATATATTAATATTTGATTTATTATACTTCTTTTACTATTTGATTTCTTTTACTCCTATATAATTATATACATTTATAAAATATTAAACCTTTTTAATATAGTAATTTTGATCAATCAAACTTTTATAATGATAATAGATTTTTGTATAGATTGATTTTTTTAGTATATTTTTGTTAAGTTAATTTTTCATACGGCCAAATATTATTTGATTATTATTTTCAGTTGCTGGGTCTTGGAATTCTTGTTTATTTATAACAAGCTGTTGTCTTACATTATTAGGAAGAGGATAAATATTATATATATAGGATCATAAAAAGTGTGTAAGTATGTATTATATTTTGGATGGTTTATTTAATAATTTCTATAGTAGATTTTCTTATACATTTATTATATTTTTCAGGTATCAAGACTCTGAGGAAAATTACTTCCTGATAGTGAACATATATATATATATTTACGGGAACTCAACGAGGACCAAGAATTAAAATAATCTAGGATTTTTAAAGGAAATTCTTGCTTGATTAATTATATTTTGTTCATTAATTATATTATATATATATTTTATTAATTATATTTTATTAAGAAATGTTTAAATCATTAATTTCTGAAAGAGGCTCGTTACTTTATAAAAGATTATTATTTGGTGATTATTGGCCATTTACATTTTGTAATTAAATAGTCAAAGTTAAATGTTGTTCAATAATAATGAGAATTTTATACAGACATATTTGGCCAATGGTATTAAAGATTTATTATCACGCTTGGAAAAATAGTTAGTCAAGGAAAATTAATTTTGTTTCTTTTGAATATATATAAAATATATATTGTTAATTATTTTATTACTGATTATTATTACTGATTTTTAGAGCGTATTGTTTTAGTAACAATTATTATTCATGGGCATTAATTTTTTTGTTTGACTTGGTACATTTATTTATTGTTTCATATTCTTATATGTACGTAGAATGTTAACTTTATAACTTTCCTTTTGTTATTGATGATTCTTTATAAATTTTCGTATTAATATTTTATGTGGCTCACTTTCGGAGCATTTGTTAGCATTTTTACTGTAGGTTATTTATCCCAAAATATTAATTAATTATATGATTTTCAGGTTTCAAAATTGGTAATCGCTGCATTTCTTTTATGACAACTGACCATACTATTTGTCGAAAAGATACGCATGGGCTCACGAAATCATTTATTAATAGAATTTAGGTGCGTATCGTTTGATAAAATATTTTGATTAATGCCTTTTCCTTTGTAGTAAGCGCGTATACACGCATAGGGATATCTTTTTTTTGGTTATATGTGATAACTGAATAATATGAATATTGAGTGAATATCTATATATATTGGTTACATATAATATAAAGTGGATTTATAGTGATTATATATAATTACAAGTAAAGATTATATAAGATACGAAATTCTTTATACTATTCTTCGAAACAAATTATATTTTATTCGTTAAGAATTATTTAAATCATTTTCTTTTTAAAAGAAGCTTGTTATTTTACAAAGGATTATTATTTAGTCGTTACTGGTCATCTGTTTTTACATTTTAATTTTATAATTAAATAATCAAAGTAAATATATTTATTATTTGATAATAATTAAACTTTTATATATATATATATATGTGTTTTTCATTGTTTATTGATTTATGTCTTTATTTGTCTAAATACTAATTAGTTATATTATTTTCAGGTTTCGGGATTTATGGCTATGGAAGTTTTCCCATGCCAATTTTACCAGAAGAATGTAAAGGAACGCACAAGAGGCTATAAGACCAGTTACCGACGGATTTGTTCGTATACCAATTTATACGAAGTCTTGTTGCAAATGATTTGCTAAGAGTTTTTCTTGATAATAAAATTTCGAATAAATTTCTTTTCTTAGTAAGGTTAGTTATTAAGATTAATATCATTATATACGACCAGTACCAGTACTGCTAATTCATTGTAATATCTTTCTGGCTATATACCACATCAATCAATGTATTGTATTAATATGAAATTATGGCGATATGAATATATATATATATATATATATATATATATATATAGACTCAGTATTTTTGCTATTGATTTATGAAGCTTCATATGCAATTTTAACGTAGTTGTGTGGCTTTTGCAGCCTTATTAAAATTGTATAAATAATAATTATATATATATTGAAATTCTTTTACGATTATTATAAAGGACTGTTTCAAAGAGCCTATTACTTTTTCTTGATTGATCGATGTGTATAAGTCCAGCTTTCGGTTAGTACTGGTGGTTACTAGTATTTTGACTACATGAGAACTGATTATTATTAAATTGATGTATATATATATATTGATTATATATAATATTATGGCGCAAATATATAGTGATTATATATAGTATCGCGCAAAGATTATATAGGATGAGAGAATAGGTAGGGATTATATTTTTATAAATAAGATTTTAAATTTTTTCGTTGCGGGACGTAACACCTCCCCCCTAATAAGAACAAAATCCGATTGTTTTCGGAGGATTTTGGTCTAGGGAGATTAAATATTTTCATCTAGGGTGTTTAAGCGGTCTCTTTGGTTTGTATATGATATAGGTATATTTACGTTTTTGGTGATTTCTTCGTGGCAAGGTTTCATTGTCCTTGGAGGTTTGGCTGGTGGAGGTTGTTGAGTAATTACTTCCGCAGGTGCAGTGGGATCGATGTTGGAGGTTTGCATGGTTGTTCCTCCGCCAGGTGATTGATTGTCTCGGTTATCATCTCCAGATTTTCTAGAAGATTCCCGTGCCAGATGGAGCAGTAAATTTGCGAGGGAGCTCCATAAAGCTCCGAGTAGATGAAGGCTGCAACCATACACAGTGTGAAGAGCGTATCCATGAATGACTGTGTCAATGACTAATTTTACTAGGCGAATAATCATGAAGATTCCGACGAGTCCTGCGGTTGCTGATCCAAAATTTATGAATCCCTTCCAGATTCGCGAGGCTGTGCTTTCGACAATTTTATTTAAAGAATTTTCATCCAGCAAGTTGTACACTGAGATTCCTTCAGTGTTCATGGAATGGCCAGTTAGTCCTCTAGCAACGGCATTGAGTAAAGCTGGCTTTTCGGCTGGGAACATAATGTGATTTCGTAGTTTCTCCAGATCTGTATCAGAATATATTCCGCTTACGGCCAAAGGTCCCGGTGTGAGATATCTCCAGGTTAAGGCAGTCATGGGTTTTAGCTGTTGAGGTGGCAGTTATCTGACTTGAATGTTAGGTGTAAGTTGCACCCATGTATCTTCGATTCGATACAAAGTAGGAAGTTCTAAACTGCATTCTCGTTCGTTGCCAATTTTGGTGATAATTCTTGACTTTGGTGTAAGGAAGAAGGAATGATTTCGTACAGAAATGGGAAGTTCGGTATAACACTCTCCAGTTTTTCTTACCATCACTTCAACAGGGATACATTTAATTATTTGTACTGCTTCTCCTGTTGTAACGGCCATGTATCCTGGCCCTTTCATGAGCTGATAGGCAAATTCGTCTGGTTGGAGTGTAGCAAAAGATAAGGCATTAGTGATTACCTGTCTTTCTAATTCGCATTTTTGCGAAATGACGTTGTTATAGAGAGACGTCATCTGTTGTTTGACATGTTTTTCTATATACACGAACTTGGAGTTCATGTATGTAAAGATGTCAAGATTATTGACAGGAATAGTTTTCCGATTAGCAAATGTATTGCCAGGTTTAGCTTCAAGAATGAATAATTTCGGGTGTTCCGTGCACAGGAGAGTATAACCACATAGAGGTATTTCCTTGGTTTTCATAAGGGCGAAAGTGATTTCCTGAGTCACAAGACTATAGATGATTGGGGTATCTGTCTTGGAGATGTCTTCAGAAATTTTGTTTGCAGGTCCTTCGTAGAGGACATCATATTGTTGAAAATTACAAGTATCCGTAGGCATAGGTTTCCAGTAGGTGTATCCGTCGTCAGCGTCTAAACAGTAGCTGTCAACGAGTTTACACACTGTTCCAGATTTTAATTTAATTCTTCCCGTATTCAATTGTACGGGAACGTAGGAAGATTTTAGTGATATTTTCACAGCAGCTTGGACGACTACGTCGTCCCATGTTCCGTATGGATCGTTGTACTGGGATCCCTTGCAGTATCCGTCAACTTGTACGCGGCCCACCAAGGTGATACTTCGGTAGGTCGTCTGATTTGCTTTTATGCCAGCGACAAGGGTGTTGTCTCCCAAAGAAATAGTTCCGTCTTGGAACATCCTTAGGCACTGAGTGTATCCAGTTTCATGCACATAATCGGCTCTTCCATTGTGAACAGCAGATATATGTGAATGCATGCCACAATGATATATGTTTCGGGATATTTCAACCTTGCACTGTATGACTTCTGTATAACTGTAGTCGGATAGTTGTAGTAGCTGAATATGAACATCTGTGGTGTTGGGTTGTCGTATGTTCAGATCGCATTCGCCAACATCAAGGAGAGAGACGGCTGTTACGTTGAGGTGTTGTCCTCCGCAATCAAATCCGATTAAGGCGGCAGTTTTACTTAAGAAGATTACTAGGATTAGGGGCGTCATGATGGTCTGAAATGATTACAATTTTGATGTACGTGTAGATGTCTATATTACATTTTGTGTTACATGATTGATGGTACAATGTTCGTGAAAGTTTGATTACGAATAATTGTCGCAGAATTGATTCATAATTATACATTGAATCTTAGGTGTATTTAAATTATAATTACTTATGAAAGTATTTGAATACACAAGAGGTATCTTTATAGCGTCGCTCAATGTGATTATAATATAACATGGGTATATGTATCTATATATATATATACATATAGAGAGGTAATCTGACTAAATTTGTATGTATATTATTATCATTATACTATGTGTTTTTTTTTTATTGTTCTTTATGATTATTATTTCCTATGAAATATTTTTGAAGCATTTTCTTTTCCCCTTTTTTTTTGTTTGTTTTTTTTTATTGTTATTATTATATGTATGTATATATATATTTATATGGTAAATATGAGTGATTATTATTACTGGTTATTAATAGTAAATCGATTAAAGGATAATTATATATGAATATATAATTATATATATATATATATTTTAGAATATACAAGAAAGTTTATATGTTATACGTATACATAAAAATATATATATATTTTTTTTTATATATATATTTTTTTTATATATATATATATATTTTATTTAAAGTTTTTGTTTTTGTTTTTGTGTTTTTTTTTTCTTATAAATGCAGTTTGTTAACATATTTATTATGGATATATATATATATATATGTATAGTTCCTAATAGATGAAGTATTTAAGTTTATTGGTGAAACAAGGATTGAGATGATCCATTTTCTTTTATTGTTTAATTTAATAATCTTTCCTCTAAAATTTCTGGATCATTAGGATCAACCGTTATTTCAGCCACTCCATAATCTATCTTCAGTGTGATTGAATTTACAGACAGGCCTATAGTTTGCCTGTAAGTTCTTTCTTCTCCCTTTTTAACGATCATGTCTACAAATTGACTATAGGCTTTAAAACATTTAGTGCATTCAAGAAGGGGTCGTTTTTCATGACAATTACTCCCGCAATTAGCACACTGATTCGTTGGCACATTGCCATATTGGAATGTGTGTGAATATTGCGTCAAGACCCTGTTATAAGTTGCAGGATTGTAGCAATCCGTACATATAAGATGAGGACTGTTAGCGGTTAGGACATCATGTGTCATTATAACCACGCACTTTACATTAAGGCTGTTGAAGAGGGAGTAGTCTAGTAGTGGGTGAGCAGGTCGCTTAAATTTGGAAAGCGGGCACATTTTATGTGTATATGCCTTGTCTGTGAGTCCTGCAAAAAGCAAAAGCAGTTAGGTTACTTATGTCCCTTCCCTGATTTTTTTCAAATATTGCTCTTTCAAAATAGGAATATACGCATTCCTGGCATTGAAGGATGGGACGAACAGTTTCCAGGGTGGATTGACAGTAATTACACTTAGCAAGATTTATATCTCCCGAAGTTACCCAGTGGCAAACAATTAAATCAGGCTTGACTCTTAATTGTCGAAGTTTATAACATGCGCAACACATGCGGCTAGGAGTGCGAGTTTTTCCGGTATATCTTTTGTAAAAAATTACTTTTCTGCATTTTGCCTCATGCATGTTGGGGAAGTGGGACAATAATTCATGGATTGGGTGATTGCAACAGGGATTGCTTGCGTTATTCATGTTGCCTTGCTCTAGCAAATTCTCTTTTTCGTTCTTCTTCCAGATAATTTAGGAAGCACGGCCTGCAATCAATTATGGGAGTTATGAGAGACACTTTACGATTACATAAACAGCATTTAGAAGGACTAATATGAGGAAAATTTTCTGATATGCTGTGATAATTTATGTGGACTAATTCATGATCCGCGTGTATTTTACATATAGGGCAGTAATAAAGGCCCTTTTCCAGAGAGTAATATCCATTGTTACGTCCCGCAACGAAAAAATTTAAAATCTTATTTATAAAAGTATAATCCCTACTTATTCTCTCATCCTATATAATCTTTGCGCGATACTATATATAATCACTATATATTTGCGCCATAATATTATATATAATCAATATATATATACATCAATTTAATAATAATCAGTTCTCATGTAGTCAAAATACTAGTAACCACCAGTACTAACCGAAAGCTGGACTTATACACATCTATCAATCAAGAAAAAGTAATAGGCTCTTTGAAACAGTCATTTATAATAATCGTAAAAGAATTTCAATATATATATAATTATTATTTATGCAATTTTAATAAAGCTGCAAAAGCCCCACACAATCACCTTAAAATCGCTTATGAAATTTCATAAATCAATAGCAAAATACTGTATATATATATATATATATATTTATATATATATTCGCCATAATCTCATATTAATACAATACATTGATTGATGTGGTATATAGCCAGAAAAATATTACAATGAATTAGCAGTACTGGAACTGGTCGTATATAATGATATTAATCTTAATAACTAACCTTACTAAGAAAAGAAATTTATTCGAAATTTTATTATCAAGAAAAACTCTTAGCAAATCATTTGCAACAAGACTTCGTATAAATTGGTATACGAACAAATCCGTCGGTAACTGGTCTTATAGCCTCTTGTGCGTTCCTTTACATTCTTTTGGTAAAATTGGCATGGGAAAACTTCCATAGCCATAAATCCCGAAACCTGAAAATAATATAATTAATTAGTATTTAGACAAATAAAGACATAAATCAATAAACAATGAAAAACACATATATATATATATATAAAAGTTTAATTATTATCAAATAATAAATATATTTACTTTGATTATCTAATTATAAAATTAAAATGTAAAAACAGATGACCAGTAATGACTAAATAATAATCCTTTGTAAAATAACAAGCTTCTTTTAAAAAGAAAATGATTTAAATAATTCTTAACGAATAAAATATAATTTGTTTCGAAGAATAGTATAAAGAATTTCGTATCTTATATAATCTTTACTTGTAATTATATATAATCACTATAAATCCACTTTATATTATATGTAACCAATATATATAGATATTCACTCAATATTCATATTATTCAGTTATCACATATAACCAAAAAAAAAGATATCCCTATGCGTGTATACGCGCTTACTACAAAGGAAAAGGCATAAATCAAAATATTTTATCAAATGATACGCACCTAAATTCTATTAATAAATGATTTCGTGAGCCCATGCGTATCTTTTCGACAAATAGTATGGTCAGTTGTCATAAAAGAAATGCAGCGATTACCAATTTTGAAACCTGAAAATCATATAATTAATTAATATTTTGGGATAAATAACCTACAGTAAAAATTCTAACAAATGCTCCGAAAGTGAGCCACATAAAATATTAATACGAAAATTTACAAAGAATCATCAATAACAAAAGGAAAGTTATAAAGTTAACATTCTACGTACATATAAGAATATGAAACAATAAATAAATGTACCAAGTCAAACAAAAAATTAATGCCCATGAATAATAATTGTTACTAAAACAATACGCTCTAAAAATCAGTAATAATAATTAGTAATAAAATAATTAACAATATATATATATTTTTTATATATTCATGAGAAACAAAATTAATAAATTTTCCTTGAATAAATATTTTTCTAAATGTTATAATAAATCTTTACTGTACATTAATACCATTGGCCAAATATGTCTGTATCAAATTCTAATTATTACTGAATAACATTTAACTTTGACTATTTAATTACAAAATGTAAATGGCCAATAACTAAATAATAATCTTTTATAAAGTAACGTGCTTCTTTTAGAAATTAATGATCTAAACATTTCTTAATAAAGTATAATTAATAAAATATATATATAAAATATAATTAATGAATAAAATATAATTAATCAAGCAAGAATTTCCTTTAAAAATCCTAGATTATTTTAATTTTTGGTCCTCGTTGAGTTCCCGTAAATATATGTATATGTTCACTATCAGGAAGTGATTTTCCTCAGAGTCTTGATACCTGAAAAATATAATAAATGTATAAGAAAATCTACTATAGAAATTATTAAATAAACCATTCAAAATATAATACACTTACACACTTTTTATGATCCTATATATATATTATTTAGCCTCTTCCTAATAACGTAAGACAGCTTGTTATAAATAAGTAGCAAGAATTCCAAGTCCCAGCAACTGAAAATAATAATCAAATAATATTTGGCCGTATGAAAAAATTAACTTAACAAAAATGTACTAAAAAATCAATCTATACAAAAATCTATTATCATTATAAAAGTTTGATTGATCAAAATTACTATATTAAAAAGGTTTAATATTTTATAAATGTATATAATTATATAGGAGTAAAAGAAATCAAATAGTAAAAGAAGTATAATAAATCAAATATTAATATATTAAATTTCAACAATAAATATATTAAATTAAATAATAACTACTAAACAATAACTAAATAATAAAGAAATGTCAAGAAATTATTATGAATAAAATTTTATACGTAACTCTTTGCTGCATACAGAATAATAAGTCACCCTATAAACATAGCCTCCACTTGGTTGTCCACCGGGTGTCCCAATATTTTCATCACCTAACGAAAACGCTATACGGAAAAATAAAAATATATTTATTAATAAAATTCCTTAGAAATATATTTCAATAACAAACCATAAATATGCCTCCTCAAATATATAATTAACCGACTACATCTATCGAAATTTATACACGAGACCTCAATAGGTAGTAGTACGTGAAAGTGAGAGAGACCGCACTATCGGGTGACTCGCGCGAGTGAGAGAGACAGCGCTATACGTAATACCATATGTAAAAATTAATAAGAATTAAACCGCGAAACAAGCTCGGACAGACTTGTCACCCTCATTATTAGTATAAATACATATGTAGTTATTAATAAAAATTTAAAAGATAATGCATTAAAATACTAAAGGTACATAATATTATACATGAATACATATATTATATATATATATATATAATATATATTTTATAAATATATGATATAATTAAATAAAACCTTTAATTCATTAATTAACTTATCAAAATAATAAACTTACCAAATAAACTTCCGAAATAATTCGCACAGATTCCTCAAAATCCTTTCAATGCTGCATATTCTTATATGGTTTAAGCCTGTCTGTTGTCCGTGAATAATCCATTGGTCCATATCCCTTCCAACATATATATATACTATATATGCAACCTATACAAATAAGAAAAATTCAAATAATAACACGTTTAAACTCTAAGCATAAGAACATAATAATTAATACATTATAAAAATCTCTTTTCATATACGTATATTCTATATAGTTATTCAAATAAAACTTCACTACATAATAATAAATTATATAAAATCTAATTTCTTATCCACCCATTATTACCAAATAATACATATATTTTTCATTTTGATTATTTAATTGCAAAATTTTATATACAATTAAAATATAATAAGTAAGCAATGATAACCAAATAATAAACCATTTTCATTATGTGAAAGCCCAACATTATATATATATATTTAATAAATGACCGAAAGTTGTCAAGTCAAGCGCATTCAAAATAATATTAAAATATTTCAAAATATCCAAAACTTATCCGCAATTAGAGGTGCATAGAGTTAATAAGTCATGGCCAGATGATCCTATGTGAGTATTTTGATCCGCTCCGACAATAGTCTAATAAACGTTCTATATTGTCGATCAAAATACAGCCAAGCTATAAATGATATGCACCCTCGAATATCTTCTGTATAGAATGTCGTTTTACAAAATATCTGAAAAATATAATAACTATATAAGACAAATATATTAAATTATTTAAATTATTAATAATTATAAATAATAAAGATTCTGATTTAATAAAACCAATAATGCAAAATAAAGCTCATAACTCTTCACTATGTGCAGAATTATAAATCTATATAACTACTAAATAAATTTTGTTATAACAAAACTTTACACATATATAACACACATGAAATATAAAGTTTAAATAATAATAATACAAGGTAATAAATATACATATTAATAATAATAATGAATGTATGGTCTTGTAAAATTCATTATGCATGATTTTATTATTGAGACGAATAATAAGTCTCCTTATAAGAGCACAAGGCTAAGTCCAGCGTACCGCGTTATCTCCCCTATTACTTTGTTATCTCCCCTAATGTTTTCGACGTCCGTGCCGAGTCTTAATGCGAAAGGGACTCGCGAATATATAATGTATGAATGTTATAAGGAGCGCCTTCTTATTGCAAGAGTAATAAATCATTACGAAATTATAAATTATAAAAGAATATATATATATATTATATAATAAATTAATCCATATCATTAACTAACAAGATCCAACAGTAATACATTTTTTAGCAAACTTTCAAGCCTTCGAAAGGGAAATAACAATATGTATAATACATATTTAATTAATAAAATAATGAAGATAAAATTTTTAACAATTACATTTATTAACTTTTACAAACAATATATATAAGTATATATATATATATTCTATACAATTAACAAGTAAGGAATATATGAATAAATTATAACGAATGAAATTATTAAATCGATTTATAAAGCGTTATAAATTCACTCACCAAAAGATAAGCGACCCTCCGAGCTTCATCCGGTGCAGCTGCACATGAGCTCACTCAGCGATAAGATAAGGCCTGGCGCGACTGCCTGGCGCGACTGCCTGGCACGGCGAACACCTGCATCCGGTGATAAAACAGCTCGCCACATCCTTTGTTCTAAGAGCTGAATAATGAAAGAATAATTAATACACTTTTATATTATAATGTAACACAATTATTATTAACAACTATCTAGACCATGCACCTATATGCACATACATATATATATATATATCATATAATTATTATATAGCAAATTGTAATTATAATGGTTTATAACACCAGAATTTGTTTATAACATTGTTAACTAGAACTATATAATTAATATAAAGAAAGTTAAAAATCAATTCTAAACGGAACATGCTAGAACGATCATTCACACTTCTATTGAAAGAGGTTGAGATTCTATATTAAAAAATATATGCATGCAAATTATTAAAATTCTGGTGACTAAAAACCTATTGTAAAAGCCTTACCTTTTGTAAAATGAATTAACGAGCTCGATGCATGGACAATACTGACAGCTCCGTCGTCCCCACTATCCCCACGCAAGAGCGCGGCCACTACGTCATAGCGCGCTCGAAGAAGAAGGACAGCTATAGCGGCAAGCGGCGGTCGAGCCGCCTACGCCCGGGAGCGCCGCATTCTCCTACCACTGCGGATAGCCGGCACGGAGTAGGGACCAGAGGGTACCTCAGGGAGCGCAGCTCAGTCTTCCGCGCATTTGACCAGGAGCTCTCGAGAAGAAACCAACTAAAGCGATCACGAGCGTATTATAGAACATTTTTCGAGCCAAAAAAAGAACTTAGTCGCAGGATATTTTTCCGGACTAAGAACTTAGTCTAGAGAGCAGTCGAATATTATAGTATACTTAAAGAAAATAAAGTGTCTTTGAACCATCACTTGGGTCTTCTGCCAATCATTTGTCACCGGTTCCTCCGATTCTCCTACAGGGACATCGCCGAGGCAGACCGTCCTCCACGGAGATTCATCGCATATCCTGACAGCAGTACTTTTGGGTAAGTACTCGTTTTAATTATTCAATAATTTCCTTTTCATCTCTCGTGATCTGCAACCATCAACCGAATATTATTAATTATTATTTTTGCATGACATATTGAAGAATTTTATTACACATAATAGTCAACAACTTACCTTTATACAATTCCAACGTCTTCTCCTTCTGATAACACGAGTACGTTGATTGCCTTTGAATGTTCAACGCTCAGTCTGTCTTTGGTTTTATCCACAAGAGTGAATCGTCGCCTTCGACTTGTCAATCGATGTGCATTGGGTAGTCTACTCTACCCCTCTGCCGTTTCCGCGAAGAATTTTCTCCAGGGAAATTTCTTTACGGTGTTACGTCCCGCAACAAAATTTTTATTTTTATTTAAACACGCAAAAATTGCCTCTATAATATTTAAACTGTAATTCCACCGACGAACATATAAATCTTAATCCCACCGAGTAACATATTATTGTTAATATAATTAATGTTGTTAATTAAAATTCCATCGCGCCATCTATTGTCACCAATATTTCTTATTATAAAATCTCACCGCGCAATGTAATATCACCAATACTTATAGTACATTAATATCATTCCGCCGCGTGATATAATATTGTCAATATCTCCGAAAATAATCTTTCTCTGTTAGGAAGCTAGCTATACATAACATAACCTCACTTAGGAATGATAGAAATACTTTTAAGTCCTCATTTAGGAATGATAGAAATAATTTTAAGTATTTGCCCACATATAGTATCATCCGCATAAAAATTACCTACTTTACCGACAATAGGCAAAATCACCCACACAAAAGTTACCAACAGTCGATAAAATAAATTCCTACTTTACCGACAGAGTAAAAGTTACCGACAGAAAAATTACCGACGGAAGGTAAAATAAATTCCTACTTTACCGACAGAGTAAAAGTTACCGACAGAAAAATTACTGACGGTTGATAAGGAAGTTTTCTACCTTACCGACCGAGCAAAAGTTACCGACAGAAAAATTACCGACGGTTGATAAGGAAGTTTTCTACCTTACCGACCGAGCAAAAGTTACCGACAGAAAAATTACCGACCCATGATAACACAGTTACCGACGTTACCGACTGAGGATAAAGTCATTTCCTACCTTACCGACAGTGAATACTGTCCGTACCCACATTACCGACAGAGGGCAGCGCCATCTCTGGTGTAGCGATGATACTAAATTTACCGACATATAAGAGAATACCTCCTTTATTAATATGTAATCCTGATACACAAGAAATTTTACAAATCAAAAACCAAAAGACTTTATATACATATATATATTTTTGAACACGTCTCAGCACCGACTACACGTATATCTAATTATTTTGGGGCCTAAATTATATCAAAAATCATTGATTCCAGATTAACTCGAAAAATACTATAAATAAAAATCTTATGACAATTTTCCCTTAAGGAGCATAAAAAGTCAGACCGACACATGTATACATAATTATGAAAACTCCAATACTACTAATTTTATAAACGAAGTTTTAAAATATAATTTTCCGTATGCGATATTATGAGTCATCATCACATTCCAAACTAAGACTATGGAATATTCCGCTCGAATACTATTGCACAACATTACGCAACATGATGAAATAATTAACTTATTGTTAAGTAACAAAAGAATTTATTATTATTAAGCGTATGCAATAACTTCCATTTATATATTAATCCACAAAAAATCCGTTCAAGAGAACATTGCGCAACATAACAAAATAATTAACTTATTGTTAAACATTAATATTAAGTACATGCAATAATTTTTATTCAAGAACCTAATAGATATAAATATTAAAAATAAAAGCAAAGAATAAAAATTGTTGCACCATTTACTGAAATAATTTATAGTCTTTATATACTTATATCCCACCGCATAAATACTTATGTTAAAATAATTGTAATTATAATAATTATGATGTCAGAATTTATTAACAATATTTAAAAGCATTTTCCATAATAATACATAGAGACAAAAATGTACTTTCGAACGGAGCATGCTAGAAACTCCGTTGACATTTCTACAGCTAGAGCTTAAAAAACTACATTAGAAAATATATGCATATAAACTGCAAAGAAATTCTGATGGTCTAATAATTATTATAAAACTTATGTGTCAAAATACAATGCAACCAGTATAGCCGATTCTATACTGACCGCTCCGTCACCCCCACTCCAAATCTGAAGAGTCCCACCATCTACAAATTAAACTACGCCCAAACTACGCCCAATTCCTGCGGCAACGCCCAGCAGCGCGCGCATCTTCCCCACGCTCGTGCCAGCGGCGCGCGCAACCAGCCCGGAGAAGGGAACCAATGAGCGACCGCGCCGCCCACGCCGAGGCGCGCGCATCTTCCGAGGCGCGCGCATCCGTCACGTCAGCGGGAGCCAATCCCAAATCATTGCGCAACAATCACGTCAGAGAAAACCAATCACCCGTTGACAACGCGGCACATCCCTCGAGGCGGACGCATCTTTCGAGGCGCGCGCAGCCAGAAGCAGAGGAGGGAACCAATCACTGCTCGACTCCCTCCACGGAGAAGCGCATCTCCTACTATTGGGACCGTGTGCAAAACTGGGACTGACGACTATATAAACCCGTGCAGAGCGGTCCTCCTCGCATTTGGCCCAACGATCTTCACAGTGTTACCTCCGGCATTTGGCCCAACGATATTTACAGTGATAACTTGGCATTTGGCCCAACGTTTTCAACACTTAACTACTGGCATTTTGCCCAACGATATTCACAGTGTTAATACTTATATCTCTGAGATTTTGTACGTGTATTCAGTTAATAAATTCAGTGACTATTGAACATTGAGTTTCTCAATCAAACTCCTGGACTGCAACCTCCATCCCGAACTGTCACTGAGGTAGACGGTATCCAGCGGAAGGAAGCAGCATCCACTCATCAGCCTAGTGAAGGGAAGCAGCCTTCACACACTAGGACATTTCAGACACTGGTAAATATCCGGCCACTTGTCATTAATCTAACCTTTAATTTCTACTAACAACTAAATTCAGTGAAACAGTGCGCGACAATTCGGGAACCTTACCTTTGATTACCCGTATTCCTTAATCCAGTTATTCAACTTAGTAAATATCATTTCCAATTGGAAAATTTATCTGGGACTTATTTCTTTGATAAGACGACGCGATAGACAGTGAGCGAGTGCGAAACTGCAGCGGCAGGTCGAACCCAAGTCTGGCTCGGTGGAAAAATAATTATCTTGAGGAATTTATTCCCATGATAGAGGTTGTTTCTCAACCTAGAGCTGGTGAGGCAATAGAAAAAATAAGCGGCCTCCTGTCAATCGACGTCCGAGTAGGCGAAAATACAGTTTTCGATTAATAGGCAATTATCTTGAGGGATTTATCCCAATGATAGAAGTTGACCTTTTGATCTTGGATTGAATTTAGCCTTAACTTCAAAATACGAGATACATCCCAGGATTTAGAGACAATACACTGGCTTAGTTTATAACAATTTGAATTATTATCACTACTTGCAATTATAACCTAACCTTACGAGGTTAATACTAAGCCAGCCGTATGATAGGTGGATACCTTGTCAGCGTATCCAAACTCCTGATTTTTCCTCGAATCCTCTTTCGATTTTCAGAGAATCAAAATAAAATAGGAATTTATTTGAAACCAAGATAACACATTAACATTTCAAACAAATAAATTCTCGATAATCCTAATTTACCATCAGTTGGTAATTTTTCCAATAGTCATCAATCAAAACTAACCATCGGTCGATAACTTACCTTCGGTCGATAACTTACCATCGGTCGATAACTTACCATCGGTCGATAACTTACCATCAGTTGATAACTTACCATCGGTCGGTAAAACAGAAAGTGACGTTAACCATCGGTCGGTAAAACAGAAATCTAACTAACCATCGGTCGGTAAAACAGAAATCTAACTTACCATCGGTCGGTAAAACAGAAAGTGCCGCTAACCATCGGTCGGTAAAACAGAAACCTAACTTACCATCGGTCGGTAAAACAGAAATCTACATTACCGACGGTCGGTAATTTTCGAGAGTCAAAGTTTACCATAGATCGATAATTTATAGTACTAATACAATTTATTCTTCTCAGACTATACTTTATCAGCAATTTCAACCGCTTCTTTGAATTTCAACGATCCCCTCACTCGAAGGATTTTCGAATAACCTCAATTTAATTAATTAATAAATACCACCATTTATCCAGCTTGTAAGATAGAAGAAAATAAGAAAGGAAATAAATAAAGAAAGAAAATAAATAAAGATTTTGCTTACAAATACATATATTTATTCTCACTCCCTCCTGAATCCTCTCTATAAGCACAATAGACCTTCAATCTCTCGGCGTCCCAGGGTATAGCCGGCCTAGCAGGTTGCCCTAAAACAAATTGAGAGATTAATTGCGTCCAACTGGGAAAGTAAGACTTCCAGACCAGTCCTGAGGAACTGGGGACGTAACAGAAAACATTAATTTTTGGTGACAGCGGTGGGATCTGCCGAAGGATCTGTGCTTTTGAGAGATTCAGTGGATAAGAATAAACAATTTTCAACGTAATCATGCAAACCCGCTCAAGTTCTGGAAGCTCCGTAACCACAGGAGCTACGAAAAAACAATATAGCCCAGAAGAAATTGAAATCATAATGAAGAAGATGCACGAGAAGGAACAATTATTAAAAGAACAGTCAGAGGATCTACAAGTTAAACAAGAGCGTCTTAGAAGAGCTCAAGAAGAATTAGAACAAAGAGAAATTACCGAAGACTCCACAGGCATGGAACAATTAATATCATCGATGCATAAGATAGCTGACCAAATTGAAAGAATTAATTCAAGGATTACAAACTTGGAAAATTCCACTCAAGACACCAGGCATGGTAGGCCTGAAACACAAGCGACTCCGCAACTTTCTCCACATAAATTTGATGTGATGGATCAACCATCCCCCATACGATTAAAAGATGCTATCGACACGATTCCTAAATTCGATGGACATAAAATGTCCGTTTTCCATTTTAGTAAAATCTGCGAACGCGCTCTTGAATTAATACCGCAGTATCATGAATATTTCTTAGTCCAACTAATAATGAATAAATTACAAGGACACGCTTACTCTGCAGTAGAAGGATCTGAATATCATACTGTTTTTGAATTAACACAAAGATTGAAGCTTATATTTGGACCGAATAAATCGGTAGACCAATATAGAGGAGAATTGGCAAATGTATACATGAAGCACAACGAAGATATTTTCGATTATATTGGAAGAGTACAAGAATTACGTGCTGCAATCGTCGATGGAGAAACAGACTATACTGGACATATAGATGAAAGATTAAAAGATGCAATCGAGATGACTACATTACACAGTTTCATTAACGGACTTCCATCTGATCTGCTAGTAAGAGTCAAGTTGGAACATCCGCATACTCTCAAAGATGGAATAAGCACTGCCATCCAATTATCAAAAACTATAGAAGCAGAGAACATACGGAAACGGACCGTGTTCCGTCCGAATTTCCAACCACGTGCAGATCGACCTAATAATTACAACAACACTTCTCGCCCATTTCCTGTAGCTAACAACACTAATAATCAATCTAAACCGGGTAATGGGAATACAACTACATTACCACCAGCTCTTCCGACATTCTCAAGACCAGCAATACCCACTGGACAATCTCCGCAGAATTATCAAACAAAGATTTGCCGTTATTGTAAAACTCCAGGCCACCTGATACAAGAATGCCGAAAACTAGCCTGGAGACGAGCTCAAGAAAGAATACAGCAACCAGTAAATTCGGGAAACGCTCAAGGCGTTCCGATAAATCCCGGCGTCCGTCGGAACGATCAGCAACAAGGGCGCCAGACTTATCTCATACAAGGAAAACCAAGCGCCACAGTCCCCCCGGAAGCAACAGTGCAAGCCTCCGGATCTGCCAATTGAATAGCAATCAACATCCTACGGATTTACCTACGATTACATTAGCTTCTCCAGACTTGGCAAAAGAATGCAGATTTATGATTGATTCAGGATCCGGTTTAAACCTTATTAAGGAAGGATGCCTGAAACCATACGTTAATCTTGATACAACCAATCCCCTCTGCTTGCAAGGGATTGCCTCTGAAACCGTCGTTACTTTAGGCGTCATTTTTATGACGATACTCGGCAGAACGTCCGAATTCTATGTAATCTCTGACTCAATCGCATTCCCACAGGATGGGATCTTAGGCAACAAGTTCCTGAGGGAACGAGCCGTTACTATAGATTACAAAAATAATTTTATTCAACAAGAGGATGAAAGAATTCCTTTTCTAAACTCAAATTCTATACTTCTTAAAGGAAGGAGCGTTACCCCTTGCTCTTTTCCAATCTCAAGTCACCAACAAGTCGGTTATGTGCCACGTCATACTCTAGCCGAAGGCATCTATTATGGGCAAGCAATCGTTACTAATAATAACGGGAAGGCATACATGCCTATCTTTAACACTTCCGAGGAAGAATTCATTTTCAATATCCCCGTTATTCAACTACAAGATTTTGACGTCTGTGAGCCAGACGTATCAGCTACTAACTCCGTTGGATTAGAAGAAACCCGAGGGAAATTCTCTAATGCCATCGACAATCCTATTTATTTTAATCAAGCATTGCCCCAATCTACTGAAAGAGCTACTGACGTTATAAACCTTCTTCGACTAGAACATCTGAACTCCGAGGAGTCAGCAAACATACAGTCTCTAGTATACAAGCACGCCGATAGATTTCATATTACTGGTGAACATCTTCAAGCTACTAATGCCGCGCAACATAATGTCCCTACTATTAATGAAGTACCAGTCCACACAAAACAATACAGGTTTCCCCCTGTACATAAAGAAGAGATCGATAAACAAGTAACCGAATTATTATCTTCAGATTTAATCGAAGCATCAACCTCACCTTATAATTCTCCACTTTGGATTGTTCCTAAAAAACCAGACTCCCTAGGAAACAAGCGATGGCGAATGGTCATCGACTACCGTAATCTTAATGAAAAAACCATAGGAGACGCTTATCCTTTGCCGAACATAACAGATATACTCGATCAACTCGGGTCCGCTAAATATTTCTCTGTATTAGACTTAGCGTCAGGATTTCATCAGATTCCTATGTCATCAAAAGATGCTCATAAGACTGCTTTTTCCACACCTTATGGACACTACCAGTTTAAAAGAATGCCGTTTGGATTAAAAAACGCACCCGCAACATTTCAAAGACTGATGGATAACGTGCTCTCTGGCTTACAAGGAAACGAATTATTCGTTTACATGGATGACATCGTTATATATGCAAGATCTCTAAAGGAACACGAAGTCAAATTCGAAAGATTAATGGAAAGATTGAGAACAGCAAACTTAAAGCTGCAACCGGATAAATGCGAATTCCTACGACAAGAAGTCATGTATTTAGGACATATAATCGGAGCTGACGGAGTCAGACCCGATCCTGCAAAAGTAAAAGCCATTATGAAATTTCCTACGCCAAGAAATCCCAAAAACATTAAACAGTTCTTAGGATTAGCTGGATATTATCGAAGATTCATACCGAATTTTTCCAAAACCGCTAAGCCATTAACAGATCTTTTGAAAAAGAATAAAAAATTTGAATGGAAAGAAAATCAAGCAGAAGCATTTAATAAATTACAGCATTCATTATGTTCCAAACCTATATTGCAATATCCGGATTTTAATCAACCTTTTATATTAACCACCGACGCTTCTGGATATGCCGTCGGGGGCGTACTTAGTCAAGGAGAAATTGGAAAAGATTTACCCATAGCTTATACTTCACGCGTTTTGAATACAGCAGAACAAAATTATTCCACGATTGAAAAAGAATGCCTTGCAATTATTTACTGTGTAAACCACTTTCGACCATATTTATATGGCAGAACTTTTACAATTATCACGGATCACAAGCCTTTAGTGTGGCTACATTCCATTAAGGACCCTTCTTCGAGATTGTGGAAATGGCGGATGAAATTATCCGAATACCAATACGAAATAAAATATAAAAAAGGAACTTTAAATAATAACGCCGATGCTTTATCTAGAAATCCTGCTGTCAACATAGCCGTACCTTTATTCATTGTTGACGAATATTCTTCCGATGAATCTATTTTCTCGCCTCAACCTCCAGGCATCTCTAGAAAACAGAAATTAAATCAAAAGAATAAAAGAATCGTTCAAGCTACAAGAACCTCTACCCCCATACAACATCAAGAATTAGAAAACTCCAACATCAACTCTGAAGATCACGACGACAGTCAAGTTATCATCGAAGAAGTAACAGACTCCGACGAAAGTACTGAGTCCGATTATACTGAAATAATAGATTCGAATATTATACCTCATCAACCGAAACCTCCAGAGCCACCGCCATGGAGCCGAGCTCAAGTCCGAGAAGTACGAGAAAGCCTATTAAAGCAAAAAGATAATCATGTAATATTTCTTTACCAAGATGGTACTCCTTACGATAATGGAGCTAAACAATATCAAGAAGCCAACTTGCTTCCTAATTACGAAGAATTAACATTCGAAAGAGCCAGAATTCGTACAGTAGAATCCAACACGCTTATCGCTCTCCCTATAAAATTAAACAATCGTATTTTAATAGAAGCTCAAAATCTTAAAAACTGTTTGAAATCTTTAGTAGACGTCATTACTGAACTCGATCTATCATCTTTCAGTCTTAGCAAAACCGACCGTTTCGACGATTTGCCATGGTCCTATATAATTAACCAGTTTAAAAAACATCTCCAAGAATTACCTGTCAAAATTACCATATGCCTAAATCTTATACAGACTCCTGAAATAGAGCAACGACTCTCTCTCATTTTAGAAAACCATGCCTCTGCGCATGGCGGACATAAAGGAGTGACAAAAACATATAACCGCCTCCGTTCTCGATATTGTTGGAAGACGATGAAGAAAGATATTCAAGATTTTATAAGGACTTGCCGTGAATGTCAATTAAAGAAATTAACTAGAGTTAAAACAAAGCAACCAATGGTTATTACTGATACGCCTGGAATGGCTTTCGACAAGGTTTCATTAGATATTATGGTACCTCTGCCCATCACGGATAACAATCATCAATACATATTAACTATGCAAGATTTACTAACGAAATATTCCGTGGCATCACCTCTACAAGAAGCCACATCTTTAACAATAGCTGACGCTTTTACCAAGGAATTTATTTGCATATACGGAGCCCCTCGTGCCATATTAACGGATCAGGGAACTAACTTTTTATCAGCTCTAATGAGACAATTAACGAAGAAGTTTGGCATACAACATTTTAAGACCACAGCTTATCACCCTCAGTCAAATGGATCACTAGAACGCTCACATCATGTACTAACAGAGTACCTAAAGACACAAATAAATAGAGAAGCTAATTGGGACGAATATATTAAACTCGCAATGTTTTCATACAACACTAGCGTACACGAAGGAACTAAATATTCACCTTATGAATTGGTTTTCGGGCGAATAGCTCGACTACCCTCTGCACATCCTATCATCGAAGAAAATACTGAACCTACTTACCATGAATATATCACGAACCTCTTTAATAAAATAAGAGATCTGCAAGCTCAAGCTCATTTAAATCTAGTACAAGCTAAAGAGAGAAGCAAGAGATATTATGATCGAAATATAAACCCTCGAGCTCTTGAACAAGGAACGTTAGTTTATTTATTAAAAGAACCGCGTAAAGAAAAATTCGCCGACCAGTATACGGGTCCCCATGAGGTACTTGAATTATTACCTCCCAGCAACGTCAAACTCAAAATCGGAAATCAAACTCGAATTGTCCACGTCGACAAAGTGAAGCTCGCACATTCTAAACCCGGATGAACCATTAATATTAATTTCTCTTTTTATTTCAGATGCTTTGGCACCGACAGCCGATTCGGCCGCAGCCAAATATCCAGCAGGTACATCGAATCAGGGATTCATTCCTATTCGCTCACTGCACTCATGTCCACGGGGCAATCTGCCTCGAGGATGACACTAATTTTTGTGACCGGTGTTACGATCAAACTCACACCGCGATAATCCGGGAAAATTACCAGAAAATTCATAGACATTTTTTCGTAAATAGTCATCTAGTTAAAGAAGAATACTGCATAACTTGCGGTATAGTGGTAATAGAAACTCAAGATATAATTAATTGCATTCCCTGTGTCGCAACAGCTACTAAATTACTACAAACACTAGAAGAGACTTCGACTCATACCGATTATACATACCCCATAGTCGTAAATGTCTACGACAGAACCCCTGCGCTATAGGACATATCGAAAGAATGTCCGGTGTCTTTTGTTGCGCGATAACTCAAGGATACCGAGATCCATACTTCAATACATACTTCTGTGAGCCCTGCTATATCGAGATACAATTATCTCTACTAATTACTCAGCTTCCTCAATTCTTTGTTCACTATTTCTTCATTGGACCATTCCACGTGGAATTCCGTTGCGCCAACTGCTTACGAAACCTAACCACTCTGAGCCCTATACATCAATGTTCTATTTGCATCAGAGATCTTACTGAAATACTATCTATATATTTCCTTTCCACTATTTGTGATGTCTCGACAAATACCTAATGCCGCATGTATAAAATTACACGGGTATCTCCACATCCATAACCATAACCATTATTGTTGTCCTTGCTACTGTTTACTCTATACTCCTATTACCCAACGATTCTACCTACCCATAAATTCCCACGTAATATCCATTGCACCCCATGCAATACAGACACTCTGTGCTCATTGTTACAGGCCTATATCTATCATAAGGCCTTTAGCCACTTGCCCCACGTGCATAAGAAATATAGCTAGAATATTCCGGGATACACAACCTCCAACCGTTTCCATAAGTGAAGAAAGAACCCCCGAATCGTAAGAACATGCAATCCGAAATTAACACGGACACGTTAGCTCATGTAGTACATGAGGAATGGAACGGATATCTCTGTCAAAAAGAAAATTTATATTTTTGCCGTACGTGCAAGGATCGCGACATCTGTACCCATCGTCTTGTTCAAATCAAATACCACAGTATATCTCAATTCTGCCCTTTGAACGATTTTCGCGAATTCGAATGTTGCATATGCACGACGAAAGTATGCCGTATAACTCCTATTACCACCTGCACTGAGCAGTGTTTTCTAAATTATATACAGGAGGAACGCGAACGCGAAAACAGTGACAAAGAAAATAGAGAACAAAATTAAAATCCAAGAACCAAAATTCTGTCATCACGATGGAAACTCCAAGCAGCACTACTTGTAATCATTTAATTCATGGCCTCTTAATTCATTTTCCTAAAATCCATGAGGCAAAATGTAAAAAGATCATATTTTATAAAAGACTTGTAGAATCTCGTGTAATACGCATGTGCTGTTCTTGTCATAGACTCAGCCGACTCAGAGGCCAAGCCTCCTTAACAGTCTGCCATTGGATTACCTCTGGCAATCTTAACTTCGCTGCATGCGAATTCTGCAATACTACTCTTGAAACTACTCGCTCTATCTTTAACTGTTCCGAATGCGTCTATACTTATCTCGAAAGAGCCATAATTGAAAGAAAACGTGGGAGGAACATAAATGACATAAATGCCTTCGCCTATTGCAGAACACATAATCAGGGTCAAATTTCCTGAATTCAAAGATGTGTCTACCAATTAAGGCCAAGACACCAGTCCACCCACTGCTCGACAATACTTTGTTCAATAGTTTAAACATAAGATGTACCATAACTTTAACACACGATGTCATGGGTTCCGAAGACCCTTACATAATTTGCGCCAAATGTTATAAGCCACGAATTTATAATAAGGTCTTAACGCAATATCTACATGCATTCCATTTTGGAAATGTGCCAAAAATCGCCTGTCGGATATGCGGAGGGAAATGCTATCAAAATAGATCACTTATAGAATGCTTAACATGTACACGCGCATATTACCAATTCCTCCAACACATATCTGGAGAGGAAGAAAATTGTAAACGATTAGTAGCTCTAATCGTAAATTCACAAACTCTGAGAATCAAATATAGCGTTCCTGAAGCAAATCTTGACTTAGAAACTAGAGACGATCTAGTAAATCGCATAGAATCATTATAAGAGTCTTAACATTAATATTAAAGCATGCATAATGCTTACCTCCATTTGAATAAGCCTTTATTATATACTGTTACGTCCCGCAACAAAATTTTTATTTTTATTTAAACACGCAAAAATTGCCTCTATAATAGTTAAACTGTAATTCCACCGACGAACATATAAATCTTAATCCCACCGAGTAACATATTATTGTTAATATAAATTAATATTGTTAACTAAAATTCCATCACGCTATCTATTGTCACCAATATTTCTTATTATAAAATCTCACCGCGCGATGTAATATCACCAATACTTATAGTACATCAATATCATTCCGCCGCATGATATAATATTGTCAATATCTCCGAAAATAATCTTTCTCTGTTAAGAAGCTAGCTATACATAACATAACCTCACTTAGGAATGATAGAAATAATTTTAAGTCCTCACTTAGGAATGATAGAAATAATTTTAAGTATTTGCCCACATATAGTATCATCCGCATAAAAATTACCTACTTTACCGACAATAGGCAAAATCACCCACACAAAAGTTACCGACAGTCGATAAAATAAATTCCTACTTTACCGACAGAGTAAAAGTTACCGACAGAAAAATTACCGACGGAAGGTAAAATAAATTCCTACTTTACCGACAGAGTAAAAGTTACCGACAGAAAAATTACCGACGGTTGATAAGGAAGTTTTCTACCTTACCGACCGAGCAAAATTTACCGACAGAAAAATTACCGACCCATGATAACACAGTTACCGACGTTACCGACTGAGGATAAAGTCATTTCCTACCTTACCGACAGTGAATACTGTCCGTACCCACATTACCGACAGAGGGCAGCGCCATCTCTGGTGTAGCGATGATACTAACTTTACCGACATATAAGAGAATACCTCTTTCATTAATATGTAATCCTGATACACAAGAAATTTTACAAATCAAAAACCAAAAGACTTTATATACATATATATATATTTTTGAACATGTCTCGGCACCGACTACATGTATATCTAATTATTTCGGGGCCTAAATTATATCAAAAATCATTGATTCCAGATTAACTCGAAAAATACTATAAATAAAAATCTTATGACAATTTTCCCTTAAGGAGCATAAAAAGTCAGACCGACACATGTATGCATAATTATGAAAACTCCAATACTACTAATTTTATAAACGAAGTTTTAAAATATAATTTTCCGTATGCGATATTATGAGTCATCATCACATTCCAAACTAAGACTATGGAATATTCCGCTCGAATATTATTGCACAACATTACGCAACATGATGAAATAATTAATTATCATTAAGTAACAAATGAATTTATTGTTATTAAGCGTATGCAATAACCTCCATTTATATATTAATCCACAAAAAAAATCCGTTCAAGAGAACATTGCGCAACATAACGAAATAATTAACTTATTGTTAAACATTAATATTAAGTACATGTAATAATTTTTATTCAAGAACCTAATAGATATAAATATTAAAAAATAAAAGCAAAGAATAAAAATTGTTGCACCATTTACTGAAATAATTTATAGTCTTTATATACTTATATCCCACCGCATAAGCATAAATACTTATGTTAAAATAATTGTAATTATAATAATTATGATGTCAGAATTTATTAACAATATTTAAAAGCATTTTCCATAATAATACATAGAGACAAAAATGAACTTTCGAACAGAGCATGCTAGAAACTCCGTTGACATTTCTACAGCTAGAGCTTAAAAAACTACATTAGAAAATATATGCATATAAACTGCAAAGAAATTCTGATGGTCTAATAATTATTATAAAACTTATGTGTCAAAATACAATGCAACCAGTATAGCCGATTCTATACTGACCGCTCCGTCACCCCCACTCCAATTCTGAAGAGTCCCACCATCTACAAATTAAACTACGCCCACACTACGCCCAATTCCTGCGGCAACACCCAGCAGCGCGCGCATCTTCCCCACGCTTGTGCCAGCGGCGCGCGCAACCAGCCCGGAGAAGGGAACCAATGAGCGACCGCGCCGCCCACGCCGAGGCGCGCGCATCTTCCGAGGCGCGCGCATCCGTCACGTCAGCGGGAGCCAATCCCAAATCATTGCGCAACAATCACGTCAGAGAAAACCAATCACCCGTTGACAACGCGGCACATCCCTCGAGGCGGACGCATCTTTCGAGGCGCGCGCAGCCAGAAGCAGAGGAGGGAACCAATCACTGCTCGACTCCCTCCACGGAGAAGCGCATCTCCTACTATTGGGACCGTGTGCAAAACTGGGACTGACGACTATATAAACCCGTGCAGAGCGGTCCTCCTCGCATTTTGCCCAACGTTTTCAACAGTTAATAACTGGCATTTGGCCCAACGATCTTCAACATTCAACTACCTCCGGCATTTGGCCCAACGATATTTACAGTGTTAACTTGGCACTTTGCCCAACGATCTTCACAGTTAATACTTATATCTCCGAGATTTTGTACACGTATTCAGTTAATAAATTCAGTGACTATTGAACATTGAGTTTCTCAATCAAACTCCTGGACTGCAACCTCCATCCCGAACTGTCACTGAGGTAGACGGTATCCAGCGGAAGGAAGCAGCATCCACTCATCAGCCTAGTGAAGGGAAGCAGCCTTCACACACTAGGACATTTCAGACACTGGTAAATATCCGGCCACTTGTCATTAATCTAACCTTTAATTTCTACTAACAACTAAATTCAGTGAAACAGTGCGCGACAATTCGGGAACCTTACCTTTGATTTCCCGTATTCCTTAATCCAGTTATTCAACTTAGTAAATATCATTTCCAATTGGAAAATTTATCTGGGACTTATCTCTTTGATAAGACGACGCGATAGACAGTGAGCGAGTGCGAAACTGCAGCGGCAGGTCGAACCCAAGTCTGGCTCGGTGGAAAAATAATTATCTTGAGGAATTTATTCCCATGATAGAGGTTGTTTCTCAACCTAGAGCTGGTGAGGCAATAGAAAAAATAAGCGGCCTCCTGTCAATCGACGTCCGAGTAGGCGAAAATACAGTTTTCGATTAATAGGCAATTATCTTGAGGGATTTATCCCAATGATAGAAGTTGACCTTTTGATCTTGGATTGAATTTAGCCTTAACTTCAAAATACGAGATACATCCCAGGATTTAGAGACAATACACTGGCTTAGTTTATAACAATTTGAATTATTATCACTACTTGCAATTATAACCTAACCTTACGAGGTTAATACTAAGCCAGCCGTATGATAGGTGGATACCTTGTCAGCGTATCCAAACTCCTGATTTTTCCTCGAATCCTCTTTCGATTTTCAGAGAATCAAAATAAAATAAGAATTTATTTGAAACCAAGATAACACATTAACATTTCAAACAAATAAATTCTCGATAATCCTAATTTACCATCAGTTGGTAATTTTTCCAATAGTCATCAATCAAAACTTACCATCGGTCGATAACTTACCATCGGTCGATAACTTACCATCGGTCGATAACTTACCATCAGTCGATAACTTACCATCGGTCGGTAAAACAGAAAGTGACGTTAACCATCGGTCGGTAAAACAGAAATCTAACTAACCATCGGTCGGTAAAACAGAAATCTAACTTACCATCGGTCGGTAAAACAGAAATCTAACTTACCATCGGTCGGTAAAACAGAAACCTAACTTACCATCGGTCGGTAAAACAGAAATCTACATTACCGACGGTCGGTAATTTTCGAGAGTCAAAGTTTACCATAGATCGATAATTTATAGTACTAATACAATTTATTCTTCTCAGACTATACTTTATCAGCAATTTCAACCGCTTCTTTGAATTTCAACGATCCCCTCACTCGAAGGATTTTCGAATAACCTCAATTTAATTAATTAATAAATACCACCATTTATCCAGCTTGTAAGATAGAAGAAAATAAGAAAGGAAATAAATAAAGAAAGAAAATAAATAAAGATTTTGCTTACAAATACATATATTTATTCTCACTCCCTCCTGAATCCTCTCTATAAGCACAATAGACCTTCAATCTCTCGGCGTCCCAGGGTATAGCCGGCCTAGCAGGTTGCCCTAAAACAAATTGAGAGATTAATTGCGTCCAACTGGGAAAGTAAGACTTCCAGACCAGTCCTGAGGAACTGGGGACGTAACAATACACTCATATATACCATATTTAGAGGAAAAAACGCATCAGTCGTATAGAATTGTTTAACGAATACATATTAATTACTTTGGTAGCAGCGTACATATTTAAAATAATATAATTAACCATTTAGAGTATATACGTGTATGACTCGGGAAAAATAGAATAATAGTAATAAAAAATTAATATATATATATATATTAATACAAATAAAATATTTTGGTGGCAGCTAATTTAAAGAAATAATCCCACCGCGATAAAAAAAAAAAAAAAAAATATAATATATATATATCCCACCGCAAATACATATATACATATAAAACTAAATAACTTTAGTGGGAAATCTAACGCTTAAGGAAAAATAATAAAATTTTAGTGGCAGCGGTGTATTATATTAAAACAATAATCTCACCGCAAATGAATACACATATATATTCCATATACTCTAGCAGTAATCATAAGTACTAGTTATTACTCATGTAATCATATAATTTTAAGAATACATATATACATATATCTTATGCCAGGGATCATTATTTCAGACATAATGACGTCCCTTATCCTAATAATCTTGCTAAGTGAAGCATCCGCTTTAATTGGATTCGACTGCGGAGGACAAAACCTCAACGTCACTACAGTTTCTCTTCTTGACGTTGGCGAATGTGACTTAAAAATTCGAAAGCCAAATACATCTAGTGTCCATATCCAATTGTTACAACTATCTGACTACAGTCATACTGAAGTTATTCAGTGCAAGATCGAAATTTCAAGAACTATTTTCCATTGCGGAATGCACTCACACATCTCAGCCGTTCACAACGGAAAAGCCGACTATGTCCATGAAACCGGACATTCCCACTGCTTGCGTATGTTTCAAGACGGGAGTATAACACTCGCCGAATACGTTTTAATCCTTGGGATCAAGGTTAATCAAACGACGTACCGAAGCGTCACCCTTAGAGGACGATTGCAAGTCGACGGATATTGTAAAGGAGCGCAATATTCCGATCCATATGGAACCTGGGACAATGTAGTTGTCCAAGCCGCTGTAAAAATTACTTTGAAATCAGCCTACGTACCAGTGCAAATAAATACTGGAAAAATTAAATTAAGATCAGGAACGGTATGCAATCTTGCTGCCGGTTCTTGTCTAGACGCCGACGATGGATATACTTACTGGAAACCCGTGCCTACGGATACATGTAATTTTCAACGATACGATGTCCTTTATGAAGGACCAGCAAACAAGATCTTCGAAGACAGCTCTCACTCCGATTCTCCAGTAATATACAGCCTAGTAACTCAAGAAATTACCTTTGCTCTTATGAAGACTAAGGAACTTCCCCTGTGTGGATACACACTGCTATGCACGGAACATCCGAAATTATTCATCCTAGAAGTAAAGCCAGGAAATACGTTCGCGAAACAAGGAACCATCGCCGTTAATAATTTAGACATCTTTACATATATGAATTCCAAATTCGTATACATCGAAAAACACGTCAAACAGCAAATGACATCCCTATATAATAACGTCATTTCTCAAAAATGCGAACTAGAAAGACAAGTAATAACAAATGCTTTATCTTTCGCCGCTCTCCAACCAGATGAATTCGCCTACCGGCTGATGAAAGGCCCTGGATACATGGCCGTCACTGCAGGAGAAGCCGTCCACATAGTTAAATGTATTCCTGTGGAAGCAATAGCAAGAAGAACTGAAAAATGCTATACCGAACTCCCTGTTACTATAAGAAATAATACTTTCTTCTTAACACCTAAATCCAGAATTATCACGGAGCTCGGAAATGAACGAGAGTGCAGCATGGAACTACCCACCTTATACCGTATAGAGGATACCTGGATACAGCTTACACCTACGATTCAAGTCCGACAAGTATCGCCTGAACAATTTAAGCCTATGGCCTCTTTAACATGGAAGTATCTCACTCCCGGACCACTAGCCGTGAGTGGAATCTACTCCGAAGTCGATCTAAAAAAGTTAAGAGACCACATTATGTTTCCTGCCGAGAAACCAGCATTATTGAACACTGTAGCTCGAGGACTAACGGGCCGCAGCGTCAATACTGACGGAATATCAGTGTATAATTTACTTAATGAAGATTCTTTAAACAAAATAGTCGAGAGCACCGCCTCTCGAATCTGGAGAGGATTCGTTAACTTCGGATCTGCGACCGCTGGACTCGTTGGAATATTCATGATCATTCGTATAATCAAATTATTAATCGATACTATAATCCATGGTTATGCCTTGCATACAGTGTATGGTTGCAGCCTACATCTATTAGGAGCCGTATGGAGCTCCCTCGCAAATCTGCTGCTCCATCTGGCGAAAGAACCCCCTTCCCGGAGATCAAAGGAAACTAACGGACACCAATCGGACAACGACGGAACTAATGTCACAATCAATCCAACCGCGGAAGCAAACGCACCTCCAGAAATAATCACACAGCAACCTCGACCAGTTAAACCGCCGAGGACATCAAAAGCTAGCAACGCAGAAAACGCCGAAGAGGTGAATATTCAAAATCCTTACACTAACCTAAAGAATCGCTTGAACACAATAGATGAGAATATCTAACTCCCTCAAACAAAATCCTCTGAAAACTATCGGATTTTGTCTTCATTAGGGGGGAGGTGTTACGTCCCGCAACAAAATTTTTATTTTTATTTAAACACGCAAAAATTGCCTCTATAATATTTAAACTGTAATTCCACCGACGAACATATAAATCTTAATCCCACCGAGTAACATATTATTGTTAATATAATTAATGTTGTTAATTAAAATTCCATCGCGCCATCTATTGTCACCAATATTTCTTATTATAAAATCTCACCGCGCAATGTAATATCACCAATACTTATAGTACATTAATATCATTCCGCCGCGTGATATAATATTGTCAATATCTCCGAAAATAATCTTTCTCTGTTAGGAAGCTAGCTATACATAACATAACCTCACTTAGGAATGATAGAAATAATTTTAAGTCCTCATTTAGGAATGATAGAAATAATTTTAAGTATTTGCCCACATATAGTATCATCCGCATAAAAATTACCTACTTTACCGACAATAGGCAAAATCACCCACACAAAAGTTACCAACAGTCGATAAAATAAATTCCTACTTTACCGACAGAGTAAAAGTTACCGACAGAAAAATTACCGACGGAAGGTAAAATAAATTCCTACTTTACCGACAGAGTAAAAGTTACCGACAGAAAAATTACCGACGGTTGATAAGGAAGTTTTCTACCTTACCGACCGAGCAAAAGTTACCGACAGAAAAATTACCGACGGTTGATAAGGAAGTTTTCTACCTTACCGACCGAGCAAAAGTTACCGACAGAAAAATTACCGACCCATGATAACACAGTTACCGACGTTACCGACTGAGGATAAAGTCATTTCCTACCTTACCGACAGTGAATACTGTCCGTACCCACATTACCGACAGAGGGCAGCGCCATCTCTGGTGTAGCGATGATACTAAATTTACCGACATATAAGAGAATACCTCCTTTATTAATATGTAATCCTGATACACAAGAAATTTTACAAATCAAAAACCAAAAGACTTTATATACATATATATATTTTTGAACACGTCTCAGCACCGACTACACGTATATCTAATTATTTTGGGGCCTAAATTATATCAAAAATCATTGATTCCAGATTAACTCGAAAAATACTATAAATAAAAATCTTATGACAATTTTCCCTTAAGGAGCATAAAAAGTCAGACCGACACATGTATACATAATTATGAAAACTCCAATACTACTAATTTTATAAACGAAGTTTTAAAATATAATTTTCCGTATGCGATATTATGAGTCATCATCACATTCCAAACTAAGACTATGGAATATTCCGCTCGAATACTATTGCACAACATTACGCAACATGATGAAATAATTAACTTATTGTTAAGTAACAAAAGAATTTATTATTATTAAGCGTATGCAATAACTTCCATTTATATATTAATCCACAAAAAATCCGTTCAAGAGAACATTGCGCAACATAACAAAATAATTAACTTATTGTTAAACATTAATATTAAGTACATGCAATAATTTTTATTCAAGAACCTAATAGATATAAATATTAAAAATAAAAGCAAAGAATAAAAATTGTTGCACCATTTACTGAAATAATTTATAGTCTTTATATACTTATATCCCACCGCATAAATACTTATGTTAAAATAATTGTAATTATAATAATTATGATGTCAGAATTTATTAACAATATTTAAAAGCATTTTCCATAATAATACATAGAGACAAAAATGTACTTTCGAACGGAGCATGCTAGAAACTCCGTTGACATTTCTACAGCTAGAGCTTAAAAAACTACATTAGAAAATATATGCATATAAACTGCAAAGAAATTCTGATGGTCTAATAATTATTATAAAACTTATGTGTCAAAATACAATGCAACCAGTATAGCCGATTCTATACTGACCGCTCCGTCACCCCCACTCCAAATCTGAAGAGTCCCACCATCTACAAATTAAACTACGCCCAAACTACGCCCAATTCCTGCGGCAACGCCCAGCAGCGCGCGCATCTTCCCCACGCTCGTGCCAGCGGCGCGCGCAACCAGCCCGGAGAAGGGAACCAATGAGCGACCGCGCCGCCCACGCCGAGGCGCGCGCATCTTCCGAGGCGCGCGCATCCGTCACGTCAGCGGGAGCCAATCCCAAATCATTGCGCAACAATCACGTCAGAGAAAACCAATCACCCGTTGACAACGCGGCACATTCCTCGAGGCGGACGCATCTTTCGAGGTGCGCGCAGCCAGAAGCAGAGGAGGGAACCAATCACTGCTCGACTCCCTCCACGGAGAAGCGCATCTCCTACTATTGGGACCGTGTGCAAAACTGGGACTGACGACTATATAAACCCGTGCAGAGCGGTCCTCCTCGCATTTGGCCCAACGATCTTCACAGTGTTACCTCCGGCATTTGGCCCAACGATATTTACAGTGATAACTTGGCATTTGGCCCAACGTTTTCAACACTTAACTACTGGCATTTTGCCCAACGATATTCACAGTGTTAATACTTATATCTCTGAGATTTTGTACGTGTATTCAGTTAATAAATTCAGTGACTATTGAACATTGAGTTTCTCAATCAAACTCCTGGACTGCAACCTCCATCCCGAACTGTCACTGAGGTAGACGGTATCCAGCGGAAGGAAGCAGCATCCACTCATCAGCCTAGTGAAGGGAAGCAGCCTTCACACACTAGGACATTTCAGACACTGGTAAATATCCGGCCACTTGTCATTAATCTAACCTTTAATTTCTACTAACAACTAAATTCAGTGAAACAGTGCGCGACAATTCGGGAACCTTACCTTTGATTACCCGTATTCCTTAATCCAGTTATTCAACTTAGTAAATATCATTTCCAATTGGAAAATTTATCTGGGACTTATTTCTTTGATAAGACGACGCGATAGACAGTGAGCGAGTGCGAAACTGCAGCGGCAGGTCGAACCCAAGTCTGGCTCGGTGGAAAAATAATTATCTTGAGGAATTTATTCCCATGATAGAGGTTGTTTCTCAACCTAGAGCTGGTGAGGCAATAGAAAAAATAAGCGGCCTCCTGTCAATCGACGTCCGAGTAGGCGAAAATACAGTTTTCGATTAATAGGCAATTATCTTGAGGGATTTATCCCAATGATAGAAGTTGACCTTTTGATCTTGGATTGAATTTAGCCTTAACTTCAAAATACGAGATACATCCCAGGATTTAGAGACAATACACTGGCTTAGTTTATAACAATTTGAATTATTATCACTACTTGCAATTATAACCTAACCTTACGAGGTTAATACTAAGCCAGCCGTATGATAGGTGGATACCTTGTCAGCGTATCCAAACTCCTGATTTTTCCTCGAATCCTCTTTCGATTTTCAGAGAATCAAAATAAAATAAGAATTTATTTGAAACCAAGATAACACATTAACATTTCAAACAAATAAATTCTCGATAATCCTAATTTACCATCAGTTGGTAATTTTTCCAATAGTCATCAATCAAAACTTACCATCGGTCGATAACTTACCTTCGGTCGATAACTTACCATCGGTCGATAACTTACCATCGGTCGATAACTTACCATCAGTCGATAACTTACCATCGGTCGGTAAAACAGAAAGTGACGTTAACCATCGGTCGGTAAAACAGAAATCTAACTAACCATCGGTCGGTAAAACAGAAATCTAACTTACCATCGGTCGGTAAAACAGAAAGTGCCGCTAACCATCGGTCGGTAAAACAGAAACCTAACTTACCATCGGTCGGTAAACAGAAATCTACATTACCGACGGTCGGTAATTTTCGAGAGTCAAAGTTTACCATAGATCGATAATTTATAGTACTAATACAATTTATTCTTCTCAGACTATACTTTATCAGCAATTTCAACCGCTTCTTTGAATTTCAACGATCCCCTCACTCGAAGGATTTTCGAATAACCTCAATTTAATTAATTAATAAATACCACCATTTATCCAGCTTGTAAGATAGAAGAAAATAAGAAAGGAAATAAATAAAGAAAGAAAATAAATAAAGATTTTGCTTACAAATACATATATTTATTCTCACTCCCTCCTGAATCCTCTCTATAAGCACAATAGACCTTCAATCTCTCGGCGTCCCAGGGTATAGCCGGCCTAGCAGGTTGCCCTAAAACAAATTGAGAGATTAATTGCGTCCAACTGGGAAAGTAAGACTTCCAGACCAGTCCTGAGGAACTGGGGACGTAACAACGGACTCTGTGCCGCTGTGACGTGACGTCTTGCACATCGAAACTTGTCGTAGAGCACGGGACGCGCTCTTTAAGGACCGACTGACACATAGTATGATAACTCTGGTTTAGTATAATATATTAGAGGAATTATTTTATAATAATAAAACTAAACCAGCAGGCACGGTATCCATCTTATATTTAAATATCCCTACACACCCTTCCTTACCACGTCACTGCATGTAAGGTAACTATCTAATAATTTTCTCTTATAATAAATGAAGAGTCGCGATTTCAGAATCTGTCCTGTCTCTTTCTTTAAACCGGTCACGAAACTTTAGATTTACGCGGTACATCCTTTGTTGACAGGTGACCCCTCGAAATTTCCATCGTAAGTATTAGATGCCGCGAAATAATTTCAAATTATCCTTTCAATAAAACAAATTTAAAATTTAAATTATTTCAATAATAGATGGTTAGCGCCCGACGACCAGATCCAATAACTCGCCGCGAATTTCCCTTACAAAATCCAGGTGTAACCCGGCGGGAAATATTTAGACAGCGGTTATTACGAGATCGCCCCTCCGTCGCTCGTCAATTATTTATAGATAGGGACGAGATTCCTACCGGAATAGCAAGGGCCGCAACCGACCACGAAGACACACTCTTCGACCTCTCCTTCGCACCCTTGCCCCCGGAGCTTAACCCCGAAACCACCGACGGCAATCTCCCTGCGATACCAGCTAGCGCAGAGTCCGAGGAAGAGGAAATTGAATCTGCGGAATCGGACACATCAAGCGACGCGTCCACAATAATTATTGATTTGGAAGACCGAACGGACGGAATTCCCTTGGGACTGCTCCGCGCTTGGGAGCGAAACGGGGAAATAAGGAGGAGCCCAGCGACGTTGGATCGACGGGTCCAAACTTCACCGCCGCCTAGCCTCCCACGAACCCCAGACTCTTTTCCGGGGTATTCGCCGCCAAATTATTCTCCTGTCTTGCCTGGAGAAGTGGATTTAGATTCCACAAATATCACTCCAAGTGAAGAGGACTTTATAGATTACGAAATTAACCAGCTTCTTGATTATTTAGATAGCGAAGAGTTCCTCGATTCTATTGTCGAACCATAAAATCCTAAATAACTTTTAACTATACATATATATAAATATATCCAATACATATATATAATTTAATTTCACTAAAATTACCTTACAAACTAATGTAGAAGAACGAGGAAGGATAAAATAAATAAAAAGGAAAAAATAGAATTTATAATTAATAAATTTGCATATTTATTTGTCAACCTTAAATACCTCCGAAAAGAAGCGTCCTATAGATTGTTACGTCCTATTCGATCGTTTATTCAACGATTCTGCAGGGCGCACCGTGCAGGGACGAACAATATTATATCTCTCTATTTTGTTTTTCAGGGCAACCTGCCACGCCGGCTATACCCCGGGACGCCGAGAGATTAGGATCTATAGGACGCTTCTTTTCGGAGGTATTTTAAGGTTGACAAATAAATATGTAGATTTATTATGTTATAAATTTCTATTTTTTCCTTTTATTTATTTTATCCTTCCTCGTTCTTCTACATTAGTTTGTAAGGTAATTTTAGCGAAATCAAATTATGTATGATATATGTCATCGACTGTATCTAAGAATTCTTCGCTGTTCAGATAATCCAGAAAATGATTAACCGCTTGGTCCGCCAAGTCTTCTTCTGCTGGGGAGATATCCACGGGGTCAAACCCGAATTCTCCGGGTCTAACCGGGGAATAATCTGGGGTCGAATAATCCGAAAATGAGGCCGGGCTATCGGGGCGACGGGGAGACGTTTGGACCTGCCTGTCCCGTCTTATTTCGGCATTGGCCTCCCAGGCTCGAAGTAATCCCCGTGGTATTCCAGCAGTAAGGTTATCCGGGTCGAGGACAATCGTGGAAGCAGTTGAGCTGACAGAGCAACTGTCTGACGATTCCTGTTCTTCTTCCGGTTCTTCTCCAGCCGGTATCGCTTGGTGTTGTCTGCTGTTCTCGGGGTTTAGTTCGGAGGGCAAAGGGGCAAATGAAAGGTCGTGTGGGGTGTTTTCACGATCATTGACCGCTCGAATTATCTCGCTCGGAATTTCATCTCGGTCTACGTATAAATGGTAAGGAACAGTACGTCGGTCTCTCAACAGACGCTGTCGGAAATACTCGCGACGCCTTATACCCGCCCGATGGAAGGGGATCTCGCGACGGAGAACTGGATCGATGCGTAATGCGTTTACCATCTATTATTGAAATAATTTAAGTTTTAAAATTTGTTTTATTGAAAGGATAATTTGAAATTATTTCGCGGCATCTAATACTTACGATGGAAATTTCGAGGGGTCACCTGTCAAAGAAGAATGTACCGCGTAAATCTAAAGTTTCGTAACCGGTTTAGAGAAAGAGACAGGACAGATTCTGAAATCGCGACTCCTCATTTATTATAAGAGAAAATTATTAGTTAATTACCTCACATGCAGTGACGTGGTAAGGAAGGGGGCGTAGGAATGTTTGAATATAAGATGGATACCGTACCTACTGGTTTAGTTTTATTATTATTAAATAATTCTTCTAATATATGATACTAAACCAGAGTTATCATACTATGTGTCAGTCGGTCCTTAAAGAGTGCGTCCCATGCTCTACGACGAGTTTCGATGTGCAAGACGTCACGTCACAGCGGCACAGAGTCCGTAAAGAAAATTCCTCTAAAGAAAATTCTTCGCGGAAACGGCAGAGGGGTAGGGTAGGCTACCCAATGCACATCGATTGACAAGTCGAAAGCGACAATTCACTCTTGTGGATAAAACCAAAGACAGACTGAGCGTTTAACGTTCAAAGGCAATCAACGTACTCGTGTTATCGGAAGGAGAAGACGTTGGAATTGTATGAAGGTAAGTTGTTGACTATTATGTATAATAAAATTCTTCAATATGTCATGCAAAAATAATAATAATAATAATAATATTCGGTTGATGGTTGCAGATCACGAGAGATGAAAAAGAAAATATTGAATAATTAAAACGAGTACTTACCCAAAAGTACTGCTGTCAGGATATGCGATGAATCTCCGTGGAGGACGGTCTGCCTCGGCGATGTCCCTGTAGGAGAGTCGGAGGAACTGGTGACAAATGATTGGCAGAAGACCCAAGTGATGGTTCAAAGACACTTTATTTTCTTAAAGTATACTATAATATTCGACTGCTCTCTAGACTAAGTTCTTAGTCCGGAAAAATATCCTGCGACTAAGTTCTTTTTCGACTCGAAAATGTTCTATAATACGCTCGTGATCGCTTTAGTTGTTTTCTTCTCGAGAGCTCCAGGTCAAATGCTAGGTGATGTTGTCTCAAGAGCGTCGGGTCAAATGCTAGGTGATGTTGTCTCAAGAGCGTCGGGTCAAATGCACGGAAGACTGAGCTGCGCTCCCTGAGGTACCCTCTGGTCCCTACTCCGTGCCGGCTATCCGCAGTGGTAGGAGAATGCGGCGCTCCCGGGCGTAGGCGGCTCGACCGCCGCTTGCCGCTATAGCTGTCCTTCTTCTTCGAGCGCGCTATGACGTAGTGGCCGCGCTCTTGCGTGGGGATAGTGGGGACGACGGAGCTGTCAGTATTGTCCATGCATCGAGCTCGTTAATTCATTTTACAAAAGGTAAGGCTTTTACAATAGGTTTTTAGTCACCAGAATTTTAATAATTTGCATGCATATATTTTTTAATATAGAATCTCAACCTCTTTCAATAGAAGTGTGAATGATCGTTCTAGCATGTTCCGTTTAGAATTGATTTTTAACTTTCTTTATATTAATTATATAGTTCTAGTTAACAATGTTATAAACAAATTCTGGTGTTATAAACCATTATAATTACAATTTGCTATATAATAATTATATGATATATATATATGTATGTGCATATAGGTGCATGGTCTAGATAGTTGTTAATAATAATTGTGTTACATTATAATATAAAAGTGTATTAATTATTCTTTTTATTATTCAGCTCTTGGAACAAAGGATGTGGCGAGCTGTTTTATCACCGGATGCAGGTGTTCGCCGTGCCAGGCAGTCGCGCCAGGCAGTCGCGCCAGGCCTTATCTTATCGCTGAGTGAGCTCATGTGCAGCTGCACCGGATGAAGCTCGGAGGGTCGCTTATCTTTTGGTGAGTGAATTTATAACGCTTTATAAATCGATTTAATAATTTCATTTATTCATATATTCCTTACTTGTTAATTGTATAGAATATATATATACATATATATACTTATATATATTGTTTGTAAAAGTTAATAAATGTAATTGTTAAAAATTTTATCTTCATTATTTTATTAATTAAATATGTATTATACATATTGTTATTTCCTTTTTGAAGGCTTGAAAGTTTGCTAAAAAATGTATTACTGTTGGATCTTGTTGGTTAATGATATGGATTAATTTATTATATAATATATATATATTCTTTTGTAATTTATAATTTCGTAATGATTTATTACTCTTGCAATAAGAAGGCGCTCCTTATAATATTCATACATTATATATTCGCGAGTCCCTTTCGCATTAAGACTCGGCACGGACGTCGAAAACATTAGGGGAGATAACAAAGTAATAGGGGAGATAACGCGGTACGCTGGACTTAGCCTTGTGCTCTTATAAGGAGACTTATTATTCGTTTCAATAATAAAATTATGCATAATGAATTTTATAAGACCATACATTCATTATTATTATTAATATGTATATTTATTACCTTGTATTATTATTATTTAAACTTTATATTTCATGTGTGTTATATATGTGTAAATTTTTGTTATAACAAAATTTATTTAGTAGTTATATAGATTTATAATTCTGCACATAGTGAAGAGTTATGAGCTTTATTTTGCATTATTGGTTTTATTAAATCAGAATCTTTATTATTTATAGTTATTAATAATTTAAATAATTTAATATATTTGTCTTATATAGTTATTATATTTTTCAGATATTTTGTAAAACGACATTCTATACAGAAGATATTCGAGGGTGCATATCATTTATAGCTTGGCTGTATTTTAATCGACAATATAGAACGTTTATTAGACTATTGTCGGAGCGGATTAAAATACTCACATATGATCATCTGGCCATGACTTATTAACTCTATGCACCTCTAATTGCGGATAAGTTTTTGATATTTTGAAATATTTTAATATTATTTTGAATGTGCTTGACTTGATAACTTTCGGTCATTTATTAAATATATTTATATTAAATAATGTTGAGCTTTCACATAATGAAAATGGTTTATTATTTGGTTATCATTGCTTACTTATTATATTTTAATTGTATATAAAATTTTGCAATTAAATAATCAAAATGAAAAATATATGTATTATTTGGCAATAATGGGTGGATAAGAAATTAGATTTTATATAATTTATTATTATGTAGTGAAATTTTATTTGAATAACTATATAGAATATACGTATATGAAAAGAGATTTTTATAATGTATTAATTATTATGTTCTTACGCTTAGAGTTTAAATGTGTTATTATTTGAATTTTTTCTTATTTGTCTAGGTTGCATATATAATATATATATATGTTGGAAAGGATATGGACCAATGGATTATTCACGGACAACAGACAGGCTTAAACCATATAAGAATATGCAGCATTGAAAGGATTTTGAGGAATCTGTGCGAATTATTTCGGAAGTTTATTTGGTAAGTTTATTATTTTGATAAGTTAATTAATGAATTAAAGGTTTTATTTAATTATATCATATATTTATAAAATATATATTATATATATATATATATATATAATATATGTATTCATGTATAATATTATGTACCTTTAGTATTTTAATGCATTATCTTTTAAATTTTTATTAATAACTACATATGTATTTATACTAATAATGAGGGTGACAAGTCTGTCCGAGCTTGTTTCGCGGTTTAATTCTTATTAATTTTTACATATGGTATTACGTATAGCGCTGTCTCTCTCACTCGCGCGAGTCACCCGATAGTGCGGTCTCTCTCACTTTCACGTACTACTACCTATTGAGGTCTCGTGTATAAATTTCGATAGATGCAGTCGGTTAATTATATATTTGAGGAGGCATATTTGTGGTTTGTTATTGAAATATATTTCTAAGGAATTTTATTAATAAATATATTTTTATTTTTCCGTATAGTGTTTTCGTTAGGTGATGAAAATATTGGGACACCCGGTGGACAACCAAGTGGAGGCTATGTTTATAGGGTGACTTATTATTCTGCATGCAGCAAAGAGTTACGTATAAAATTTTATTCATAATAATTTCTTGACATTTCTTTATTATTTAGTTATTGTTTAGTAATTATTATTTAATTTAATATATTTATTGTTGAAATTTAATATATTAATATTTGATTTATTATACTTCTTTTACTATTTGATTTCTTTTACTCCTATATAATTATATACATTTATAAAATATTAAACCTTTTTAATATAGTAATTTTGATCAATCAAACTTTTATAATGATAATAGATTTTTGTATAGATTGATTTTTTAGTATATTTTTGTTAAGTTAATTTTTCATACGGCCAAATATTATTTGATTATTATTTTCAGTTACTGGGACTTGGAATTCTTGCTACTTATTTATAACAAGCTGTCTTACGTTATTAGGAAGAGGATAAATATTATATATATAGGATCATAAAAAGTGTGTAAGTATGTATTATATTTTGGATGGTTTATTTAATAATTTCTATAGTAGATTTTCTTATACATTTATTATATTTTTCAGGTATCAAGACTCTGAGGAAAATTACTTCCTGATAGTGAACATATATATTTACGGGAACTCAATGAGGACCAAAAATTAAAATAATCTAGGATTTTTAAAGGAAATTCTTGCTTGATTAATTATATTTTATTCATCAATTATATTTTATATATATATTTTATTAATTATACTTTATTAAGAAATGTTTAGATCATTAATTTCTAAAAGAAGCTCGTTACTTTATAAAAGATTATTATTTGGTGATTATTGGCCATTTACATTTTGTAATTAAATAGTCAAAGTTAAATGTTATTCAATAATAATTAGAGTTTTATACAGACATATTAGGCCAATGGTATTAATGTACAATAAAGATTTATTATAACGCTTAGAAAAATATTTATTCAAGGAAAATTTATTAATTTTGTTTCTCATGAATATAAAAAATATATATATATATTGTTAATTATTTTATTACGGATTATAATTACTGATTTTTAAAGCGTATTGTTTTAGTAACAATTATTATTCATGGGTATTAATTTTTGTTTGACTTGGTACATTTATTTTGTTACGTCCCGGGATGTCGCGGCTCTAAAAGAGAATTCGGACGTCGCGGGGCTCGATCGCTTTTTCGGGTCAAGCGAACCTATGCGGCTCTTCCCGGGGATACGTGCGATCTGAAGCGCTCGGAATTATTGTTCGGGCTCGGAGTCAGTGGACTCTTCGTCGGGGTACACGATAGGGATGACTATATTACCGTCTTGAGTTACTGGATGATTAGCAGGGTGTAGCCAATAGTCTAGAAGTCGCTCAGGGCACTCGGGGCATTCGTCGCTAATCCTGATGCTGCTTAATCTACTTCCACAGGAGTAACACCCGAATCCGATGGGTTCGCCAATTATAAGTCTATGTTTCGTCACGTAATTATACCGTAGACGCTCTTCAGCGGGCAGGGAATAATAACAGAATGCGCACAGAGCGGCTCTAGTTTGATTATTCGCGAAACCGCAAGCTTTCTGGCAAAAGCTCAGGGAGAGATCGGGGGTATTAAGGGGGGTCTGAGTGATCCGATCACGAAACACGCGGGATCGCATCGGGGAGGAGCGATTTTATCGGGTGAAATCCGATTTTCCAGGGATTTTCTTAAAAGTAGGTCTCGGTTGGGACTAAGTCCCTTTAACGCAGCGTCGGTTTAAAGGGATTCGGGAAAGTAGGTCACGGGGTAATTGGGTCAATTTATGTAGGTCACTGGGTCATCGCATTAAATCCCAAAATAAAATTAGGTCACTGGGTCAGTGGGTCATCGCGTTAAATCCCAAAATAAAAATTAGGTCACTGGGTCAGTGGGTCATCGCGTTAAATCCCAAAATAAAAATTAGGTCACTGGGTCAGTGGGTCATCGCGTTAAATCCCAAAGTTGAAAATAGGTTAGTAGGTCGTTGCGTTAAATCCCAAAGTTGAAAATAGGTTAGTAGGTCGTTGCGTTAAATCCCAAGCGTCGGATTAAATCCCAATTCATAATTTCGTTAATTACAGCTTAAGGAGAGGACCGCGGTCATTTATCACTATGAATTCGAATTGTTGTTATTATTATTATTAATATTTGGCTATTATTCGCGGAATAGAGCCGGTATTCGCGGTAATTCGCGGAGATAAGGCCGGGGATTTAATACAGAGAGACTCGATTGACCACTGGAATGTACCGCGGCGCCGAAGGGTCGGGCTAAGATCGTAAAAGTGAAACCTTATACAAAAACACGATGGGCCTGGCAAAAAGTCGTGACTTGCACAAACAGGAATTTTCAACCGTCACTTACCTCCAAGATGGCTTCGCTTCATTTCCTTTCAAAGATTAATTTCCACGTGGCCTGGCCGCGTTGATTAATCAGGCTGCACTGGTAGGCGGGGATCGCGGCGCTCCACGCGGGTCTCCGGGATGAACGGAAGCGGGTTGATGCGGCTGGTTATCAACGTCGATGGGGATGAGTCGTTCTGGCCACTTTATTAAGCACGTGGTTTTATTTGCACTCGCGAATAATTGTTCGTATTCTTTATCGTAGTGGTTTGTTTCTACGATATCGATATAATTGGTGGACGCGGCGTAGTAATGTCTCGCTATCATCCGACGGAGTTGATTTTTCCTACCGGCACGGCGTGTTTTAGGCATTGTAGAAAATTAAAGTCATATTCGGATTTTCTGTAGGCGTCGAGCGGCTTGTCCTCTCTGAGCCGTCACTTCAAATCAGAAATGATTGACTATGCTTCGGATTTTCTGTAGACGTCGAGCGGCTTGTCCTCTCTGAGTCGTCACTTTGAATCAGAAGTAATCAATTATGCTTCGTATTTTCTGTAGGCGACGAGCGGTTTGTCCTCTCTGTCGTCACTTCAAATACGACAACTCGATTTAATTGTTATAATTTAGTAGCACGTGCCTGGTTAAGAATATCTGTATATTAACGTCGCGTCGCGTGGGATGTGGATTTATTGAATTAGGATTCTTTTGAATGATCACGAAGTTTAGCACACACTAATATATATTTCTAAAATAATACACAAAATGTAATATATTTAAACTAGCACTTAGATTCGAGAATGAATTTATAATGAATTTGGAATTTGAGTTAAGATTATGATATGGAATTAGAGTTAGAGTCCAGCTTAGGACTTGTCGGTTCGGTGTCGCGAGTTAGACTGCTTGAGTCTGGGCCCGCTCCGAGGTCCCTCGATTTCGGCGGCTCGACTGCTGCGGCGGTCGAAAGTGGGGAGCTTGGAGAGAGAGGGGCCCTAGCTGAGCGCCATCTCTAGGCGCTTGGCGGAGGCTTAAATCTAACGCAGTGCCGCGCTTGGCCGCTAGTCGGAGTTCGGTGTCATAGCGCGCCTTGGCGCGCTTTTCAAATGCGCTGAAAGAAACTTAGAAGATTTACATGAAAGTTCGTGGAAAAATCAGGCGCGGGATGTAACAATTTATTGTTTTATATTCTTATATGTACGTAGAATATTAACTTTATAACTTTCCTTTTGTTATTGATGATTCTTTGTAAATTTTCGTATTAATATTTTATGTGGCTCACTTTCGGAGCATTTGTTAACATTTTTACTGTAGATATTTATTACAAAATATTAATTAATTATTTGATTTTCAGGTTTCAAAATTTATAATCGCTGCATCTCTTTTATGACAACCGAACATACTGTTTATTAAAAAGATACGCATGGGCTCAAAATCATTTATTAATAGAATTTAGGTGAGTATCGTTTGATAAAATATTTTGATTTATGTCTTTTCCTTTGTAGTAAGCGCATATACACGCATAGGGATATCCTTTTTTGGTTATATGTGATAACTGAATAATGTGAATATTGAGTGAATATCTATATATATTGGTTACATATAATATAAAGTGGATTTATAGTGATTATATATAATTACAAGTAAAGATTATATAAGATACGAAATTCTTTATACTATTCTTTGAAACAAATTATATTTTATTTGTTAAGAATTATTTAAATCATTTTCCTTTTAAAAGAAGCTTGTTATTTTACAAAGGATTATTATTTAATCGTTACTGGTCATCTGTTTTTACATTTTAATTTTATAATTAAATAATCAAAGTAAATATATTTATTATTTGATAATAATTAAACTTTTATATATATATATATGTGTTTTTCATTGTTTATTGATTTATGTCTTTATTTGTCTAAATACTAATTAATTATATTATTTTCAGGTTTCGGGATTTATGGCTATGGAAGTTTTCCCATGCCAATTTTACCAGAAGAATGTAAAGGAACGCACAAGAGGCTATAAGACCAGTTACCGACGGATTTGTTCGTATACCAATTTATACGAAGTCTTGTTGCAAATGTTTTTGACGGTTACATTATTTAGAGTGATTTGCTGAGAGTTTTTCTTGATAATAAAATTTCGAATAAATTTCTTTTCTTAGTAAAGTTAATTATTAAGATAAATATCATTATATACGACCAGTACCAGTACTGCTAATTCATTGTAATATTTTTCTGGCTATATACCACATCAATCAATGTATTGTATTAATATGAGATTATGGCGAATATATATATAAATATATATATATATATATATAGTATTTTGCTATTGATTTATGAAATTTCATAAGCGATTTTAAGGTGATTGTGTGGGGCTTTTGCAGCTTTATTAAAATTGCATAAATAATAATTATATATATATTGAAATTCTTTTACGATTATTATAAATGACTGTTTCAAAGAGCCTATTACTTTTTCTTGATTGATAGATGTGTATAAGTCCAGCTTTCGATTAGTACTGGTGGTTACTAGTATTTTGACTACATGAGAACTGATTATTATTAAATTGATGTATATATATATTGATTATATATAATATTATGACGCAAATATATAGTAATTATATATAGTATCGCGCAAAGATTATATAGGATGAGAGAATAAGTAGGGATTATACTTTTATAAGTAAGATTTTAAATTTTTTTGTTGCGGGACGTAACAAGATCCTAATCTCTCGGCGTCCCAGGGTATAGCCGGCTTAGCAGGTTGCCCTGAAAAAGAAATAGAGAGATATAATATTGTTCGTCCCTGCACGGTGCGCCCTGCAGAATCGTTGAATAAACGATCGAATAGGACGTAACAACAAACATTAAAATTTTTGGTGGCAGCGGTGGGATTTGCCAAAAAGGATCTAAGCTTCTGAGAGGAAATTAAGTGTTTGACGAATAAATTTTTATAAAGTATCTAAATCCATTATGCAGACTCGATCAAGCTCGACGAGCTCTGTAGCCACAGGGGCTACAAGGAAACAATATACAGCAGAGGAAACCGAAATCCTCATGCAAAAGGTAAACGAAAAGGAGAAACAGTTAAAAGAACAGGCTGAGGCCTTGCAAGTCAAAAACGAACATCTGATAAAAATGCAAGAAGAAATGAATCGAAAGGAAATGGCCGCAAGCCAAGAACAACCAGCTGTAGAGCAATTAATGGCTTCTATGCAAACGATTACCAATTATATTGAGAGGATTAATTCAAGGCTCATGAATCTAGAGACCTCGCAAAGAGAAGAAAGATATGTTTCACATGAAGAACGAACATTTTCTCAACCGACATCCCAACATTTTGATATCGCGGACCAACCTTCCCCGATACGCCTTGTTACGTCCCGCAACAAAAATTTTAAATATTACTTTGTAGTATAACATCAAGAATTTATCATCTTATATAATTTTTAAATATTACATATATTCACTATAAATTCATATCACTATATATATATTATATATAATTTGCCGATATTCATATTATCTAGTTATCCTATATAACTAAAAACCTAGTAAACTACCAGTGCTAACCGAATAGCTGGATTTACAGAAATATGTTAATCGAATAAAATTAATATATTTCAACTTTATTCAGGAAAGAAATAGATTTGAAATCGTGTTATTAAAATTATTTTGAATAATGCAAACTGTGTTAAAAGCGTTCGCGACAAAATTCATATAAATCATTATATGAAAGTTAGCAGAAAATTTATCATTTCAAATATCTATTAATATATATATATGTAACCAAAAATCTAGGAAAATATACTATATTACACCTGCAGTAATCATGCATGCAAAATAATTATACATTTTAAATTAATTACAGAAAAGTGAACATAACTGTTATATAAAACACTATAATAATTAATTCCTTTAGTCAAAAAGAAGACAATTTAAAATTCTATTTTTAAATTCAAGCAATTTATATTGTTAGAGCAAAAATATCGTAACGGAAAATACGTTCATATAAGTACATATACTTACTACACTGTAAAATCCCATAAAATTCCCTTTACAATAATATACAGAAATATTTATGGACCAATCAAGCACCTCATAAAACATAACCCTTCTCCTGGAAATTATAAAATAATGTTAGAAACAATTTATTTAAAGACTAAGTAAAAACACTTTTAATTATAAAATAATACTTACCTAAAATCTTTTAACGATTGATCTTATCGCCCTATACGGATCACTTCGATGGACGATGTAACTGGACTGCCGTAAGTGGGATGCGGCTATTGCAAATTTTGAAACCTGGGAGAAATATAATTAAATTAATATTTGGATGAATCGAGACATAACCTGTTGGCAAAAATGCCAACAAATATCCTGAAAGCAAGTCTAAACAGAAGGAATATTAATATAAAAGATTAATAAAAAATTATCAATAATAAAAGAAAATTTATAAAATTAATTTTGTGCTCCAAAACAGTGTAAAAACATTTTGTAAAAATTACATTATCTAATTAGAACCAACATATCATAAGTATCTGCAAACGATGAAATTCATTTGTACAAGAGAAAAGTAACTCAAAGAATTTGTTGCTCGTTTTAAACTATTAAAAATCGACACTTTGTCGGCACAAAGCTTAAAATACTATATATATATATATTCACTATTAGAAAGTAATTTTTCTCAGAGTCTTGATATCTGAAAATTATAATAAAAGTATAAGAAGAGTTACTATAAAGATTATTGAGTAACCCATTTAAAATATAATTCATACTTACACACTTTTTATAACCCTATATAAATATATATATATATATATATATATATATATATATCCTCTTCCTAACGATATAAGACAGTTCGTCATAAATAAGTAGCAAGAATTCCAAGTCCTAGCAGCTGAAAATAACAATCCAATAATATTTGGCCGTATGAAAAATTAACTTGACATAAAATACATAAAAACATTAATCCATATGAAATCTATTATCATTATAAAAATTTTTAGTTAATCAAAACTAATGTATTAATGTAATTAAAAAGGTATAATATTTTACAGATGTGTATAATCCTATAGTAATGAAGAAAATCAAATAGTAAAATAAGTATGATAAATCAAATATTAATACACTCAATTTTAACAACAAATATATTAAATTAAATAATAACTACAAAAGGAAAAATTCAGTAAGAATAAAATTTTTATACATAACTCTTTCTGCATGCAGAATAATAAGTCACCCTATAAACATAGCCTCACTCGGTTGTCCACCGGGTGTCTCAGTATTTTCATCACCTAACGAACACGCTATACAGAAAAATAAAATATATTTATTAGTAAAATTTCCTTTGAAATACATTTCAACAATAACCTACACGTGAATTCATATTCAAAATACATTACTCAATTACAAATATAAAAATTCATATATATATATATATATATAAACAAATATACTTACCGTATAGATGTTTTGCGTGGCAGCCCTATTGAATAATTAAAAGAGGCTCACTTCGTACACCCATTATCTACGGAAAACCCATAGGCTTGTGCCTTTCCAATTATATGTATATATATATACATATGTAAAAACCTACATAAAGGAAAATCATATTTTAATAAATCGATTAATAGTAAATAATAACGCCAACAATACTTACTAAGCCTTCTCTAACATATAATAAAGCATAATCGAATGGTTAAACCGATCGAGACTTATACGTGAGACCTCAATAGGTAGTACGTGAAAGTGAGAGAGACCGAACTATCGGGCGGCCCGCGCGAGCGAGAGAGACAGCGCTATACGTAATCCCGTATGCAAGAATTAATGAGAATTAAATCGCGAAACAAGCTCAGACCAACTTATCACCCTTGTTATTAATATATATATATATAATTATTAATAAAAATAACAAGGTGAGTTGGACACACAAAATTTGTAGTCATAAAAAACATGAAATATATTCTTATATACTTTTAATTATTCATACAAGCATATGTACTCTAGCTACCTAAATACAATAATTTTCTTTCTTTATTAACGACAAACCTAAAACTATAGGTAAATGCGAATAAAATATGATTTTATATGCGTGAATTAATAAGTCGGTCAGGCGGTCAAGGCTAAGGATGTGCGGTGCGTTATCTACTGACACGCGTCAATGTATCTTATCTCCCTTGATACTTACGGCGTTCATGCACTAGACTTCAGACCAAGGAGACTTAGAAATAATATTCTTTTAAAATCAAGGCGTGAAATAAATTTCGGACCGACCTTTTTGCTTTGACCATTAACACGCATGGTTATTAATAAATATATATTGTAATATGTTTTACTAAGTTATTAAGTTGTAAATCGTAGGAGAATACGTTACACATATACATACGAAATTTAAAAGGCGAATTATAAGAACAATATAACCGACAATAAAACATAAATTTAACGACGTAAAAGATATGTCAAAATAAATTAAAAGGATTAGAACATAAAATTGAAATCCAACAAATGTACAATCTTATAAAATTTAGTAAAACATGGTTTAGTACGTACGAATAATCGAGCTAAATTATAAATCTTCTTATATGTGCCAAAGGCTAAGGCTAAGCCGAACGCAGTGCGTTATCGGTTGGCGCGTGCCAATAATCTTATCTTCCACTATGTCTCAACATACGCGCCCGAGTCTAGAGACAAAGAGGACTCGAGAATAATCGAATATTATAAGAAGCACTTTTTATTGCGAGCGCAATATTCATAAGATTATAAAATTGTTAAAAGAATATATATATATATAATCATACGCCAAATGAGCCTGGATGTTTAATAAAAATTAAGAAGTAATAAGGTTCAAATAAACTCTTATTTTTTTTTGACATGAAAATATTAATACACACTAAATTATTATAAAATAAATTTTGACAAGACAATAAAAAACTATAACTATAAAATCTTACAACCAATATATATATATATGTATATATCCTACATAGTAAGTAGCAGAGCTACATGAATTGTTGCAAGCAAAATTATTAAATCGTCCTATAAAATAATAAGAATAAAATTATTCACCAAGAGATAAGCGATCCTCCGAGCTTCATTCAGTACAGTTGTACATGGGCTCATTTAGCGATAAGATAATAGACCCGGCACGACCGCCTGGTATTACGGCCATCCGCTACAACAGAATTAATTCGATATATCGAACCGTAATAATTAGAACACTTCTATACCACCTAATTATTATTAACAATTATTTCTTCTATGTTAAGCTACTATATATATATATATCCACACACATATATATATATATCTATATGTGTATTATAAAGTGATTGTAATTATAATAGTTTATGACACCAGAATTTACTAATTATAAAAAATTTATTATAAGCGGAATTTTAAGACAGCTTTTGAACGGAGCATGCTAGAAGAACCGTTCACATTTCTTTCGCATTTCCTAAAGGAGATCTAAGATTCTACATTAGAAAATGTATACAAATAACGAGAATTCTGGTAGCTAAAAACTATTGTAAAATTTTATAAATTAACAAACCAACGCACGGATAGCCCATTCCCCCTCCACGCAAAAGCGCAACTCCTACGTCACAACATGCGCCAAAAGGAAGGGCAGCTAGAGCAGCAAATAGCAGCCAAGCAACCTACGCTTAGAGCTCCCGTTCCCCTACCACTGACTCCTGGAACAAAGTAGGGATCAGAGGATACCTCAGGGAGCGCAACTCAGTCTTCCGTGCATTTGACCCGACGCTCTTGAGACAACATCACCTATCATCTGACCACCAGCTCTCTACAAGGAAGGAAGCATCTTAGAGCCGTTAAATATTGTACTCGAGTATACTTTAAAATAAAAGTGAATTTCAAATTCAACTTCGGTCTTCTGCCAGTTATTCTTCAACGGCTCCTGACCTCTCTTCAGGGACCTCGCCGAGGCAATCGGTCTCCGACGGAGAGCAGTCATCCTTACACATCAAGAACTTCATCATCTGGTAAGTACATCTTAACCCAATTAAAATTTTCTTTGCTTCCTAGTACTTATTAATGATTAATAACCTACACAGTCGCATGCTACTTGACTGTCATTTTCTATATTTTTAATTCTTACCTTCAACCATTCATATTCCCACACCCATACACACCATTTATTTAAATCATACTTCGAATTGGAAGTCTTTCATGGGACCTATCTCTTTGATAAGACGACTCGATTGACAGTAATTAGTAAGAACCTGCTTCAGCAGGACAAACCTAATTTAAGCACAGTGAAAAGGCAATTATCTTGAGGAACATATTCCAATGATAGAGGTTTCCTTTTGACTTGGTGCTGGTGAGGCAAATAAAAAATTAGCGGCCTCCTGTCACATCGACGTTTGATTAGGCAAAGATACAACTTAAGCCCGGTTAATTGACAATTATCCTGAAGCTGCGTCACTGATGATGGAAGTTGTCCTTTAATTTTGGAGCTGCCTGACGTAAATCACGTCAGGTTGAATCTAGCCTTGATTTCAAGATACGAGATCCATCCCAGAGATTAGTAACGATACACTGGCTGAGGCTTATATGAAGATTTTATAATATACTGAGCCAGCTGCATTGATAAACTGTCATTTCAATGACATATCCTATAATCCTCTTCTTACTTTATGTCTATACCCACAATTTGAAATATAAAGGCATGATTAACAACGAAAATTTATTAATGATTTTCAAATCACAATTTAGTATCCAGAGAGAGAAATAAAATAAACTTATTTAATTATCTACTTTCTCTTCCACTGTGCATATGCGTATGTGTGACATATTATTCACACGATACTTTCATTTTTGACAGGTAACCCCTTTTTTTTCTTGCGACATCGTAAGTAATAATAATAATTTTCGGGAAAATTAATTGAAATATTATATCATATTCGTATCGGATTTCGAACCTTTTTCTTATTAATAGATGGTCAACACCCGACGTCCAGATTCCATAACTCGTCGCGAATTCCCTCTGCGAAACGCAGGCGTAGCTCGCCGAGAAATATATAGACAACGATTGCTCCGAGATCGTCCCTCCGTTGTACGACAATTATTTGTAGACAGGGATAATATCCCTCCTAATATTGTACACGCCGCCAACGATCGCGAAGATACCCTCTTCGATCTGTCCTTCGCCCCCTTGCCCCCTGAATTTAACCCAGAAATCAGCGACAACGACAACAGCCCAGCGATATCAGCTGGCGAGGAAGCTGAGGCGGAAGACATTACTGAAACAACCCATTCAGACAGCTCAAGCGACGCATCGACAATAATTGTCGATTTAAACAATCCTACGAACGGGATCCCGCTAGGACTGCTCCGCGCCTGGGAGCGCAACGGAGAAATCCCTGCGACAAGGGACCAACAAGTCCAGACTTCACCGCCGCCGAGCCCTCCACGAACTCCTGACTCATTCTCAGGCCCTTTTACCCCGAATTCTTCTCCGCTTGCTTTTGGAGAAGCAGATTTTGAGCCCATAGACATCTCTCCGAGCGACGAGAGTTTTACAGACTTTGAGGTAAATCAACTCCTCGACTATTTGAGCAGCGAGGAATTCCTCTATACTATTGTAGACCTATAAAATTAATATAACATTAATATCAACGGAAAATTTATTATTATATCTGCATCTAATGTATATGGATAAGGGAATGAAATAAAAAGAAATAGAAAATTATGATACAAATCCATTTATTTATTTGTCAACCTTGATTTATCTCTAAAAGGAAGCGTTAACAAGATCCTGAATCTCTCGGCGTCCCAGGGTATAGCCGGCCTAGCAGGTTGCCCTGAAAAAGAAATTGAGAGATACAACCTTGTTCGTCCATGCACGGTAAGCCCTGCAGAGTCGTTGAATAAACGCTAAAATAGGACGTAACAATATATTTTTTGGTGGCAGCGGTGGGATTTGCCAAAAAGGATCTAAGCTTCTGAGAGAACATTAAGTGTTTGACGAATAAATTTTTATAAAGTATTTAAATCCATTATGCAGACTCGATCAAGCTCGTCGAGCTCTGTAGCCACAGGGGCTACGAGAAAACAATATACAGCAGAAGAAACAGAAATCCTCATGCAAAAGATAAATGAAAAGGAGAGACAATTAAAGGAACAAGCTGAAGCCTTGCAAGCCAAAAACGAACACCTTACGAAAATGCAAGAAGAAATAAGTCGAAAAGAAATGGCTGGAGCTCAAGAACAGCCAGCTGTAGAGCAACTAATGGCTTCTATGCAAACAATTACCAATTATATTGAAAGGATCCATTCAAGGCTCATGAATTTAGAAACCTCGCAAAAGGAAGAAGGACATATTCCACGTGAAGAACGAATATTTTCTCAACCGACATCCCAACATTTTGACATCATGGATCAACCTTCCCCGATACGCCTTAAAGATGCTATCGACACAATACCTAAATTCGATGGCCACAAAATGTCAGTTTTCCATTTCAGTAAAATTTGTGAACGCGCTCTCGATTTAATACCTGCATATCACGAATATCATTTAGTGCAGCTTATCATTAACAAGCTGCAAGGACATGCGTATTCTGCTATAGAAGGAGTAGAATGTCACACCGTCTTTGAACTAACAAAACGGTTAAAGCTCATTTTTGGTCCAAATAAGTCAGTTGATCAATACCGAGGAGAACTAGCTAACATATATATGAAACAAAATGAGAATATTTTCGATTATATAAGCAGAGTGCAGGAAATACGTACTGCAATTATAGATGGAGAATCTGATTTGGCCGGAAATATAGGAGAACGAAGCAAAGATGCCATTGAAGCAACTACCATGAATAGTTTCATCAACGGGCTTCCACCCGACTTGCTAGTACGCGTAAAGCTTGAACATCCGAGAACCTTTGAGGAGAGCATTAGCACAGCCATACAATTATCTAAAACCATTGAAGCCGAGAACATTCGGAAGCGAACTCTCTTCCGCCCGAATTTTCAACCCCGTGCTGATCTCCCTAACCATGCCGGCAATACATCTCGCCAAAATCCTACGGGCAATAACGCTAACAACCGCTATCATCCCAATAACGGACATACAACTTCACAACCACCCTTTACTGCATCGCCAGTTAAATTAACAACTGCCGGACAGCCTCAACAAAATTATCAGACTAAAATCTGTCGCTATTGTAAAACTCCTGGACACCTCATAGAGGAATGCCGAAAGCTCGCCTACAAAAGAACCTTGGAAGCAACCCAACCCGGTACTTCGGGAAACGCGCAAGGCGTTCCGCTGAGAACCGACGTCCGCCGGAACGACCTGCAAACAGGACGTCCGACTTACCACATTCAAGAGAAAGTCAATGTGATAACACCACAAGGAACTCTCGCACAAACCTCCGAATCTGCCAAATAAATGACAAACAACAATCCACGGAATTGCCCACAGTAACGTTATTTTCTCCAGATCTAATAACAAACTGCAAATTTATGATTGATTCTGGATCTGGATTGAACCTCATTAAACAAAAATGCTTAAATCCGCACGTTACTCTCTACAAATCTAATCCTCTAGCTTTACAAGGAATCGCCTCTGAAACTATCGTTACATTGGGAGCTGTTTCCATATCTATTCTCGGAAAACTGTCCGAATTTTACGTCATATCTGACTCAATAGCATTTTCACAAGATGGAATTCTAGGCAATAAGTTCCTGAGGGAACAGGCCGTCATAGTAAACTACAAGGATAATTTTATGCAGTATGAGGATACGAAAATTCCTTTTACGAATTCAAATGCCATACGTCTTAAGGGAAGGACCGTAACTCCCTGTTCTTTTTATATCTTGTTACGTCCCGCAACAAAAAAAATTTAAAATCTTACTTATAAAAGTATAATCCCTACTTATTCTCTCATCCTATATAATCTTTGCGCGATACTATATATAATCACTATATATTTGCGCCATAATATTATATATAATCAATATATATATACATCAATTTAATAATAATCAGTTCTCATGTAGTCAAAATACTAGTAACCACCAGTACTAACCGAAAGCTGGACTTATACACATCTATCAATCAAGAAAAAGTAATAGGCTCTTTGAAACAGTCATTTATAATAATCATAAAAGAATTTCGATATAAATATAATTATTATTTATGCAATTTTAATAAAGCTGCAAAAGCCCCACACAATCACCTTAAAATCGCTTATGAAATTTCATAAATCAATAGCAAAGTGCTGTATATATATATATATATATATATTTATATATATATTCGCCATAATCTCATATTAATACAATACATTGATTGATGTGGTATATAGCCAGAAAAATATTACAATGAATTAGCAGTACTGGTACTGGTCGTATATAATGATATTTATCTTAATAATTAACTTTACTAAGAAAAGAAATTTATTCGAAATTTTATTATCAAGAAAAACTCTCAGCAAATCACTCTAAATGATGTAACCGTCAAAAACACTTGCAACAAGACTTCGTATAAATTGGTATACGAACAAATCCGTCGGTAACTGGTCTTATAGCCTCTTGTGCGTTCTTTCACATTCTTCTGGTAAATTTGGCATGGGAAAGTTTCCATAGCCATGAATCCCGAAACCTGAAAATATTATAACTAATTAGTATTTAGACAAATAAAGACATAAATCAATAAACAATGAAAAACACATATATATATAAAAGTTTAATTATTATCAAATAATAAATATATTTACTTTGATTATTTAATTATAAAATTAAAATGTAAAAACCGATGACCAGTAACGACTAAATAATAATCCTTTGTAAAATAACAAGCTTCTTTTAAAAAGAAAATGATTTAAATAATTCTTAACGAATAAAATATAATTTGTTTCGAAGAATAGTATAAAGAATTTCGTATCTTATATAATCTTTACTTCGTAATTATATATAATCACTATAAATCCACTTTATATTATATGTAACCAATATATATATAGATATTCACTCAATATTCATATTATTCAGTTATCACATATAACCAAAAAAAGATATCCCTATGCGTGTATACGCGCTTACTACAAAGGAAAAGGCATAAATCAAAATATTTTATCAAACGATACTCACCTAAATTCTATTAATAAATGATTTTGAGCCCATGCGTATAATAAATAGTATGTTCAGTTGTCATAAAAGAGATGCAGCGATTATAAATTTTGAAACCTGAAAATCATATAATTAATTAATATTTTGGGATAAATAACCTACAGTAAAAATGCTAACAAATGCTCCGAAAGTGAGCCACATAAAATATTAATACGAAAATTTATAAAGAATCATCAATAACAAAAAGAAAGTTATAAAGTTAACATTCTACGTACATATAAGAATATGAAACAATAAATAAATGTACCAAGTCAAACAAAAAATTAATGCCCATGAATAATAATTGTTACTAAAACAATACGCTCTAAAAATCAGTAATAATAATTAGTAATAAAATAATTAACAATATATATATATTTTTTATATTCATGAGAAACAAAATTAATAAATTTTCCTTGAATAAATATTTTTCTAAATGTTATAATAAATCTTTACTGTACATTAATACCATTGGCCAAATATGTCTGTATAAAATTCTAATTATTACTGAATAACATTTTAACTTTGACTATTTAATTACAAAATGTAAATGGCCAATAACTAAATAATAATCTTTTATAAAGTAACGAGCTTCTTTTAGAAATTAATGATCTAAACATTTCTTAATAAAGTATAATTAATAAAATATATATATAAAATATAATTAATGAATAAAATATAATTAATCAAGCAAGAATTTCCTTTAAAAATCCTAGATTATTTTAATTTTTGGTCCTCGTTGAGTTCCCGTAAATATATATATATGTTCACTATCAGGAAGTAATTTTCCTCAGAGTCTTGATACCTGAAAAATATAATAAATGTATAAGAAAATCTACTATAGAAATTATTAAATAAACCATTCAAAATATAATACATACTTACACACTTTTTATGATCCTATATATATATATTATTTAGCCTCTTCCTAATAACGTAAGACAGCTTGTTATAAATAAGTAGCAAGAATTCCAAGTCCCAGCAACTGAAAATAATAATCAAATAATATTTGGCCGTATGAAAAATTAACTTAACAAAAATGTACTAAAAAATCAATCTATACAAAAATCTATTATCATTATAAAAGTTTGATTGATCAAAATTACTATATTAAAAAGGTTTAATATTTTATAAATGTATATAATTATATAGGAATAAAAGAAATCAAATAGTAAAAGAAGTATAATAAATCAAATATTAATATATTAAATTTCAACAATAAATATATTAAATTAAATAATAATTACTAAACAATAACTAAATAATAAAGAAATGTCAAGAAATTATTATGAATAAAATTTTATACGTAACTCTTTGCTGCATGCAGAATAATAAGTCACCCTATAAACATAGCCTCCACTTGGTTGTCCACCGGGTGTCCCAATATTTTCATCACCTAACGAAAACGCTATACGGAAAAATAAAAATATATTTATTAATAAAATTCCTTAGAAATATATTTCAATAACAAACCACAAATATGCCTCCTCAAATATATAATTAACCGACTACATCTATCGAAATTTATACACGAGACCTCAATAGGTAGTAGTACGTGAAAGTGAGAGAGACCGCACTATCGGGTGACTCGCGCGAGTGAGAGAGACAGCGCTATACGCCATACCATATGTAAAAATTAATAAGAATTAAACCGCGGAACAAGCTCGGACAGACTTGTCACCCTCATTATTAGTATAAATACATATGTAGTTATTAATAAAAATTTAAAAGATAATGCATTAAAATACTAAATATTAAATACATATAAAATACATAATATTATACATGAATACATATATTATATATATGTATATATAATATATATTTTATAAATATATGATATAATTAAATAAAACTTTTAATTCATTAATTAACTTATCAAAATAATAAACTTACCAAATAAACTCCCGAAATAATTCGCACAGATTCCTCAAAATCCTTTCAATGCTGCATATTCTTATATGGTTTAAGCCTGTCTTTTGTCCGTGAATAATCCATTGGTCCATATCCCTTCCAACATATATATATTATATATGCAACCTAGACAAATAAGAAAATTCAAATAATAACACGTTTAAACTCTAAGCATAAGAACATAATAATTAATACATTATAAAAATCTCTTTTCATATACGTATATTCTATATAGTTATTCAAATAAAACTTCACTACATAATAATAAATTATATAAAATCTAATTTCTTATCCACCCATTATTGCCAAATAATACATATATTTTTCATTTTGACTATTAATTGCAAAATTTTATATACAATTACAATATAATGAGTAAGCAATGATAACCAAATAATAAACCATTTTCATTATGTGAAAGCTCAACATTATATATATATATTTAATAAATGACCGAAAGTTATCAAGTCAAGCACATTCAAAATAATATTAAAATATTTCAAAATATCCAAAACTTATCCGCAATTAGAGGTGCATAGAGTTAATAAGTCATGGCCAGATGATCCTATGTGAGTATTTTAATCCGCTCCGACAATAGTCTAATAAACGTTCTATATTGTCGATTAAAATACAGCCAAGCTATAAATGATATGCACCCTCGAATATCTTCTGTATAGAATGTCGTTTTACAAAATATCTGAAAAATATAATAACTATATAAGACAAATATATTAAATTATTTAAATTATTAATAATTATAAATAATAAAGATTCTGATTTAATAAAACCAATAATGCAAAATAAAGCTCATAACTCTTTACTGTGTGCAGAATTATAAATCTATATAACTACTAAATAAATTTTGTTATAACAAAACTTTACACATATATAACACACATGAAATATAAAGTTTAAATAATAATAATACAAGGTAATAAATATACATATTAATAATAATAATGAATGTATGGTCTTATAAAATTCATTATGCATGATTTTATTATTGAGACGACTAATAAGTCTCCTTATAAGAGCACAAGGCTAAGTCCAGCGTACCGCGTTATCTCCCCTATTACTTTGTTATCTCCCCTAATGTTTTCGACGTCCGTGCCGAGTCTTAATGCGAAAGGGACTCGCGAATATATAATGTATGAATATTATAAGGAGCGCTTTCTTATTGCAAGAGTAATAAGTTATTACGAAATTATAAATTATAAAAGAATATATATATATTATATAATAAATTAATCCATATCATTAACTAACAAGATCCAACAGTAATACATTTTTTTAGCAAACTTTCAAGCCTTCAAAAGGGAAATAACAATATGTATAATACATATTTAATTAATAAAATAATGAAGATAAAATTTTTAACAATTACATTTATTAACTTTTACAAACAATATATATAAGTATATATATATATATATATATTCTATACAATTAACAAGTAAAGAATATATGAATAAATTATAATGAACGAAATTATTAAATCGATTTATAAAGCGTTATAAATTCACTCACCAAAAGATAAGCGACCCTCCGAGCTTCATCCGGTGCAGCTGCACATGAGCTCACTCAGCGATAAGATAAGGCCTGGCGCGACTGCCTGGCTCGACTGCCTGGCACGGCGAACACCTGCATCCGGTGATAAAACAGCTCGCCACATCCTTTGTTCTAAGAGCTGAATAATGAAAGAATAATTAATACACTTTTATATTATAATATAACACAATTATTATTAACAACTATCTAGACCACGCACCTATATGCACATACATATATATATATATCATATAATTATTATATAGCAAATTGTAATTATAATGGTTTATAACACCAGAATTTGTTTATAATATTGTTAACTAGAACTATATAATTAATATAAAGAAAGTTAAAAATCAATTCTAAACGGAACATGCTAGAACGATCATTCACACTTCTATTGAAAGAGGTTGAGATTCTATATTAAAAAATATATGCATGCAAATTATTAAAATTCTGGTGACTAAAAACCTATTGTAAAAGCCTTACCTTTTGTAAAATGAATTAACGAGCTCGATGCATGGACAATACTGACAGCTCCGTCGTCCCCACTATCCCCACGCAAGAGCGCGGCCACTACGTCATAGCGCGCTCGAAGAAGAAGGACAGCCATAGCGGCAAGCGGCGGTCGAGCCGCCTACGCCCGGGAGCGCCGCATTCTCCTACCACTGCGGATAGCCGGCACGGAGTAGGGACCAGAGGGTACCTCAGGGAGCGCAGCTCAGTCTTCCGCGCATTTGACCCGACGCTCTTGAGACAACATCACCTAGCATTTGACCTGGAGCTCTCGAGAAGAAAACAGCTAAAGCGATCACGAGCGTATCACAGAACATTTTCGAGTCGAAAAAGAACTTAGTCGCAGGATATTTTTCCGGACTAAGAACTTAGTCTAGAGAGCAGTCGAATATTATAGTATACTTTAAGAAAATAAAGTGTCTTTAAACCATCACTTGGGTCTTCTGCCAATCATTTGTCACCGGTTCCTCCGACTCTCCTACAGGGACATCGCCGAGGCAGACCGTCCTCCACGGAGATTCATCGCATATCCTGACAGCAGTACTTTTGGGTAAGTACTCATTTTAATTATTCAATATTTTCTTTTTCATCTCTCGTGATCTGCAACCATCAACCGAATATTATTATTATTATTATTATTTTTGCATGACATATTGAAGAATTTTATTATACATAATAGTCAACAACTTACCTTCATACAATTCCAACGTCTTCTCCTTCCGATAACACGAGTACGTTGATTGCCTTTGAACGTTAAACGCTCAGTCTGTCTTTGGTTTTATCCACAAGAGTGAATTGTCGCTTTCGACTTGTCAATCGATGTGCATTGGGTAGCCTACCCTACCCCTCTGCCGTTTCCGCGAAGAATTTTCTTTAGAGGAATTTTCTTTACGGACTCTGTGCCGCTGTGACGTGACGTCTTGCACATCGAAACTCGTCGTAGAGCATGGGACGCACTCTTTAAGGACCGACTGACACATAGTATGATAACTCTGGTTTAGTATCATATATTAGAAGAATTATTTAATAATAATAAAACTAAACCAGTAGGTACGGTATCCATCTTATATTCAAACATTCCTACGCCCCCTTCCTTACCACGTCACTGCATGTGAGGTAATTAACTAATAATTTTCTCTTATAATAAATGAGGAGTCGCGATTTCAGAATCTGTCCTGTCTCTTTCTCTAAACCGGTTACGAAACTTTAGATTTACGCGGTACATTCTTCTTTGACAGGTGACCCCTCGAAATTTCCATCGTAAGTATTAGATGCCGCGAAATAATTTCAAATTATCCTTTCAATAAAACAAATTTTAAAACTTAAATTATTTCAATAATAGATGGTAAACGCATTACGCATCGATCCAGTTCTCCGTCGCGAGATCCCCTTCCATCGGGCGGGTATAAGGCGTCGCGAGTATTTCCGACAGCGTCTGTTGAGAGACCGACGTACTGTTCCTTACCATTTATACGTAGACCGAGATGAAATTCCGAGCGAGATAATTCGAGCGGTCAATGATCGTGAAAACACCCCACACGACCTTTCATTTGCCCCTTTGCCCTCCGAACTAAACCCCGAGAACAGCAGACAACACCAAGCGATACCGGCTGGAGAAGAACCGGAAGAAGAACAGGAATCGTCAGACAGTTGCTCTGTCAGCTCAACTGCTTCCACGATTGTCCTCGACCCGGATAACCTTACTGCTGGAATACCACGGGGATTACTTCGAGCCTGGGAGGCCAATGCCGAAATAAGACGGGACAGGCAGGTCCAAACGTCTCCCCGTCGCCCCGATAGCCCGGCCTCATTTTCGGATTATTCGACCCCAGATTATTCCCCGGTTAGACCCGGAGAATTCGGGTTTGACCCCGTGGATATCTCCCCAGCAGAAGAAGACTTGGCGGACCAAGCGGTTAATCATTTTCTGGATTATCTGAACAGCGAAGAATTCTTAGATACAGTCGATGACATATATCATACATAATTTGATTTCGCTAAAATTACCTTACAAACTAATGTAGAAGAACGAGGAAGGATAAAATAAATAAAAGGAAAAAATAGAAATTTATAACATAATAAATCTACATATTTATTTGTCAACCTTAAAATACCTCCGAAAAGAAGCGTCCTATAGATCCTAATCTCTCGGCGTCCCAGGGTATAGCCGGCTTAGCAGGTTGCCCTGAAAAAGAAATAGAGAGATATAACATTGTTCGTCCCTGCACGGTGCGCCCTGCAGAATCGTTGAATAAACGATCGAATAGGACGTAACAATACCTAAATTTGATGGCCATAAAATGTCCGTTTTCCACTTCAGTAAAATTTGCGAACGCGCTCTCGATTTAATACCCGCATATCATGAATATCATTTAGTGCAGCTTATTATTAATAAACTGCAGGGACATGCATATTCTGCCATAGAAGGGGTAGAATGTCACACCGTTTTCGAGCTAACGAAACGATTAAAATTAATTTTTGGACCAAATAAATCCGTCGACCAATACCGAGGAGAACTAGCTAACATATACATGAAACAAAATGAAAATATTTTTGATTATATAAGCAGAGTGCAAGAACTACGTACCGCAATAATAGATGGAGAATCTGATTTATCCGGAAACATAGGAGAACGAAGAAAGGACGCCATCGAAGCAACCACTATGAACAGCTTTATCAACGGTGTTACGTCCCCAGTTCCTCAGGACTGGTCTGGAAGTCTTACTTTCCCAGTTGGACGCAATTAATCTCTCAATTTGTTTTAGGGCAACCTGCTAGGCCGGCTATACCCTGGGACGCCGAGAGATTGAAGGTCTATTGTGCTTAGAGAGGATTCTAGGTGGAGAGTGAATAAACATTCATACTAAATTTTATAAGTTTATTTTGTTTTGTTCAAAGTATATATATATTTTTATTTTACAAATTTGAATATCCTTTTATTCCTCCCTCGGGTGACCGTACAATTCTGGTAGAAAGTAAGAATATTCGATGTTTATGGTTGAGATGGGTCTTTCTGGGGAAGCTAGGGAAATCTCTAAGGGCTCAAAGGGGTCTGGGTCTTCATATGCCACGGGGGAATAGCTAGGAGGACTATATAGGCTGTTTTCCTCGGGATAGTAGTTGTATAGGGGTACGGTGTCAAGATGTTGGAATGTCTCCGAGATGGAAGCAGTCTCTGGACTCTGACTCCAATCCACTGTAGGTCCGGGGATGGATGCCTGGTCGGAGTTTAGCGAGATGGTTGAACAGTTGCTTCTATCTTCGGTAATTCTTTCTACTAGATTGGAGGGAGAATATTGATTATGTGGGACTGGGATAATTTCGTGGCTTTCTTCCTCAATAGTGATTATGGGGATAGGTGACTGAGGTTCTAAGTCGATGATCTCGGGAACTGGTGCAATGATTTCATTCTCAAGAGTGATGATAGGGAAGAAGGTACGTCGCGTTTGCCTGTTTCGTCTCACACGGCGTAGAATATTTCGACGGGTATTGAAGTTACCTTGTCTCACTCGGACCATCTGTCGTTTAATTAACCAATTATAAACCTGTCTATTTAGTATTTAAGACTTTGGTGATTTTGAAGTCACTTACTTTTGCGTAAAGTTGAATTTAATAATACCCGACACCTGTTAATAAAAAAAGAAAAAAGGAATTCCATATGAATGTTCAATTTATAATTGTTATCCCGAGTATAGTCAGATAGATGTCCCCAAAGTTGATAGAAGTATAGACCGGCAGAAATAGAAAGATTAGTATAAAAAATTTTATTGTTGGTAACGTTGACTCCCGAAAATTACCGACCGTCGGTAATGTAGATTTCTGTTTTACCGACCGATGGTAAGTTAGGTTTCTGTTTTACCGACCGATGGTTAGCGGCACTTTCTGTTTTACCGACCGATGGTAAGTTAGATTTCTGTTTTACCGACCGATGGTTAGCGTCACTTTCTGTTTTACCGACCGATGGTAAGTTATCGACTGATGGTAAGTTATCGACCGATGGTAAGTTTTGATTGACGACTATTGGAAAAATTACCAACTGATGGTAAATTAGGATTATCGAGAATTTATTTGTTTGAAATGTTAATGTGTTATCTTGGTTTCAAAAAGATTCTTATTTTATTTTGATTCTCTGAAAATCGAAAGAGGATTCGAGGAAAAATCAGGAGTTTGGATACGCTGACAAGGTATCCACCTATCGTACGGCTGGCTTAGTATTAACCTCGTAAGGTTAGGTTATAATTGCAAGTAGTGATAATGATTCAAAACTAAGCCAGTGTATTGTCTCTAAATCCTGGGATGTATCTCGTATTTTGAAGTTAAGGCTAAATTCAATCCAAGATCAAAAGGTCAACTTCTATCATTGGGATAAATCCCTCAAGATAATTGCCTATTAATCGAAAACTGTATTTTCGCCTACTCGAACGTCGATTGACAGGAGGCCGCTTATTTTTTCTATTGCCTCACCAGCTCTAGGTTGAGAAATAACCTCTATCATGGGAATAAATTCCTCAAGATAATTATTTTTCCACCGAGCCAGACTTGGGTTCGACCTGCCGCTGCAGTTTCGCACTCGCTCACTGTCTATCGCGTCGTCTTATCAAAGAGATAAGTCCCAGATAAATTTTCCAATTGGAAATGATATTTACTAAGTTGAATAACTGGATTAAGGAATACGGGTAATCAAAGGTAAGGTTCCCGAATTGTCGCGCACTGTTTCACTGAATTTAGTTGTTAGTAGAAATTAAAGGTTAGATTAATGACAAGTGGCCGGATATTTACCAGTGTCTGAAATGTCCTAGTGTGTGAAGGCTGCTTCCCTTCACTAGGCTGATGAGTGGATGCTGCTTCCTTCCGCTGGATACCGTCTACCTCAGTGACAGTTCGGGATGGAGGTTGCAGTCCAGGAGTTCGATTGAGAAACTCAATGTTCAATAGTCACTGAATTTATTAACTGAATACGCGTACAAAATCTCGGAGATATAAGTATTAACTTGAAGATCGGTGGGCAGAATGCCAGTTATTAACTGTTGAAAACGTTGGGCAAAATGCCAAGTTATCACTGTAAATATCGTTGGGCCAAATGCCGGAGGTAGTTGAATGTTGAAGATCGTTGGGCCAAATGCCGGAGGTAACACTGTGAAGATCGTTGGGCCAAATGCCAGTTATTAACTGTTGAAAACGTTGGGCAAAATGCCAAGTTATCACTGTAAATATCGTTGGGCCAAATGCCGGAGGTAGTTGAATGTTGAAGATCGTTGGGCCAAATGCCGGAGGTAACACTGTGAAGATCGTTGGGCCAAATGCCAGTTATTAACTGTTGAAAACGTTGGGCAAAATGCCAAGTTATCACTGTAAATATCGTTGGGCCAAATGCGAGGAGGACCGCTCTGCACGGGTTTATATAGTCGTCAGTCCCAGTTTTGCACACGGTCCCAATAGTAGGAGATGCGCTTCTCCGTGGAGGGAGTCGAGCAGTGATTGGTTCCCTCCTCTGCTTCTGGCTGCGCGCGCCTCGAAAGATGCGTCCGCCTCGAGGGATGTGCCGCGTTGTCAACGGGTGATTGGTTTTCTCTGACGTGATTGTTGCGCAATGATTTGGGATTGGCTCCCGCTGACGTGACGGATGCGCGCGCCTCGGAAGATGCGCGCGCCTCGGCGTGGGCGGCGCGGTCGCTCATTGGTTCCCTTCTCCGGGCTGGTTGCGCGCGCCGCTGGCACGAGCGTGGGGAAGATGCGCGCGCTGCTGGGCGTTGTCGCAGGAATTGGGCGTAGTTTGGGCGTAGTTTAATTTGTAGATGGTGGGACTCTTCAGAATTGGAGTGGGGGTGACGGAGCGGTCAGTATAGAATCGGCTATACTGGTTGCATTGTATTTTGACACATAAGTTTTATAATAATTATTAGACCATCAGAATTTCTTTGCAGTTTATATGCATATATTTTCTAATGTAGTTTTTTTTAAGCTCTAGCTGTAGAAATGTCAACGGAGTTTCTAGCATGCTCCGTTCGAAAGTTCATTTTTGTCTCTATGTATTATTATGGAAAATGCTTTTAAATATTGTTAATAAATTCTGACATCATAATTATTATAATTACAATTATTTTAACATAAGTATTTATGCGGTGGAATATAAGTATATAAAGACTATAAATTATTTCAATAAATGGTGCAACAATTTTTATTCTTTGCTTTTATTTTTAATATTTATATCTATTATGTTCTTGAATAAAAATTATTGCATGTACTTAATATTAATGTTTAACAATAAGTTAATTATTTCGTTATGTTGCGCAATGTTCTCTTGAACGGATTTTTTGTGGATTAATATATAAATGGAGGTTATTGCATACGTTTAATAACAATAAATTCATTTGTTACTTAATGATAATTAATTATTTCATCATGTTGCGTAATGTTGTGCAATAATATTCGAGCGGAATATTCCATAGTCTTAGTTTGGAATGTGATGATGACTCATAATATCGCATACGGAAAATTATATTTTAAAACTTCGTTTATAAAATTAGTAGTATTGGAGTTTTCATAATTATGTATACATGTGTCGGTCTGACTTTTTATGCTCCTTAAGGGAAAATTGTCATAAGATTTTTATTTATAGTATTTTTCGAGTTAATCTGGAATCAATGATTTTTGATATAATTTAGGCCCCGAAATAATTAGATATACATGTAGTCGGTGCCGAGACATGTTCAAAAATATATATATATGTATATAAAGTCTTTTGGTTTTTGATTTGTAAAATTTCTTGTGTATCAGGATTACATATTAATGAAAGAGGTATTCTCTTATATGTCGGTAAAGTTAGTATCATCGCTACACCAGAGATGGCGCTGCCCTCTGTCGGTAATGTGGGTACGGACAGTATTCACTGTCGGTAAGGTAGGAAATGACTTTATCCTCAGTTGGTAACGTCGGTAACTGTGTTATCATGGGTCGGTAATTTTTCTGTCGGTAACTTTTGCTCGGTCGGTAAGGTAGAAAACTTCCTTATCGACCGTCGGTAATTTTTCTGTCGGTAACTTTTGCTCGGTCGGTAAGGTAGAAAACTTCCTTATCGACCGTCGGTAATTTTTCTGTCGGTAACTTTTACTCTGTCGGTAAAGTAGGAATTTATTTTATCGACTGTCGGTAACTTTTGTGTGGGTGATTTTGCCTATTGTCGGTAAAGTAGGTAATTTTTATGCGGATGATACTATATGTGGGCAAACACTTAAAATTATTTCTATCAGTCCTAAGTGAGGTTATGTTATGTATAGCTAGCTTCTTAACAAAGAAAGATTATTTTCGGAGATATTGACAATAGTATATCGCGCGGCGGAATGATATTGATGTACTATAAGTATTGGTGATATTACATTGCGCGGTGAGATTTTATAATAAGAAATATTGGTGACAATAAATGGCGTGATGGAATTTTAATTAACAATATTAATTTATATTAACAATAATATGTTACTCGGTGGGATTAAGATTTATATGTTCGTCGGTGGAATTACAGTTTAAATATTATAGAGGCCATTTTTGCGTGTTTAAATAAAAATAAAAATTTTGTTGCGGGACGTAACAACGGACTTCCATCTGACCTATTAGTACGCGTAAAACTCGAACATCCGAGGACCTTCGAGGAAAGCATTAGCACAGCCATACAATTATCCAAAACTATTGAAGCTGAAAACATTCGGAAGCGCACTCTCTTCCGCCCAAATTTTCAACCCCGTGCTGACCTCCCCAATAACGTCAGCAATGCAGCTCGCCAAAATCCTATGAGCAACAACACTAACAACCGTTACCATCCCAACAATGGACATACAACCTCGCAACCACCTTTCCCCGCATCACCAGTTAAATTAATTGCTGGACAGCCTCAACAAAGTTATCAGACCAAAATCTGTCGCTATTGTAAAACTCCTGGACATCTTATAGAAGAATGTCGGAAGTTAGCTTACAGAAGAGCTCAAGAAGGGAACCAACAACCCGGTACTTCGGGAAACGCGCAAGGCGTTCCGATGAGAACCGACGTCCGCCGGAACGACCCGCAACCAGGACGTCCGACTTACCACATTCAAAAGAAAGTCAACATAATAACACCACAGGAAACTCCCGCACAAATTTCCGAATCTGCCAAATAAACGACAGACAACAATCTACAGAATTGCCCACAGTAACGTTATCCTCTCCAGATCTAATAGCAGATTGCAAATTTATGATTGATTCTGGATCTGGACTAAACCTTATTAAACAAAAATGTTTAAATCCAAACGTTACTCTCGACAAAACTAATCCTTTATGTCTGCAAGGAATAGCTTCTGAAACTATCGTTACACTAGGAGCTGTTTCCCTATCTGTACTTGGAAAACTATCTGAATTCTATGTCATATCTGATTCAATAGGATTCTTACAAGATGGAATATTAGGCAACAAGTTCCTGAAGGAACGAGCTGTTATAGTCAACTATAGAGACAACTTTATACAGTATGAAGATATGAGAATTCCATTCTCAAACTCAAGTACAATATGTCTTAAAGAAAGAACTGTCACTCCCTGTTCTTTTCATATTACCAATCCAGAAAAACAAATCGGATATGTACCTCGTCATACCCTTGCCGAGGGCATATACTTCGGGGAAGCTATCGTCACCAATAATAATGGAAAGGTCCATATGCCTATATTCAATACTTCCGAGGAAGAATTGACCCTTAATATTCCATTCATAGAATTGCAAGATTATGATACTCATGAAATAACAGAGAATCCCACGGGAACCCAAGGGCTTCCCAGAGGATTAATCAGAACTTTTAACTCCAACAATCTCGCTGGACTAGACGAACCCCGAGTGGAATTCGTCAAAGCCATAGATAATCCCATTTACTTTAACCAGGCATTATCAACACCAACAGATAGAACTGTTGATGTCATAAACCTTCTACGCCTCGAACATCTGAATTCCGAGGAATCAGAAAATGTTCGACTACTAGTTTTCAAACACTCCGACAGATTTCACCTTCCCGGTGAACATCTCCAAGCGACAAACGCCGCTCAGCATTGTTACGTCCCGCAACAAAATTTTTATTTTTATTTAAACACGCAAAAATTGCCTCTATAATATTTAAACTGTAATTCCACCGACGAACATATAAATCTTAATCCCACCGAGTAACATATTATTGTTAATATAATTAATGTTGTTAATTAAAATTCCATCGCGCCATCTATTGTCACCAATATTTCTTATTATAAAATCTCACCGCGCAATGTAATATCACCAATACTTATAGTACATTAATATCATTCCGCCGCGTGATATAATATTGTCAATATCTCCGAAAATAATCTTTCTCTGTTAAGAAGCTAGCTATACATAACATAACCTCACTTAAGAATGATAGAAATAATTTTAAGTATTTGCCCACATATAGTATCATCCGCATAAAAATTACCTACTTTACCGACAATAGGCAAAATTACCCACACAAAAGTTACCGACAGTCGATAAAATAAATTCCTACTTTACCGACAGAGTAAAAGTTACCGACAGAAAAATTACCGACGGTCGATAAGGAAGTTTTCTACCTTACCGACAGAGTAAAAGTTACCGACAGAAAAATTACCGACGGTCGATAAGGAAGTTCTTTACCTTACCGACAGAGCAAAAGTTACCGACAGAAAAATTACCGACGGTTGATAAGGAAGTTTTCTACCTTACCGACCGAGCAAAATTTACCGACAGAAAAATTACCGACCCATGATAACACAGTTACCGACGTTACCGACTGAGGATAAAGTCATTTCCTACCTTACCGACAGTGAATACTGTCCGTACCCACATTACCGACAGAGGGCAGCGCCATCTCTGGTGTAGCGATGATACTAACTTTACCGACATATAAGAGAATACCTCTTTCATTAATATGTAATCCTGATACACAAGAAATTTTACAAATCAAAAACCAAAAGACTTTATATACATATATATATATTTTTGAACATGTCTCGGCACCGACTACACGTATATCTAATTATTTCGGGGCCTAAATTATATCAAAAATCATTGATTCCAGATTAACTCGAAAAATACTATAAATAAAAATCTTATGACAATTTTCCCTTAAGGAGCATAAAAAGTCAGACCGACACATGTATACATAATTATGAAAACTCCAATACTACTAATTTTATAAACGAAGTTTTAAAATATAATTTTCCGTATGCGATATTATGAGTCATCATCACATTCCAAACTAAGACTATGGAATATTCCGCTCGAATATTATTGCACAACATTACGCAACATGATGAAATAATTAATTATCATTAAGTAACAAATGAATTTATTGTTATTAAGCGTATGCAATAACCTCCATTTATATATTAATCCACAAAAAATCCGTTCAAGAGAACATTGCGCAACATAACGAAATAATTAACTTATTGTTAAACATTAATATTAAGTACATGCAATAATTTTTATTCAAGAACATAATAGATATAAATATAATTTTTATTCAAGAACCTAATAGATATAAATATTAAAAAATAAAAGCAAAGAATAAAAATTGTTGCACCATTTATTGAAATAATTTATAGTCTTTATATACTTATATCCCACCGCATAAATACTTATGTTAAAATAATTGTAATTATAATAATTATGATGTCAGAATTTATTAACAATATTTAAAAGCATTTTTCATAATAATACATAGAGACAAAAATGAACTTTCGAACGGAGCATGCTAGAAACTCCGTTGACATTTCTACAGCTAGAGCTTAAAAAACTACATTAGAAAATATATGCATATAAACTGCAAAGAAATTCTGATGGTCTAATAATTATTATAAAACTTATGTGTCAAAATACAATGCAACCAGTATAGCCGATTCTATACTGACCGCTCCGTCACCCCCACTTCAATTCTGAAGAGTCCCACCATCTACAAATTAAACTACGCCCACACTACGCCCAATTCCTGCGGCAACGCCCAGCAGCGCGCGCATCTTCCCCACGCTTGTGCCAGCGGCGCGCGCAACCAGCCCGGAGAAGGGAACCAATGAGCGACCGCGCCGCCCACGCCGAGGCGCGCGCATCTTCCGAGGCGCGCGCATCCGTCACGTCAGCGGGAGCCAATCCCAAATCATTGCGCAACAATCACGTCAGAGAAAACCAATCACCCGTTGACAACGCGGCACATCCCTCGAGGCGGACGCATCTTTCGAGGCGCGCGCAGCCAGAAGCAGAGGAGGGAACCAATCACTGCTCGACTCCCTCCACGGAGAAGCGCATCTCCTACTATTGGGACCGTGTGCAAAACTGGGACTGACGACTATATAAACCCGTGCAGAGCGGTCCTCCTCGCATTTGGCCCAACGATATTCAACGATCAACTACAGTGTTAACCTCGCATTTTGCCCAACGTTTTCAACAGTTAATAACTGGCATTTGGCCCAACGATACTTACAGTGTTAACTTGGCACTTTGCCCAACAATATTCACAGTGTTAATACTTATATCTCTGAGATTTTGTACGTGTATTCATTTAATAAATTCAGTGACTATTGAACATTGAGTTTCTCAATCAAACTCCTGGACTGCAACCTCCATCCCGAACTGTCACTGAGGTAGACGGTATCCAGCGGAAGGAAGCAGCATCCACTCATCAGCCTAGTGAAGGGAAGCAGCCTTCACACACTAGGACATTTCAGACACTGGTAAATATCCGGCCACTTGTCATTAATCTAACCTTTAATTTCTACTAACAACTAAATTCAGTGAAACAGTGCGCGACAATTCGGGAACCTTACCTTTGATTACCCGTATTCCTTAATCCAGTTATTCAACTTAGTAAATATCATTTCCAATTGGAAAATTTATCTGGGACTTATCTCTTTGATAAGACGACGCGATAGACAGTGAGCGAGTGCGAAACTGCAGCGGCAGGTCGAACCCAAGTCTGGCTCGGTGGAAAAATAATTATCTTGAGGAATTTATTCCCATGATAGAGGTTGTTTCTCAACCTAGAGCTGGTGAGGCAATAGAAAAAATAAGCGGCCTCCTGTCAATCGACGTTTGAGTAGGCGAAAATACAGTTTTCGATTAATAGGCAATTATCTTGAGGGATTTATCCCAATGATAGAAGTTGACCTTTTGATCTTGGATTGAATTTAGCCTTAACTTCAAAATACGAGATACATCCCAGGATTTAGAGACAATACACTGGCTTAGTTTATAACAATTTGAATCATTATCACTACTTGCAATTATAACCTAACCTTACGAGGTTAATACTAAGCCAGCCGTATGATAGGTGGATACCTTGTCAGCGTATCCAAACTCCTGATTTTTCCTCGAATCCTCTTTCGATTTTCAGAGAATCAAAATAAAATAAGAATCTTTTTGAAACCAAGATAACACATTAACATTTCAAACAAATAAATTCTCGATAATCCTAATTTACCATCAGTTGGTAATTTTTCCAATAGTCGTCAATCAAAACTTACCATCGGTCGATAACTTACCATCAGTCGATAACTTACCATCGGTCGATAACTTACCATCAGTCGATAACTTACCATCGGTCGGTAAAACAGAAAGTGACGCTAACCATCGGTCGGTAAAACAGAAATCTAACTTACCATCGGTCGGTAAAACAGAAAGTGCCGCTAACCATCGGTCGGTAAAACAGAAACCTAACTTACCATCGGTCGGTAAAACAGAAATCTACATTACCGACGGTCGGTAATTTTCGGGAGTCAACGTTACCAACAATAAAATTTTTTATACTAATCTTTCTATTTCTGCCGGTCTATACTTCTATCAACTTTGGGGACATCTATCTGACTATACTCGGGATAACAATTATAAATTGAACATTCATATGGAATTCCTTTTTTCTTTTTTTTATTAACAGGTATCGGGTATTCTTAAATTCAACTTTACGCAAAAGTAAGTGACTTCAAAATCACCAAAGTCTTAAATACTAAATAGACAGGTTTATAATTGGTTAATTAAACGACAGATGGTCCGAGTGAGACAAGGTAACTTCAATACCCGTCGAAATATTCTACGCCGTGTGAGACGAAATAGGCAAACGCGACGTACCTTCTTCCCTATCATCACTCTTGAGAATGAAATCATTGCACCAGTTCCCGAGATCATCGACTTAGAACCTCAGTCACCTATCCCCATAATCACTATTGAGGAAGAAAGCCACGAAATTATCCCAGTCCCACATAATCAATATTCTCCCTCCAATCTAGTAGAAAGAATTACTGAAGATAGAAGCAACTGTTCAACCATCTCGCTAAACTCCGACCAGGCATCCATCCCTGGACCTTCAGTGGATTGGAGTCAGAGTCCAGAGACTGCTTCCATCTCGGGGACATTCCAACATCTTGACACCGTACCCCTATACAACTACTATCCCGAGGAAAACAGCCTATATAGTCCTCCTAGCTATTCCCCCGTGGCATATGAAGACCCAGACCCCTTTGAGCCCTTAGAGATTTCCCTAGCTTCCCCAGAAAGACCCATCTCAACCATAAACATCGAATATTCTTACTTTCTACCAGAATTGTACGGTTACCCGAGGGAGGAATAAAAGGATATTCAAATTTGTAAAATAAAAATATATATATACTTTGAACAAAACAAAATAAACTTATAAAATTTAGTATGAATGTTTATTCACTCTCCACCTAGAATCCTCTCTAAGCACAATAGACCTTCAATCTCTCGGCGTCCCAGGGTATAGCCGGCCTAGCAGGTTGCCCTAAAACAAATTGAGAGATTAATTGCGTCCAACTGGGAAAGTAAGACTTCCAGACCAGTCCTGAGGAACTGGGGACGTAACAGAAAACATTATTTTTGGTGGCAGCGGTGGGATCTGCCGAAGGTTCTGTGCTTTTGAGAGATTCAGTGGATAAGAATAAACAATTTTCAACGTAATCATGCAAACTCGCTCAAGCTCTGCAAGCTCCGTAACCACAGGAGCTACGAAAAAACAATATAGCCCAGAAGAAATTGAAATCATAATGAAGAAGATGCACGAGAAGGAACAATTATTAAAAGAACAGTCAGAGGATCTACAAGTTAAACAAGAGCGTCTTAGAAGAGCTCAAGAAGAATTAGAACAAAGAGAATTTACCGAAGACTCCACAGGCATGGAACAATTAATATCATCGATGCATAAGATAGCTGATCAAATTGAAAGAATTAATTCAAGGATTACGAACTTGGAAAATTCCACTCAAGACACAAGGCATGATAGGCCTGAAACACAAACGACTCCGCAACTCTCTCCACATAAATTTGATGTAATGGATCAACCATCCCCCATACGACTTAAAGATGCTATCGACACGATTCCTAAATTCGATGGACATAAAATGTCCGTTTTCCATTTCAGTAAAATATGCGAACGCGCTCTTGAATTAATACCGCAGTATCATGAATATTTCTTAGTCCAATTAATAATGAATAAATTACAAGGACACGCTTACTCCGCAGTAGAAGGATCTGAATACCATACTGTTTTTGAATTAACACAAAGATTGAAGCTTATATTTGGACCGAATAAATCGGTAGACCAATATAGAGGAGAATTGGCAAATGTATACATGAAGCACAACGAAGATATTTTCGATTATATTGGAAGAGTACAAGAATTACGTGCTGCAATCGTCGATGGAGAAACAGACTATACTGGACATATAGATGAAAGATCAAAAGATGCAATCGAGATGACTACATTACACAGTTTCATTAACGGACTTCCATCTGATCTGCTAGTAAGAGTCAAGTTGGAACATCCGCATACTCTCAAAGATGGAATAAGCACTGCCATCCAATTATCAAAAACTATAGAAGCAGAGAACATACGGAAACGAACCGTGTTCCGTCCGAATTTCCAATCACGTGCAGATCGACCTAATAATTACAATAACACTTCTCGCCAATTTCCTGTAGCTAACAACACTAATAATCAATCTAAACCGGGTAATGGGAATACAACTATATTACCACCAGCTCTTCCGACATTCTCAAGACCAGCAATACCCACTGGACAATCTCCGCAGAATTATCAAACAAAGATTTGCCGTTATTGTAAAACTCCAGGCCACCTGATACAAGAATGCCGAAAACTAGCCTGGAGACGAGCTCAAGAAAGAATACAGCAACCAGTAAATTCGGGAAACGCTCAAGGCGTTCCGATAAATCCCGGCGTCCGTCGGAACGATCAGCAACAAGGGCGCCCGACTTATATCGTACAAAGAAAACCAAGCGCCACAGTCCCTCCGGAAGCAACAGTGCAAGCCTCCGGATCTGCCAATTGAATAGCAATCAGCATCCTACGGATTTACCTACGATTACATTAGCTTCTCCAGACTTGGCAAAAGAATGCAGATTTATGATTGATTCAGGATCCGGTTTAAACCTTATTAAGGAAGGATGCCTGAAACCATACGTTAATCTTGATACAACCAATCCCCTCTGCTTGCAAGGGATTGCCTCTGAAACCGTCGTTACTTTAGGCGTCATTTTTATGACGATACTCGGCAGAACGTCCGAATTCTACGTAATCTCTGACTCAATCGCATTCCCACAGGATGGGATCTTAGGCAACAAGTTCCTGAGGGAACGAGCCGTTACTATAGATTACAAAAATAATTTTATTCAACACGAGGATGAAAGAATTCCTTTTCTAAACTCAAATTCTGTACTTCTTAAAGGAAGGAGCGTTACCCCTTGCTCTTTTCCAATCTCAAGTCACCAACAAGTCGGTTATGTGCCACGTCATACTCTAGCCGAAGGCATCTATTATGGGCAAGCAATCGTTACTAATAATAACGGGAAGGCATACATGCCTATCTTTAACACTTCCGAGGAAGAATTCATTTTCAATATCCCCGTTATTCAACTACAAGATTTTGACGTCTGTGAGCCAGACGTATCAGCTACTAACTCCGTTGGATTAGAAGAAACCCGAGGGAAATTCTCTAATGCCATCGACAATCCTATTTATTTTAATCAAGCATTGCCCCAATCTACTGAAAGAGCTACTGACGTTATAAACCTTCTTCGACTAGAACATCTGAACTCCGAGGAGTCAGCAAATATACAGTCTCTAGTATACAAGCACGCCGATAGATTTCATATTACTGGTGAACATCTTCAAGCTACTAATGCCGCGCAACACTATGTCCCTACTATTAATGAAGTACCAGTCCACACAAAACAATACAGGTTTCCCCCTGTACATAAAGAAGAGATCGATAAACAAGTAACGGAATTATTATCCTCAGACTTAATCGAAGCATCAACCTCACCTTATAACTCTCCACTCTGGATTGTTCCTAAAAAACCAGACTCCCTAGGAAACAAGCGATGGCGAATGGTCATCGACTACCGTAATCTTAATGAAAAAACCATAGGAGACGCTTATCCTTTGCCGAACATAACAGATATACTCGATCAACTCGGGTCCGCTAAATATTTCTCTGTATTAGACTTAGCGTCAGGATTTCATCAGATTCCTATGTCATCAAAAGATGCTCATAAGACTGCTTTTTCCACACCTTATGGACACTACCAGTTTAAAAGAATGCCGTTTGGATTAAAAAACGCACCCGCAACATTTCAAAGACTGATGGATAACGTGCTCTCTGGCTTACAAGGAAACGAATTATTCGTTTACATGGATGACATCGTTATATATGCAAGATCTCTAAAGGAACACGAAGTCAAATTCGAAAGATTGATGGAAAGATTGAAAACAGCAAACTTAAAGCTGCAACCTGATAAATGCGAATTTCTACGACAAGAAGTCATGTATTTAGGACATATAATCGGAGCTGACGGAGTCAGACCCGATCCTGCAAAGGTAGAAGCCATTATGAAATTTCCTACGCCAAGAAATCCCAAAAACATTAAACAGTTCTTAGGATTAGCTGGATATTATCGAAGATTCATACCGAATTTCTCCAAAACCGCCAAGCCATTAACAGATCTTTTGAAAAAGAATAAAAAATTTGAATGGAAAGAAAATCAAGCAGAAGCATTTAATAAATTACAGCATTCATTATGTTCAAAACCTATATTGCAATATCCGGATTTTAATCAACCTTTTATATTAACCACCGACGCTTCTGGATATGCCGTCGGAGGCGTACTTAGTCAAGGAGAAATTGGAAAAGATTTACCCATAGCTTATACTTCACGCGTTTTGAATACAGCAGAACAAAATTATTCTACGATTGAAAAAGAATGCCTTGCAATTATTTACTGTGTAAACCACTTTCGACCATATTTATATGGCAGAACTTTTACAATTATCACGGATCACAAGCCTTTAGTGTGGCTACATTCCATTAAGGACCCTTCTTCGCGATTATGGAAATGGCGGATGAAATTATCCGAATACCAATACGAAATAAAATATAAAAAAGGAACTTTAAATAATAACGCCGACGCTTTATCTAGAAATCCTGCTGTCAACATAGCCGTACCTTTATTCATTATTGACGAATATTCTTCCGATGAATCTATTTTCTCGCCTCAACCTCCAGACATCTCTGGAAAACAGAAATTAAATCAAAAGAATAAAAGAATCGTTCAAGCTACAAGAACCTCTACCCCCATACAGCAGCAAGAATTGGAAAAATCCAATATCGACTCTGAAGATCATGACGACAGTCAAGTTATCATCGAAGAAGTAACAGACTCCGACGAAAGTACTGAGTCCGATTATACTGAAATAATAGATTCGAATATTATACCTCATCAACCGAAACCTCCAGAGCCACCGCCATGGAGCCAAGCTCAAATACGAGAAGTACGAGAAAGCCTATTAAAGCAAAAAGATAATCATGTAATATTTCTTTACCAAGATGGTACTCCTTACGATAATGGAGCTAAACTATATCAAGAAGCCAACTTGCTTCCTAATTACGAAGAATTAACATTCGAAAGAGCCAGAATTCGTACAGTAGAATCCAACACGCTTATCGCTCTCCCTATAAAATTAAACAATCGTATTTTAATAGAAGCTCAAAATCTTAAAAACTGTTTGAAATCTTTAGTAGACGTCATTACTGAACTCGATCTATCATCTTTCAGTCTTAGCAAAACCGACCGTTTCGACGATTTGCCATGGTCCTACATAATTAACCAATTTAAAAAACATCTCCAAGAACTACCTATCAAAATTACTATATGCCTAAATCTTATACAAACCCCCGAAATGGAACAACGACTCTCTCTCATTTTAGAAAACCATGCCTCTGCGCATGGCGGACATAAAGGAGTGACAAAAACATATAACCGCCTCCGTTCTCGATATTGTTGGAAGACAATGAAGAAAGATATTCAAGATTTTATAAGGACTTGCCGTGAATGTCAGCTAAAGAAATTAACTAGAGTTAAAACAAAGCAACCAATGGTTATTACTGATACGCCTGGAATGGCTTTCGACAAGGTTTCATTAGATATTATGGGACCTCTGCCCATCACGGATAACAATCATCAATACATATTAACTATGCAAGATTTACTAACAAAATATTCCGTGGCATTACCTCTACAAGAAGCCACATCTTTAACAATAGCTGACGCTTTTACCAAGGAATTTATTTGCATATACGGAGCCCCTCGTGCCATATTAACGGATCAGGGAACTAACTTTTTATCAGATCTAATGAGACAATTAACGAAGAAGTTTGGCATACAACATTTTAAGACCACAGCTTATCACCCTCAGTCAAATGGATCACTAGAACGCTCACATCATGTACTAACAGAGTACCTAAAGACACAAATAAATAGAGAAGCTAATTGGGACGAATATATTAAACTCGCAATGTTTTCATACAACACTAGCGTACACGAAGGCACTAAATATTCACCTTATGAATTGGTTTTCGGGCGAATAGCTCGACTACCCTCTGCACATCCTATCATCGAAGAAAATACTGAACCTACTTACCATGAATATATCACAAATCTCTTTAATAAAATAAGAGATCTGCAAGTTCAAGCTCATTCAAATCTGGTACAAGCTAAAGAGAGAAGCAAGAGATATTATGATCGAAATATAAACCCTCGAGCTCTTGAACAAGGAACATTAGTTTATTTATTAAAAGAACCGCGTAAAGGAAAATTCGCCGACCAGTATACGGGTCCCCATGAGGTACTTGAATTATTACCTCCCAGCAACGTCAAACTCAAAATCGGAAATCAAACTCGAATTGTCCACGTCGACAAAGTGAAGCTCGCACATTCTAAACCCGGATGAAACATTAATGTTAATTTCTCTTTTTATTTCAGATGCTTTGGCACCGACAGCCGATTCGGCCGCAGCCAAATACCCAGCAGGTACATCGAATCAGGGATTCATTCCTGTTCGCTCACTGCACTCATGTCCACGGGGCAATCTGCCTCGAGGATGACACTAACTTTTGTGACCGGTGTTACGATCAAACTCACACCGCGATAATCCGGGAAAATTACCAGAAAATTCATAGACATTTTTTCGTAAATAGTCATCTAGTTAAAGAAGAATACTGCATAACTTGCGGTATAGTGGTAATAGAAACTCAAGATATAATTAATTGCATTCCCTGTGTCGCAACAGCTACTAAATTACTACAAACACTAGAAGAGACTTCGACTCATACCGATTATACATACCCCATAGTCGTAAATGTCTACGACAGAACCCCTGTGCTATAAGACATATCGAAAGAATGTCCGGTGTCTTTTGTTGTGCGATAACTCAAGGATACCGAGATCCATACTTCAATACATACTTCTGTGAGCCCTGCTATATCGAGATACAATTATCTCTACTAACTACTCAGCTTCCTCAATTCTTTATTCACTATTTTTTCATTGGACCATTCCACGTGGAATACCGTTGCGCCAACTGCTTACGAAACCTAACCACTCTGAGCCCTATACATCAATGTTCTATTTGCATCAGAGATCTTACTGAAATACTATCTATATATTTCCTTTCCACTATTTGTGATGTCTCGACAAATACCTAATGCCGCATGTATAAAATTACACGGGTATCTCCACATCCATAACCATAACCATTATTGTTGTCCTTGCTACTGTTTGCTCTATACTCCTATTACCCAACGATTCTACCTACCCATAAATTCCCACATAATATCCATTGCACCCCATGCAATACAGACACTCTGTGCTCATTGCTACAGACCTATATCTATCATAAGGCCTTTAGCCACTTGCCCCACTTGCATAAGAAATATAGCCAGAATATTTCGGGATACACAACCTCCAACCGTTTCCATAAGTGAAGAAAGAACCCCCGAATCGTAAGAACATGCAATCCGAAATTAACACAGATACATTGGCTCATGTAGTACATGAGGAATGGAACGGATATCTCTGTCAAAAAGAAAATTTATATTTTTGCCGTACGTGCAAAGATCGCGACATCAGTACCCATCGTCTTATTCAAATCAAATACCACAGTATATCTCAATTCTGCCCTTTGAACGATTTTCGCGAATTCGAATGTTGCATATGCACGACGAAAGTATGCCGTATAACTCCTATTACCACCTGCACTGAGCAGTGTTTTCTAAATTATATACAGAAGGAACGCGAACGCGAAAACAGTGACAAAGAAAATAGAGAACAAAATTAAATCCAAGAATCAAAATCCCATCACCACGATGGAAACTCCAAGCAGCACCACTTGTAATCATTTGATTCATGGCCTCCTAGTTCATTTTCCAAAAATCCATGAGGCAAAATGTAAAAAGATCATATTTTATAAAAGACTTGTAGAATCTCGTGTAATACGCATGTGCTGTTCTTGTCATAGGCTCAGCCGACTCAGAGGCCAAGCCTCCTTAACAGTCTGCCATTGGATTACCTCTGGCAATCTTAACTTCGCTGCATGCGAATTCTGCAATACTACTCTCGAAACTACTCGCTCTATCTTTAACTGTTCTGAATGCGTCTATACTTATTTCGAAAGAGCTATAATTGAAAGAAAACGTGGGAGGAACATAAATGACATAAATGCCTTCGCCTATTGCAGAACACATAATCAGGGTCAAATTTCCTGAATTCAAAGATGTGTCTACTGTTACGTCCTATTCGATCGTTTATTCAACGATTCTGCAGGGCGCACCGTGCAGGGACGAACAATATTATATCTCTCTATTTTGTTTTTCAGGGCAACCTGCCACGCCGGCTATACCCTGGGACGCCGAGAGATTAGGATCTATAGGACGCTTCTTTTCGGAGGTATTTTAGGGTTGACAAATAAATATGTAGATTTATTATGTTATAAATTTCTATTTTTTCCTTTTATTTATTTTATCCTTCCTCGTTCTTCTACATTAGTTTGTAAGGTAATTTTAGCGAAATCAAATTATGTATGATATATGTCATCGACTGTATCTAAGAATTCTTCGCTGTTCAGATAATCCAGAAAATGATTAACCGCTTGGTCCGCCAAGTCTTCTTCTGCTGGGGAGATATCCACGGGGTCAAACCCGAATTCTCCGGGTCTAACCGGGGAATAATCTGGGGTCGAATAATCCGAAAATGAGGCCGGGCTATCGGGGCGACGGGGAGACGTTTGGACCTGCCTGTCCCGTCTTATTTCGGCATTGGCCTCCCAGGCTCGAAGTAATCCCCGTGGTATTCCAGCAGTAAGGTTATCCGGGTCGAGGACAATCGTGGAAGCAGTTGAGCTGACAGAGCAACTGTCTGACGATTCCTGTTCTTCTTCCGGTTCTTCTCCAGCCGGTATCGCTTGGTGTTGTCTGCTGTTCTCGGGGTTTAGTTCGGAGGGCAAAGGGGCAAATGAAAGGTCGTGTGGGGTGTTTTCACGATCATTGACCGCTCGAATTATCTCGCTCGGAATTTCATCTCGGTCTACGTATAAATGGTAAGGAACAGTACGTCGGTCTCTCAACAGACGCTGTCGGAAATACTCGCGACGCCTTATACCCGCCCGATGAAAAGGGATCTCGCGACGGAGAACTGGATCGATGCGTAATGCGTTTACCATCTATTATTGAAATAATTTAAATTTTAAAATTTGTTTTATCGAAAGGATAATTTAAAATTATTTCGCGGCATCTAATACTTACGATGGAAATTTCGAGGGGTCACCTGTGTTACGTCCCGCAACGAAAAATTTAAAATCTTACTTATAAAAGTATAATCCCTACTTATTCTCTCATCCTATATAATCTTTGCGCGATACTATATATAATTACTATATATTTGCGTCATAATATTATATATAATCAATATATATATACATCAATTTAATAATAATCAGTTCTCATGTAGTCAAAATACTAGTAACCACCAGTACTAATCGAAAGCTGGACTTATACACATCTATCAATCAAGAAAAAGTAATAGGCTCTTTGAAACAGTCATTTATAATAATCGTAAAAGAATTTCAATATATATATAATTATTATTTATGCAATTTTAATAAAGCTGCAAAAGCCTCATACAATCACCTTAAAATCGCTTATGAAATTTCATAAATCAATAGCAAAATACTATATATATATATATATATATATTTATATATATATTCGCCATAATCTCATATTAATACAATACATTGATTGATGTGGTATATAGCCAGAAAATTATTACAATGAATTAGCAGTACTGGTACTGGTCGTTAATAATGATATTAATCTTAATAACTAACCTTACTAAGGAAAGAAATTTATTCGAAACTTTATTATCAAGAAAAACTCTTAGCAAAACACTTGCAACAAGACTTCGTATGAATCGGTATGCGAACAAATCCGTCGGTAACTGGTCTTATAGCCTCTTGTGCGTTCCTTTACATTCTTCTGGTAAATTTGGCATGAGAAAATTTCCATAGCCATAAATCCCGAAACCTGAAAATAATATAATTAATTAGTATTTAGACAAATAAAGACATAAATCAATAAACAATGAAAAACATATATATATATATATATAAAAGTTTAATTATTATCAAATAATAAATATATTTACTTTGATTATTTAATTATAAAATTAAAACGTAAAAACAGATGACCAGTAACGACTAAATAATAATCCTTTGTAAAATAACAAGCTTCTTTTAAAAAGAAAATGATTTAAATAATTCTTAACGAATAAAATATAATTTGTTTCGAAGAATAGTATAAAGAATTTCGTATCTTATATAATCTTTACTTGTAATTATATATAATCACTATAAATCCACTTTATATTATATGTAACCAATATATATAGATATTCACTCAATATTCATATTATTCAGTTATCACATATAACCAAAAAAAGATATCCCTATGCGTGTATATGCGCTTACTACAAAGGAAAAGGTATAAATCAAAATATTTTATCAAACGATACTCACCTAAATTCTATTAATAAATGATTTTGAGCCCATGCGTATCTTTTTAATAAACAGTATGTTCGGTTGTCATAAAAGAGATGCAGCGATTATAAATTTTGAAACCTGAAAATCAAATAATTAATTAATATTTTGTAATAAATATCTACAGTAAAAATGCTAACAAATGCTCCGAAAGTGAGCCACATAAAATATTAATACGAAAATTTACAAAGAATCATCAATAACAAAAGGAAAGTTATAAAGTTAATATTCTACGTACATATAAGAATATGAAACAATAAATAAATGTACCAAGTCAAACAAAAATTAATACCCATGAATAATAATTGTTACTAAAACAATACGCTTTAAAAATCAGTAATTATAATCCGTAATAAAATAATTAACAATATATATATATATTTTTTATATTCATGAGAAACAAAATTAATAAATTTTCCTTGAATAAATATTTTTCTAAACGTTATAATAAATCTTTACTGTACATTAATACCATTGGCCAAATATGTCTGTATAAAATTCTAATTATTACTGAATAACAATTAACTTTGACTATTTAATTACAAAATGTAAATGGCCAATAACTAAATAATAATCTTTTATAAAGTAACGAGCTTCTTTTAGAAATTAATGATCTAAACATTTCTTAATAAAATATAATTAATAAAATATATATATAAAATATAATTAATGAATAAAATATAATTAATCAAGCAAGAATTTCCTTTAAAAATCCTAGATTATTTTAAATTTTGGTCCTCGTTGAGTTCCCGTAAATATATATATATGTTCACTATCAGGAAGTAATTTTCCTCAGAGTCTTGATACCTGAAAAATATAATAAATATATAAGAAAATCTACTATAGAAATTATTAAATAAACCATTTAAAATATAATACATACTTGCACACCTTTTATGATCCTATATATATATAATATTTATCCTCTTCCTAATAACGTAAGACAGCTTGTTATAAATAAGTAGCAAGAATTCCAAGTCCCAGCAACTGAAAATAATAATCAAATAATATTTGGCCGTATGAAAAATTAACTTAACAAAAATATACTAAAAAAAATCAATCTATACAAAAATCTATTATCATTATAAAAGTTTGATTGATCAAAATTACTATATTAAAAAGGTTTAATATTTTATAAATGTATATAATTATATAAGAGTAAAAGAAATCAAATAGTAAAAGAAGTATAATAAATCAAATATTAATATATTAAATTTCAACAATAAATATATTAAATTAAATAATAATTACTAAACAATAACTAAATAATAAAGAAATGTCAAGAAATTATTATGAATAAAATTTTATACGTAACTCTTTGCTGCATGCAGAATAATAAGTCACCCTATAAACATAGCCTCCACTTGGTTGTCCACCGGGTGTCCCAATATTTTCATCACCTAACGAAAACGCTATACGGAAAAATAAAAATATATTTATTAATAAAATTCCTTAGAAATATATTTCAATAACAAACTACGAATATGCCTCCTCAAATATATAATTAACCGACTACATCTATCGAAATTTATACACGAGACCTCAATAGGTAGTAGTACGTGAAAGTGAGAGAGACCGCACTATCGGGTGACTCGCGCGAGTGAGAGAGACAGCGCTATACGCCATACCATATGTAAAAATTAATAAGAATTAAACCGCGAAACAAGCTCGGACAGACTTGTCACCCTCATTATTAGTATAAATACATATGTAGTTATTAATAAAAATTTAAAAGATAATGCATTAAAATACTAAAGGTACATAATATTATACATGAATACATATATTATATATATATATATATATAATATATATTTTATAAATATATGATATAAATAAATAAAACCTTTAATTCATTAATTAACTTATCAAAATAATAAACTTACCAAATAAACTTCCGAAATAATTCGCACAGATTCCTCAAAATCCTTTCAATGCTGCATATTCTTATATGGTTTAAGCCTGTCTGTTGTCCGTGAATAATCCATTGGTCCATATCCCTTCCAACATATATATATATATTATATATGCAACCTAGACAAATAAGAAAAATTCAAATAATAACACGTTTAAACTCTAAGCATAAGAACATAATAATTAATACATTATAAAAATCTCTTTTCATATACGTATATTCTATATAGTTATTCAAATAAAACTTCACTACATAATAATAAATTATATAAAATCTAATTTCTTATTGCCAAATAATACATATATTTTTCATTTTGATTATTTAATTGCAAAATTTTATATACAATTAAAATATAATAAGTAAGCAATGATAACCAAATAATAAACCATTTTCATTATGTAAAAGCTCAACATTAATTAATGTATGTATATATTTAATAAATGACCGAAAGTTGTCAAGTCAAGCACATTCAAAATAATATTAAAATATTTCAAAATATCCAAAACTTATCCGCAATTAGAGGTGCATAGAGTTAATAAGTCATGGCCAGACGATCATATGTGAGTATTTTAATCCGCTCCGACAATAGTCTAATAAACGTTCTATATTGTCGATTAAAATACAGCCAAGCTATAAATGATATGCACCCTCGAATATCTTCCGTATAGAATGTCGTTTTACAAAATATCTGAAAAATATAATAACTATATAAGACAAATATATTAAATTATTTAAATTATTAATAATTATAAATAATAAAGATTCTGATTTAATAAAACCAATAATGCAAAATAAAGCTTATAACTCTTTACTATGTGCAGAATTATAAATCTATATAACTACTAAATAAATTTCGTTATAACAAAAATTTACACATATATAACACACATGAAATATAAAAGTTTAAATAATAATAATACAAGGTAATAAATATACATATTAATAATAATAATGAATGTATGGTCTTATAAAATTCATTATGCATGATTTTATTATTGAGACGACTAATAAGTCTCCTTATAAGAGCACAAGGCTAAGTCCAGCGTACCGCGTTATCTCCCCTATTACTTTGTTATCTCCCCTAATGTTTTCGACGTCCGCGCCGAGTCTTAATGCGAAAGGGACTCGCGAATATATAATGTATGAATATTATAAGGAGCGCTTTCTTATTGCAAGAGTAATAAGTTATTACGAAATTATAAATTATAAAAGAATATATATATATATTATATGTTAAATTAATCCATATCATTAACTAACAAAGATCCAACAGTAATGCAATTTTTTAGCAAACTTTCAAGCCTTCAAAAGAGAAATAACAATATGTATAATACATATTTAATTAATAAAATAATGAAGATAAAATTTTTAACAATTACATTTATTAACTTTTACAAACAATATATATAAGTATATATATATATATTCTATACAATTAACAAGTAAAGAATATATGAATAAATTATAACGAACTAAATTATTAAATCGATTTATAAAGCGTTATAAATTCACTCACCAAAAGATAAGCGACCCTCCGAGCTTCATCCGGTGCAGCTGCACATGAGCTCACTCAGCGATAAGATAAGGCCTGGCGCGACTGCCTGGCGCGACTGCCTGGCACGGCGAACACCTGCATCCGGTGATAAAAAGCTCGCCACATCCTTTGTTCCAAGAGCTGAATAATAAAAAGAATAATTAATACACTTTTATATTATAATGTAACACAATTATTATTAACAACTATCTAGACCATGCACCTATATGCACATACATATATACATATATCGTATAATTATTATATAGCAAATTGTAATTATAATGGTTTATAACACCAGAATTTGTTTATAACATTGTTAACTAAAACTATATAATTAATATAAAGAAAGTTAAAAATCAATTCTAAACGGAACATGCTAGAACGATCATTCACACTTCTATTGAAAGAGGTTGAGATTCTATATTAAAAAATATATGCATGCAAATTATTAAAATTCTGGTGACTAAAAACCTATTATAAAAGCCTTACCTTTTGTAAAATGAATTAACGAGCTCGATGCATGGACAATACTGACAGCTCCGTCGTCCCCACTATCCCCCACGCAAGAGCGCGGCCACTACGTCATAGCGCGCTCGAAGAAGAAGGACAGCTATAGCGGCAAGCGGCGGTCGAGCCGCCTACGCCCGGCAGCGCCGCATTCTCCTACCACTGCGGATAGCCGGCACGGAGTAGGGACCAGAGGGTACCTCAGGGAGCGCAGCTCAGTCTTCCGCGCATTTGACCCGACGCTCTTGAGACAACATCACCTAGCATTTGACCAGGAGCTCTCTGAAGAACAAGAACAGTAGCAGTCACGAACCATTTAAAATCGAAATAAAGACTTAGTCTCAAAACATTATTCGACTTAAAAACTTAGTCGCGAGAGCTGTAAGACAGTAGTATACTTGAACAATAAAAGTGTTTTATTTGAACATCATCACGGTCTTCTGCCATTTATTTACTACCGGCTCCTTCGACTCTCCTGCCAAGGCATCACTGAGGTCGACAGTCCACAGCGGAGGTTCGACGAGCACTTCCAACCGCAGTACTTTTGGGTAAGTACTCGTTTTAATTATTCAATATTTTCCTTTTTCATCTCTCGTGATCTGCAACCATCACCCGAATATTATTATTATTTTTGCATGACATATTGAAGAATTTTATTACACATATTAGTCAACAACTTACCTTCATACAATTCCAACGTCTCTTCCTTTTGATAACACGAGTACGTTGATTGCCTTTGAACGTTAAACGCTCAGTCTGTCTTTGGTTTTATCCACAAGAGTGAATCGTCGCCTTCGACTTGTCAATCGATGTGCATTGGGTAGCCTACCCTACCCCTCTGCCGTTTCCGCGAAGAATTTTCTTTAGAGGAATTTTCTTTACGGACTCTGTGCCGCTGTGACGTGACGTCTTGCACATCGAAACTCGTCGTAGAGCATGGGACGCGCTCTTTAAGGACCGACTGACACATAGTATGATAACTCTGGTTTAGTATAATATATTAGAGGAATTATTTTATAATAATAAAACTAAACCAGCAGGCACGGTATCCATCTTATATTTAAATATCCCTACACACCCTTCCTTACCACGTCACTGCATGTGACGTAACTATCTAATAATTTTCTTTTATAATAAATGAGGAGTCGCGATTTCAGAATCTGTCCTGTCTCTTTCTCTAAACCGGTTACGAAACTTTAGATTCACGCGGTACATTCTTTTTTGACAGGTGACCCCTCGAAATTTCCATCGTAAGTATTAGATGCCGCGAAATAATTTTAAATTATCCTTTCGATAAAACAAATTTTAAAATTTAAATTATTTCAATAATAGATGGTAAACGCATTACGCATCGATCCAGTTCTCCGTCGCGAGATCCCTTTTCATCGGGCGGGTATAAGGCGTCGCGAATATTTCCGACAGCGTCTGTTGAGAGACCGACGTACTGTTCCTTACCATTTATACGTAGACCGAGATGAAATTCCGAGCGAGATAATTCGAGCGGTCAATGATCGTGAAAACACCCCACACGACCTTTCATTTGCCCCTTTGCCCTCCGAACTAAACCCCGAGAACAGCAGACAACACCAAGCGATACCGGCTGGAGAAGAACCGGAAGAAGAACAGGAATCGTCAGACAGTTGCTCTGTCAGCTCAACTGCTTCCACGATTGTCCTCGACCCGGATAACCTTACTGTTGGAATACCACGGGGATTACTCCGAGCTTGGGAGGCCAACGCCGAAATAAGACGGGACAGGCAGGTCCAAACGTCTCCCCGTCGCCCCGATAGCCCGGCCTCATTTTCAGATTATTCAACCCCAGATTATTCCCCGGTTAGACCCGGAGAATTCGGGTTTGACCCCGTGGATATCTCCCCAGCAGAAGAAGGCTTGGCGGACCAAGCAGTTAATCATTTTCTGGACTATCTGAACAGCGAAGAATTCTTAGATACAGTCGATGACATATATCATACATAATTTGATTTCGCTAAAATTACCTTACAAACTAATGTAGAAGAACGAGGAAGGATAAAATAAATAAAAGGAAAAAATAGAAATTTATAACATAATAAATCTACATATTTATTTGTCAATCCTAAAATACCTCCGAAAAGAAGCGTCCTATAGATCCTAATCTCTCGGCGTCCCAGGGTATAGCCGGCGTGGCAGGTTGCCCTGAAAAACAAAATAGAGAGATATAATATTGTTCGTCCCTGCACGGTGCGCCCTGCAGAATCGTTGAATAAACGATCGAATAGGACGTAACAAAAACATTAAATTTTGGTGGCAGCGGTGGGATTTGCCAAAAAGGATCTAAGCTTCTGAGAGGAAATTAAGTGTTTGACGAATAAATTTTTATAAAGTATCTAAATCCATTATGCAGACTCGATCAAGCTCGACGAGCTCTGTAGCCACAGGGGCTACAAGGAAACAATATACAGCAGAGGAAACCGAAATCCTCATGCAAAAGGTAAACGAAAAGGAGAAACAGTTAAAAGAACAGGCTGAGGCCTTGCAAGTCAAAAACGAACATCTGATAAAAATGCAAGAAGAAATGAATCGAAAGGAAATGGCCGCAAGCCAAGAACAACCAGCTGTAGAGCAATTAATGGCTTCTATGCAAACGATTACCAATTATATTGAGAGGATTAATTCAAGGCTCATGAATCTAGAGACCTCGCAAAGAGAAGAAAGATATGTTCCACATGAAGAACGAACATTTTCTCAACCGACATCCCAACATTTTGATATCGCGGACCAACCATCTCCGATACGCCTTAAGGATGCTATCGACACAATACCTAAATTTGATGGCCATAAAATGTCCGTTTTCCACTTCAGTAAAATTTGCGAACGTGCTCTCGATTTAATACCCGCATATCATGAATATCATTTAGTGCAGCTTATTATTAATAAACTGCAGGGACATGCATATTCTGCCATAGAAGGGGTAGAATGTCACACCGTTTTCGAGCTAACGAAACGACTAAAATTAATTTTTGGACCAAATAAATCCGTCGACCAATACCGAGGAGAACTAGCTAACATATACATGAAACAAAATGAAAATATTTTTGATTATATAAGCAGGGTGCAAGAACTACGTACCGCAATAATAGATGGAGAATCTGATTTATCCGGAAACATAGGAGAACGAAGAAAGGACGCCATCGAAGCAACCACTATGAACAGCTTTATCAACGGACTTCCATCTGACCTATTAGTACGCGTAAAACTCGAACATCCGAGGACCTTCGAGGAAAGCATTAGCACAGCCATACAACTATCCAAAACTATTGAAGCTGAAAACATTCGGAAGCGAACTCTCTTCCGCCCAAATTTTCAACCCCGTGCTGACCTCCCCAATAACGTCAGCAATGCAGCTCGCCAAAATCCTATGAGCAACAACACTAACAACCGTTACCATCCCAACAATGGACATACAACCTCGCAACCACCTTTCCCCGCATCACCAGTTAAATTAATTGCTGGACAGCCTCAACAAGGTTATCAGACCAAAATCTGTCGCTATTGTAAAACTCCTGGACATCTTATAGAAGAATGTCGGAAGTTAGCTTACAGAAGAGCTCAAGAAGGGAACCAACAACCCGGTACTTCGGGAAACGCGCAAGGCGTTCTGATGAGAACCGACGTCCGCCGGAACGACCCTGTTACGTCCCGCAACAAAAAATTTAAAATCTTACTTATAAAAGTATAATCCCTACTTATTCTCTCATCCTATATAATCTTTCCGCGATACTATATATAATCACTATATATTTGCGCCATAATATTATATATAATCAATATATATATACATCAATTTAATAATAATCAGTTCTCATGTAGTCAAAATACTAGTAACCACCAGTACTAACCGAAAGCTGGACTTATACACATCTATCAATCAAGAAAAAGTAATAGGCTCTTTGAAACAGTCATTTATAATAATCGTAAAAGAATTTCAATATATATATAATTATTATTTATGCAATTTTAATAAAGCTGCAAAAGCCCCACACAATCACCTTAAAATCGCTTATGAAATTTCATAAATCAATAGCAAAATACTATATATATATATATATATATATTTATATATATATTCGCCATAATCTCATATTAATACAATACATTGATTGATGTGGTATATAGCCAGAAAAATATTACAATGAATTAGCAGTACTGGTACTGGTCGTATATAATGATATTTATCTTAATAATTAACTTTACTAAGAAAAGAAATTTATTCGGAATTTTATTATCAAGAAAAACTCTCAGCAAATCACTCTAAATAATGTAACCGTCAAAAACACTTGCAACAAGACTTCGTATGAATCGGTATGCGAACAAATCCGTCGGTAACTGGTCTTATAGCCTCTTGTGCGTTCCTTTACATTCTTCTGGTAAAATTGGCATGGGAAAACTTCCATAGCCATAAATCCCGAAACCTGAAAATAATATAATTAATTAGTATTTAGACAAATAAAGACATAAATCAATAAACAATGAAAAACACATATATATATATATAAAAGTTTAATTATTATCAAATAATAAATATATTTACTTTGATTATTTAATTATAAAATTAAAATGTAAAAACAGATGACCAGTAACGATTAAATAATAATCCTTTGTAAAATAACAAGCTTCTTTTAAAAGGAAAATGATTTAAATAATTCTTAACGAATAAAATATAATTTGTTTCAAAGAATAGTATAAAGAATTTCGTATCTTATATAATCTTTACTTGTAATTATATATAATCACTATAAATCCACTTTATATTATATGTAACCAATATATATAGATATTCACTCAATATTCATATTATTCCGTTATCACATATAACCAAAAAAGGATATCCCTATGCGTGTATATGCGCTTACTACAAAAGAAAAGGCATAAATCAAAATATTTTATCAAACGATACTCACCTAAATTCTATTAATAAATGATTTTGAGCCCATGCGTATCTTTTTAATAAACAGTATGTTCGGTTGTCATAAAAGAGATGAAGCGATTATAAATTTTGAAACCTGAAAATCAAATAATTAATTAATATTTTGTAATAAATATCTACAGTAAAAATGCTAACAAATGCTCCGAAAGTGAGCCACATAAAATATTAATACGAAAATTTACAAAGAATCATCAATAACAAAAGGAAAGTTATAAAGTTAATATTCTACGTACATATAAGAATATAAAACAATAAATAAATGTACCAAGTCAAACAAAAATTAATATCCATGAATAATAATTGTTACTAAAACAATACGCTTTAAAAATCAGTAATTATAATCCGTAATAAAATAATTAACAATATATATATATATATTTTTTATATTCAAGAGAAACAAAATTAATAAATTTTCCTTGAATAAATATTTTTCTAAGCGTTATAATAAATCTTTATTGTACATTAATACCATTGGCCTAATATGTCTGTATAAAACTCTAATTATCATTGAATAACATTTAACTTTGACTATTTAATTACAAAATGTAAATGGCCAATAATCACCAAATAATAATCTTTTATAAAGTAACGAGCTTCTTTCAGAAATTAATGATTTGAACATTTCTTAATAAAATATAATTAATAAAATATAATTAATAAATAAAATATAATTAATCAAGCAAGAATTTCCTTTAAAAATCCTAGATTATTTTAATTTTTGGTCCTCATTGAGTTCCCGTAAATATATATATATGTTCACTATCAGGAAGTAATTTTCCTCAGAGTCTTGATACCTGAAAAATATAATAAATGTATAAGAAAATCTACTATAGAAATTATTAAATAAACCATTCAAAATATAATACATACTTACACACTTTTTATGATCCTATATATATATATTATTTAGCCTCTTCCTAATAACGTAAGACAGCTTGTTATAAATAAGTAGCAAGAATTCCAAGTCCCAGCAACTGAAAATAATAATCAAATAATATTTGGCCGTATGAAAAATTAACTTAACAAAAATGTACTAAAAAATCAATCTATACAAAAATCTATTATCATTATAAAAGTTTGATTGATCAAAATTACTACATTAAAAAGGTTTAATATTTTATAAATGTATATAATTATATAGGAGTAAAAGAAATCAAATAGTAAAAGAAGTATAATAAATCAAATATTAATATATTAAATTTCAAAAATAAATATATTAAATTAAATAATAATTACTAAACAATAACTAAATAATAAAGAAATGTCAAGAAATTATTATGAATAAAATTTTATACGTAACTCTTTGCTGCATGCAGAATAATAAGTCACCCTATAAACATAGCCTCCACTTGGTTGTCCACCGGGTGTCCCAATATTTTCATCACCTAACGAAAACGCTATACGGAAAAATAAAAATATATTTATTAATAAAATTCCTTAGAAATATATTTCAATAACAAACCACAAATATGCCTCCTCAAATATATAATTAACCGACTGCATCTATCGAAATTTATACACGAGACCTCAATAGGTAGTAGTACGTGAAAGTGAGAGAGACCGCACTATCGGGTAACTCGCGCGAGTGAGAGAGACAGCGCTATACGTAATACCATATGTAAAAATTAATAAGAATTAAACCGCGAAACAAGCTCGGACAGACTTGTCACCCTCATTATTAGTATAAATACATATGTAGTTATTAATAAAAATTTAAAAGATAATGCATTAAAATACTAAATATTAAATACATATAAAATACATAATATTATACATGAATACATATATTATATATATGTATATATAATATATATTTTTTAAATATATGATATAATTAAATAAAACTTTTAATTCATTAATTAACTTATCAAAATAATAAACTTACCAAATAAACTTCCGAAATAATTCGCACAGATTCCTCAAAATCCTTTCAATGCTGCATATTCTTGTATGGTTTAAGCCTGTCTGTTGTCCGTGAATAATCCATTGGTCCATATCCTTTCCAACATATATATATATATTATATATGCAACCTAGACAAATAAGAAAAAATTCAAATAATAACACATTTAAACTCTAAGCGTAAGAACATAATAATTAATACATTATAAAAATCTCTTTTCATATACGTATATTCTATATAGTTATTCAAATAAAATTTCACTACATAATAATAAATTATATAAAATCTAATTTCTTATCCACCCATTATTGCCAAATAATACATATATTTTTCATTTTGACTATTAATTGCAAAATTTTATATACAATTAAAATATAATAAGTAAGCAATGATAACCAAATAATAAACCATTTTCATTATGTGAAAGCTCAACATTATTTAATATATATATATTTAATAAATGACCGAAAGTTATCAAGTCAAGCACATTCAAAATAATATTAAAATATTTCAAAATATCCAAAACTTATCCGCAATTAGAGGTGCATAGAGTTAATAAGTCATGGCCAGACGATCATATGTGAGTATTTTAATCCGCTCCGACAATAGTCTAATAAACGTTCTATATTGTCGATTAAAATACAGCCAAGCTATAAATGATATGCACCCTCGAATATCTTCTATATAGAATGTCGTTTTACAAAATATCTGAAAAATATAATAACTATATAAGACAAATATATTAAATTATTTAAATTATTAATAATTATAAATAATAAAGATTCTGATTTAATAAAACCAATAATGCAAAATAAAGCTCATAACTCTTTACTGTGTGCAGAATTATAAATCTATATAACTACTAAATAAATTTTGTTATAACAAAACTTTACACATATATAACACACATGAAATATAAAGTTTAAATAATAATAATACAAGGTAATAAATATACATATTAATAATAATAATGAATGTATGGTCTTATAAAATTCATTATGCATGATTTTATTATTGAGACGAATAATAAGTCTCCTTATAAGAGCACAAGGCTAAGTCCAGCGTACCGCGTTATCTCCCCTATTACTTTGTTATCTCCCCTAATGTTTTCGACGTCCGCGCCGAGTCTTAATGCGAAAGGGACTCGCGAATATATAATGTATGAATATTATAAGGAGCGCTTTCTTATTGCAAGAGTAATAAGTTATTACGAAATTATAAATTATAAAAGAATATATATATATATTATATGTTAAATTAATCCATATCATTAACTAACAAAGATCCAACAGTAATGCAATTTTTTAGCAAACTTTCAAGCCTTCAAAAGAGAAATAACAATATGTATAATACATATTTAATTAATAAAATAATGAAGATAAAATTTTTAACAATTACATTTATTAACTTTTACAAACAATATATATAAGTATATATATATATATTCTATACAATTAACAAGTAAGGAATATATAATTTATTCATATAAATTATAACGAATGAAATTATTAAATCGATTTATAAAGCGTTATAAATTCACTCACCAAAAGATAAGCGACCCTCCGAGCTTCATCCGGTGCAGCTGCACATGAGCTCACTCAGCGATAAGATAAGGCCTGGCGCGACTGCCTGGCGCGACTGCCTGGCACGGCGAACACCTGCATCCGGTGATAAAACAGCTCGCCACATCCTTTGTTCTAAGAGCTGAATAATGAAAGAATAATTAATACACTTTTATATTATAATGTAACACAATTATTATTAACAACTATCTAGACCATGCACCTATATGCACATACATATATATATATATCATATAATTATTATATAGCAAATTGTAATTATAATGGTTTATAACACCAGAATTTGTTTATAACATTGTTAACTAGAACTATATAATTAATATAAAGAAAGTTAAAAATCAATTCTAAACGGAACATGCTAGAACGATCATTCACACTTCTATTGAAAGAGGTTGAGATTCTATATTAAAAAAATATATGCATGCAAATTATTAAAATTCTGGTGACTAAAAACCTATTAACGAGCTCGATGCATGGACAATACTGACAGCTCCGTCGTCCCCACTATCCCCACGCAAGAGCGCGGCCACTACGTCATAGCGCGCTCGAAGAAGAAGGACAGCTATAGCGGCAAGCGGCGGTCGAGCCGCCTACGCCCGGGAGCGCCGCATTCTCCTACCACTGCGGATAGCCGGCACGGAGTAGGGACCAGAGGGTACCTCAGGGAGCGCAGCTCAGTCTTCCGCGCATTTGACCCGACGCTCTTGAGACAACATCACCTAGCATTTGACCTGGAGCTCTCGAGAAGAAAACAACTAAAGCGATCACGAGCGTATTATAGAACATTTTCGAGTCGAAAAAGAACTTAGTCGCAGGATATTTTTCCGGACTAAGAACTTAGTCTAGAGAGCAGTCGAATATTATAGTATACTTTAAGAAAATAAAGTGTCTTTGAACCATCACTTGGGTCTTCTGCCAATCATTTGTCACCAGTTCCTCCGACTCTCCTACAGGGACATCGCCGAGGCAGACCGTCCTCCACGGAGATTCATCGCATATCCTGACAGCAGTACTTTTGGGTAAGTACTCGTTTTAATTATTCAATATTTTCTTTTTCATCTCTCGTGATCTGCAACCATCAACCGAATATTATTATTATTATTATTATTTTTGCATGACATATTGAAGAATTTTATTATACATAATAGTCAACAACTTACCTTCATACAATTCCAACGTCTTCTCCTTCCGATAACACGAGTACGTTGATTGCCTTTGAACGTTAAACGCTCAGTCTGTCTTTGGTTTTATCCACAAGAGTGAATTGTCGCTTTCGACTTGTCAATCGATGTGCATTGGGTAGCCTACCCTACCCCTCTGCCGTTTCCGCGAAGAATTTTCTTTAGAGGAATTTTCTTTACGGACTCTGTGCCGCTGTGACGTGACGTCTTGCACATCGAAACTCGTCGTAGAGCATGGGACGCACTCTTTAAGGACCGACTGACACATAGTATGATAACTCTGGTTTAGTATCATATATTAGAAGAATTATTTAATAATAATAAAACTAAACCAGTAGGTACGGTATCCATCTTATATTCAAACATTCCTACGCCCCCTTCCTTACCACGTCACTGCATGTGAGGTAATTAACTAATAATTTTCTCTTATAATAAATGAGGAGTCGCGATTTCAGAATCTGTCCTGTCTCTTTCTTTAAACCGGTCACGAAACTTTAGATTTACGCGGTACATTCTTTTTTGACAGGTGACCCCTCGAAATTTCCATCGTAAGTATTAGATGCCGCGAAATAATTTCAAATTATCCTTTCAATAAAACAAATTTTAAAACTTAAATTATTTCGATAATAGATGGTTAGCGCCCGACGACCAGACCCAATAACTCGCCGCGAATTCCCTCTGCAAAACGCAGGCGTAACTCGCAGAGAACTAATCAGACAGCGGTTATTACGAGATCGCCCCTCTATCGCACGGCAATTATTTGTAGATAGGGATAATATCCCTTCTAGTATTTTACGCGCCGCCAACGATCGCGAAGATACTTTCTTTGATTTGTCCTTCGCTCCTTTGCCTCCTGAATTAAACCCCGAAACCAACAACGGTAATCCCTCAGCGATACCAGCAGGCGAAGAATCGAGTGAAGAAGAGGACCTTCCGCTGACAGACGAGGACTCTGATCACCTTAGCGATTGCCCAACAGTCGTGTACGATTTGGATAACCCAACGGTCAGAATTCCCCCAGCACTTCTCCTAGCTTTCGAGAGAAACGGAGAAATAAGAAGAACTCGAGACCAACAAGTCCAGACTGTGCCATCGCCAAGCCCTCCACAAATCCCTGATTCATTTTCAGGTTATTCTACCCCGAATTACTCTCCGGTCGCTCTTGGGGAGATAGACCCAGAACCGATAGACATCTCTCCAGCCGAAGAGAGCTTCGCGGATTTTGAAACTAACCAAATTTTAGATTACTTAGATAGTGAGGAGTTCTTGGGAACGGTAGACGACATATATCATTCATAGTTTAATTTCGCCAAAATTACCTTATAAACTAATGTAAAAGAACGAGGAAGGATAAAATAAATAAAAGGAAAAAATAGAAATTTATAATATAATAAATCTACATATTTATTTGTCAACCTTAAAATACCTCCGAAAAGAAGCGTCCTATAGATCCTAATCTCTCGGCGTCCCAGGGTATAGCCGGCGTGGCAGGTTGCCCTGAAAAACAAAATAGAGAGATATAATATTGTTCGTCCCTGCACGGTGCGCCCTGCAGAATCGTTGAATAAACGATCGAATAGGACGTAACAACATTTAAAAATTTTTGGTGGCAGCGGTGGGATTTGCCAAAAAGGATCTAAGCTTCTGAGAGGAAATTAAGTGTTTGACGAATAAATTTTTATAAAGTATCTAAATCCATTATGCAGACTCGATCAAGCTCGACGAGCTCTGTAGCCACAGGGGCTACAAGGAAACAATACACAGCAGAGGAAACCGAAATCCTCATGCAAAAGGTAAACGAAAAGGAGAAACAGTTAAAAGAACAGGCTGAGGCCTTGCAAGTCAAAAACGAACATCTGATAAAAATGCAAGAAGAAATGAATCGAAAGGAAATGGCCGCAAGCCAAGAACAACCAGCTGTAGAGCAATTAATGGCTTCTATGCAAACGATTACCAATTATATTGAGAGGATTAATTCAAGGCTCATGAATCTAGAGACCTCGCAAAGAGAAGAAAGATATGTTCCACATGAAGAACGAACATTTTCTCAACCGACATCCCAACATTTTGATATCGCGGACCAACCATCTCCGATACGCCTTAAGGATGCTATCGACACAATACCTAAATTTGATGGCCATAAAATGTCCGTTTTCCACTTCAGTAAAATTTGCGAACGTGCTCTCGATTTAATACCCGCATATCATGAATATCATTTAGTGCAGCTTATTATTAATAAACTGCAGGGACATGCATATTCTGCCATAGAAGGGGTAGAATGTCACACCGTTTTCGAGCTAACGAAACGATTAAAATTAATTTTTGGACCAAATAAATCCGTCGACCAATACCGAGGAGAACTAGCTAACATATACATGAAACAAAATGAAAATATTTTTGATTATATAAGCAGAGTGCAAGAACTACGTACCGCAATAATAGATGGAGAATCTGATTTATCCGGAAACATAGGAGAACGAAGAAAGGACGCCATCGAAGCAACCACTATGAACAGCTTTATCAACGGACTTCCATCTGATCTATTAGTACGCGTAAAACTCGAACATCCGAGGACCTTCGAGGAAAGCATTAGCACAGCCATACAACTATCCAAAACTATTGAAGCTGAAAACATTCGGAAGCGAACTCTCTTCCGCCCAAATTTTCAACCCCGTGCTGACCTCCCCAATAACGTCAGCAATGCAGCTCGCCAAAATCCTATGAGCAACAACACTAACAACCGTTATCAACCCAGCAACGGACATGCAACCTCGCAACCACCTTTCCCCGCATCACCAGTTAAATTAATTGCTGGACAGCCTCAACAAGGTTATCAGACCAAAATCTGTCGCTATTGTAAAACTCCTGGACATCTTATAGAAGAATGTCGGAAGTTAGCATACAGAAGAGCTCAAGAAGGGAACCAACAACCCGGTACTTCGGGAAACGCGCAAGGCGTTCCGATGAGAACCGACGTCCGCCGGAACGACCCGCAACCAGGACGTCCGACTTACCACATTCAAAAGAAAGTCAACATAATAACACCACAGGAAACTCCCGCACAAACTTCCGAATCTGCCAAATAAATGACAGACAACAATCTACAGAATTGCCCACAGTAACGTTATCCTCTCCAGATCTAATAGCAGATTGCAAATTTATGATTGATTCTGGATCTGGACTAAACCTTATTAAACAAAAATGTTTAAATCCAAACGTTACTCTCGACAAAACTAATCCTTTATGTCTGCAAGGAATAGCTTCTGAAACTATCGTTACACTAGGAGCTGTTTCCCTATCTGTACTTGGAAAACTATCTGAATTTTATGTCATATCTGATTCGATAGGATTCTTACAAGATGGAATATTAGGCAACAAGTTCCTGAAGGAACGAGCTGTTATAGTCAACTATAGAGACAACTTTATACAGTATGAAGATATGAGAATTCCATTCTCAAACTCAAGTACAATATGTCTTAAGGAAAGAACTGTCACTCCCTGTTCTTTTCATATTACCAATCCAGAAAAACAAATCGGATATGTACCTCGTCATACCCTTGCCGAGGGCATATATTTCGGGGAAGCTATCGTCACCAATAATAATGGAAAAGTCCATATGCCTATATTCAATACTTCCGAGGAAGAATTGACCCTTAATATTCCATTCATAGAATTGCAAGATTATGATACTCATGAAATAACAAAGAATCCCACTGGAACCCAAGGGCTTCCCAGAAGATTAATCAGAACTTCTAACTCCAACAATCTCGCTGGACTAGACGAACCCCGAGTGGAATTCGTCAAAGCCATAGATAATCCCATTTACTTTAACCAGGCATTATCAACACCAACAGATAGAACTGTTGATGTCATAAACCTTCTACGCCTCGAACATCTGAATTCCGAGGAATCAGAAAATGTTCGACTACTAGTTTTCAAACACTCCGACAGATTTCACCTTCCCGGTGAACATCTCCAAGCGACAAACGCCGCTCAGCATTCTATTCCTACTATTAATGAAATGCCTGTCCACACGAAACAATATAGATTTCCTCCTGTACATAAGGAAGAAATTAATAAACAAGTAAATGAATTATTATCTTCTGATTTAATAAGACCTTCTACTTCCCCTTATAACTCTCCTTTATGGATAGTTCCAAAAAAGCCAGATTCCCTAGGGAATAAAAGATGGCGAATGGTTATTGATTATCGAAACCTCAATGAAAAAACAATAGGCGATGCCTATCCTCTTCCAAATATAACGGATATATTAGATCAACTTGGATCTGCAAAATATTTTTCAGTACTGGACTTAGCCTCCGGTTTCCACCAAATACCCATGGCATCAAAAGATGCTCATAAAACTGCTTTCTCTACACCTTACGGACATTACCAATTCAAACGAATGCCATTTGGATTAAAAAATGCTCCTGCAACGTTTCAAAGATTGATGGATAACGTTCTATCCGGACTTCAGGGAAATGAATTATTCGTCTACATGGATGATATTGTCGTATATGCACGATCATTGCAAGAACACGAAAGCAAGTTCGAAAAATTAATGCAGAGATTAAGAGCTGCAAATTTAAAATTACAACCAGATAAATGCGAATTCTTACGACGTGAAGTTATGTATCTAGGACATATAATTGGATCTGACGGAGTCAAGCCTGACCCCGCTAAGATAAAGGCAATAATGAATTTTCCTACTCCGAAGAATCCGAAAAACATCAAACAATTCCTAGGACTAGCCGGATATTATAGAAGATTTATTCCCAATTTTTCCAAAGTTGCAAAACCATTAACTGATCTCTTAAAAAAGGATAAGAAATTCGATTGGCAGGACAAACAAGCAGAAGCATTCGATATTCTAAGGAATTCACTATGCTCTGAACCTATTTTACAATATCCCGACTTTACTAATCCATTCATTCTAACCACTGATGCATCTGGATATGCGGTCGGAGGAGTGCTCAGTCAAGGAATAATAGGGAAAGATCTACCCGTTGCCTACACGTCTCGAATTCTAAATTCCGCCGAACAAAATTATTCTACAATAGAGAAAGAATGTTTAGCTATCATTTATTGTGTAAATCATTTTAGACCTTATTTATACGGAAGAATATTCACTATAGTAACTGACCATAAACCATTAGTGTGGCTACACTCCATCAAAGATCCTTCCTCAAGATTATGGAAGTGGAGAATGAAACTCTCTGAATATCAGTATGAAATACAATATAAAAAAGGAACTCTAAATTATAACGCTGATGCCTTATCCAGAAATCCACCCGTCGACGTGGCTATTCCGTTATTCCTCATTGATGAAGGAGAATATTCATCCGACGAATCCATATTTTCGTATAGACCTCAAAGGCCAAAGGGAAAATCTAGTACACCTGAAGGTCAGAATGTAGGACCTAATCAGGAAGACATGGGAAACTATCAAAAAACCGCCGAGACTTCGGCCCCCGTAGAGCGTCAACCAGCAGAAGATTATCAAAATTATTCTGTCGAACATGAAAATAGTAACAATTATGAAGTCACAATCGAGGAAGTTACTGACTCTGACGAAAGCGATGATACGGATTATACTGAAATAATAGAATCCGACATTGTACCGTATCAGTCAAACCCACAACAACTGAATCCACCAGCTCTTCCACCATGGAGTCGAGCCTTAGTGCGAGAAGTTAGAGAGGATTTACTCCAACAGAAAGATAATCACACAATATTTATTTACCAGAACGGGACAGCTTACGACAATGGCGCAAAATCATATCAAGAAGCCAATTTACTCCCTAAATATGAAGGGTTGGCATTTGAAAGGGCCAGGGTATGTACTGTAAAAGGAAACACGTTAATTGCCCTCCCCATCAAATACGACTATCATACCCTTATAGAAGCCCAGAATCTTAAAAACTGTCTACACTCTTTAGTGGATGTCATTACTGAACTTGGACTCTCTTCCATGAGTCTTAGTAAGACCGAACGCTTCGACGACCTTCCATGGTCATACATCCTTAACCAACTCAAAAGATATCTACAGGAATTACCCATTAATATAACGATATGCTTAAATTTAATTCAAACGCCTGAAATCGAAAAACGTCAATCTCTAATTTTGGAAAATCATGCCTCAGCTCATGGAGGACATAAAGGTGTAACGAAGACCTATAACCGCCTTAGATCTCGTTACTGCTGGAAAACAATGAAAAAGGATATTCAGGAATTCATTAGAACCTGTCGGGAGTGTCAAATAAAGAAACTAACTAGAATAAAAACCAAGCAACCCATGGTTATAACGGATACCCCCGGGGCTGCTTTCGATAAAGTATCCTTGGATATTATGGGACCTCTTCCCCTAACAGTGAGTAACAATCAGTATATACTGACCATGCAGGATTTACTAACAAAATATTCTACTGCCGTGCCATTAAAGGAGGCCACATCGTTAACAATCGCAGACGCCTTCACTAAAGAATTTATCTGTATATACGGTACCCCTCGCGCAATATTAACCGATCAAGGAACAAATTTTTTATCCGCCTTAATGCGACAGTTAACAAGGAAATTTCGCATTCAACATTTTAGGACCACTGCCTATCATCCACAGTCTAATGGATCACTTGAACGATCACATCATGTCCTAACAGAATATCTAAAAACTCAGGTTGATAAGGAGACAAATTGGGATGAATACATTAAACTTGCAATGTTCTCGTACAACACCAGTGTACATGAAGGCACGAGATACTCACCCTATGAGCTAGTATTTGGCCGAATAGCACGACTACCCTCTGCACACCCCATCATCGAAGAAAATATCGAACCCACATACCGTGACTATATTGTTAATCTCTTTAACAAGATAAACGATTTACAAATGCAAGCTAAGCAAAACCTCACACTAGCTAAAGAACGTAGTAAGCGATACTATGATCGCAATTTGAATTTACAACAATTTGAGAAAGGCAACCATGTCTTTTTATTAAAAGAGCCACGAAAAGGAAAACTTGCTGACCAGTATACCGGTCCTCACGAAATAATCGAACTTTTACCCCCAAGTAATGTTAAAATTAGAACAGGAAACCAAACCCGAATAGTACACACCAACAAGATCAAACTAGCACATCCCCAGCCGGGATGAGGTAATAATCAGAGTCCTTTGTTACAGATGCTTTGGCACAGAAGGCCCACACAGCCGAGATTGGACGCAACCATTTCAAATCGAATAGAGGAATCCTTCTTCTTCGGCCATTGTGTCCATATAACAGGAGCTCTTTGTCTCTTAGACGAAACGAACTTGTGTAAGGAGTGTTACGATAGACTCCGTACCAATATTATTAAGCAACAATACCGGCCCTTGCGGAGACACTTCTTTGTGAATAGTCACATCGTGCGTAATGACCACTGCTCAGCTTGTGGCACAACAGTCATCGAGACCAATTCTCTTGACAAGTGCATCTCCTGTACACTAACAGCGCACGAATTCTTAGAACTTCTACACAACACCTCAACTTCTATCAATAGTTATAGTTACCCCTTAGTCTTAAACGTATATGACAGGACTCCTACGTTATAAGGGGATGCCATTTACCGGCACAGCCTGCTGTGTAGAATTCAGAGGATATCGGTATGATCCCTTGAACGTCTATATATGTGAACTTTGCTATCACTACGTATTGTCTATTAGAGTACGATTGCCTCTAATATCTCTACACTTTCTCTCTCCGGGACCACGCCATATCGATCCTCATTGTGCACATTGCTTCCGAACACTTGTCACACAAAGACCTTTAGATCAGTGTCTCACCTGCACTCGAGGTATTGTTGAACTTATGTCCATATCCTATTTGCTTACACTGAACAATGCTTCATAATGTCTCAGCTTTCTCTTAATGCTGTATGCATCAAACTGCATGGTTATCTCAATCTAAATAATCACAACCATTATTGCTGTGCATGTTATTGTATGCTACATACTCCCTGTAACCAAAGGTTTTTCTTTCCAATAGACTCCCATATTATTTCTATCGCTCCACACCCTTATAGAACGATCTGTTCGTACTGTCAACGACCCATCACCATAATACGACCCCTACACACCTGTTCCACCTGTACTAGGAATATCGCTCAAATATTCCGAGAGACTCACCCCACCTTTCTCTCAATAAATGAAGAGAATCCCCCAACCTCCCAACCTTGAAGAATTGAAGAGCTAATATGCTATCGGATACATATTCCGATACCCTGAACTGTACTGTGCACGAAGAATTCGATGGATATTACTCTCTGGAAAATGGCCTGTATTACTGCCCTATATGTAAAATACACGTGGATCATGAATTAGTCCACATAAATTATCACAGCATATCAGAAAATTTTCCTCATATTAGTTCTTCTAAATGCTGTCTATGTAATCGTAAAGTATCTCTCATAACTCCCATAATTGATTGCAGGCCGTGCTTCCTAAATTATCTGGAAGAAGAACGAAAAAGAGAATTTGCAAGAGCAAGGCAACATGAATAACGCAAGCAATCCCTGTTGCAATCACCCAATCCATGAATTATTGTCCCACTTCCCCAACATGCATGAGGCAAAATGCAGAAAAGTAATTTTTTACAAAAGATATACCGGAAAAACTCGCACTCCTAGCCGCATGTGTTGCGCATGTTATAAACTTCGACAATTAAGAGTCAAGCCTGTGTTACGTCCTATTCGATCGTTTATTCAACGATTCTGCAGGGCGCACCGTGCAGGGACGAACAATATTATATCTCTCTATTTCTTTTTCAGGGCAACCTGCTAAGCCGGCTATACCCTGGGACGCCGAGAGATTAGGATCTATAGGACGCTTCTTTTCGGAGGTATTTTAAGGTTGACAAATAAATATGCAGATTTGTTATGTTATAAATTTCTATTTTTTCCTTTTATTTATTTTATCCTTCCTCGTTCTTTTACATTAGGTTATAAAGTAATTTTAGCGAAATTAAACTATGTATGATATATGTCGTCTACCGTTCCCAAGAACTCCTCACTATCTAGGTAATCTAAAATTTGGTTAGTTTCAAAATCCGCGAAGCTCTCTTCGGCTGGAGAGATGTCTATCGGTTCTGGGTCTATCTCCCCAAGAGCGACCGGAGAGTAATTCGGGGTAGAATAACCTGAAAATGAATCAGGGGTTTGTGGAGGGCTTGGCGATGGCACAGTCTGGACTTGTTGGTCTCGAGTTCTTCTTATTTCTCCGTTTCTCTCGAAAGCTAGGAGAAGTGCTGGGGGAATTCTGACCGTTGGGTTATCCAAATCGTACACGACTGTTGGGCAATCGCTAAGGTGATCAGAGTCCTCGTCTGTCAGCGGAAGGTCCTCTTCTTCACTCGATTCTTCGCCTGCTGGTATCGCTGAGGGGTTACCGTTGTTGGTTTCGGGGTTTAATTCAGGAGGCAAAGGAGCGAAGGACAAATCAAAGAAAGTATCTTCGCGATCGTTGGCGGCGCGTAAAATACTAGAAGGGATATTATCCCTATCTACAAATAATTGCCGTGCGATAGAGGGGCGATCTCGTAATAACCGCTGTCTGATTAGTTCTCTGCGAGTTACGCCTGCGTTTTGCAGAGGGAATTCGCGGCGAGTTATTGGGTCTGGTCGTCGGGCGCTAACCATCTATTATCGAAATAATTTAAGTTTTAAAATTTGTTTTATTGAAAGGATAATTTGAAATTATTTCGCGGCATCTAATACTTACGATGGAAATTTCGAGGGGTCACCTGTCAAAAAAGAATGTACCGCGTAAATCTAAAGTTTCGTGACCGGTTTAAAGAAAGAGACAGGACAGATTCTGAAATCGCGACTCCTCATTTATTATAAGAAAAAATTATTAGATAGTTACCTCACATGCAGTGACGTGGTAAGGAAGGGTGTGTAGGAATATTTAAATGTAAGATGGATACCGTACCTGCTGGTTTAGTTTTATTATTATAAAATAATTCCTCTAATATATTATACTAAACCAGAGTTATCATACTATGTGTCAGTCGGTCCTTAAAGAGCGCGTCCCGTGCTCTACGACAAGTTTCGATGTGCAAGACGTCACGTCACAGCGGCACAGAGTCCGTAAAGAAAATTCCTCTAAAGAAAATTCTTCGCGGAAACGGCAGAGGGGTAGGGTAGGCTACCCAATGCACATCGATTGACAAGTCGAAAGCGACAATTCACTCTTGTGGATAAAACCAAAGACAGACTGAGCGTTTAACGTTCAAAGGCAATCAACGTACTCGTGTTATCGGAAGGAGAAGACGTTGGAATTGTATGAAGGTAAGTTGTTGACTATTATGTATAATAAAATTCTTCAATATGTCATGCAAAAATAATAATAATAATAATAATATTCGGTTGATGGTTGCAGATCACGAGAGATGAAAAAGAAAATATTGAATAATTAAAACGAGTACTTACCCAAAAGTACTGCTGTCAGGATATGCGATGAATCTCCGTGGAGGACGGTCTGCCTCGGCGATGTCCCTGTAGGAGTGTCGGAGGAACTGGTGACAAATGATTGGCAGAAGACCCAAGTGATGGTTCAAAGACACTTTATTTTCTTTAAGTATACTATAATATTCGACTGCTCTCTAGACTAAGTTCTTAGTCCGGAAAAATATCCTGCGACTAAGTTCTTTTTTGGCTCGAAAAATGTTCTATAATACGCTCGTGATCGCTTTAGTTGGTTTCTTCTCGAGAGCTCCAGGTCAAATGCTAGGTGATGTTGTCTCAAGAGCGTCGGGTCAAATGCGCGGAAGACTGAGCTGCGCTCCCTGAGGTACCCTCTGGTCCCTACTCCGTGCCGGCTATCCGCAGTGGTAGGAGAATGCGGCGCTCCCGGGCGTAGGCGGCTCGACCGCCGCTTGCCGCTGTAGCTGTCCTTCTTCTTCGAGCGCGCTATGACGTAGTGGCCGCGCTCTTGCGTGGGGATAGTGGGGACGACGGAGCTGTCAGTATTGTCCATGCATCGAGCTCGTTAATTCATTTTACAAAGGTAAGGCTTTTACAATAGGTTTTTAGTCACCAGAATTTTAATAATTTGCATGCATATATTTTTTAATATAGAATCTCAACCTCTTTCAATAGAAGTGTGAATGATCGTTCTAGCATGTTCCGTTTAGAATTGATTTTTAACTTTCTTTATATTAATTATATAGTTTTAGTTAACAATGTTATAAACAAATTCTGGTGTTATAAACCATTATAATTACAATTTGCTATATAATAATTATACGATATATGTATATATGTATGTGCATATAGGTGCATGGTCTAGATAGTTGTTAATAATAATTGTGTTACATTATAATATAAAAGTGTATTAATTATTCTTTTTATTATTCAGCTCTTGGAACAAAGGATGTGGCGAGCTTTTTTATCACCGGATGCAGGTGTTCGCCGTGCCAGGCAGTCGCGCCAGGCAGTCGCGACAGGTCTTATCTTATCGCTGAGTGAGCTCATGTGCAGCTGCACCGGATGAAGCTCGGAGGGTCGCTTATCTTTTGGTGAGTGAATTTATAACGCTTTATAAATCGATTTAATAATTTCATTCGTTATAATTTATTCATATATTCCTTACTTGTTAATTGTATAGAATATATATATATATACTTATATATATTGTTTGTAAAAGTTAATAAATGTAATTGTTAAAAAAAATTTATCTTCATTATTTTATTAATTAAATATGTATTATACATATTGTTATTTCCCTTTTGAAGGCTTGAAAGTTTGCTAAAAAATGTATTACTGTTGGATCTTGTTAGTTAATGATATGGATTAATTTATTATATAATATATATATATATTCTTTTATAATTTATAATTTCGTAATAACTTATTACTCTTGCAATAAGAAAGCGCTCCTTATAATATTCATACATTATATATTCGCGAGTCCCTTTCGCATTAAGACTCTGCACGGACGTCGAAAACATTAGGGGAGATAACAAAGTAATAGGGGAGATAACGCGGTACGCTGGACTTAGCCTTGTGCTCTTATAAGGAGACTTATTATTCGTCTCAATAATAAAATCATGCATAATGAATTTTATAAGACCATACATTCATTATTATTATTAATATGTATATTTATTACCTTGTATTATTATTATTTAAACTTTATATTTCATGTGTGTTATATATGTGTAAATTTTTGTTATAACAAAATTTATTTAGTAGTTATATAGATTTATAATTCTGCACATAGTGAAGAGTTATGAGCTTTATTTTGCATTATTGGTTTTATTAAATCAGAATCTTTATTATTTATAGTTATTAATAATTTAAATAATTTAATATATTTGTCTTATATAGTTATTATATTTTTCAGATATTTTGTAAAGCGACATTCTATACAGAAGATATTCGAGGGTGCATATCATTTATAGCTTGGCTGTATTTTAATCGACAATATAGAACGTTTATTAGACTATTGTCGGAGCGGATTAAAATACTCACATATGATCGTCTGGCCATGACTTATTAACTCTATGCACCTCTAATTGCGGATAAGTTTTGGATATTTTGAAATATTTTAATATTATTTTGAATGTGCTTGACTTGACAACTTTCGGTCATTTATTAAATATATTTATATTAAATAATGTTGAGCTTTCACATAATGAAAATGGTTTATTATTTGGTTATCATTGCTTACTTATTATATTTTAATTGTATATAAAATTTTGCAATTAAATAATCAAAATGAAAAATATATGTATTATTTGGCAATAATGGGTGGATAAGAAATTAGATTTTATATAATTTATTATTATGTAGTGAAGTTTTATTTGAATAACTATATAGAATATACGTATATGAAAAGAGATTTTTATAATGTATTAATTATTATGTTCTTATGCTTAGAGTTTAAACGTGTTATTATTTGAATTTTTCTTATTTGTCTAGGTTGCATATATAATATATATATATGTTGGAAGGGATATGGACCAATGGATTATTCACGGACAACAGACAGGCTTAAACCATATAAGAATATGCAGCATTGAAAGGATTTTGAGGAATCTGTGCGAATTATTTCGGGAGTTTATTTGGTAAGATTATTATTTTGATAAGTTAATTAATGAGTTAAAGGTTTTATTTAATTATATCATATATTTATAAAATATATATTATATATACATATATATAATATATGTATTCATGTATAATATTATGTATTTTATATGTATTTAATATTTAGTATTTTAATGCATTATCTTTTAAATTTTTATTAATAACTACATATGTATTTATACTAATAATGAGGGTGACAAGTCTGTCCGAGTTTGTTTCGCGGTTTAATTCTTATTAATTTTTACATATGGTATTACGTATAGCGCTGTCTCTCTCACTCGCGCGAGTCACCCGATAGTGCGGTCTCTCTCACTTTCACGTACTACTACCTATTGAGGTCTCGTGTATAAATTTCGATAGATGTAGTCTGTTGATTATATATTTGAGGAGGCATATTTGTAGTTTGTTATTGAAATATATTTCTAAGGAATTTTATTAATAAATATATTTTTATTTTTCCGTATAGCGTTTTCGTTATGTGATGAAAATATTGGGACACCCGGTGGACAACCAAGTGGAGGCTATGTTTATAGGGTGACTTATTATTCTGCATGCAGCAAAGAGTTACGTATAAAATTTTATTCATAATAATTTCTTGACATTTCTTTATTATTTAGTTATTGTTTAGTAATTATTATTTAATTTAATATATTTATTGTTGAAATTTAATATATTAATATTTGATTTATTATACTTCTTTTACTATTTGATTTCTTTTATTCCTATATAATTATATACATTTATAAAATATTAAACTTTTTTAATATAGTAATTTTGATCAATCAAACTTTTATAATGATAATAGATTTTTGTATAGATTGATTTTTTAGTACATTTTTGTTAAGTTAATTTTTCATACGGCCAAATATTATTTGATTATTATTTTCAGTTGCTGGGACTTGGAATTCTTGCTACTTATTTATAACAAGCTGTCTTACGTTATTAGGAAGAGGCTAAATAATATATATATATAGGATCATAAAAAGTGTGTAAGTATGTATTATATTTTGAATGGTTTATTTAATAATTTCTATAGTAGATTTTCTTATACATTTATTATATTTTTCAGGTATCAAGACTCTGAGGAAAATTACTTCCTGATAGTGAACATATATATATATTTACGGGAACTCAATGAGGACCAAAAATTAAAATAATCTAGGATTTTTAAAGGAAATTCTTGCTTGATTAATTATATTTTATTCATCAATTATATTTTATATATATATTTTATTAATTATACTTTATTAAGAAATGTTTAGATCATTAATTTCTAAGAGAAGCTCGTTACTTTATAAAAGATTATTATTTAGTTATTGGCCATTTACATTTTGTAATTAAATAGTCAAAGTTAAATGTTATTCAATAATAATTAGAGTTTTATACAGACATATTTGGCCAATGGTATTAATGTACAATAAAGATTTATTATAACGCTTAGAAAAATATTTATTCAAGGAAAATTTATTAATTTTGTTTCTCTTGAATATAAAAAATATATATATATATTGTTAATTATTTTATTACGGATTATAATTACTGATTTTTAAAGCGTATTGTTTTAGTAACAATTATTATTCATGGGTATTAATTTTTGTTTGACTTGGTACATTTATTTATTGTTTTATATTCTTATATGTACGTAGAATATTAACTTTATAACTTTCCTTTTGTTATTGATGATTCTTTGTAAATTTTCGTATTAATATTTTATGTGGCTCACTTTCGGAGCATTTGTTAGCATTTTTACTGTAGGTTATTTATCCCAAAATATTAATTAATTATATGATTTTCAGGTTTCAAAATTGGTAATCGCTGCATTTCTTTTATGACAACTGACCATACTATTTATCGAAAAGATACGCATGGGCTCACGAAATCATTTATTAATAGAATTTAGGTGCGTATCGTTTGATAAAATATTTTGATTTATGCCTTTTCCTTTGTAGTAAGCGCGTATACACGCATAGGGATATCCTTTTTTGGTTATATGTGATAACTGAATAATATGAATATTGAGTGAATATCTATATATATTGGTTACATATAATATAAAGTGGATTTATAGTGATTATATATAATTACAAGTAAAGATTATATAAGATACGAAATTCTTTATACTATTCTTTGAAACAAATTATATTTTATTCGTTAAGAATTATTTAAATCATTTTCCTTTTTAAAAGAAGCTTGTTATTTTACAAAGGATTATTATTTAGTCGTTACTGGTCATCTGTTTTTACGTTTTAATTTTATAATTAAATAATCAAAGTAAATATATTTATTATTTGATAATAATTAAACTTTTATATATATATATATATGTGTTTTTCATTGTTTATTGATTTATGTCTTTATTTGTCTAAATACTAATTAATTATATTATTTTCAGGTTTCGGGATTTATGGCTATGGAAGTTTTCCCATGCCAATTTTACCAGAAGAATGTAAAGGAACGCACAAGAGGCTATAAGACCAGTTACCGACGGATTTGTTCGTATACCAATTTATACGAAGTCTTGTTGCAAATGTTTTTGACGGTTACTTTATTTAGAGTGATTTGCTGAGAGTTTTTCTTGATAATAAAATTTCGAATAAATTTCTTTTCTTAGTAAAGTTAATTATTAAGATAAATATCATTATATACGACCAGTTCCAGTACTGCTAATTCATTGTAATATTTTTCTGGCTATATACCACATCAATCAATGTATTGTATTAATATGAGATTATGGCGAATATATATATAAATATATATATATATATATATATATAGTATTTTGCTATTGATTTATGAAATTTCATAAGCGATTTTAAGGTGATTGTATGAGGCTTTTGCAGCTTTATTAAAATTGCATAAATAATAATTATATATATATTGAAATTCTTTTACGATTATTATAAATGACTGTTTCAAAGAGCCTATTACTTTTTCTTGATTGATAGATGTGTATAAGTCCAGCTTTCGGTTAGTACTGGTGGTTACTAGTATTTTGACTACATGAGAACTGATTATTATTAAATTGATGTATATATATATATTGATTATATATAATATTATGACGCAAATATATAGTGATTATATATAGTATCGCGCAAAGATTATATAGGATGAGAGAATAAGTAGGGATTATACTTTTATAAGTAAGATTTTAAATTTTTCGTTGCGGGACGTAACACCTCCCCCCTAATAAGAACAAAATCCGATTGTTTTCGGAGGATTTTGTACTAGGGAGATTAAATATTTTCATCTAAGGTGTTTAAGCGGTCTCTTAGGTTTGTATATGATATAGGTATATTTACGTTTTTGGTGATTTCTTCGTGGCAAGGGTTCATTGTCCTTGGAGGTTTGGCTGGTGGAGGTTGTTGAGTAATTACTTCCGCAGGTGCAGTGGGATCGATGTTGGAGGTTTGCATGGTTGTTCCTCCGCCAGGTGATTGATTGTCTCGGTTATCATCTCCAGATTTTCTAGAAGATTCCCGTGCCAGATGGAGCAGTAAATTTGCGAGGGAGCTCCATAAAGCTCCGAGTAGATGAAGGCTGCAACCATACACAGTGTGAAGAGCGTATCCATGAATGACTGTGTCAATGACTAATTTTACTAGGCGAATAATCATGAAGATTCCGACGAGTCCTGCGGTTGCTGATCCAAAATTTATGAATCCCTTCCAGATTCGCGAGGCTGTGCTTTCGACAATTTTATTTAAAGAATTTTCATCCAGCAAGTTGTACACTGAGATTCCTTCAGTGTTCATGGAATGGCCAGTTAGTCCTCTAGCAACGGCATTGAGTAAAGCTGGCTTTTCGGCTGGGAACATTATGTGATTTCGTAATTTCTCCAGATCTGTATCAGAATATATTCCGCTTACGGCCAAAGGTCCCGGTGTGAGATATCTCCAGGTTAAGGCAGTCATGGGTTTTAGCTGTTGAGGTGGCAGTTGTCTAACTTGAATGTTAGGTGTAAGTTGCACCCATGTATCTTCGATTCGATACAAAGTAGGAAGTTCTAAACTGCATTCTCGTTCGTTGCCAATTTTGGTGATAATTCTTGACTTTGGTGTAAGGAAGAAAGAATGATTTCGTACAGAAATGGGAAGTTCGGTATAACACTCTCCAGTTTTTCTTACCATCACTTCAACAGGGATACATTTAATTATTTGTACTGCTTCTCCTGTTGTAACGGCCATGTATCCTGGCCCTTTCATGAGCTGATAGGCAAATTCGTCTGGTTGGAGTGTAGCAAAAGATAAGGCATTAGTAATTACCTGTCTTTCTAACTCGCATTTTTGCGAAATTACATTGTTATAGAGAGACGTCATCTGTTGTTTGACATGTTTTTCTATATACACGAACTTGGAGTTCATGTATGTAAAGATGTCAAGATTATTGACAGGAATAGTTTTCCGACTAGCGAATGTATTGCCAGGTTTAGCTTCAAGAATGAATAATTTTGGGTGTTCCGTGCACAGGAGAGTATAACCACATAGAGGTATTTCCTTGGTTTTCATAAGGGCGAAAGTGATTTCCTGAGTCACAAGACTATAGATGATTGGGGTATCTGTCTTGGAGATGTCTTCAGAAATTTTGTTTGCAGGTCCTTCGTAGAGGACATCATATTGTTGAAAATTACAAGTATCCGTAGGCATAGGTTTCCAGTAGGTGTATCCGTCGTCAGCGTCTAAACAGTAGCTGTCAACGAGTTTACACACAGTTCCAGATTTTAATTTAATTCTTCCAGTATTCAATTGTACGGGAACGTAGGAAGATTTTAGTGATATTTTCACAGCAGCTTGGACGACTACGTCGTCCCATGTTCCGTATGGATCGTTGTACTGGGATCCCTTGCAGTATCCGTCAACTTGTACGCGGCCCACCAAGGTGATACTTCGATAGGTCGTCTGATTTGCTTTTATGCCAGCGACAAGGGTGTTGTCTCCCAAGGAAATAGTTCCGTCTTGAAACATCCTTAGGCACTGAGTGTATCCAGTCTCATGCACATAATCGGCTCTTCCATTGTGAACAGCAGATATATGTGAATGCATGCCACAATGATATATATTTCGGGATATTTCAACCTTGCACTGTATGACTTCTGTATAACTGTAGTCGGATAGTTGTAGTAGCTGAATATGAACATCTGTGGTGTTGGGTTGTCGTATGTTCAGATCGCATTCGCCAACATCAAGGAGAGAGACGGCTGTTACGTTGAGGTGTTGTCCTCCGCAATCAAATCCGATTAAGGCGGCAGTTTTACTTAAGAAGATTACTAGGATTAGGGGCGTCATGATGGTCTGAAATGATTACAATTTTGATGTACGTGTAGATGTTTATATTACATTTTGCGATTACATGATTGATGGTACAATGTTCGTGAAAGTTTGATTATGAATAATTGTCGCAGAATTGATTCATAATTATACATTGAATCTTAGGTGTATTTAAATTATAATTACTTATGAAAGTATTCGAATACACAAGAGGTATCTTTATAGCGTCGCTCAATGTGATTATAATATAACATGGGTATATGTATCTATATATATATATACATATAGAGAGGTAATCTGACTAAATTTGTATGTATATTATTATCATTATACTATGTGTTTTTTTTTTTATTGTTCTTTATGATTATTATTTCTTATGAAATATTTTTGAAGCATTTTCTTTTCCCCTTTTTTTTTGTTTGTTTTTTTTTTATTGTTATTATTATATGTATGTATATATATATTTATATGGTAAATATGAGTGATTATTATTACTGGTTATTAATAGTAAATCGATTAAAGGATAATTATATATAAATATATAATTATATATATATATATATTTTAGAATATACAAGAAAGTTTATATGTTATACGTATACATAAAAATATATATATTTTTTTTATATATATATATTTTTTTTTATATATATATATATTTTATTTAAAGTTTCTGTTTTTGTTTTGTTTTTTTTTCTTATAAATGCAGTTTGTTAACATATTTATTATGGATATATATATATATATATATATGTATAGTTCCTAATAGATAAAGTATTTAAGGTTATTGGTGAAACAAAGATTGAGATGATCCATTTTCTTTTATTGTTTAATTTAATAATCTTTCCTCTAAAATTTCTGGATCATTAGGATCAACCGTTATTTCAGCCACTCCATAATCTATCTTCAGTGTGATTGAATTTACAGACAGGCCTATAGTTTGCCTGTAAGTTCTTTCTTCTCCCTTTTTAATGATCATGTCTACAAATTGACTATAGGCTTTAAAACATTTAGTGCATTCAAGAAGGGGTCGTTTTTCATGACAATTACTACCGCAATTAGCACACTGATTCGTTGGCACATTGCCATATTGGAATGTGTGTGAGTATTGCGTCAAGACCCTGTTATAAGTTGCAGGATTGTAGCAATCCGTACATATAAGATGAGGACTGTTAGCGGTTAGGACATCATGTGTCATTATAACCACGCAATTTATATTAAGGCTGTTGAAGAGGGAGTAGTCTAGTAGTGGGTGAGCAGGTCGCTTAAATTTGGAAAGCGGGCACATTTTATGCGTATATGCCTTGTCTGTGAGTCCTGCAAAAAGCAAAAGCAGTTAGGTTACTTATGTCCCTTCCCTGATTTTTTTCAAATATTGCTCTTTCAAAATAGGAATATACGCATTCCTGGCATTGAAGGATGGGACGAACAGCTTCCAGGGTGGATTGACAGTAATTACACTTAGCAAGATTTATATCTCCCGAAGTTACCCAGTGGCAAACAATTAAATCAGGCTTGACTCTTAATTGTCGAAGTTTATAACATGCGCAACACATGCGGCTAGGAGTGCGAGTTTTTCCGGTATATCTTTTGTAAAAAATTACTTTTCTGCATTTTGCCTCATGCATGTTGGGGAAGTGGGACAATAATTCATGGATTGGGTGATTGCAACAGGGATTGCTTGCGTTATTCATGTTGCCTTGCTCTAGCAAATTCTCTTTTTCGTTCTTCTTCCAGATAATTTAGGAAGCACGGCCTGCAATCAATTATGGGAGTTATGAGAGACACTTTACGATTACATAAACAGTGTTACGTCCCGCAACGAAAAATTTAAAATCTTATTTATAAAAATATAATCCCTACCTATTCTCTCATCCTATATAATCTTTGCGCGATACTATATATAATCACTATATATTTGCGCCATAATATTATATATAATCAATATATATATACATCAATTTAATAATAATCAGTTCTCATGTAGTCAAAATACTAGTAACCACCAGTACTAACCGAAAGCTGGACTTATACACATCTATCAATCAAGAAAAGGTAATAGGCTCTTTGAAACAGTCATTTATAATAATCGTAAAAGAATTTCAATATATATATAATTATTATTTATGCAATTTTAATAAAGCTGCAAAAGCCTCACACAATCACCTTAAAATCGCTTATGAAATTTCATAAATCAATAGCAAAATACTATATATATATATATATATATATATTTATATATATATTCGCCATAATCTCATATTAATACAATACATTGATTGATGTGGTATATAGCCAGAAAAATATTACAATGAATTAGCAGTACTGGTACTGGTCGTGTATAATGATATTAATCTTAATAACTAGCCTTACTAAGAAAAGAAATTTATTCGAAATTTTATTATCAAGAAAAACTCTTAGCAAATCATTTGCAACAAGACTTCGTATAAATTGGTATACGAACAAATCCGTCGGTAACTGGGCTTATAGCCTCTTGTGCGTTCCTTTACATTCTTCTGGTAAAATTGGCATGGGAAAATTTCCATAGCCATGAATCCCGAAACCTGAAAATATTATAACTAATTAGTATTTAGACAAATAAAGACATAAATCAATAAACAATGAAAAACACATATATATATATATATATAAAAGTTTAATTATTATCAAATAATAAATATATTTACTTTGATTATTTAATTATAAAATTAAAACGTAAAAACAGATGACCAGTAACGACTAAATAATAATCCTTTGTAAAATAACAAGCCTCTTTTAAAAGGAAAATGATTTAAATAATTCTTAACAAATAAAATATAATTTGTTTCAAAGAATAGTATAAAGAATTTCGTATCTTATATAATCTTTACTTGTAATTATATATAATCACTATAAATCCACTTTATATTATATGTAACCAATATATATAGATATTCACTCAATATTCACATTATTCAGTTATCACATATAACCAAAAAAGGATATCCCTATGCGTGTATATGCGCTTACTACAAAGGAAAAGACATAAATCAAAATATTTTATCAAACGATACTCACCTAAATTCTATTAATAAATGATTTTGAGCCCATGCGTATCTTTTTAATAAACAGTATGTTCGGTTGTCATAAAAGAGATGCAGCGATTATAAATTTTGAAACCTGAAAATCAAATAATTAATTAATATTTTGTAATAAATATCTACAGTAAAAATGCTAACAAATGCTCCGAAAGTGAGCCACATAAAATATTAATACGAAAATTTACAAAGAATCATCAATAACAAAAGGAAAGTTATAAAGTTAATATTCTACGTACATATAAGAATATGAAACAATAAATAAATGTACCAAGTCAAACAAAAAATTAATGCCCATGAATAATAATTGTTACTAAAACAATACGCTTTAAAAATCAGTAATTATAATTAGTAATAAAATAATTAACAATATATATATATATTTTTTATATTCATGAGAAACAAAATTAATAAATTTTCCTTGAATAAATATTTTTCTAAACGTTATAATAAATCTTTACTGTACATTAATACCATTGGCCAAATATGTCTGTATAAAACTCTAATTATTATTGAATAACATTTAACTTTGACTATTTAATTACAAAATGTAAATGGCCAATAATCACCAAATAATAATCTTTTATAAAGTAACGAGCTTCTTTCAGAAATTAATGATTTAAACATTTCTTAATAAAATATAATTAATAAAATATAATTAATAAAATATAATATAATTAATAAATAAAATATAATTAATCAAGCAAGAATTTCCTTTAAAAATCCTAGATTATTTTAATTTTTGGTCCTAGTTGAGTTCCCGTAAATATATATATATGTTCACTATCAGGAAGTAATTTTCCTCAGAGTCTTGATACCTGAAAAATATAATAAATATATAAGAAAATCTACTATAGAAATTATTAAATAAACCATTTAAAATATAATACATACTTGTACACCTTTTATGATCCTATATATATAATATTTATCCTCTTCCTAATAACGTAAGACAGCTTGTTATAAATAAGTAGCAAGAATTCCAAGTCCCAGCAACTGAAAATAATAATCAAATAATATTTGGCCGTATGAAAAATTAACTTAACAAAAATATACTAAAAAATCAATCTATACAAAAATCTATTATCATTATAAAAGTTTGATTGATCAAAATTACTATATTAAAAAGGTTTAATATTTTATAAATGTATATAATTATATAGGAATAAAAGAAATCAAATAGTAAAAGAAGTATAATAAATCAAATATTAATATATTAAATTTCAACAATAAATATATTAAATTAAATAATAACTACTAAACAATAACTAAATAATAAAGAAATGTCAAGAAATTATTATGAATAAAATTTTATACGTAACTCTTTGCTGCATGCAGAATAATAAGTCACCCTATAAACATAGCCTCCACTTGGTTGTCCACCGGGTGCCCCAATATTTTCATCACCTAACGAAAACGCTATACGGAAAAATAAAAATATATTTATTAATAAAATTCCTTAGAAATACATTTCAATAACAAACTACAAATATGCCTCCTCAAATATATAATTAACCGACTACATCTATCGAAATTTATACACGAGACCTCAATAGGTAGTAGTACGTGAAAGTGAGAGAGACCGCACTATCGGGTGACTCGCGCGAGTGAGAGAGACAGCGCTATACGTAATACCATATGTAAAAATTAATAAGAATTAAACCGCGAAACAAGCTCGGACAGACTTGTCACCCTCATTATTAGTATAAATACATATGTAGTTATTAATAAAAATTTAAAAGATAATGCATTAAAATACTAAATATTAAATACATATAAAATACATAATATTATACATGAATACATATATTATATATATGTATATATAATATATATTTTATAAATATATGATATAATTAAATAAAACCTTTAATTCATTAATTAACTTATCAAAATAATAAACTTACCAAATAAACTTCCGAAATAATTCGCACAGATTCCTCAAAATCCTTTCAATGCTGCATATTCTTATATGGTTTAAGCCTGTCTGTTGTCCGTGAATAATCCATTGGTCCATATCCCTTCCAACATATATATATACTATATATGCAACCTAGACAAATAAGAAAAATTCAAATAATAACACGTTTAAACTCTAAGCATAAGAACATAATAATTAATACATTATAAAAATCTCTTTTCATATACGTATATTCTATATAGTTATTCAAATAAAACTTCACTACATAATAATAAATTATATAAAATCTAATCCACCCATTATTGCCAAATAATACATATATTTTTCATTTTGATTATTAATTGCAAAATTTTATATACAATAAAATATAATGAGTAAGCAATGATAACTAAATAATAAACCATTTTCATTATGTGAAAAGCTCAACATTAATTAATGTATGTATATATTTAATAAATGACCGAAAGTTGTCAAGTCAAGCACATTCAAAATCATATTAAAATATTTCAAAATATCCAAAACTTATCCGCAATTAGAGGTGCATAGAGTTAATAAGTCATGGCCAGATGATCATATGTGAGTATTTTAATCCGCTCCGACAATAGTCTAATAAACGTTCTATATTGTCGATTAAAATACAGCCAAGCTATAAATGATATGCACCCTCGAATATCTTCTGTATAGAATGTCGTTTTACAAAATATCTGAAAAATATAATAACTATATAAGACAAATATATTAAATTATTTAAATTATTTAAATATTAATAATTACAAATAATAAAGATTCTGATTTAATAAAACCAATAATGCAAAATAAAGCTCATAACTCTTTACTGTGTGCAGAATTATAAATCTATATAACTACTAAATAAATTTTGTTATAACAAAAATTTACACATATATAACACACATGAAATATAAAGTTTAAATAATAATAATATAAGGTAATAAATATACATATTAATAATAATAATGAATGTATGGTCTTGTAAAATTCATTATGCATGATTTTATTATTGAGACGAATAATAAATCTCCTTATAAGAGCACAAGGCTAAGTCCAGCGTACCGCGTTATCTCCCCTATTACTTTGTTATCTCCCCTAATGTTTTCGACGTCCGTGCCGAGTCTTAATGCGAAAGGGACTCGCGAATATATAATGTATGAATATTATAAGGAGCGCTTTCTTATTGCAAGAGTAATAAGTTATTACGAAATTATAAATTATAAAAGAATATATATATATTATATGTTAAATTAATCCATATCATTAACTAACAAAGATCCAACAGTAATGCAATTTTTTAGCAAACTTTCAAGCCTTCAAAAGAGAAATAACAATATGTATAATACATATTTAATTAATAAAATAATGAAGATAAAATTTTTAACAATTACATTTATTAACTTTTACAAACATATATATATATATTCTATACAATTAACAAGTAAGGAATATATAATTTATTCATATAAATTATAACGAACGAAATTATTAAATCGATTTATAAAGCGTTATAAATTCACTCACCAAAAGATAAGCGACCCTCCGAGCTTCATCCGGTGCAGCTGCACATGAGCTCACTCAGCGATAAGATAAGGCCTGGCGCGACTGCCTGGCGCGACTGCCTGGCACGGCGAACACCTGCATCCGGTGATAAAACAGCTCGCCACATCCTTTGTTCTAAGAGCTGAATAATGAAAGAATAATTAATACACTTTTATATTATAATGTAACACAATTATTATTAACAACTATCTAGACCATGCACCTATATGCACATACATATATATATATATCATATAATTATTATATAGCAAATTGTAATTATAATGGTTTATAACACCAGAATTTGTTTATAACATTGTTAACTAGAACTATATAATTAATATAAAGAAAGTTAAAAATCAATTCTAAACGGAACATGCTAGAACGATCATTCACACTTCTATTGAAAGAGGTTGAGATTCTATATTAAAAAACATATGCATGCAAATTATTAAAATTCTGGTGACTAAAAACCTATTGTAAAAGCCTTACCTTTTGTAAAATGAATTAACGAGCTCGATGCATGGACAATACTGACAGCTCCGTCGTCCCCACTATCCCCACGCAAGAGCGCGGTCACTACGTCATAGCGCGCTCGAAGAAGAAGGACAGCTATAGCGGCAAGCGGCAGTCGAGCCGCCTACGCCCGGGAGCGCCGCATTCTCCTACCACTGCGGATAGCCGGCACGGAGTAGGGACCAGAGGGTACCTCAGGGAGCGCAGCTCAGTCTTCCGCGCATTTGACCCGACGCTCTTGAGACAACATCACCTAGCATTTGACCTGGAGCTCTCGAGAAGAAAACAACTAAAGCGATCACGAGCGTATTATAGAACATTTTCGAGTCGAAAAAGAACTTAGTCGCAGGATATTTTTCCGGACTAAGAACTTAGTCTAGAGAGCAGTCGAATATTATAGTATACTTTAAGAAAATAAAGTGTCTTTGAACCATCACTTGGGTCTTCTGCCAATCATTTGTCACCAGTTCCTCCGACTCTCCTACAGGGACATCGCCGAGGCAGACCGTCCTCCACGGAGATTCATCGCATATCCTGACAGCAGTACTTTTGGGTAAGTACTCGTTTTAATTATTCAATATTTTCTTTTTCATCTCTCGTGATCTGCAACCATCAACCGAATATTATTATTATTATTTTTGCATGACATATTGAAGAATTTTATTATACATAATAGTCAACAACTTACCTTCATACAATTCCAACGTCTTCTCCTTCCGATAACACGAGTACGTTGATTGCCTTTGAACGTTAAACGCTCAGTCTGTCTTTGGTTTTATCCACAAGAGTGAATTGTCGCTTTCGACTTGTCAATCGATGTGCATTGGGTAGTCTACTCTACCCCTCTGCCGTTTCCGCGAAGAATTTTCTTTAGAGGAATTTTCTTTACGGACTCTGTGCCGCTGTGACGTGACGTCTTGCACATCGAAACTTGTCGTAGAGCACGGGACGCGCTCTTTAAGGACCGACTGACACATAGTATGATAACTCTGGTTTAGTATAATATATTAGAGGAATTACTTTATAATAATAAAACTAAACCAGCAGGCACGGTATCCATCTTATATTCAAATATCCCTACACACCCTTCTTTACCACGTCACTGCATGTGAGGTAATTAACTAATAATTTTCTCTCATAATAAATGAGGAGTCGCGATTTCAGAATCTGTCCTGTCTCTTTCTCTAAACCGGTTACGAAACTTTAGATTTACGCGGTACATTCTTTTTTGACAGGTGACCCCTCGAAATTTCCATCGTAAGTATTAGATGCCGCGAAATAATTTCAAATTATCCTTTCAATAGAACAAATTTAAAATTTAAATTATTTCAATAATAGATGGTTAGCGCCCGACGACCAGATCCAATAACTCGCCGCGAATTCCCTCTGCAAAACGCAGGCGTAACTCGCAGAGAACTATTCAGACAACGGTTATTACGAGATCGCCCCTCTATCGCACGGCAATTATTTGTAGATAGGGATAATATCCCTTCTAGTATTTTACGCGCCGCCAACGATCGCGAAGATACTTTCTTTGATTTGTCCTTCGCTCCTTTGCCTCCTGAATTAAACCCCGAAACCAACAACGGTAACCCCTCAGCGATACCAGCAGGCGAAGAATCGAGTGAAGAAGAGGACCTTCCGCTGACAGACGAGGACTCCGATCACCTTAGCGATTGCCCAACAGTCGTGTACGATTTGGATAACCCAACGGTCAGAATTCCCCCAGCACTTCTCCTAGCTTTCGAGAGAAACGGAGAAATAAGAAGAACTCGAGACCAACAAGTCCAGACTGTGCCATCGCCAAGCCCTCCACAAACCCCTGATTCATTTTCAGGTTATTCTACCCCGAATTATTCTCCGGTCGCTCTTGGGGAGATAGACCCAGAACCGATAGACATCTCTCCAGCCGAAGAGAGCTTCGCGGATTTTGAAACTAACCAAATTTTAGATTACTTAGATAGTGAGGAGTTCTTGGGAACGGTAGACGACATATATCATTCATAGTTTAATTTCGCCAAAATTACCTTATAAACTAATGTAGAAGAACGAGGAAGGATAAAATAAATAAAAAGGAAAAAATAGAATTTATAATATAATAAATTTGCATATTTATTTGTCAACCTTAAATACCTCCGAAAAGAAGCGTCCTATAGATCCTAATCTCTCGGCGTCCCAGGGTATAGCCGGCTTAGCAGGTTGCCCTGAAAAAGAAATAGAGAGATATAATATTGTTCGTCCCTGCACGGTGCGCCCTGCAGAATCGTTGAATAAACGATCGAATAGGACGTAACAAACAACATTAAAATTTTTGGTGGCAGCGGTGGGATTTTGCCAAAAAGGATCTAAGCTTCTGAGAGGAAATTAAGTGTTTGACGAATAAATTTTTATAAAGTATCTAAATCCATTATGCAGACTCGATCAAGCTCGACGAGCTCTGTAGCCACAGGGGCTACAAGAAAACAATATACAGCAGAGGAAACCGAAATCCTCATGCAAAAGGTAAACGAAAAGGAGAAACAGTTAAAAGAACAGGCTGAGGCCTTGCAAGTCAAAAACGAACATCTGATAAAAATGCAAGAAGAAATGAATCGAAAGGAAATGGCCGCAAGCCAAGAACAACCAGCTGTAGAACAATTAATGGCTTCTATGCAAACGATTACCAATTATATTGAGAGGATTAATTCAAGGCTCATGAATCTAGAAACCTCACAAAGAGAAGAAAGATATGTTCCACATGAAGAACGAACATTTTCTCAACCGACATCCCAACATTTTGATATCGCGGACCAACCATCTCCGATACGCCTTAAGGATGCTATCGACACAATACCTAAATTTGATGGCCATAAAATGTCCGTTTTCCACTTCAGTAAAATTTGCGAACGTGCTCTCGATTTAATACCCGCATATCATGAATATCATTTAGTGCAGCTTATTATTAATAAACTGCAGGGACATGCATATTCTGCCATAGAAGGGGTAGAATGTCACACCGTTTTCGAGCTAACGAAACGATTAAAATTAATTTTTGGACCAAATAAATCCGTCGACCAATACCGAGGAGAACTAGCTAATATATACATGAAACAAAATGAAAATATTTTTGATTATATAAGCAGAGTGCAAGAACTACGTACCGCAATAATAGATGGAGAATCTGATTTATCCGGAAACATAGGAGAACGAAGAAAGGACGCCATCGAAGCAACCACTATGAACAGCTTTATCAACGGACTTCCATCTGACCTATTAGTACGCGTAAAACTCGAACATCCGAGGACCTTCGAGGAAAGCATTAGCACAGCCATACAATTATCCAAAACTATTGAGGCTGAAAACATTCGGAAGCGCACTCTCTTCCGCCCAAATTTTCAACCCCGTGCTGACCTCCCCAATAACGTCAGCAATGCAGCTCGCCAAAATCCTATGAGCAACAACACTAACAACCGTTACCATCCCAACAATGGACATACAACCTCGCAACCACCTTTCCCCGCATCACCAGTTAAATTAATTGCTGGACAGCCTCAACAAAGTTATCAGACCAAAATCTGTCGCTATTGTAAAACTCCTGGACATCTTATAGAAGAATGTCGGAAGTTAGCTTACAGAAGAGCTCAAGAAGGGAACCAACAACCCGGTACTTCGGGAAACGCGCAAGGCGTTCCGATGAGAACCGACGTCCGCCGGAACGACCCGCAACCAGGACGTCCGACTTACCACATTCAAAAGAAAGTCAACATAATAACACCACAGGAAACTCCCGCACAAATTTCCGAATCTGCCAAATAAACGACAGACAACAATCTACAGAATTGCCCACAGTAACGTTATCCTCTCCAGATCTAATAGCAGATTGCAAATTTATGATTGATTCTGGATCTGGACTAAACCTTATTAAACAAAAATGTTTAAATCCAAACGTTACTCTCGACAAAACTAATCCTTTATGTCTGCAAGGAATAGCTTCTGAAACTATCGTTACACTAGGAGCTGTTTCCCTATCCGTACTTGGAAAACTATCTGAATTTTATGTCATATCTGATTCAATAGGATTCTTACAAGATGGAATATTAGGCAACAAGTTCCTGAAAGAACGAGCTGTTATAGTCAACTATAGAGACAACTTTATACAGTATGAAGATATGAGAATTCCATTCTCAAACTCAAGTACAATATGTCTTAAAGAAAGAACTGTCACTCCCTGTTCTTTTCATATTACCAATCCAGAAAAACAAATCGGATATGTACCTCGTCATACCCTTGCCGAGGGCATATACTTCGGGGAAGCTATCGTCACCAATAATAATGGAAAGGTCCATATGCCTATATTCAATACTTCCGAGGAAGAATTGACCCTTAATATTCCATTCATAGAATTGCAAGATTATGATACTCATGAAATAACAGAGAATTCCACTGGAACCCAAGGGCTTCCCAGAGGATTAATCAGAACTTTTAACTCCAACAATCTCGCTGGACTAGACGAACCCCGAGTGGAATTCGTCAAAGCCATAGATAATCCCATTTACTTTAACCAGGCATTATCAACACCAACAGATAGAACTGTTGATGTCATAAACCTTCTACGCCTCGAACATCTGAATTCCGAGGAATCAGAAAATGTTCGACTACTAGTTTTCAAACACTCCGACAGATTTCACCTTCCCGGTGAACATCTCCAAGCGACAAACGCCGCTCAGCATTCTATTCCTACTATTAATGAAATGCCTGTCCACACGAAACAATATAGATTTCCTCCTGTACATAAGGAAGAAATTAATAAACAAGTAAATGAATTATTATCTTCTGATTTAATAAGACCTTCTACTTACCCTTATAACTCTCCTTTATGGATAGTTCCGAAAAAGCCAGATTCCCTAGGGAATAAAAGATGGCGAATGGTTATCGATTATCGAAACCTCAATGAAAAAACAATAGGCGATGCCTATCCTCTTCCAAATATAACGGATATATTAGATCAACTTGGATCTGCAAAATATTTTTCAGTACTGGACTTAGCCTCCGGTTTCCACCAAATACCCATGGCATCAAAAGATGCTCATAAAACTGCTTTCTCTACACCTTACGGACATTACCAATTCAAACGAATGCCATTTGGATTAAAAAATGCTCCTGCAACGTTTCAAAGATTGATGGATAACGTTCTATCCGGACTTCAGGGAAATGAATTATTTGTCTACATGGATGATATTGTCGTATATGCACGATCATTGCAAGAACACGAAAGCAAGTTCGAAAAATTAATGCAGAGATTGAGAGCTGCGAATTTAAAATTACAACCAGATAAATGCGAATTCTTACGACGTGAAGTTATGTATCTAGGACATATAATTGGATCTGACGGAGTCAAACCTGACCCCGCTAAGATAAAGGCTATAATGAATTTTCCTACTCCGAAGAATCCGAAGAACATCAAACAATTCCTAGGACTAGCCGGATATTACAGAAGATTTATTCCAAATTTTTCCAAAGTTGCTAAACCATTAACCGACCTCTTAAAAAAGGATAAGAAATTCGATTGGCAAGACAAACAAACGGAAGCATTCGATATTCTAAGGAATTCACTATGCTCTGAGCCTATTTTACAATATCCCGACTTTACTAATCCATTCATTCTAACCACCGATGCATCTGGATATGCGGTCGGAGGAGTGCTCAGTCAAGGAATAATAGGGAAAGATCTACCCGTTGCCTACACGTCTCGAATTCTAAATTCCGCCGAACAAAATTATTCTACAATAGAGAAAGAATGTTTAGCTATCATTTATTGTGTAAATCATTTTAGACCTTATTTATACGGAAGAATATTCACTATAGTAACTGACCATAAACCATTAGTGTGGCTACACTCCATCAAGGATCCTTCCTCAAGATTATGGAAGTGGAGAATGAAACTCTCTGAATATCAGTATGAAATACAATATAAAAAGGGAACTCTAAATTATAACGCTGATGCCTTATCCAGAAATCCACCCGTCGACGTGGCTATTCCGTTATTCCTCATTGATGAAGGAGAATATTCATCCGACGAATCCATATTTTCGTATAGACCTCAAAAGCCAAAGAGAAAATCTAGTACACCTGAAGGTCAGAATGCAGGACCTAATCAGGAAGACATGGGAAACTATCAAAAAACCGCCGAGACTTCGGCCCCCGTAGAGCGTCAACCAGCAGAAGATTATCAAAATTATTCTGTCGAACAAGAAAATAACAATTATGGAATCACAATCGAAGAAGTTACTGACTCTGAAGACAGCGATGATACGGATTATACTGAAATAATAGAATCCGACATTGTACCGTATCAGTCAAACCCACAACAACTGAATCCACCAGCTCTTCCACCATGGAGTCGAGCCTTAGTGCGAGAAGTTAGAGAGGATTTACTCCAACAGAAAGATAATCACACAATATTTATTTACCAGAACGGGACAGCTTACGACAATGGCGCAAAATCATATCAAGAAGCCAATTTACTCCCCAAATATGAAGGATTGGCATTCGAAAGGGCCAGGGTATGTACTGTAAAAGGAAACACGTTAATTGCTCTCCCCATCAAATACGACTATCATACCCTTATAGAAGCCCAGAATCTTAAAAACTGTCTACACTCTTTAGTGGATGTCATTACTGAACTTGGACTCTCTTCCATGAGTCTTAGTAAGACCGAACGCTTCGACGACCTTCCATGGTCATACATCCTTAATCAACTCAAAAGATATCTACAGGAATTACCCATTAATATAACGATATGCTTAAATTTAATTAAAACGCCTGAAATCGAAAAACGTCAATCTCTAATTTTGGAAAATCATGCCTCAGCTCATGGAGGACATAAAGGTGTAACGAAGACCTATAACCGCCTTAGATCTCGTTACTGCTGGAAAACAATGAAAAAGGATATTCAGGAATTCATTAGAACCTGTCGGGAGTGTCAAATAAAGAAACTAACTAGAATAAAAACCAAGCAACCCATGGTTATAACGGATACCCCCGGGGCTGCTTTCGATAAAGTATCCTTGGATATTATGGGACCTCTTCCCCTAACAGTGAGTAACAATCAGTATATACTGACCATGCAGGATTTGCTAACAAAATATTCTACTGCCGTGCCATTAAGGGAGGCCACATCGTTAACAATCGCAGACGCCTTCACTAAAGAATTTATCTGTATATATGGTACTCCTCGCGCAATATTAACCGATCAAGGGACAAATTTTTTATCCGCCTTAATGCGACAGTTAACAAGGAAATTTCGCATTCAACATTTTAGGACCACTGCCTATCATCCACAGTCTAATGGATCGCTTGAACGATCACATCATGTCTTAACAGAATATCTAAAAACTCAGGTTGATAAGGAGACAAATTGGGATGAATACATTAAACTTGCTATGTTCTCGTACAACACCAGTGTACATGAGGGCACGAGATACTCACCCTATGAGCTAGTATTTGGCCGGATAGCACGACTACCCTCTGCACACCCCATCATCGAAGAAAATATCGAACCCACATACCATGACTATATTGTTAATCTCTTTAACAAGATAAACGATTTACAAACGCAAGCTAAGCAAAACCTCACACTAGCTAAAGAACGGAGTAAGCGATACTATGATCGCAATTTGAATTTACAACAATTTGAGAAAGGCAACCATGTCTTTTTATTAAAAGAGCCACGAAAAGGAAAACTTGCTGACCAGTATACCGGTCCTCACGAAATAATCGAACTTTTACCCCCAAGTAATGTTAAAATTAGAACAGGAAACCAAACCCGAATAGTACACACCAACAAGATCAAACTAGCACATCCCCAGCCGGGATGAGGTAATAATCAGAGTCCTTTGTTACAGATGCTTTGGCACAGAAGGCCTACACAGCCGAGATTGGACGCAACCATTTCAAATCGAATAGAGGAATCCTTCTTCTTCGGCCATTGTGTCCATATAACAGGAGCTCTTTGTCTCTTAGACGAAACGAACTTGTGTAAGGAGTGTTACGATAGACTCCGTACCAATATTATTAAGCAACAATACCGGCCCTTGCGGAGACACTTCTTTGTGAATAGTCACATCGTGCGTAATGACCATTGCTCAGCTTGTGGCACAACGGTCATCGAGACCAATTCTCTTGATAAGTGCATCTCCTGTACACTAACAGCGCACGAATTCTTAGAACTTCTACACAACACCTCGACTTCTATCAATAGTTATAGTTACCCCTTAGTCTTAAACGTATACGACAGGACTCCTACGTTATAAGGGGATGCCATTTACCGGCACAGCCTGCTGTGTAGAATTCAGAGGATATCGGTATGATCCCTTGAACGTCTATCTATGTGAACTTTGCTATCACTACGTATTGTCTATTAGAGTACGATTGCCTCTAGTATCTCTACACTTTCTCTCTCCGGGACCACGCCATATCGATCCTCATTGTGCACATTGCTTCCGAACACTTGTCACACAAAGACCTTTAGATCAGTGTCTCATCTGCACTCGAGGTATTGTTGAACTTATGTCCATATCCTATTTGCTTACACTGAACAATGCTTCATAATGTCCCAGCTTTCTCTTAATGCTGTATGCATCAAACTGCATGGTTATCTCAATCTAAATAATCACAACCATTATTGCTGTGCATGTTATTGTATGCTACATACTCCCTGTAACCAAAGGTTTTTCTTTCCAATAGACTCCCATATTATTTCTATCGCTCCACACCCTTATAGAACGATCTGTTCGTACTGTCAACGACCCATCACCATAATACGACCCCTACACACCTGCTCCACCTGTACTAGGAATATCGCTCAAATATTCCGAGAGACTCACCCCACCTTTCTCTCAATAAATGAAGAGAATCCCCCAACCTCCCAACCTTGAAGAATTGAAGAGCTAATATGCTATCGGATACATATTCCGATACCCTGAACCGTACTGTGCACGAAGAATTCGATGGATATTACTCTCTGGAAAAGGGCCTTTATTACTGCTCTATATGTAAAATACACGCGGATCATGAATTAGTCCACATAAATTATCACAGCATATCAGAAAATTTTCCTCATATTAGTCCTTCTAAATGCTGTTTATGTAATCGTAAAGTGTCTCTCATAACTCCCATAATTGATTGCAGGCCGTGCTTCCTAAATTATCTGGAAGAAGAACGAAAAAGAGAATTTGCTAGAGCAAGGCAACATGAATAACGCAAGCAATCCCTGTTGCAATCACCCAATCCATGAATTATTGTCCCACTTCCCCAACATGCATGAGGCAAAATGCAGAAAAGTAATTTTTTACAAAAGATATACCGGAAAAACTCGCACTCCTAGCCGCATGTGTTGCGCATGTTATAAACTTCGACAATTAAGAGTCAAGCCTGATTTAATTGTTTGCCACTGGGTAACTTCGGGAGATATAAATCTTGCTAAGTGTAATTACTGTCAATCCACCCTGGAAACTGTTCGTCCCATCCTTCAATGCCAGGAATGCGTATATTCCTATTTTGAAAGAGCAATATTTGAAAAAAATCAGGGAAGGGACATAAGTAACCTAACTGCTTTTGCTTTTTGCAGGACTCACAGACAAGGCATATACGCATAAAATGTGCCCGCTTTCCAAATTTAAGCGACCTGCTCACCCACTACTAGACTACTCCCTCTTCAACAGCCTTAATGTAAAATGCGTGGTTATAATGACACATGATGTCCTAACCGCTTGTTAGCGTTAGCGGTCCTCATCTTATATGTACGGATTGCTACAATCCTGCAACTTATAACAGGGTCTTGACGCAATATTCACACACATTCCAATATGGCAATGTGCCAACGAATCAGTGTGCTAATTGCGGGAGTAATTGTCATGAAATACGACCCCTTCTTGAATGCACTAAATGTTTTAAAGCCTATAGTCAATTTGTAGACATGATCGTTAAAAAGGGAGAAGAAAGAACTTACAGGCAAACTATAGGCCTGTCTGTAAATTCAATCACATTGAAGATAGATTATGGAGTGGCTGAAATAACGGTTGATCCTAATGATCCAGAAATTTTAGAGGAAAGATTATTAAATTAAACAATAAAAGAAAATGGATCATCTCAATCCTTGTTTCACCAATAAACTTAAATACTCTATCTATTAGGAACTATACATATATATATATATATATCCATAATAAATATGTTAACAAACTGCATTTATAAGAAAAAAAAAACACAAAAACAAAAACAAAAACTTTAAATAAAATATATATATATATATAAAAAAAAATATATATATAAAAAAAAAAATATATATATATTTTTATGTATACGTATAACATATAAACTTTCTTGTATATTCTAAAATATATATATATATATATAATTATATATTTATATATAATTATCCTTTAATCGATTTACTATTAATAACCAGTAATAATAATCACTCATATTTACCATATAAATATATATATACATACATATAATAATAACAATAAAAAAAACAAACAAAAAAAAAAGGGGAAAAGAAAATGCTTCAAAAATATTTCATAGGAAATAATAATCATAAAGAACAATAAAAAAAAAAAAACACATAGTATAATGATAATAATATACATACAAATTTAGTCAGATTACCTCTCTATATGTATATATATATATATAGATACATATACCCATGTTATAATCACATTGAGCGACGCTATAAAGATACCTCTTGTGTATTCGAATACTTTCATAAGTAATTATAATTTAAATACACCTAAGATTCAATATATAATTATGAATCAATTCTGCGACAATTATTCGTAATCAAACTTTCACGAACATTGTACCATCAATCATGTAACCACAAAATGTAATATAAACATCTACACGTACATCAAAATTGTAATCATTTCAGACCATCATGACGCCCCTAATCCTAATAATCTTCTTAAGTAAAACTGCCGCCTTAATCGGATTTGATTGCGGAGGACAACACCTCAACGTAACAGCCGTCTCTCTCCTTGATGTTGGCGAATGCGATCTGAACATACGACAACCCAACACCACAGATGTTCATATTCAGCTACTACAACTATCCGACTACAGTTATACAGAAGTCATACAGTGCAAGGTTGAAATATCCCGAAATATATATCATTGTGGCATGCATTCACATATATCTGCTGTTCACAATGGAAGAGCCGATTATGTGCATGAGACTGGATACACTCAGTGCCTAAGGATGTTCCAAGACGGAACTATTTCTTTGGGAGACAACACCCTTGTCGCTGGCATAAAAGCAAATCAGACGACCTATCGAAGTATCACCTTGGTGGGCCGCGTACAAGTTGACGGATACTGCAAGGGATCCCAGTACAACGATCCATACGGAACATGGGACGACGTAGTCGTCCAAGCTGCTGTGAAAATATCACTAAAATCTTCCTACGTTCCCGTACAATTGAATACGGGAAGAATTAAATTAAAATCTGGAACAGTGTGTAAACTCGTTGACAGCTACTGTTTAGACGCTGACGACGGATACACCTACTGGAAACCTATGCCTACGGATACTTGTAATTTTCAACAATATGATGTCCTCTACGAAGGACCTGCAAACAAAATTTCTGAAGACATCTCCAAGACAGATACCCCAATCATCTATAGTCTTGTGACTCAGGAAATCACTTTCGCCCTTATGAAAACCAAGGAAATACCTCTATGTGGTTATACTCTCCTGTGCACGGAACACCCGAAATTATTCATTCTTGAAGCTAAACCTGGCAATACATTTGCTAGTCGGAAAATTATTCCTGTCAATAATCTTGACATCTTTACATACATGAACTCCAAGTTCGTGTATATAGAAAAACATGTCAAACAACAGATGACGTCTCTCTATAACAATGTAATTTCGCAAAAATGCGAGTTAGAAAGACAGGTAATTACTAATGCCTTATCTTTTGCTACACTCCAACCAGACGAATTTGCCTATCAGCTCATGAAAGGGCCAGGATACATGGCCGTTACAACAGGAGAAGCAGTACAAATAATTAAATGTATCCCTGTTGAAGTGATGGTAAGAAAAACTGGAGAGTGTTATACCGAACTTCCCATTTCTGTACGAAATCATTCCTTCTTCCTTACACCAAAGTCAAGAATTATCACCAAAATTGGCAACGAACGAGAATGCAGTTTAGAACTTCCTACTTTGTATCGAATCGAAGATACATGGGTGCAACTTACACCTAACATTCAAGTCAGACAACTGCCACCTCAACAGCTAAAACCCATGACTGCCTTAACCTGGAGATATCTCACACCGGGACCTTTGGCCGTAAGCGGAATATATTCTGATACAGATCTGGAGAAACTACGAAATCACATTATGTTCCCAGCCGAAAAGCCAGCTTTACTCAATGCCGTTGCTAGAGGACTAACTGGCCATTCCATGAACACTGAAGGAATCTCAGTGTACAACTTGCTGGATGAAAATTCTTTAAATAAAATTGTCGAAAGCACAGCCTCGCGAATCTGGAAGGGATTCATAAATTTTGGATCAGCAACCGCAGGACTCGTCGGAATCTTCATGATTATTCGCCTAGTAAAATTAGTCATTGACACAGTCATCCATGGATACGCTCTTCACACTGTGTATGGTTGCAGCCTTCATCTACTCGGAGCTTTATGGAGCTCCCTCGCAAATTTACTGCTCCATCTGGCACGGGAATCTTCTAGAAAATCTGGAGATGATAACCGAGACAATCAATCACCTGGCGGAGGAACAACCATGCAAACCTCCAACATTGATCCCACTGCACCTGCGGAAGTAATTACTCAACAACCTCCACCAGCCAAACCTCCAAGGACAATGAAACCTTGCCACGAAGAAATCACCAAAAACGTAAATATACCTATATCATATACAAACCTAAGAGACCGCTTAAACACCTTAGATGAAAATATTTAATCTCCCTAGTACAAAATCCTCCGAAAACAATCGGATTTTGTTCTTATTAGGGGGGAGGTGTTACGTCCCGCAACGAAAAATTTAAAATCTTATTTATAAAAATATAATCCCTACCTATTCTCTCATCCTATATAATCTTTGCGCGATACTATATATAATCACTATATATTTGCGCCATAATATTATATATAATCAATATATATATACATCAATTTAATAATAATCAGTTCTCATGTAGTCAAAATACTAGTAACCACCAGTACTAACCGAAAGCTGGACTTATACACATCTATCAATCAAGAAAAGGTAATAGGCTCTTTGAAACAGTCATTTATAATAATCGTAAAAGAATTTCAATATATATATAATTATTATTTATGCAATTTTAATAAAGCTGCAAAAGCCTCACACAATCACCTTAAAATCGCTTATGAAATTTCATAAATCAATAGCAAAATACTATATATATATATATATATATATATTTATATATATATTCGCCATAATCTCATATTAATACAATACATTGATTGATGTGGTATATAGCCAGAAAAATATTACAATGAATTAGCAGTACTGGTACTGGTCGTGTATAATGATATTAATCTTAATAACTAGCCTTACTAAGAAAAGAAATTTATTCGAAATTTTATTATCAAGAAAAACTCTTAGCAAATCATTTGCAACAAGACTTCGTATAAATTGGTATACGAACAAATCCGTCGGTAACTGGGCTTATAGCCTCTTGTGCGTTCCTTTACATTCTTCTGGTAAAATTGGCATGGGAAAATTTCCATAGCCATGAATCCCGAAACCTGAAAATATTATAACTAATTAGTATTTAGACAAATAAAGACATAAATCAATAAACAATGAAAAACACATATATATATATATATATAAAAGTTTAATTATTATCAAATAATAAATATATTTACTTTGATTATTTAATTATAAAATTAAAACGTAAAAACAGATGACCAGTAACGACTAAATAATAATCCTTTGTAAAATAACAAGCCTCTTTTAAAAGGAAAATGATTTAAATAATTCTTAACAAATAAAATATAATTTGTTTCAAAGAATAGTATAAAGAATTTCGTATCTTATATAATCTTTACTTGTAATTATATATAATCACTATAAATCCACTTTATATTATATGTAACCAATATATATAGATATTCACTCAATATTCACATTATTCAGTTATCACATATAACCAAAAAAGGATATCCCTATGCGTGTATATGCGCTTACTACAAAGGAAAAGACATAAATCAAAATATTTTATCAAACGATACTCACCTAAATTCTATTAATAAATGATTTTGAGCCCATGCGTATCTTTTTAATAAACAGTATGTTCGGTTGTCATAAAAGAGATGCAGCGATTATAAATTTTGAAACCTGAAAATCAAATAATTAATTAATATTTTGTAATAAATATCTACAGTAAAAATGCTAACAAATGCTCCGAAAGTGAGCCACATAAAATATTAATACGAAAATTTACAAAGAATCATCAATAACAAAAGGAAAGTTATAAAGTTAATATTCTACGTACATATAAGAATATGAAACAATAAATAAATGTACCAAGTCAAACAAAAAATTAATGCCCATGAATAATAATTGTTACTAAAACAATACGCTTTAAAAATCAGTAATTATAATTAGTAATAAAATAATTAACAATATATATATATATTTTTTATATTCATGAGAAACAAAATTAATAAATTTTCCTTGAATAAATATTTTTCTAAACGTTATAATAAATCTTTACTGTACATTAATACCATTGGCCAAATATGTCTGTATAAAACTCTAATTATTATTGAATAACATTTAACTTTGACTATTTAATTACAAAATGTAAATGGCCAATAATCACCAAATAATAATCTTTTATAAAGTAACGAGCTTCTTTCAGAAATTAATGATTTAAACATTTCTTAATAAAATATAATTAATAAAATATAATTAATAAAATATAATATAATTAATAAATAAAATATAATTAATCAAGCAAGAATTTCCTTTAAAAATCCTAGATTATTTTAATTTTTGGTCCTAGTTGAGTTCCCGTAAATATATATATATGTTCACTATCAGGAAGTAATTTTCCTCAGAGTCTTGATACCTGAAAAATATAATAAATATATAAGAAAATCTACTATAGAAATTATTAAATAAACCATTTAAAATATAATACATACTTGTACACCTTTTATGATCCTATATATATAATATTTATCCTCTTCCTAATAACGTAAGACAGCTTGTTATAAATAAGTAGCAAGAATTCCAAGTCCCAGCAACTGAAAATAATAATCAAATAATATTTGGCCGTATGAAAAATTAACTTAACAAAAATATACTAAAAAATCAATCTATACAAAAATCTATTATCATTATAAAAGTTTGATTGATCAAAATTACTATATTAAAAAGGTTTAATATTTTATAAATGTATATAATTATATAGGAATAAAAGAAATCAAATAGTAAAAGAAGTATAATAAATCAAATATTAATATATTAAATTTCAACAATAAATATATTAAATTAAATAATAACTACTAAACAATAACTAAATAATAAAGAAATGTCAAGAAATTATTATGAATAAAATTTTATACGTAACTCTTTGCTGCATGCAGAATAATAAGTCACCCTATAAACATAGCCTCCACTTGGTTGTCCACCGGGTGCCCCAATATTTTCATCACCTAACGAAAACGCTATACGGAAAAATAAAAATATATTTATTAATAAAATTCCTTAGAAATACATTTCAATAACAAACTACAAATATGCCTCCTCAAATATATAATTAACCGACTACATCTATCGAAATTTATACACGAGACCTCAATAGGTAGTAGTACGTGAAAGTGAGAGAGACCGCACTATCGGGTGACTCGCGCGAGTGAGAGAGACAGCGCTATACGTAATACCATATGTAAAAATTAATAAGAATTAAACCGCGAAACAAGCTCGGACAGACTTGTCACCCTCATTATTAGTATAAATACATATGTAGTTATTAATAAAAATTTAAAAGATAATGCATTAAAATACTAAATATTAAATACATATAAAATACATAATATTATACATGAATACATATATTATATATATGTATATATAATATATATTTTATAAATATATGATATAATTAAATAAAACCTTTAATTCATTAATTAACTTATCAAAATAATAAACTTACCAAATAAACTTCCGAAATAATTCGCACAGATTCCTCAAAATCCTTTCAATGCTGCATATTCTTATATGGTTTAAGCCTGTCTGTTGTCCGTGAATAATCCATTGGTCCATATCCCTTCCAACATATATATATACTATATATGCAACCTAGACAAATAAGAAAAATTCAAATAATAACACGTTTAAACTCTAAGCATAAGAACATAATAATTAATACATTATAAAAATCTCTTTTCATATACGTATATTCTATATAGTTATTCAAATAAAACTTCACTACATAATAATAAATTATATAAAATCTAATCCACCCATTATTGCCAAATAATACATATATTTTTCATTTTGATTATTAATTGCAAAATTTTATATACAATAAAATATAATGAGTAAGCAATGATAACTAAATAATAAACCATTTTCATTATGTGAAAAGCTCAACATTAATTAATGTATGTATATATTTAATAAATGACCGAAAGTTGTCAAGTCAAGCACATTCAAAATCATATTAAAATATTTCAAAATATCCAAAACTTATCCGCAATTAGAGGTGCATAGAGTTAATAAGTCATGGCCAGATGATCATATGTGAGTATTTTAATCCGCTCCGACAATAGTCTAATAAACGTTCTATATTGTCGATTAAAATACAGCCAAGCTATAAATGATATGCACCCTCGAATATCTTCTGTATAGAATGTCGTTTTACAAAATATCTGAAAAATATAATAACTATATAAGACAAATATATTAAATTATTTAAATTATTTAAATATTAATAATTACAAATAATAAAGATTCTGATTTAATAAAACCAATAATGCAAAATAAAGCTCATAACTCTTTACTGTGTGCAGAATTATAAATCTATATAACTACTAAATAAATTTTGTTATAACAAAAATTTACACATATATAACACACATGAAATATAAAGTTTAAATAATAATAATATAAGGTAATAAATATACATATTAATAATAATAATGAATGTATGGTCTTGTAAAATTCATTATGCATGATTTTATTATTGAGACGAATAATAAATCTCCTTATAAGAGCACAAGGCTAAGTCCAGCGTACCGCGTTATCTCCCCTATTACTTTGTTATCTCCCCTAATGTTTTCGACGTCCGTGCCGAGTCTTAATGCGAAAGGGACTCGCGAATATATAATGTATGAATATTATAAGGAGCGCTTTCTTATTGCAAGAGTAATAAGTTATTACGAAATTATAAATTATAAAAGAATATATATATATTATATGTTAAATTAATCCATATCATTAACTAACAAAGATCCAACAGTAATGCAATTTTTTAGCAAACTTTCAAGCCTTCAAAAGAGAAATAACAATATGTATAATACATATTTAATTAATAAAATAATGAAGATAAAATTTTTAACAATTACATTTATTAACTTTTACAAACATATATATATATATTCTATACAATTAACAAGTAAGGAATATATAATTTATTCATATAAATTATAACGAACGAAATTATTAAATCGATTTATAAAGCGTTATAAATTCACTCACCAAAAGATAAGCGACCCTCCGAGCTTCATCCGGTGCAGCTGCACATGAGCTCACTCAGCGATAAGATAAGGCCTGGCGCGACTGCCTGGCGCGACTGCCTGGCACGGCGAACACCTGCATCCGGTGATAAAACAGCTCGCCACATCCTTTGTTCTAAGAGCTGAATAATGAAAGAATAATTAATACACTTTTATATTATAATGTAACACAATTATTATTAACAACTATCTAGACCATGCACCTATATGCACATACATATATATATATATCATATAATTATTATATAGCAAATTGTAATTATAATGGTTTATAACACCAGAATTTGTTTATAACATTGTTAACTAGAACTATATAATTAATATAAAGAAAGTTAAAAATCAATTCTAAACGGAACATGCTAGAACGATCATTCACACTTCTATTGAAAGAGGTTGAGATTCTATATTAAAAAACATATGCATGCAAATTATTAAAATTCTGGTGACTAAAAACCTATTGTAAAAGCCTTACCTTTTGTAAAATGAATTAACGAGCTCGATGCATGGACAATACTGACAGCTCCGTCGTCCCCACTATCCCCACGCAAGAGCGCGGTCACTACGTCATAGCGCGCTCGAAGAAGAAGGACAGCTATAGCGGCAAGCGGCAGTCGAGCCGCCTACGCCCGGGAGCGCCGCATTCTCCTACCACTGCGGATAGCCGGCACGGAGTAGGGACCAGAGGGTACCTCAGGGAGCGCAGCTCAGTCTTCCGCGCATTTGACCCGACGCTCTTGAGACAACATCACCTAGCATTTGACCTGGAGCTCTCGAGAAGAAAACAACTAAAGCGATCACGAGCGTATTATAGAACATTTTCGAGTCGAAAAAGAACTTAGTCGCAGGATATTTTTCCGGACTAAGAACTTAGTCTAGAGAGCAGTCGAATATTATAGTATACTTTAAGAAAATAAAGTGTCTTTGAACCATCACTTGGGTCTTCTGCCAATCATTTGTCACCAGTTCCTCCGACTCTCCTACAGGGATATCGCCGAGGCAGACCGTCCTCCACGGAGATTCATCGCATATCCTGACAGCAGTACTTTTGGGTAAGTACTCGTTTTAATTATTCAATATTTTCTTTTTCATCTCTCGTGATCTGCAACCATCAACCGAATATTATTATTATTATTTTTGCATGACATATTGAAGAATTTTATTATACATAATAGTCAACAACTTACCTTCATACAATTCCAACGTCTTCTCCTTCCGATAACACGAGTACGTTGATTGCCTTTGAACGTTAAACGCTCAGTCTGTCTTTGGTTTTATCCACAAGAGTGAATTGTCGCTTTCGACTTGTCAATCGATGTGCATTGGGTAGTCTACTCTACCCCTCTGCCGTTTCCGCGAAGAATTTTCTTTAGAGGAATTTTCTTTACGGACTCTGTGCCGCTGTGACGTGACGTCTTGCACATCGAAACTTGTCGTAGAGCACGGGACGCGCTCTTTAAGGACCGACTGACACATAGTATGATAACTCTGGTTTAGTATAATATATTAGAGGAATTACTTTATAATAATAAAACTAAACCAGCAGGCACGGTATCCATCTTATATTCAAATATCCCTACACACCCTTCTTTACCACGTCACTGCATGTGAGGTAATTAACTAATAATTTTCTCTCATAATAAATGAGGAGTCGCGATTTCAGAATCTGTCCTGTCTCTTTCTCTAAACCGGTTACGAAACTTTAGATTTACGCGGTACATTCTTTTTTGACAGGTGACCCCTCGAAATTTCCATCGTAAGTATTAGATGCCGCGAAATAATTTCAAATTATCCTTTCAATAGAACAAATTTAAAATTTAAATTATTTCAATAATAGATGGTTAGCGCCCGACGACCAGATCCAATAACTCGCCGCGAATTCCCTCTGCAAAACGCAGGCGTAACTCGCAGAGAACTATTCAGACAACGGTTATTACGAGATCGCCCCTCTATCGCACGGCAATTATTTGTAGATAGGGATAATATCCCTTCTAGTATTTTACGCGCCGCCAACGATCGCGAAGATACTTTCTTTGATTTGTCCTTCGCTCCTTTGCCTCCTGAATTAAACCCCGAAACCAACAACGGTAACCCCTCAGCGATACCAGCAGGCGAAGAATCGAGTGAAGAAGAGGACCTTCCGCTGACAGACGAGGACTCCGATCACCTTAGCGATTGCCCAACAGTCGTGTACGATTTGGATAACCCAACGGTCAGAATTCCCCCAGCACTTCTCCTAGCTTTCGAGAGAAACGGAGAAATAAGAAGAACTCGAGACCAACAAGTCCAGACTGTGCCATCGCCAAGCCCTCCACAAACCCCTGATTCATTTTCAGGTTATTCTACCCCGAATTATTCTCCGGTCGCTCTTGGGGAGATAGACCCAGAACCGATAGACATCTCTCCAGCCGAAGAGAGCTTCGCGGATTTTGAAACTAACCAAATTTTAGATTACTTAGATAGTGAGGAGTTCTTGGGAACGGTAGACGACATATATCATTCATAGTTTAATTTCGCCAAAATTACCTTATAAACTAATGTAGAAGAACGAGGAAGGATAAAATAAATAAAAAGGAAAAAATAGAATTTATAATATAATAAATTTGCATATTTATTTGTCAACCTTAAATACCTCCGAAAAGAAGCGTCCTATAGATCCTAATCTCTCGGCGTCCCAGGGTATAGCCGGCTTAGCAGGTTGCCCTGAAAAAGAAATAGAGAGATATAATATTGTTCGTCCCTGCACGGTGCGCCCTGCAGAATCGTTGAATAAACGATCGAATAGGACGTAACAACAGCATTTAGAAGGACTAATATGAGGAAAATTTTCTGATATGCTGTGATAATTTATGTGGACTAATTCATGATCCGCGTGTATTTTACATATAGGGCAGTAATAAAGGCCTTTTTCCAGAGAGTAATATCCATCGAATTCTTCGTGCACAGTACAGTTCAGGGTATCGGAATATGTATCCGATAGCATATTAGCTCTTCAATTCTTCAAGGTTGGGAGGTTGGGGGATTCTCTTCATTTATTGAGAGAAAGGTGGGGTGAGTCTCTCGGAATATTTGAGCGATATTCCTAGTACAGGTGGAGCAGGTGTGTAGGGGTCGTATTATGGTGATGGGTCGTTGACAGTACGAACAGATCGTTCTATAAGGGTGTGGAGCGATAGAAATAATATGGGAGTCTATTGGAAAGAAAAACCTTTGGTTACAGGGAGTATGTAGCATACAATAACATGCACAGCAATAGTGGTTGTGATTATTTAGATTGAGATAACCATGCAGTTTGATGCATACAGCATTAAGAGAAAGCTGAGACATTATGAAGCATTGTTCAGTGTAAGCAAATAGGATATCGACATAAGTTCAACAATACCTCGAGTGCAGATGAGACACTGATCTAAAGGTCTTTGTGTGACAAGTGTTCGGAAGCAATGTGCACAATGAGGATCGATATGGCGTGGTCCCGGAGAGAGAAAGTGTAGAGATATTAGAGGCAATCGTACTCTAATAGACAACACGTAGTGATAGCAAAGTTCACATAGATAGACGTTCAAGGGATCATACCGATATCCTCTGAATTCTACACAGCAGGCTGTGCCGGTAAATGGCATCCCCTTATAACGTAGGAGTCCTGTCGTATACGTTTAAGACTAAGGGGTAACTACAACTATTGATAGAAGTCGAGGTGTTGTGTAGAAGTTCTAAGAATTCGTGCGCTGTTAGTGTACAGGAGATGCACTTGTCAAGAGAATTGGTCTCGATGACCGTTGTGCCACAAGCTGAGCAATGGTCATTACGCACAATGTGACTATTCACAAAGAAGTGTCTCCGCAAGGGCCGGTATTGTTGCTTAATAATATTGGTACGGAGTCTATCGTAACACTCCTTACACAAGTTCGTTTCGTCTAAGAGACAAAGAGCTCCTGTTATATGGACACAATGGCCGAAGAAGAAGGATTCCTCTATTCGATTTGAAATGGTTGCGTCCAATCTCGGCTGTGTGGGCCTTCTGTGCCAAAGCATCTGTAACAAAGGACTCTGATTATTACCTCATCCCGGCTGGGGATGTGCTAGTTTGATCTTGTTGGTGTGTACTATTCGGGTTTGGTTTCCTGTTCTAATTTTAACATTACTTGGGGGTAAAAGTTCGATTATTTCATGAGGACCGGTATACTGGTCAGCAAGTTTTCCTTTTCGTGGCTCTTTTAATAAAAAGACATGGTTGCCTTTCTCAAATTGTTGTAAATTCAAATTGCGATCATAGTATCGCTTACTCCGTTCTTTAGCTAGTGTGAGGTTTTGCTTAGCTTGCATTTGTAAATCGTTTATCTTGTTAAAGAGATTAACAATATAATCACGGTATGTGGGTTCGATATTTTCTTCGATGATGGGGTGTGCAGAGGGTAGTCGTGCTATTCGGCCAAATACTAGCTCATAGGGTGAGTATCTCGTGCCTTCATGTACACTGGTGTTGTACGAGAACATCGCAAGTTTAATGTATTCATCCCAATTTGTCTCCTTATCAACCTGAGTTTTTAGATATTCTGTTAGGACATGATGTGATCGTTCAAGTGATCCATTAGACTGTGGATGATAGGCAGTGGTCCTAAAATGTTGAATGCGAAATTTCCTTGTTAACTGTCGCATTAAGGCGGATAAAAAATTTGTCCCTTGATCGGTTAATATTGCGCGAGGGGTACCGTATATACAGATAAATTCTTTAGTGAAGGCGTCTGCGATTGTTAACGATGTGGCCTCCTTTAATGGCACGGCGGTAGAATATTTTGTTAGTAAATCCTGCATGGTCAGTATGTACTGATTGTTGCTCACTGTTAGGGGAAGAGGTCCCATAATATCCAGGGATACTTTATCAAAAGCAGCCCCTGGGGTATCCGTTATAACCATGGGTTGCTTGGTTTTTATTCTAGTTAGTTTCTTTATTTGACACTCCCGACAGGTTCTAATGAATTCCTGAATATCCTTTTTCATTGTTTTCCAGCAGTAACGAGATCTAAGGCGGTTATAGGTCTTCGTTACACCTTTATGTCCTCCATGAGCTGAGGCATGATTTTCCAAAATTAGAGATTGACGTTTTTCGATTTCAGGCGTTTGAATTAAATTTAAGCATATCGTTATATTAATGGGTAATTCCTGTAGATATCTTTTGAGTTGGTTAAGGATGTATGACCATGGAAGGTCGTCGAAGCGTTCGGTCTTACTAAGACTTATGGAAGAGAGTCCAAGTTCAGTAATGACATCCACTAAAGAGTGTAGACAGTTTTTAAGATTCTGGGCTTCTATAAGGGTATGATAGTCGTATTTGATGGGGAGGGCAATTAGCGTGTTTCCTTTTACAGTACATACCCTGGCCCTTTCGAATGCCAATCCTTCATATTTGGGGAGTAAATTGGCTTCTTGATATGATTTTGCGCCATTGTCATAAGCTGTCCCGTTCTGGTAAATAAATATTGTGTGATTATCTTTCTGTTGGAGTAAATCCTCTCTAACTTCTCGCACTAAGGCTCGACTCCATGGTGGAAGAGCTGGTGGATTCAGTTGTTGTGGGTTTGACTGATACGGTACAATGTCGGATTCTATTATTTCGGTATAATCCGTATCATCGCTGTCTTCAGAGTCAGTAACTTCTTCGATTGTGACTCCATAATTGTTATTTTCTTGTTCGACAGAATAATTTTGATAATCTTCTGCTGGTTGACGCTCTACGGGGGCCGAAGTCTCGGCGGTTTTTTGATAGTTTCTCATGTCTTCCTGATTAGGTCCTGCATTCTGACCTTCAGGTGTACTAGATTTTCCCTTTGGCCTTTGAGGTCTATACGAAAATATGGATTCGTCGGATGAATATTCTCCTTCATCAATGAGGAATAACGGAATAGCCACGTCGACGGGTGGATTTCTGGATAAGGCATCAGCGTTATAATTTAGAGTTCCTTTTTTATATTGTATTTCATACTGATATTCAGAGAGTTTCATTCTCCACTTCCATAATCTTGAGGAAGGATCCTTGATGGAGTGTAGCCACACTAATGGTTTATGGTCAGTTACTATAGTGAATATCCTTCCGTATAAATAAGGTCTAAAATGATTTACACAATAAATGATAGCTAAACATTCTTTCTCTATTGTAGAATAATTTTGTTCGGCGGAATTTAGAATTCGAGATGTGTAGGCAACGGGTAGATCTTTCCCTATTATTCCTTGACTGAGCACTCCTCCGACCGCATATCCAGATGCATCAGTGGTTAGAATGAATGGATTAGTAAAGTCGGGATATTGTAAAATAGGCTCAGAGCATAGTGAATTCCTTAGAATATCAAATGCTTCCGTTTGTTTGTCTTGCCAATCGAATTTCTTATCCTTTTTTAAGAGGTCAGTTAATGGTTTTGCGACTTTGGAAAAATTTGGAATAAATCTTCTATAATATCCGGCTAGTCCTAGGAATTGTTTGATGTTTTTCGGATTCTTCGGAGTAGGAAAATTCATTATTGCCTTTATCTTAGCGGGGTCAGGTTTGACTCCGTCAGATCCAATTATATGTCCTAGATACATAACTTCACGTCGTAAGAATTCGCATTTATCTGGTTGTAATTTTAAATTTGCAGCTCTCAATCTCTGCATTAATTTTTCGAACTTGCTTTCGTGTTCTTGCAATGATCGTGCATATACGACAATATCATCCATGTAGACAAATAATTCATTTCCCTGAAGTCCGGATAGAACGTTATCCATCAATCTTTGAAACGTTGCAGGAGCATTTTTTAATCCAAATGGCATTCGTTTGAATTGGTAATGTCCGTAAGGTGTAGAGAAAGCAGTTTTATGAGCATCTTTTGATGCCATGGGTATTTGGTGGAAACCGGAGGCTAAGTCCAGTACTGAAAAATATTTTGCAGATCCAAGTTGATCTAATATATCCGTTATATTTGGAAGAGGATAGGCATCGCCTATTGTTTTTTCATTGAGGTTTCGATAATCGATAACCATTCGCCATCTTTTATTCCCTAGGGAGTCTGGCTTTTTCGGAACTATCCATAAAGGAGAGTTATAAGGGGAAGTAGAAGGTCTTATTAAATCAGAAGATAATAATTCATTTACTTGTTTATTAATTTCTTCCTTATGTACAGGAGGAAATCTATATTGTTTCGTGTGGACAGGCATTTCATTAATAGTAGGAATAGAATGCTGAGCGGCGTTTGTCGCTTGGAGATGTTCACCGGGAAGGTGAAATCTGTCGGAGTGTTTGAAAACTAGTAGTCGAACATTTTCTGATTCCTCGGAATTCAGATGTTCGAGGCGTAGAAGGTTTATGACATCAACAGTTCTATCTGTTGGTGTTGATAATGCCTGGTTAAAGTAAATGGGATTATCTATGGCTTTGACGAATTCCACTCGGGGTTCGTCTAGTCCAGCGAGATTGTTGGAGTTAAAAGTTCTGATTAATCCTCTGGGAAGCCCTTGGGTTCCAGTGGAATTCTCTGTTATTTCATGAGTATCATAATCTTGCAATTCTATGAATGGAATATTAAGGGTCAATTCTTCCTCGGAAGTATTGAATATAGGCATATGGACCTTTCCATTATTATTGGTGACGATAGCTTCCCCGAAGTATATGCCCTCGGCAAGGGTATGACGAGGTACATATCCGATTTGTTTTTCTGGATTGGTAATATGAAAAGAACAGGGAGTGACAGTTCTTTCTTTAAGACATATTGTACTTGAGTTTGAGAATGGAATTCTCATATCTTCATACTGTATAAAGTTGTCTCTATAGTTGACTATAACAGCTCGTTCCTTCAGGAACTTGTTGCCTAATATTCCATCTTGTAAGAATCCTATCGAATCAGATATGACATAGAATTCAGATAGTTTTCCAAGTACAGATAGGGAAACAGCTCCTAGCGTAACGATAGTTTCAGAAGCTATTCCTTGCAGACATAAAGGATTAGTTTTGTCGAGAGTAACGTTTGGATTTAAACATTTTTGTTTAATAAGGTTTAGTCCAGATCCAGAATCAATCATAAATTTGCAATCTGCTATTAGATCTGGAGAGGATAACGTTACTGTGGGCAATTCTGTAGATTGTTGTCTGTCGTTTATTTGGCAGATTCGGAAATTTGTGCGGGAGTTTCCTGTGGTGTTATTATGTTGACTTTCTTCTGAATGTGGTAAGTCGGACGTCCTTGTTGCGGGTCGTTCCGGCGGACGTCGGTTCTCAACGGAACGCCTTGCGCGTTTCCCGAAGTACCGGGTTGTTGGTTCCCTTCTTGAGCTCTTCTGTAAGCTAACTTCCGACATTCTTCTATAAGATGTCCAGGAGTTTTACAATAGCGACAGATTTTGGTCTGATAACTTTGTTGAGGCTGTCCAGCAATTAATTTAACTGGTGATGCGGGGAAATGTGGTTGCGAGGTTGTATGTCCATTGTTGGGATGGTAACGGTTGTTAGTGTTGTTGCTCATAGGATTTTGGCGAGCTGCATTGCTGACGTTATTGGGGAGGTCAGCACGGGGTTGAAAATTTGGGCGGAAGAGAGTGCGCTTCCGAATGTTTTCAGCTTCAATAGTTTTGGATAGTTGTATGGCTGTGCTAATGCTTTCCTCGAAGGTCCTCGGATGTTCGAGTTTTACGCGTACTAATAGGTCAGATGGAAGTCCGTTGATAAAGCTGTTCATAGTGGTTGCTTCGATGGCGTCCTTTCTTCGTTCTCCTATGTTTCCGGATAAATCAGATTCTCCATCTATTATTGCAGTACGTAGTTCTTGCACTCTGCTTATATAATCAAAAATATTTTCATTTTGTTTCATGTATATGTTAGCTAGTTCTCCTCGGTATTGGTCGACGGATTTATTTGGTCCAAAAATTAATTTTAGTCGTTTCGTTAGCTCGAAAACGGTGTGACATTCTACCCCTTCTATGGCAGAATATGCATGTCCCTGCAGCTTATTAATAATAAGCTGCACTAAATGATATTCATGATATGCGGGTATTAAATCGAGAGCGCGTTCGCAAATTTTACTGAAGTGGAAAACGGACATTTTATGGCCATCAAATTTAGGTATTGTGTCGATAGCATCTTTAAGGCGTATCGGGGAAGGTTGGTCCGCGATATCAAAATGTTGGGATGTCGGTTGAGAAAATGTTCGTTCTTCATGTGGAACATATCTTTCTTCTCTTTGCGAGGTCTCTAGATTCATGAGCCTTGAATTAATCCTCTCAATATAATTGGTAATCGTTTGCATAGAAGCCATTAATTGCTCTACAGCTGGTTGTTCTTGGCTTGCGGCCATTTCCTTTCGATTCATTTCTTCTTGCATTTTTATCAGATGTTCGTTTTTGACTTGCAAGGCCTCAGCCTGTTCTTTTAACTGTTTCTCCTTTTCGTTTACCTTTTGCATGAGGATTTCGGTTTCCTCTGCTGTATATTGTTTTCTTGTAGCCCCTGTGGCTACAGAGCTCGTCGAGCTTGATCGAGTCTGCATAATGGATTTAGGTACTTTATAAAAATTTATTCGTCAAACACTTAATTTCCTCTCAGAAGCTTAGATCCTTTTTGGCAAAATCCCACCGCTGCCACCAAAAAATTTTAATGTTTGTTTGTTACGTCCTATTCGATCGTTTATTCAACGATTCTGCAGGGCGCACCGTGCAGGGACGAACAATATTATATCTCTCTATTTCTTTTTCAGGGCAACCTGCTAAGCCGGCTATACCCTGGGACGCCGAGAGATTAGGATCTATAGGACGCTTCTTTTCGGAGGTATTTTAAGGTTGACAAATAAATATGCAGATTTGTTATGTTATAAATTTCTATTTTTTCCTTTTATTTATTTTATCCTTCCTCGTTCTTTTACATTAGGTTATAAAGTAATTTTAGCGAAATTAAACTATGTATGATATATGTCGTCTACCGTTCCCAAGAACTCCTCACTATCTAGGTAATCTAAAATTTGGTTAGTTTCAAAATCCGCGAAGCTCTCTTCGGCTGGAGAGATGTCTATCGGTTCTGGGTCTATCTCCCCAAGAGCGACCGGAGAGTAATTCGGGGTAGAATAACCTGAAAATGAATCAGGGGTTTGTGGAGGGCTTGGCGATGGCACAGTCTGGACTTGTTGGTCTCGAGTTCTTCTTATTTCTCCGTTTCTCTCGAAAGCTAGGAGAAGTGCTGGGGGAATTCTGACCGTTGGGTTATCCAAATCGTACACGACTGTTGGGCAATCGCTAAGGTGATCAGAGTCCTCGTCTGTCAGCGGAAGGTCCTCTTCTTCACTCGATTCTTCGCCTGCTGGTATCGCTGAGGGGTTACCGTTGTTGGTTTCGGGGTTTAATTCAGGAGGCAAAGGAGCGAAGGACAAATCAAAGAAAGTATCTTCGCGATCGTTGGCGGCGCGTAAAATACTAGAAGGGATATTATCCCTATCTACAAATAATTGCCGTGCGATAGAGGGGCGATCTCGTAATAACCGCTGTCTGATTAGTTCTCTGCGAGTTACGCCTGCGTTTTGCAGAGGGAATTCGCGGCGAGTTATTGGGTCTGGTCGTCGGGCGCTAACCATCTATTATCGAAATAATTTAAGTTTTAAAATTTGTTTTATTGAAAGGATAATTTGAAATTATTTCGCGGCATCTAATACTTACGATGGAAATTTCGAGGGGTCACCTGTCAAAAAAGAATGTACCGCGTAAATCTAAAGTTTCGTGACCGGTTTAAAGAAAGAGACAGGACAGATTCTGAAATCGCGACTCCTCATTTATTATAAGAAAAAATTATTAGATAGTTACCTCACATGCAGTGACGTGGTAAGGAAGGGTGTGTAGGAATATTTAAATGTAAGATGGATACCGTACCTGCTGGTTTAGTTTTATTATTATAAAATAATTCCTCTAATATATTATACTAAACCAGAGTTATCATACTATGTGTCAGTCGGTCCTTAAAGAGCGCGTCCCGTGCTCTACGACAAGTTTCGATGTGCAAGACGTCACGTCACAGCGGCACAGAGTCCGTAAAGAAAATTCCTCTAAAGAAAATTCTTCGCGGAAACGGCAGAGGGGTAGGGTAGGCTACCCAATGCACATCGATTGACAAGTCGAAAGCGACAATTCACTCTTGTGGATAAAACCAAAGACAGACTGAGCGTTTAACGTTCAAAGGCAATCAACGTACTCGTGTTATCGGAAGGAGAAGACGTTGGAATTGTATGAAGGTAAGTTGTTGACTATTATGTATAATAAAATTCTTCAATATGTCATGCAAAAATAATAATAATAATAATAATATTCGGTTGATGGTTGCAGATCACGAGAGATGAAAAAGAAAATATTGAATAATTAAAACGAGTACTTACCCAAAAGTACTGCTGTCAGGATATGCGATGAATCTCCGTGGAGGACGGTCTGCCTCGGCGATGTCCCTGTAGGAGTGTCGGAGGAACTGGTGACAAATGATTGGCAGAAGACCCAAGTGATGGTTCAAAGACACTTTATTTTCTTTAAGTATACTATAATATTCGACTGCTCTCTAGACTAAGTTCTTAGTCCGGAAAAATATCCTGCGACTAAGTTCTTTTTTGGCTCGAAAAATGTTCTATAATACGCTCGTGATCGCTTTAGTTGGTTTCTTCTCGAGAGCTCCAGGTCAAATGCTAGGTGATGTTGTCTCAAGAGCGTCGGGTCAAATGCGCGGAAGACTGAGCTGCGCTCCCTGAGGTACCCTCTGGTCCCTACTCCGTGCCGGCTATCCGCAGTGGTAGGAGAATGCGGCGCTCCCGGGCGTAGGCGGCTCGACCGCCGCTTGCCGCTGTAGCTGTCCTTCTTCTTCGAGCGCGCTATGACGTAGTGGCCGCGCTCTTGCGTGGGGATAGTGGGGACGACGGAGCTGTCAGTATTGTCCATGCATCGAGCTCGTTAATTCATTTTACAAAGGTAAGGCTTTTACAATAGGTTTTTAGTCACCAGAATTTTAATAATTTGCATGCATATATTTTTTAATATAGAATCTCAACCTCTTTCAATAGAAGTGTGAATGATCGTTCTAGCATGTTCCGTTTAGAATTGATTTTTAACTTTCTTTATATTAATTATATAGTTTTAGTTAACAATGTTATAAACAAATTCTGGTGTTATAAACCATTATAATTACAATTTGCTATATAATAATTATACGATATATGTATATATGTATGTGCATATAGGTGCATGGTCTAGATAGTTGTTAATAATAATTGTGTTACATTATAATATAAAAGTGTATTAATTATTCTTTTTATTATTCAGCTCTTGGAACAAAGGATGTGGCGAGCTTTTTTATCACCGGATGCAGGTGTTCGCCGTGCCAGGCAGTCGCGCCAGGCAGTCGCGACAGGTCTTATCTTATCGCTGAGTGAGCTCATGTGCAGCTGCACCGGATGAAGCTCGGAGGGTCGCTTATCTTTTGGTGAGTGAATTTATAACGCTTTATAAATCGATTTAATAATTTCATTCGTTATAATTTATTCATATATTCCTTACTTGTTAATTGTATAGAATATATATATATATACTTATATATATTGTTTGTAAAAGTTAATAAATGTAATTGTTAAAAAAAATTTATCTTCATTATTTTATTAATTAAATATGTATTATACATATTGTTATTTCCCTTTTGAAGGCTTGAAAGTTTGCTAAAAAATGTATTACTGTTGGATCTTGTTAGTTAATGATATGGATTAATTTATTATATAATATATATATATATTCTTTTATAATTTATAATTTCGTAATAACTTATTACTCTTGCAATAAGAAAGCGCTCCTTATAATATTCATACATTATATATTCGCGAGTCCCTTTCGCATTAAGACTCTGCACGGACGTCGAAAACATTAGGGGAGATAACAAAGTAATAGGGGAGATAACGCGGTACGCTGGACTTAGCCTTGTGCTCTTATAAGGAGACTTATTATTCGTCTCAATAATAAAATCATGCATAATGAATTTTATAAGACCATACATTCATTATTATTATTAATATGTATATTTATTACCTTGTATTATTATTATTTAAACTTTATATTTCATGTGTGTTATATATGTGTAAATTTTTGTTATAACAAAATTTATTTAGTAGTTATATAGATTTATAATTCTGCACATAGTGAAGAGTTATGAGCTTTATTTTGCATTATTGGTTTTATTAAATCAGAATCTTTATTATTTATAGTTATTAATAATTTAAATAATTTAATATATTTGTCTTATATAGTTATTATATTTTTCAGATATTTTGTAAAGCGACATTCTATACAGAAGATATTCGAGGGTGCATATCATTTATAGCTTGGCTGTATTTTAATCGACAATATAGAACGTTTATTAGACTATTGTCGGAGCGGATTAAAATACTCACATATGATCGTCTGGCCATGACTTATTAACTCTATGCACCTCTAATTGCGGATAAGTTTTGGATATTTTGAAATATTTTAATATTATTTTGAATGTGCTTGACTTGACAACTTTCGGTCATTTATTAAATATATTTATATTAAATAATGTTGAGCTTTCACATAATGAAAATGGTTTATTATTTGGTTATCATTGCTTACTTATTATATTTTAATTGTATATAAAATTTTGCAATTAAATAATCAAAATGAAAAATATATGTATTATTTGGCAATAATGGGTGGATAAGAAATTAGATTTTATATAATTTATTATTATGTAGTGAAGTTTTATTTGAATAACTATATAGAATATACGTATATGAAAAGAGATTTTTATAATGTATTAATTATTATGTTCTTATGCTTAGAGTTTAAACGTGTTATTATTTGAATTTTTCTTATTTGTCTAGGTTGCATATATAATATATATATATGTTGGAAGGGATATGGACCAATGGATTATTCACGGACAACAGACAGGCTTAAACCATATAAGAATATGCAGCATTGAAAGGATTTTGAGGAATCTGTGCGAATTATTTCGGGAGTTTATTTGGTAAGATTATTATTTTGATAAGTTAATTAATGAGTTAAAGGTTTTATTTAATTATATCATATATTTATAAAATATATATTATATATACATATATATAATATATGTATTCATGTATAATATTATGTATTTTATATGTATTTAATATTTAGTATTTTAATGCATTATCTTTTAAATTTTTATTAATAACTACATATGTATTTATACTAATAATGAGGGTGACAAGTCTGTCCGAGTTTGTTTCGCGGTTTAATTCTTATTAATTTTTACATATGGTATTACGTATAGCGCTGTCTCTCTCACTCGCGCGAGTCACCCGATAGTGCGGTCTCTCTCACTTTCACGTACTACTACCTATTGAGGTCTCGTGTATAAATTTCGATAGATGTAGTCTGTTGATTATATATTTGAGGAGGCATATTTGTAGTTTGTTATTGAAATATATTTCTAAGGAATTTTATTAATAAATATATTTTTATTTTTCCGTATAGCGTTTTCGTTATGTGATGAAAATATTGGGACACCCGGTGGACAACCAAGTGGAGGCTATGTTTATAGGGTGACTTATTATTCTGCATGCAGCAAAGAGTTACGTATAAAATTTTATTCATAATAATTTCTTGACATTTCTTTATTATTTAGTTATTGTTTAGTAATTATTATTTAATTTAATATATTTATTGTTGAAATTTAATATATTAATATTTGATTTATTATACTTCTTTTACTATTTGATTTCTTTTATTCCTATATAATTATATACATTTATAAAATATTAAACTTTTTTAATATAGTAATTTTGATCAATCAAACTTTTATAATGATAATAGATTTTTGTATAGATTGATTTTTTAGTACATTTTTGTTAAGTTAATTTTTCATACGGCCAAATATTATTTGATTATTATTTTCAGTTGCTGGGACTTGGAATTCTTGCTACTTATTTATAACAAGCTGTCTTACGTTATTAGGAAGAGGCTAAATAATATATATATATAGGATCATAAAAAGTGTGTAAGTATGTATTATATTTTGAATGGTTTATTTAATAATTTCTATAGTAGATTTTCTTATACATTTATTATATTTTTCAGGTATCAAGACTCTGAGGAAAATTACTTCCTGATAGTGAACATATATATATATTTACGGGAACTCAATGAGGACCAAAAATTAAAATAATCTAGGATTTTTAAAGGAAATTCTTGCTTGATTAATTATATTTTATTCATCAATTATATTTTATATATATATTTTATTAATTATACTTTATTAAGAAATGTTTAGATCATTAATTTCTAAGAGAAGCTCGTTACTTTATAAAAGATTATTATTTAGTTATTGGCCATTTACATTTTGTAATTAAATAGTCAAAGTTAAATGTTATTCAATAATAATTAGAGTTTTATACAGACATATTTGGCCAATGGTATTAATGTACAATAAAGATTTATTATAACGCTTAGAAAAATATTTATTCAAGGAAAATTTATTAATTTTGTTTCTCTTGAATATAAAAAATATATATATATATTGTTAATTATTTTATTACGGATTATAATTACTGATTTTTAAAGCGTATTGTTTTAGTAACAATTATTATTCATGGGTATTAATTTTTGTTTGACTTGGTACATTTATTTATTGTTTTATATTCTTATATGTACGTAGAATATTAACTTTATAACTTTCCTTTTGTTATTGATGATTCTTTGTAAATTTTCGTATTAATATTTTATGTGGCTCACTTTCGGAGCATTTGTTAGCATTTTTACTGTAGGTTATTTATCCCAAAATATTAATTAATTATATGATTTTCAGGTTTCAAAATTGGTAATCGCTGCATTTCTTTTATGACAACTGACCATACTATTTATCGAAAAGATACGCATGGGCTCACGAAATCATTTATTAATAGAATTTAGGTGCGTATCGTTTGATAAAATATTTTGATTTATGCCTTTTCCTTTGTAGTAAGCGCGTATACACGCATAGGGATATCCTTTTTTGGTTATATGTGATAACTGAATAATATGAATATTGAGTGAATATCTATATATATTGGTTACATATAATATAAAGTGGATTTATAGTGATTATATATAATTACAAGTAAAGATTATATAAGATACGAAATTCTTTATACTATTCTTTGAAACAAATTATATTTTATTCGTTAAGAATTATTTAAATCATTTTCCTTTTTAAAAGAAGCTTGTTATTTTACAAAGGATTATTATTTAGTCGTTACTGGTCATCTGTTTTTACGTTTTAATTTTATAATTAAATAATCAAAGTAAATATATTTATTATTTGATAATAATTAAACTTTTATATATATATATATATGTGTTTTTCATTGTTTATTGATTTATGTCTTTATTTGTCTAAATACTAATTAATTATATTATTTTCAGGTTTCGGGATTTATGGCTATGGAAGTTTTCCCATGCCAATTTTACCAGAAGAATGTAAAGGAACGCACAAGAGGCTATAAGACCAGTTACCGACGGATTTGTTCGTATACCAATTTATACGAAGTCTTGTTGCAAATGTTTTTGACGGTTACTTTATTTAGAGTGATTTGCTGAGAGTTTTTCTTGATAATAAAATTTCGAATAAATTTCTTTTCTTAGTAAAGTTAATTATTAAGATAAATATCATTATATACGACCAGTTCCAGTACTGCTAATTCATTGTAATATTTTTCTGGCTATATACCACATCAATCAATGTATTGTATTAATATGAGATTATGGCGAATATATATATAAATATATATATATATATATATATATAGTATTTTGCTATTGATTTATGAAATTTCATAAGCGATTTTAAGGTGATTGTATGAGGCTTTTGCAGCTTTATTAAAATTGCATAAATAATAATTATATATATATTGAAATTCTTTTACGATTATTATAAATGACTGTTTCAAAGAGCCTATTACTTTTTCTTGATTGATAGATGTGTATAAGTCCAGCTTTCGGTTAGTACTGGTGGTTACTAGTATTTTGACTACATGAGAACTGATTATTATTAAATTGATGTATATATATATATTGATTATATATAATATTATGACGCAAATATATAGTGATTATATATAGTATCGCGCAAAGATTATATAGGATGAGAGAATAAGTAGGGATTATACTTTTATAAGTAAGATTTTAAATTTTTCGTTGCGGGACGTAACACCTGATTTAATTGTTTGCCACTGGGTAACTTCGGGAGATATAAATCTTGCTAAGTGTAATTACTGTCAATCCACCCTGGAAACTGTTCGTCCCATCCTTCAATGCCAGGAATGCGTATATTCCTATTTTGAAAGAGCAATATTTGAAAGAAATCAGGGAAGGGACATAAGTAATCTAACTGCCTTTGCTTTTTGCAGGACTCACAGACAAGGCATATACGCATAAAATGTGCCCGCTTTCCAAATTTAAGCGACCTGCTCACCCACTACTAGACTACTCCCTCTTCAACAGCCTTAACGTAAAATGCGTGGTTATAATGACACATGATGTCCTAACCGCTAACAGTCCTCATCTTATATGTACGGATTGCTACAATCCTGCAACTTATAACAGAGTTTTGACGCAATATTCACACACATTCCAATATGGCAATGTGCCAACGAATCAGTGTGCTAATTGCGGTAGTAATTGTCATGAAAAACGACCCCTTCTCGAATGCACTAAATGTTTTAAAGCCTATAGTCAATTTGTAGACATTATCGTTAAAAAGGGAGAAGAAAGAACTTACAGGCAAATTATAGGCCTGTCTGTAAATTCAATCACACTGAAGATAGATTATGGAGTGGCTGAAATAACGGTTGATCCTAATGATCCAGAAATTTTAGAGGAAAGATTATTAAATTAAACAATAAAAGAAAATGGATCTTCTCAATCCTTGTTTCACCAATAAACTTAAATATTTTATCTATTACGAACTATACGTATATATATATATATATATATATATCCATAATAAATATGTTAACAAACTGCATTTATAAGAAAAAAAAAACACAAAAACAAAAATAAAAACTTTAAATAAAATATATATATAAAAAAAATATATATTTTTATGTATACGTATAACATAAAATTTCTTATATATATATATTCTAAAATATATATATATATATTTATATATATAATTATATACTCATATATAATTATCCTTTAATCGATTTACTATTAATAACCAGTAATAATAATCACTCATATTTACCATATAAATATATATATACATACATATAATAATAACAATAAAAAAAAAACAAACAAAAAAAAAAAGGGGAAAAGAAAATGCTTCAAAAATATTTCATAGGAAATAATAATCATAAAGAACAATAAAAAAAAAACACAGTATAATGATAATAATATACATACAAATTTAGTTAGAATACCTCTCTATATGTATATATATACACTCACCCGCAAAAAAAGCGGTACACCTAAAATTTGAGAAAATTTCATCAAATTTTAAATGATCATAACTTGGTAAATAATGATGATAAAAATATGTTTAAAAAAACAAAATGAAGGCTGTAATGTCCACTTTAAGAATATTTAAGTGGCAATTATGTTCAGCCATTGTTTTCAAAATGGCGGATAAGGAAGTGAAAGGATGTAAAATTGATTATTAAAGGATCGAGTTTGGGACGGTGCACGGCGTAAATCAGGTAACGCAGCCCAATGAGACCAAATGCTCGTGAAAGTGTGGAGTGTTATCTTTAAAATGTTTTTTTACCGAGCTCGATACGATGATTTTTCGCTGAGTTATTCCGAATTTAATTAAAAACGCTCTTTTTTCTTCTTCAATTTGCAGCTCAGCGAATAATTATCGTATCGAGCTCGGTAAAAAAGCATTGTAAAGGTGATACTCCACACTTTCACATGCATTTCGTCCCATTGGGCTGCGATACCTGATTCACGCCACGCACTGGAGCAAAGCGGGAACCTTTATTTATCGGTTTTGTATGCTTTCATTTATCCGCTATTTTGAAAAAAAATGGTTGCACATAATTTCAATTTAATTTAGGTGTGTGTGTGTGTGTGTGTGCTCGTTTGTATACCACAAGGATAAGGACCCCGTGGTTCGTCAGCTCCACAGTATTTAAAGACTCCAAACCCTCCTTGTGGCGTGTGTGTGTGTGTGTGTGTGTGTGTGTGTGTGTGTGTGTGTGCTCGTTTGTATACCACAAGGATAAGGACCCCGTGGTTCGTCAGCTCCACAGTATTTAAAGACTCCAAACCCTCCTTGTGGCGTGTGTGTGTGTGTGTGTCTGTGTGTGTGTACGGGCGCACGCATGTGTGTATTAATAGTGGGTATGACCTCCTCGTGCGCGTATTACCTCATTCATACGATCAGGCATACTCTGTATTAGTCTTTTTATTTCATCCTGCGTAATTGCATCCCATGCATTTTGAAGAACTCTTTGAAGTTCTTGCAGTGACTGAGGTGCAGGTACGTGATTTCGTACTTTCTTGCCGAGATTGTCCCACAAATGCTCAATGGGATTTAAATCCGGACTACTTGCTGGCCAAACAAGTCGATTTATGCCAACTTCATCGAGGAAATCAAACACTCTTCTCGCAGTGTGTGGTCGAGCATTGTCTTGCATAAACAAGAAGTTCTCTCCGATAAAGGGTGCATACGGAACAACATACGGAAGGAGTATGTCTTCCACGTATACATCTGCGTTCATGTTCCTGTCAAAAAAGTGCAAATCTGTATGAGCGTCCGCTGAAATACCTGCCCAAACCATCACAGAGCCTCCATTGTAGCTGTACCTTTCACTTACAGTACAATCTGCAAATCGTTCTTCACGACGACGATAAACTCGTTCTCGTCCATCTGGAGAATAGAGACAAAAACGAGATTCATCGCTAAAGAGTACTTTGCCCCAGTCTGCGTAATTCCAGTCTCTATGCGCAACTGCAAAATTGAGTCGAGCTACGCGATGACGACCTGTAAGAAAAGGTACAGCCGCTGGCCTGCGCGAAAACAGATTTTGTTCCGCTAATCTTCTCCGAACGGTGTCAACGGATACATTGCAATTGTGGACATCCCTTAAATTGTTTCGAATTTGAACAGCTGTTCGATGTCTGTCTCTTAATGAATTTAAAACAATAAATCGGTCATCGTTTTCATTGGTACGTCGAGGGCGCCCAGAACCAGGCCTCCTCTTGAAAGAATTGGTGTCTAAGTACCTGGCATAAGCACGTTGCACAGTTGACACTGACAGATCAAGTGCCTCAGCAACGTATCTTCGACTTCTGCCATCTTCAATTAAAGCAACAACTTGAGCAGCTTTTTCTGGAGTTATCGTTGCCATAATCGAGAAGTAATTTCGAGAAGAAGTAATTAATTATGGTTTCAATAGATGAAGTCGCAAGGAGCAACGCGTCTAGAGAGCTAGCAAATCAATCGCATAACTTGTACTATAGTCTTTCAATGTTTTTTCCGTTTGAGACGTGCTTATGCCAGGTACATTGAAAAACTATAGTACAAGTTATGCGATTGATTTGCTAGCTCTCTAGACGCGTTGCTCCTTGCGACTTCATCTATTGAAACCATAATTAATTACTTCTTCTCGAAATTACTTCTCGATTATGGCAACGATAACTCCAGAAAAAGCTGCTCAAGTTGTTGCTTTAATTGAAGATGGCAGAAGTCGAAGATACGTTGCTGAGGCACTTGATCTGTCAGTGTCAACTGTGCAACGTGCTTATGCCAGGTACTTAGACACCAATTCTTTCAAGAGGAGGCCTGGTTCTGGGCGCCCTCGACGTACCAATGAAAACGATGACCGATTTATTGTTTTAAATTCATTAAGAGACAGACATCGAACAGCTGTTCAAATTCGAAACAATTTAAGGGATGTCCACAATTGCAATGTATCCGTTGACACCGTTCGGAGAAGATTAGCGGAACAAAATCTGTTTTCGCGCAGGCCAGCGGCTGTACCTTTTCTTACAGGTCGTCATCGCGTAGCTCGACTCAATTTTGCAGTTGCGCATAGAGACTGGAATTACGCAGACTGGGGCAAAGTACTCTTTAGCGATGAATCTCGTTTTTGTCTCTATTCTCCAGATGGACGAGAACGAGTTTATCGTCGTCGTGGAGAACGATTTGCAGATTGTACTGTAAGTGAAAGGTACAGCTACAATGGAGGCTCTGTGATGGTTTGGGCAGGTATTTCAGCGGACGCTCATACAGATTTGCACTTTTTTGACAGGAACATGAACGCAGATGTATACGTGGAAGACATACTCCTTCCGTATGTTGTTCCGTATGCACCCTTTATCGGAGAGAACTTCTTGTTTATGCAAGACAATGCTCGACCACACACTGCGAGAAGAGTGTTTGATTTCGATGAAGTTGGCATAAATCGACTTGTTTGGCCAGCAAGTAGTCCGGATTTAAATCCCATTGAGCATTTGTGGGACAATCTCGGCAAGAAAGTACGAAATCACGTACCTGCACCTCAGTCACTGCAAGAACTTCAAAGAGTTCTTCAAAATGCATGGGATGCAATTACGCAGGATGAAATAAAAAGACTAATACAGAGTATGCCTGATCGTATGAATGAGGTAATACGCGCACGAGGAGGTCATACCCACTATTAATACACACATGCGTGCGCCCGTACACACACACAGACACACACACACACACACGCCACAAGGAGGGTTTGGAGTCTTTAAATACTGTGGAGCTGACGAACCACGGGGTCCTTATCCTTGTGGTATACAAACGAGCACACACACACACACACACACACACACACACACACACACGCCACAAGGAGGGTTTGGAGTCTTTAAATACTGTGGAGCTGACGAACCACGGGGTCCTTATCCTTGTGGTATACAAACGAGCACACACACACACACACACCTAAATTAAATTGAAATTATGTGCAACCATTTTTTTTCAAAATAGCGGATAAATGAAAGCATACAAAACCGATAAATAAAGGTTCCCGCTTTGCTCCAGTGCGTGGCGTGAATCAGGTATCGCAGCCCAATGGGACGAAATGCATGTGAAAGTGTGGAGTATCACCTTTACAATGCTTTTTTACCGAGCTCGATACGATAATTATTCGCTGAGCTGCAAATTGAAGAAGAAAAAAGAGCGTTTTTAATTAAATTCGGAATAACTCAGCGAAAAATCATCGTATCGAGCTCGGTAAAAAAACATTTTAAAGATAACACTCCACACTTTCACGAGCATTTGGTCTCATTGGGCTGCGTTACCTGATTTACGCCGTGCACCGTCCCAAACTCGATCCTTTAATAATCAATTTTACATCCTTTCACTTCCTTATCCGCCATTTTGAAAACAATGGCTGAACATAATTGCCACTTAAATATTCTTAAAGTGGACATTACAGCCTTCATTTTGTTTTTTTAAACGTATTTTTATCATCATTATTTACCAAGTTATGATCATTTAAAATTTGATGAAATTTTCTCAAATTTTAGGTGTACCGCTTTTTTTGCGGGTGAGTGTATATATAGATACATATACCCATGTTATATTATAATCACATTGAGCGACGCTATAAAGATACCTCTTGTGTATTCGACTACTTTCATAAGTAATTATAATTTAAATACACCTAAGATTCAATGTATAATTATGAATCAATTCTGCGACAATTATTCGTAATCAAACTTTCACGAACATTGTACCATCAATCATGTAACCACAAAATGTAATATAGACATCTACACGTACATCAAAATTGTAATCATTTCAGACCATCATGACGCCCCTAATCCTAGTAATCTTCTTAAGTAAAACTGCCGCCTTAATCGGATTTGATTGCGGAGGACAACACCTCAACGTAACAGCCGTCTCCCTCCTTGATGTTGGCGAATGCGATCTGAACATACGACAACCCAACACCACAGATGTTCATATTCAGCTACTACAACTATCCGACTACAGTTATACAGAAGTCATACAGTGCAAGGTTGAAATATCCCGAAATATATATCATTGTGGCATGCATTCACATATATCTGCTGTTCACAATGGAAGAGCCGATTATGTGCATGAGACTGGATACACTCAGTGCCTAAGGATGTTCCAAGACGGAACTATTTCTTTGGGAGACAACACCCTTGTCGCGGGCATAAAAGCAAATCAGACGACCTACCGAAGTATTACCTTGGTGGGCCGCGTACAAGTTGACGGATACTGCAAGGGATCCCAGTACAACGATCCATACGGAACATGGGACGACGTAGTCGTCCAAGCTGCTGTGAAAATATCACTAAAATCTTCCTACGTTCCCGTACAATTGAATACTGGAAGAATTAAATTAAAATCTGGAACTGTGTGTAAACTCGTTGACAGCTACTGTTTAGACGCTGACGACGGATACACCTACTGGAAACCTATGCCTACGGATACTTGTAATTTTCAACAATATGATGTCCTCTACGAAGGACCTGCAAACAAAATTTCTGAAGACATCTCCAAGACAGATACCCCAATCATCTATAGTCTTGTGACTCAGGAAATCACTTTCGCCCTTATGAAAACCAAGGAAATACCTCTATGTGGTTATACTCTCCTGTGCACGGAACACCCGAAATTATTCATTCTTGAAGCTAAACCTGGCAATACATTTGCTAATCGGAAAACTATTCCTGTCAATAATCTTGACATCTTTACATACATGAACTCCAAGTTCGTGTATATAGAAAAACATGTCAAACAACAGATGACGTCTCTCTATAACAACGTCATTTCGCAAAAATGCGAGTTAGAAAGACAAGTAATTACTAATGCCTTATCTTTTGCTACACTCCAACCAGACGAATTTGCCTATCAGCTCATGAAAGGGCCAGGATACATGGCCGTTACAACAGGAGAAGCAGTACAAATAATTAAATGTATCCCTGTTGAAGTGATGGTAAGAAAAACTGGAGAGTGTTATACCGAACTTCCCATTTCTGTACGAAATCATTCCTTTTTCCTTACACCAAAGTCAAGAATTATCACCAAAATTGGCAACGAACGAGAATGCAGTTTAGAACTTCCTACTTTGTATCGAATCGAAGATACATGGGTGCAACTTACACCTAACATTCAAGTTAGACAACTGCCACCTCAACAGCTAAAACCCATGACTGCCTTAACCTGGAGATATCTCACACCGGGACCTTTGGCCGTAAGCGGAATATATTCTGATACAGATCTGGAGAAACTACGAAATCACATTATGTTCCCAGCCGAAAAGCCAGCTTTACTCAATGCCGTTGCTAGAGGACTAACTGGCCATTCCATGAACACTGAAGGAATCTCAGTGTACAACTTGCTGGATGAAAATTCTTTAAATAAAATTGTCGAAAGCACAGCCTCGCGAATCTGGAAGGGATTCATAAATTTTGGATCAGCAACCGCAGGACTCGTCGGAATCTTCATGATTATTCGCCTAGTAAAATTAGTCATTGACACCGTCATCCATGGATACGCTCTTCACACTGTGTATGGTTGCAGCCTTCATCTACTCGGAGCTTTATGGAGCTCCCTCGCAAATTTACTGCTCCATCTGGCACGAGAATCTTCTAGGAAATCTGGAGACGATAACCGAGACAATCAATCACCTGGCGGAGGAACAACCACGCAAACCTCCAACATCGATCCCACTGCACCTGCGGAAGTAATTACTCAACAACCTCCACCAGCCAAACCTCCAAGGACAATGAAACCTTGCCACGAAGAAATCACCAAAAACGTAAATATACCTATATCATATACAAACCTAAGAGACCGCTTAAACACCCTAGACGAAAATATTTAATCTCTCTAGACCAAAATCCTCCGAAAACAATCGGATTTTGTTCTTATTAGGGGGGAGGTGTTACGTCCCGCAACAAAAAATTTAAAATCTTACTTATAAAAGTATAATCCCTACTTATTCTCTCATCCTATATAATCTTTCCGCGATACTATATATAATCACTATATATTTGCGCCATAATATTATATATAATCAATATATATATACATCAATTTAATAATAATCAGTTCTCATGTAGTCAAAATACTAGTAACCACCAGTACTAACCGAAAGCTGGACTTATACACATCTATCAATCAAGAAAAAGTAATAGGCTCTTTGAAACAGTCATTTATAATAATCGTAAAAGAATTTCAATATATATATAATTATTATTTATGCAATTTTAATAAAGCTGCAAAAGCCCCACACAATCACCTTAAAATCGCTTATGAAATTTCATAAATCAATAGCAAAATACTATATATATATATATATATATATTTATATATATATTCGCCATAATCTCATATTAATACAATACATTGATTGATGTGGTATATAGCCAGAAAAATATTACAATGAATTAGCAGTACTGGTACTGGTCGTATATAATGATATTTATCTTAATAATTAACTTTACTAAGAAAAGAAATTTATTCGGAATTTTATTATCAAGAAAAACTCTCAGCAAATCACTCTAAATAATGTAACCGTCAAAAACACTTGCAACAAGACTTCGTATGAATCGGTATGCGAACAAATCCGTCGGTAACTGGTCTTATAGCCTCTTGTGCGTTCCTTTACATTCTTCTGGTAAAATTGGCATGGGAAAACTTCCATAGCCATAAATCCCGAAACCTGAAAATAATATAATTAATTAGTATTTAGACAAATAAAGACATAAATCAATAAACAATGAAAAACACATATATATATATATAAAAGTTTAATTATTATCAAATAATAAATATATTTACTTTGATTATTTAATTATAAAATTAAAATGTAAAAACAGATGACCAGTAACGATTAAATAATAATCCTTTGTAAAATAACAAGCTTCTTTTAAAAGGAAAATGATTTAAATAATTCTTAACGAATAAAATATAATTTGTTTCAAAGAATAGTATAAAGAATTTCGTATCTTATATAATCTTTACTTGTAATTATATATAATCACTATAAATCCACTTTATATTATATGTAACCAATATATATAGATATTCACTCAATATTCATATTATTCCGTTATCACATATAACCAAAAAAGGATATCCCTATGCGTGTATATGCGCTTACTACAAAAGAAAAGGCATAAATCAAAATATTTTATCAAACGATACTCACCTAAATTCTATTAATAAATGATTTTGAGCCCATGCGTATCTTTTTAATAAACAGTATGTTCGGTTGTCATAAAAGAGATGAAGCGATTATAAATTTTGAAACCTGAAAATCAAATAATTAATTAATATTTTGTAATAAATATCTACAGTAAAAATGCTAACAAATGCTCCGAAAGTGAGCCACATAAAATATTAATACGAAAATTTACAAAGAATCATCAATAACAAAAGGAAAGTTATAAAGTTAATATTCTACGTACATATAAGAATATAAAACAATAAATAAATGTACCAAGTCAAACAAAAATTAATATCCATGAATAATAATTGTTACTAAAACAATACGCTTTAAAAATCAGTAATTATAATCCGTAATAAAATAATTAACAATATATATATATATATTTTTTATATTCAAGAGAAACAAAATTAATAAATTTTCCTTGAATAAATATTTTTCTAAGCGTTATAATAAATCTTTATTGTACATTAATACCATTGGCCTAATATGTCTGTATAAAACTCTAATTATCATTGAATAACATTTAACTTTGACTATTTAATTACAAAATGTAAATGGCCAATAATCACCAAATAATAATCTTTTATAAAGTAACGAGCTTCTTTCAGAAATTAATGATTTGAACATTTCTTAATAAAATATAATTAATAAAATATAATTAATAAATAAAATATAATTAATCAAGCAAGAATTTCCTTTAAAAATCCTAGATTATTTTAATTTTTGGTCCTCATTGAGTTCCCGTAAATATATATATATGTTCACTATCAGGAAGTAATTTTCCTCAGAGTCTTGATACCTGAAAAATATAATAAATGTATAAGAAAATCTACTATAGAAATTATTAAATAAACCATTCAAAATATAATACATACTTACACACTTTTTATGATCCTATATATATATATTATTTAGCCTCTTCCTAATAACGTAAGACAGCTTGTTATAAATAAGTAGCAAGAATTCCAAGTCCCAGCAACTGAAAATAATAATCAAATAATATTTGGCCGTATGAAAAATTAACTTAACAAAAATGTACTAAAAAATCAATCTATACAAAAATCTATTATCATTATAAAAGTTTGATTGATCAAAATTACTACATTAAAAAGGTTTAATATTTTATAAATGTATATAATTATATAGGAGTAAAAGAAATCAAATAGTAAAAGAAGTATAATAAATCAAATATTAATATATTAAATTTCAAAAATAAATATATTAAATTAAATAATAATTACTAAACAATAACTAAATAATAAAGAAATGTCAAGAAATTATTATGAATAAAATTTTATACGTAACTCTTTGCTGCATGCAGAATAATAAGTCACCCTATAAACATAGCCTCCACTTGGTTGTCCACCGGGTGTCCCAATATTTTCATCACCTAACGAAAACGCTATACGGAAAAATAAAAATATATTTATTAATAAAATTCCTTAGAAATATATTTCAATAACAAACCACAAATATGCCTCCTCAAATATATAATTAACCGACTGCATCTATCGAAATTTATACACGAGACCTCAATAGGTAGTAGTACGTGAAAGTGAGAGAGACCGCACTATCGGGTAACTCGCGCGAGTGAGAGAGACAGCGCTATACGTAATACCATATGTAAAAATTAATAAGAATTAAACCGCGAAACAAGCTCGGACAGACTTGTCACCCTCATTATTAGTATAAATACATATGTAGTTATTAATAAAAATTTAAAAGATAATGCATTAAAATACTAAATATTAAATACATATAAAATACATAATATTATACATGAATACATATATTATATATATGTATATATAATATATATTTTTTAAATATATGATATAATTAAATAAAACTTTTAATTCATTAATTAACTTATCAAAATAATAAACTTACCAAATAAACTTCCGAAATAATTCGCACAGATTCCTCAAAATCCTTTCAATGCTGCATATTCTTGTATGGTTTAAGCCTGTCTGTTGTCCGTGAATAATCCATTGGTCCATATCCTTTCCAACATATATATATATATTATATATGCAACCTAGACAAATAAGAAAAAATTCAAATAATAACACATTTAAACTCTAAGCGTAAGAACATAATAATTAATACATTATAAAAATCTCTTTTCATATACGTATATTCTATATAGTTATTCAAATAAAATTTCACTACATAATAATAAATTATATAAAATCTAATTTCTTATCCACCCATTATTGCCAAATAATACATATATTTTTCATTTTGACTATTAATTGCAAAATTTTATATACAATTAAAATATAATAAGTAAGCAATGATAACCAAATAATAAACCATTTTCATTATGTGAAAGCTCAACATTATTTAATATATATATATTTAATAAATGACCGAAAGTTATCAAGTCAAGCACATTCAAAATAATATTAAAATATTTCAAAATATCCAAAACTTATCCGCAATTAGAGGTGCATAGAGTTAATAAGTCATGGCCAGACGATCATATGTGAGTATTTTAATCCGCTCCGACAATAGTCTAATAAACGTTCTATATTGTCGATTAAAATACAGCCAAGCTATAAATGATATGCACCCTCGAATATCTTCTATATAGAATGTCGTTTTACAAAATATCTGAAAAATATAATAACTATATAAGACAAATATATTAAATTATTTAAATTATTAATAATTATAAATAATAAAGATTCTGATTTAATAAAACCAATAATGCAAAATAAAGCTCATAACTCTTTACTGTGTGCAGAATTATAAATCTATATAACTACTAAATAAATTTTGTTATAACAAAACTTTACACATATATAACACACATGAAATATAAAGTTTAAATAATAATAATACAAGGTAATAAATATACATATTAATAATAATAATGAATGTATGGTCTTATAAAATTCATTATGCATGATTTTATTATTGAGACGAATAATAAGTCTCCTTATAAGAGCACAAGGCTAAGTCCAGCGTACCGCGTTATCTCCCCTATTACTTTGTTATCTCCCCTAATGTTTTCGACGTCCGCGCCGAGTCTTAATGCGAAAGGGACTCGCGAATATATAATGTATGAATATTATAAGGAGCGCTTTCTTATTGCAAGAGTAATAAGTTATTACGAAATTATAAATTATAAAAGAATATATATATATATTATATGTTAAATTAATCCATATCATTAACTAACAAAGATCCAACAGTAATGCAATTTTTTAGCAAACTTTCAAGCCTTCAAAAGAGAAATAACAATATGTATAATACATATTTAATTAATAAAATAATGAAGATAAAATTTTTAACAATTACATTTATTAACTTTTACAAACAATATATATAAGTATATATATATATATTCTATACAATTAACAAGTAAGGAATATATAATTTATTCATATAAATTATAACGAATGAAATTATTAAATCGATTTATAAAGCGTTATAAATTCACTCACCAAAAGATAAGCGACCCTCCGAGCTTCATCCGGTGCAGCTGCACATGAGCTCACTCAGCGATAAGATAAGGCCTGGCGCGACTGCCTGGCGCGACTGCCTGGCACGGCGAACACCTGCATCCGGTGATAAAACAGCTCGCCACATCCTTTGTTCTAAGAGCTGAATAATGAAAGAATAATTAATACACTTTTATATTATAATGTAACACAATTATTATTAACAACTATCTAGACCATGCACCTATATGCACATACATATATATATATATCATATAATTATTATATAGCAAATTGTAATTATAATGGTTTATAACACCAGAATTTGTTTATAACATTGTTAACTAGAACTATATAATTAATATAAAGAAAGTTAAAAATCAATTCTAAACGGAACATGCTAGAACGATCATTCACACTTCTATTGAAAGAGGTTGAGATTCTATATTAAAAAAATATATGCATGCAAATTATTAAAATTCTGGTGACTAAAAACCTATTAACGAGCTCGATGCATGGACAATACTGACAGCTCCGTCGTCCCCACTATCCCCACGCAAGAGCGCGGCCACTACGTCATAGCGCGCTCGAAGAAGAAGGACAGCTATAGCGGCAAGCGGCGGTCGAGCCGCCTACGCCCGGGAGCGCCGCATTCTCCTACCACTGCGGATAGCCGGCACGGAGTAGGGACCAGAGGGTACCTCAGGGAGCGCAGCTCAGTCTTCCGCGCATTTGACCCGACGCTCTTGAGACAACATCACCTAGCATTTGACCTGGAGCTCTCGAGAAGAAAACAACTAAAGCGATCACGAGCGTATTATAGAACATTTTCGAGTCGAAAAAGAACTTAGTCGCAGGATATTTTTCCGGACTAAGAACTTAGTCTAGAGAGCAGTCGAATATTATAGTATACTTTAAGAAAATAAAGTGTCTTTGAACCATCACTTGGGTCTTCTGCCAATCATTTGTCACCAGTTCCTCCGACTCTCCTACAGGGACATCGCCGAGGCAGACCGTCCTCCACGGAGATTCATCGCATATCCTGACAGCAGTACTTTTGGGTAAGTACTCGTTTTAATTATTCAATATTTTCTTTTTCATCTCTCGTGATCTGCAACCATCAACCGAATATTATTATTATTATTATTATTTTTGCATGACATATTGAAGAATTTTATTATACATAATAGTCAACAACTTACCTTCATACAATTCCAACGTCTTCTCCTTCCGATAACACGAGTACGTTGATTGCCTTTGAACGTTAAACGCTCAGTCTGTCTTTGGTTTTATCCACAAGAGTGAATTGTCGCTTTCGACTTGTCAATCGATGTGCATTGGGTAGCCTACCCTACCCCTCTGCCGTTTCCGCGAAGAATTTTCTTTAGAGGAATTTTCTTTACGGACTCTGTGCCGCTGTGACGTGACGTCTTGCACATCGAAACTCGTCGTAGAGCATGGGACGCACTCTTTAAGGACCGACTGACACATAGTATGATAACTCTGGTTTAGTATCATATATTAGAAGAATTATTTAATAATAATAAAACTAAACCAGTAGGTACGGTATCCATCTTATATTCAAACATTCCTACGCCCCCTTCCTTACCACGTCACTGCATGTGAGGTAATTAACTAATAATTTTCTCTTATAATAAATGAGGAGTCGCGATTTCAGAATCTGTCCTGTCTCTTTCTTTAAACCGGTCACGAAACTTTAGATTTACGCGGTACATTCTTTTTTGACAGGTGACCCCTCGAAATTTCCATCGTAAGTATTAGATGCCGCGAAATAATTTCAAATTATCCTTTCAATAAAACAAATTTTAAAACTTAAATTATTTCGATAATAGATGGTTAGCGCCCGACGACCAGACCCAATAACTCGCCGCGAATTCCCTCTGCAAAACGCAGGCGTAACTCGCAGAGAACTAATCAGACAGCGGTTATTACGAGATCGCCCCTCTATCGCACGGCAATTATTTGTAGATAGGGATAATATCCCTTCTAGTATTTTACGCGCCGCCAACGATCGCGAAGATACTTTCTTTGATTTGTCCTTCGCTCCTTTGCCTCCTGAATTAAACCCCGAAACCAACAACGGTAATCCCTCAGCGATACCAGCAGGCGAAGAATCGAGTGAAGAAGAGGACCTTCCGCTGACAGACGAGGACTCTGATCACCTTAGCGATTGCCCAACAGTCGTGTACGATTTGGATAACCCAACGGTCAGAATTCCCCCAGCACTTCTCCTAGCTTTCGAGAGAAACGGAGAAATAAGAAGAACTCGAGACCAACAAGTCCAGACTGTGCCATCGCCAAGCCCTCCACAAACCCCTGATTCATTTTCAGGTTATTCTACCCCGAATTACTCTCCGGTCGCTCTTGGGGAGATAGACCCAGAACCGATAGACATCTCTCCAGCCGAAGAGAGCTTCGCGGATTTTGAAACTAACCAAATTTTAGATTACTTAGATAGTGAGGAGTTCTTGGGAACGGTAGACGACATATATCATTCATAGTTTAATTTCGCCAAAATTACCTTATAAACTAATGTAAAAGAACGAGGAAGGATAAAATAAATAAAAGGAAAAAATAGAAATTTATAATATAATAAATCTACATATTTATTTGTCAACCTTAAAATACCTCCGAAAAGAAGCGTCCTATAGATCCTAATCTCTCGGCGTCCCAGGGTATAGCCGGCGTGGCAGGTTGCCCTGAAAAACAAAATAGAGAGATATAATATTGTTCGTCCCTGCACGGTGCGCCCTGCAGAATCGTTGAATAAACGATCGAATAGGACGTAACAACCCGCAATCAGGACGTCCGACTTACCACATTCAAAAGAAAGTCAATATAATAACACCACAGGAAACTCCCACACAAACTTCCGAATCTGCCAAATAAATGACAGACAACAATCTACAGAATTGCCCACAGTAACGTTATCCTCTCCAGATCTAATAGCAGATTGCAAATTTATGATTGATTCTGGATCTGGACTAAACCTTATTAAACAAAAATGTTTAAATCCACACGTTACTCTCGACAAAACTAATCCTTTATGTCTGCAAGGAATAGCTTCTGAAACTATCGTTACACTAGGAGCTGTTTCCCTATCCGTACTTGGAAAACTATCTGAATTTTATGTCATATCTGATTCAATAGGATTCTTACAAGATGGAATATTAGGCAACAAGTTCCTGAAAGAACGAGCTGTTATAGTCAACTATAGAGACAACTTTATACAGTATGAAGATATGAGAATTCCATTCTCAAACTCAAGTACAATATGTCTTAAAGAAAGAACTGTCACTCCCTGTTCTTTTCATATTACCAATCCAGAAAAACAAATCGGATATGTACCTCGTCATACCCTTGCCGAGGGCATATATTTCGGGGAAGCTATCGTCACCAATAATAATGGAAAAGTCCATATGCCTATATTCAATACTTCCGAGGAAGAATTGACCCTTAATATTCCATTCATAGAATTGCAAGATTATGATACTCATGAAATAACAGAGAATTCCACTGGAACCCAAGGGCTTCCCAGAGGATTAATCAGAACTTTTAACTCCAACAATCTCGCTGGACTAGACGAACCCCGAGTGGAATTCGTCAAAGCCATAGATAATCCCATTTACTTTAACCAGGCATTATCAACACCAACAGATAGAACTGTTGATGTCATAAACCTTCTACGCCTCGAACATCTGAATTCCGAGGAATCAGAAAATGTTCGACTACTAGTTTTCAAACACTCCGACAGATTTCACCTTCCCGGTGAACATCTCCAAGCGACAAACGCCGCTCAGCATTCTATTCCTACTATTAATGAAATGCCTGTCCACACGAAACAATATAGATTTCCTCCTGTACATAAGGAAGAAATTAATAAACAAGTAAATGAATTATTATCTTCTGATTTAATAAGACCTTCTACTTCCCCTTATAACTCTCCTTTATGGATAGTTCCGAAAAAGCCAGACTCCCTAGGGAATAAAAGATGGCGAATGGTTATCGATTATCGAAACCTCAATGAAAAAACAATAGGCGATGCCTATCCTCTTCCAAATATAACGGATATATTAGATCAACTTGGATCTGCAAAATATTTTTCAGTACTGGACTTAGCCTCCGGTTTCCACCAAATACCCATGGCATCAAAAGATGCTCATAAAACTGCTTTCTCTACACCTTACGGACATTACCAATTCAAACGAATGCCATTTGGATTAAAAAATGCTCCTGCAACGTTTCAAAGATTGATGGATAACGTTCTATCCGGACTTCAGGGAAATGAATTATTTGTCTACATGGATGATATTGTCGTATATGCACGATCATTGCAAGAACACGAAAGCAAGTTCGAAAAATTAATGCAGAGATTGAGAGCTGCAAATTTAAAATTACAACCGGATAAATGCGAATTCTTACGACGTGAAGTTATGTATCTAGGACATATAATTGGATCTGACGGAGTCAAACCTGACCCCGCTAAGATAAAGGCTATAATGAATTTTCCTACTCCGAAGAATCCGAAAAACATCAAACAATTCCTAGGACTAGCCGGATATTATAGAAGATTTATTCCAAATTTTTCCAAAGTCGCAAAACCATTAACTGATCTCTTAAAAAAGGATAAGAAGTTCGATTGGCAGGACAAACAAGCAGAAGCATTCGATATTCTAAGGAATTCACTATGCTCTGAACCTATTTTACAATATCCCGACTTTACTAATCCATTCATTCTAACCACCGATGCATCTGGATATGCGGTCGGAGGAGTGCTCAGTCAAGGAATAATAGGGAAAGATCTACCCGTTGCCTACACGTCTCGAATTCTAAATTCCGCCGAACAAAATTATTCTACAATAGAGAAAGAATGTTTAGCTATCATTTATTGCGTAAATCATTTTAGACCTTATTTATACGGAAGAATATTCACTATAGTAACTGACCATAAACCATTAGTGTGGCTACACTCCATCAAGGATCCTTCCTCAAGATTATGGAAGTGGAGAATGAAACTCTCTGAATATCAGTATGAAATACAATATAAAAAGGGAACTCTAAATTATAACGCTGATGCCTTATCCAGAAATCCACCCGTCGACGTGGCTATTCCATTATTTCTCATTGATGAAGGAGAATATTCATCCGACGAATCCATATTTTCGTATAGACCTCAAAGGCCAAAGGGAAAATCTAGTACACCTGAAGGTCAGAATGCAGGACCTAATCAGGAAGACATGGGAAACTATCAAAAAACCGCCGAGACTTCAACCCCCGTAGAGCGTCAACCAGCAGAAGATTATCAAAATTATTCTGTCGAACAAGAAAATAACAATTATGGAGTCACAATCGAAGAAGTTACTGACTCTGAAGACAGCGATGATACGGATTATACTGAAATAATAGAATCCGACATTGTACCGTATCAGTCAAACCCACAACAACTGAATCCACCAGCTCTTCCACCATGGAGTCGAGCCTTAGTGCGAGAAGTTAGAGAGGATTTACTCCAACAGAAAGATAATCACACAATATTTATTTACCAGAACGGGACAGCTTATGACAATGGCGCAAAATCATATCAAGAAGCCAATTTACTCCCCAAATATGAAGGATTGGCATTCGAAAGGGCCAGGGTATGTACTGTAAAAGGAAACACGTTAATTGCCCTCCCCATCAAATACGACTATCATACCCTTATAGAAGCCCAGAATCTTAAAAACTGTCTACACTCTTTAGTGGATGTCATTACTGAACTTGGACTCTCTTCCATGAGTCTTAGTAAGACCGAACGCTTCGACGACCTTCCATGGTCATACATCTGTTACGTCCCGCAACGAAAAATTTAAAATCTTATTTATAAAAATATAATCCCTACCTATTCTCTCATCCTATATAATCTTTGCGCGATACTATATATAATCACTATATATTTGCGCCATAATATTATATATAATCAATATATATATACATCAATTTAATAATAATCAGTTCTCATGTAGTCAAAATACTAGTAACCACCAGTACTAACCGAAAGCTGGACTTATACACATCTATCAATCAAGAAAAAGTAATAGGCTCTTTGAAACAGTCATTTATAATAATCGTAAAAGAATTTCAATATATATATAATTATTATTTATGCAGTTTTAATAAAGCTGCAAAAGCCTCATACAATCACCTTAAAATCGCTTATGAAATTTCATAAATCAATAGCAAAATACTATATATATATATATATATATATATATTTATATATATATTCGCCATAATCTCATATTAATACAATACATTGATTGATGTGGTATATAGCCAGGAAAATATTACAATGAATTAGCAGTACTGGTACTGGTCGTATATAATGATATTTATCTTAATAATTAACTTTACTAAGAAAAGAAATTTATTCGAAATTTTATTATCAAGAAAAACTCTCAGCAAATCACTCTAAATAATGTAACCGTCAAAAACACTTGCAACAAGACTTCGTATGAATCGGTATGCGAACAAATTCGTCGGTGACTGGCTTATAGCCTCTTGTGCGTTTCTTTACATTCTTCTGGTAAATTTGGCATGGGAAAATTTCCATAGCCATGAATCCCGAAACCTGAAAATATTATAACTAATTAGTATTTAGACAAATAAAGACATAAATCAATAAACAATGAAAAATACATATATATATATATATATAAAAGTTTAATTATTATCAAATAATAAATATATTTACTTTGATTATTTAATTATAAAATTAAAATGTAAAAACAGATGACCAGCAACGACTAAATATTAATCCTTTGTAAAATAACAAGCTTCTTTTAAAAAGGAAAATGATTTAAATAATTCTTAACGAATAAAATATAATTTGTTTCAAAGAATAGTATAAAGAATTTCGTATCTTATATAATCTTTACTTGTAATTATATATAATCACTATAAATCCACTTTATATTATATGTAACCAATATATATAGATATTCACTCAATATCCATATTATTCAGTTATCACATATAACCAAAAAAGGATATCCCTATGCGTGTATATGCGCTTACTACAAAGGAAAAGACATAAATCAAAATATTTTATCAAACGATACTCACCTAAATTCTATTAATAAATGATTTTGAGCCCATGCGTATCTTTTTAATAAACAGTATGTTCGGTTGTCATAAAAGAGATGCAGCGATTATAAATTTTGAAACCTGAAAATCAAATAATTAATTAATATTTTGTAATAAATATCTACAGTAAAAATGTTAACAAATGCTCCGAAAGTGAGCCACATAAAATATTAATACGAAAATTTACAAAGAATCATCAATAACAAAAGGAAAGTTATAAAGTTAATATTCTACGTACATATAAGAATATAAAACAATAAATAAATGTACCAAGTCAAACAAAAATTAATGCCCATGAATAATAATTGTTACTAAAACAATACGCTCTAAAAATCAGTAATAATAATTAGTAATAAAATAATTAACAATATATATATATTTTTTATATTCATGAGAAACAAAATTAATAAATTTTCCTTGAATAAATATTTTTCTAAACATTATAATAAATCTTTACTGTACATTAATACCATTGGCCTAATATGTCTGTATAAAACTCTAATTATCATTGAATAACATTTAACTTTGACTATTTAATTACAAAATGTAAATGGCCAATAATCACCAAATAATAATCTTTTATAAAGTAACGAGCTTCTTTCAGAAATTAATGATTTAAACATTTCTTAATAAAATATAATTAATAAAATATAATTAATAAAATATAATTAATAAAATATAATATAATTAATAAATAAAATATAATTAATCAAGCAAGAATTTCCTTTAAAAATCCTAGATTATTTTAATTTTTGGTCCTAGTTGAGTTCCCGTAAATATATGTATATGTTCACTATCAGGAAGTGATTTTCCTCAGAGTCTTGATACCTGAAAAATATAATAAATGTATAAGAAAATCTACTATAGAAATTATTAAATAAACCATTCAAAATATAATACATACTTACACACTTTTTATGATCCTATATATATATATTATTTAGCCTCTTCCTAATAACGTAAGACAGCTTGTTATAAATAAGTAGCAAGAATTCCAAGTCCCAGCAACTGAAAATAATAATCAAATAATATTTGGCCGTATGAAAAATTAACTTAACAAAAATATACTAAAAAATCAATCTATACAAAATCTATAAAAGTTTGATTGATCAAAATTACTATATTAAACAGGTTTAATATTTTATAAATGTATATAATTATATAGGAATAAAAGAAATCAAATAGTAAAGGAAGTATAATAAATCAAATATTAATATATTAAATTTCAACAATAAATATATTAAATTAAATAATAATTACTAAACAATAACTAAATAATAAAGAAATGTCAAGAAATTATTATGAATAAAATTTTATACGTAACTCTTTGCTGCATGCAGAATAATAAGTCACCCTATAAACATAGCCTCCACTTGGTTGTCCACCGGGTGTCCCAATATTTTCATCACATAACGAAAACGCTATACGGAAAAATAAAAATATATTTATTAATAAAATTCCTTAGAAATATATTTCAATAACAAACTACAAATATGCCTCCTCAAATATATAATCAACAGACTACATCTATCGAAATTTATACACGAGACCTCAATAGGTAGTAGTACGTGAAAGTGAGAGAGACCGCACTATCGGGTGACTCGCGCGAGTGAGAGAGACAGCGCTATACGTAATACCATATGTAAAAATTAATAAGAATTAAACCGCGAAACAAACTCGGACAGACTTGTCACCCTCATTATTAGTATAAATACATATGTAGTTATTAATAAAAATTTAAAAGATAATGCATTAAAATACTAAATATTAAATACATATAAAATACATAATATTATACATGAATACATATATTATATATATGTATATATAATATATATTTTATAAATATATGATATAATTAAATAAAACCTTTGATTCATTAATTAACTTATCAAAATAATAAACTTACCAAATAAACTCCCGAAATAATTCGCACAGATTCCTCAAAATCCTTTCAATGCTGCATATTCTTATATGGTTTAAGCCTGTCTGTTGTCCGTGAATAATCCATTGGTCCATATCCCTTCCAACATATATATATATATTATATATGCAACCTAGACAAATAAGAAAAATTCAAATAATAACACGTTTAAACTCTAAGCATAAGAACATAATAATTAATACATTATAAAAATCTCTTTTCATATACGTATATTCTATATAGTTATTCAAATAAAACTTCACTATATAATAATAAATTATATAAAATCTAATTTCTTATCCACCCATTATTGCCAAATAATACATATATTTTTCATTTTGATTATTTAATTGCAAAATTTTATATACAATTAAAATATAATAAGTAAGCAATGATAACCAAATAATAAACCATTTTCATTATGTGAAAGCTCAACATTATATATATATATTTTTAATAAATGACCGAAAGTTGTCAAGTCAAGCGCATTCAAAATAATATTAAAATATTTCAAAATATCCAAAACTTATCCGCAATTAGAGGTGCATAGAGTTAATAAGTCATGGCCAGATGATCCTATGTGAGTATTTTAATCCGCTCCGACAATAGTCTAATAAACGTTCTATATTGTCGATTAAAATACAGCCAAGCTATAAATGATATGCACCCTCGAATATCTTCTATATAGAATGTCGTTTTACAAAATATCTGAAAAATATAATAACTATATAAGACAAATATATTAAATTATTTAAATTATTAATAACTATAAATAATAAAGATTCTGATTTAATAAAACCAATAATGCAAAATAAAGCTCATAACTCTTCACTGTGTGCAGAATTATAAATCTATATAACTACTAAATAAATTTTGTTATAACAAAACTTTACACATATATAACACACATGAAATATAAAGGTTAAATAATAATAATACAAGGTAATAAATATACATATTAATAATAATAATGAATGTATGGTCTTATAAAATTCATTATGCATGATTTTATTATTGAGACGAATAATAAGTCTCCTTATAAGAGCACAAGGCTAAGTCCAGCGTACCGCGTTATCTCCCCTATTACTTTGTTATCTCCCCTAATGTTTTCGACGCCCGTGCCGAGTCTTAATGCGAAAGGGACTCGCGAATATATAATGTATGAATATTATAAGGAGCGCTTTCTTATTGCAAGAGTAATAAGTTATTACGAAATTATAAATTATAAAAGAATATATATATATATTATATGTTAAATTAATCCATATCATTAACTAACCAAGATCCAACAGTAATGCAATTTTTTAGCAAACTTTCAAGCCTTCAAAAGAGAAATAACAATATGTATAATACATATTTAATTAATAAAATAATGAAGATAAAATTTTTAATAATTACATTTATTAACTTTTACAAACAATATATATAAGTATATATATATATATTCTATACAATTAACAAGTAAAGAATATATGAATAAATTATAACGAACGAAATTATTAAATCGATTTATAAAGCGTTATAAATTCACTCACCAAAAGATAAGCGACCCTCCGAGCTTCATCCGGTGCAGCTGCACATGAGCTCACTCAGCGATAAGATAAGGCCTGGCGCGACTGCCTGGCGCGACTGCCTGGCACGGCGAACACCTGCATCCGGTGATAAAAAAGCTCGCCACATCCTTTGTTCCAAGAGCTGAATAATAAAAAGAATAATTAATACACTTTTATATTATAATGTAACACAATTATTATTAACAACTATCTAGACCATGCACCTATATGCACATACATATATATATATATCATATAATTATTATATAGCAAATTGTAATTATAATGGTTTATAACACCAGAATTTGTTTATAACATTGTTAACTAGAACTATATAATTAATATAAAGAAAGTTAAAAATCAATTCTAAACGGAACATGCTAGAACGATCATTCACATTTCTATTGAAAGAGGTTGAGATTCTATATTAAAAAATATATGCATGCAAATTATTAAAATTCTGGTGACTAAAAACCTATTGTAAAAGCCTTACCTTTTGTAAAATGAATTAACGAGCTCGATGCATGGACAATACTGACAGCTCCGTCGTCCCCACTATCCCCACGCAAGAGCGCGGCCACTACGTCATAGCGCGCTCGAAGAAGAAGGACAGCTATAGCGGCAAGCGGCGGTCGAGCCGCCTACGCCCGGGAGCGCCGCATTCTCCTACCACTGCGGATAGCCGGCACGGAGTAGGGACCAGAGGGTACCTCAGGGAGCGCAGCTCAGTCTTCCGCGCATTTGACCAGGAGCTCTCTGAAGAACAAGAACAGTAGCAGTCACGAACCATTTAAAATCGAAATAAAGACTTAGTCTCAAAACATTATTCGACTTAAAAACTTAGTCGCGAGAGCTGTAAGACAGTAGTATACTTGAACAATAAAAGTGTTTTATTTGAACATCATCGCGGTCTTCTGCCATTTATTTACTACCGGCTCCTTCGACTCTCCTGCCAAGGCATCACTGAGGTCGACAGTCCACAGCGGAGGCTCGACGAGCACTTCCAACCGCAGTACTTTTGGGTAAGTACTCGTTTTAATTATTCAATATTTTCCTTTTCATCTCTCGTGATCTGCAACCATCAACCGAATATTATTATTATTTTTGCATGACATATTGAAGAATTTTATTATACATAATAGTCAACAACTTACCTTCATACAATTCCAACGTCTTCTCCTTCCGATAACACGAGTACGTTGATTGCCTTTGAACGTTAAACGCTCAGTCTGTCTTTGGTTTTATCCACAAGAGTGAATCGTCGCCTTCGACTTGTCAATCGATGTGCATTGGGTAGTCTACTCTACCCCTCTGCCGTTTCCGCGAAGAATTTTCTTTAGAGGAAATTTCTTTACGGATTCTGTGCCGCTGTGACGTGACGTCTTGCACATCGAAACTCGTCGTAGAGCATGGGACGCGCTCTTTAAGGACCGACTGACACATAGTATGATAACTCTGGTTTAGTATCATATATTAGAAGAATTATTTAATAATAATAAAACTAAACCAGTAGGTACGGTATCCATCTGATATTCAAACATTCCTACACCCCCTTCCTTACCACGTCACTGCATGTGAGGTAATTAACTAATAATTTTCTCTCATAATAAATGAGGAGTCGCGATTTCAGAATCTGTCCTGTCTCTTTCTCTAAACCGGTTACGAAACTTTAGATTCACGCGGTACATTCTTTTTTGACAGGTGACCCCTCGAAATTTCCATCGTAAGTATTAGATGCCGCGAAATAATTTTAAATTATCCTTTCGATAAAACAAATTTTAAAATTTAAATTATTTCAATAATAGATGGTAAACGCATTACGCATCGATCCAGTTCTCCGTCGCGAGATCCCCTTTCATCGGGCGGGTATAAGGCGTCGCGAGTATTTCCGACAGCGTCTGTTGAGAGACCGACGTACTGTTCCTTACCATTTATACGTAGACCGAGATGAAATTCCGAGCGAGATAATTCGAGCGGTCAATGATCGTGAAAACACCCCACACGACCTTTCATTTGCCCCTTTGCCCTCCGAACTAAACCCCGAGAACAGCAGACAACACCAAGCGATACCGGCTGGAGAAGAACCGGAAGAAGAACAGGAATCGTCAGACAGTTGCTCTGTCAGCTCAACTGCTTCCACGATTGTCCTCGACCCGGATAACCTTACTGCTGGAATACCACGGGGATTACTTCGAGCCTGGGAGGCCAATGCCGAAATAAGACGGGACAGGCAGGTCCAAACGTCTCCCCGTCGCCCCGATAGCCCGGCCTCATTTTCGGATTATTCGACCCCAGATTATTCCCCGGTTAGACCCGGAGAATTCGGGTTTGACCCCGTGGATATCTCCCCAGCAGAAGAAGACTTGGCGGACCAAGCGGTTAATCATTTTCTGGATTATCTGAACAGCGAAGAATTCTTAGATACAGTCGATGACATATATCATACATAATTTGATTTCGCTAAAATTACCTTACAAACTAATGTAGAAGAACGAGGAAGGATAAAATAAATAAAAGGAAAAAATAGAAATTTATAACATAATAAATCTACATATTTATTTGTCAACCTTAAAATACCTCCGAAAAGAAGCGTCCTATAGATCCTAATCTCTCGGCGTCCCAGGGTATAGCCGGCGTGGCAGGTTGCCCTGAAAAACAAAATAGAGAGATATAATATTGTTCGTCCCTGCACGGTGCGCCCTGCAGAATCGTTGAATAAACGATCGAATAGGACGTAACAAACAACATTAAATTTTGGTGGCAGCGGTGGGATTTGCCAAAAAGGATCTAAGCTTCTGAGAGGAAATTAAGTGTTTGACGAATAAATTTTTATAAAGTACCTAAATCCATTATGCAGACTCGATCAAGCTCGACGAGCTCTGTAGCCACAGGGGCTACAAGGAAACAATATACAGCAGAGGAAACCGAAATCCTCATGCAAAAGGTAAACGAAAAGGAGAAACAGTTAAAAGAACAGGCTGAGGCCTTGCAAGTCAAAAACGAACATCTGATAAAAATGCAAGAAGAAATGAATCGAAAGGAAATGGCCGCAAACCAAGAACAACCAGCTGTAGAGCAATTAATGGCTTCTATGCAAACGATTACCAATTATATTGAGAGGATTAATTCAAGGCTCATGAATCTAGAGACCTCGCAAAGAGAAGAAAGATATGTTCCACATGAAGAACGAACATTTTCTCAACCGACATCCCAACATTTTGATATCGCGGACCAACCATCTCCGATACGCCTTAAAGATGCTATCGACACAATACCTAAATTTGATGGCCATAAAATGTCCGTTTTCCACTTCAGTAAAATTTGCGAACGTGCTCTCGATTTAATACCCGCATATCATGAATATCATTTAGTGCAGCTTATTATTAATAAACTGCAGGGACATGCATATTCTGCCATAGAAGGGGTAGAATGTCACACCGTTTTCGAGCTAACGAAACGATTAAAATTAATTTTTGGACCAAATAAATCCGTCGACCAATACCGTGGAGAACTAGCTAACATATACATGAAACAAAATGAAAATATTTTTGATTATATAAGCAGAGTGCAAGAACTACGTACCGCAATAATAGATGGAGAATCTGATTTATCCGGAAACATAGGAGAACGAAGAAAGGACGCCATCGAAGCAACCACTATGAACAGCTTTATCAACGGACTTCCATCTGACCTATTAGTACGCGTAAAACTCGAACATCCGAGGACCTTCGAGGAAAGCATTAGCACAGCCATACAATTATCCAAAACTATTGAAGCTGAAAACATTCGGAAGCGCACTCTCTTCCGCCCAAATTTTCAACCCCGTGCTGACCTCCCCAATAACGTCAGCAATGCAGCTCGCCAAAATCCTATGAGCAACAACACTAACAACCGTTACCATCCCAGCAACGGACATACAACCTCGCAACCACCTTTCCCCGCATCACCAATTAAATTAATTGCTGGACAGCCTCAACAAAGTTATCAGACCAAAATCTGTCGCTATTGTAAAACTCCTGGACATCTTATAGAAGAATGTCGGAAGTTAGCTTACAGAAGAGCTCAAGAAGGGAACCAACAACCCGGTACTTCGGGAAACGCGCAAGGCGTTCCGATGAGAACCGACGTCCGCCGGAACGACCCGCAACCAGGACGTCCGACTTACCACATTCAAAAGAAAGTCAACATAATAACACCACAGGAAACTCCCGCACAAATTTCCGAATCTGCCAAATAAACGACAGACAACAATCTACCGAATTGCCCACAGTAACGTTATCCTCTCCAGATCTAATAGCAGATTGCAAATTTATGATTGATTCTGGATCTGGACTAAACCTTATTAAACAAAAATGTTTAAATCCAAACGTTACTCTCGACAAAACTAATCCTTTATGTCTGCAAGGAATAGCTTCTGAAACTATCGTTACACTAGGAGCTGTTTCCCTATCTGTACTTGGAAAACTATCTGAATTTTATGTCATATCTGATTCGATAGGATTCTTACAAGATGGAATATTAGGCAACAAGTTCCTGAAGGAACGAGCTGTTATAGTCAACTATAGAGACAACTTTATACAGTATGAAGATATGAGAATTCCATTCTCAAACTCAAGTACAATATGTCTTAAAGAAAGAACTGTCACTCCCTGTTCTTTTCATATTACCAATCCAGAAAAACAAATCGGATATGTACCTCGTCATACCCTTGCCGAGGGCATATACTTCGGGGAAGCTATCGTCACCAATAATAATGGAAAGGTCCATATGCCTATATTCAATACTTCCGAGGAAGAATTGACCCTTAATATTCCATTCATAGAATTGCAAGATTATGATACTCATGAAATAACAGAGAATTCCACTGGAACCCAAGGGCTTCCCAGAGGATTAATCAGAACTTTTAACTCCAACAATCTCGCTGGACTAGACGAACCCCGAGTGGAATTCGTCAAAGCCATAGATAATCCCATTTACTTTAACCAGGCATTATCAACACTAACAGATAGAACTGTTGATGTCATAAACCTTCTACGTCTCGAACATCTGAATTCCGAGGAATCAGAAAATGTTCGACTACTAGTTTTCAAACACTCCGACAGATTTCACCTTCCCGGTGAACATCTCCAAGCGACAAACGCCGCTCAGCATTCTATTCCTACTATTAATGAAATGCCTGTCCACACGAAACAATATAGATTTCCTCCTGTACATAAGGAAGAAATTAATAAACAAGTAAATGAATTATTATCTTCTGATTTAATAAGACCTTCTACTTCCCCTTATAACTCTCCTTTATGGATAGTTCCGAAAAAGCCAGATTCCCTAGGGAATAAAAGATGGCGAATGGTTATCGATTATCGAAACCTCAATGAAAAAACAATAGGCGATGCCTATCCTCTTCCAAATATAACGGATATATTAGATCAACTTGGATCTGCAAAATATTTTTCAGTACTGGACTTAGCTTCCGGTTTCCATCAAATACCTATGGCATCAAAAGATGCTCATAAAACTGCTTTCTCTACACCTTACGGACATTACCAATTCAAACGAATGCCATTTGGATTAAAAAATGCTCCTGCAACGTTTCAAAGATTGATGGATAACGTTCTATCCGGACTTCAGGGAAATGAATTATTTGTCTACATGGATGATATTGTCGTATATGCACGATCATTGCAAGAACACGAAAGCAAGTTCGAAAAATTAATGCAGAGATTGAGAGCTGCAAATTTAAAATTACAACCAGATAAATGCGAATTCTTACGACGTGAGGTTATGTATCTAGGACATATAATTGGATCTGACGGAGTCAAGCCTGACCCCGCTAAGATAAAGGCAATAATGAATTTTCCTACTCCGAAGAATCCGAAAAACATCAAACAATTCCTAGGACTAGCCGGATATTATAGAAGATTTATTCCAAATTTTTCCAAAGTCGCAAAACCATTAACTGATCTCTTAAAAAAGGATAAGAAATTCGATTGGCAGGACAAACAAGCAGAAGCATTCGATATTCTAAGGAATTCACTATGCTCTGAGCCTATTTTACAATATCCCGACTTTACTAATCCATTCATTCTAACCACTGATGCATCTGGATATGCGGTCGGAGGAGTGCTCAGTCAAGGAATAATAGGGAAAGATCTACCCGTTGCCTACACATCTCGAATTCTAAATTCCGCTGAACAAAATTATTCTACAATAGAGAAAGAATGTTTAGCTATCATTTATTGTGTAAATCATTTTAGACCTTATTTATACGGAAGAATATTCACGATAGTAACTGACCATAAACCATTAGTGTGGCTACACTCCATCAAAGATCCTTCCTCAAGATTATGGAAGTGGAGAATGAAACTCTCTGAATATCAGTATGAAATACAATATAAAAAGGGAACTCTAAATTATAACGCTGATGCCTTATCCAGAAATCCACCCGTCGACGTGGCTATTCCGTTATTCCTCATTGATGAAGGAGAATATTCATCCGACGAATCCATATTTTCGTATAGACCTCAAAGGCCAAAGGGAAAATCTAGTACACCTGAAGGTCAGAATGTAGGACCTAATCAGGAAGACATGGGAAACTATCAAAAAACCGCCGAGACTTCGGCCCCCGTAGAGCGTCAACCAGCAGAAGATTATCAAAATTATTCTGTCGAACAAGAAAATAACAATTATGGAGTCACAATCGAAGAAGTTACTGACTCTGAAGACAGCGATGATACGGATTATACTGAAATAATAGAATCCGACATTGTACCGTATCAGTCAAACCCACAACAACTGAATCCACCAGCTCTTCCACCATGGAGTCGAGCCTTAGTGCGAGAAGTTAGAGAGGATTTACTCCAACAGAAAGATAATCACACAATATTTATTTACCAGAACGGGACAGCTTATGACAATGGCGCAAAATCATATCAAGAAGCCAATTTACTCCCCAAATATGAAGGATTGGCATTCGAAAGGGCCAGGGTATGTACTGTAAAAGGAAACACGTTAATTGCCCTCCCCATCAAATACGACTATCATACCCTTATAGAAGCCCAGAATCTTAAAAACTGTCTACACTCTTTAGTGGATGTCATTACTGAACTTGGACTCTCTTCCATAAGTCTTAGTAAGACCGAACGCTTCGACGATCTTCCATGGTCATACATCCTTAATCAACTCAAAAGATATCTACAGGAATTACCCATTAATATAACGGTATGCTTAAATTTAATTCAAACGCCTGAAATCGAAAAACGTCAATCTCTAATTTTGGAAAATCATGCCTCAGCTCATGGAGGACATAAAGGTGTAACGAAGACCTATAACCGCCTTAGATCTCGTTACTGCTGGAAAACAATGAAAAAGGATATTCAGGAATTCATTAGAACCTGTCGGGAGTGTCAATTAAAGAAACTAACTAGAGTAAAAACCAAGCAACCCATGGTTATAACGGATACCCCCGGCGCTGCTTTCGATAAAGTATCCCTGGATATTATGGGACCTCTTCCCCTAACAGTGAGCAACAATCAGTACATACTGACCATGCAGGATTTACTAACAAAATATTCTACCGCCGTGCCATTAAAGGAGGCCACATCGTTAACAATCGCAGACGCCTTCACTAAAGAATTTATCTGTATATACGGTACCCCTCGCGCAATATTAACCGATCAAGGGACAAATTTTTTATCCGCCTTAATGCGACAGTTAACAAGGAAATTTCGCATTCAACATTTTAGGACCACTGCCTATCATCCACAGTCTAATGGATCACTTGAACGATCACATCATGTCCTAACAGAATATCTAAAAACTCAGGTTGATAAGGAGACAAATTGGGATGAATACATTAAACTTGCGATGTTCTCGTACAACACCAGTGTACATGAAGGCACGAGATACTCACCCTATGAGCTAGTATTTGGCCGAATAGCACGACTACCCTCTGCACACCCCATCATCGAAGAAAATATCGAACCCACATACCGTGACTATATTGTTAATCTCTTTAACAAGATAAACGATTTACAAATGCAAGCTAAGCAAAACCTCACACTAGCTAAAGAACGGAGTAAGCGATACTATGATCGCAATTTGAATTTACAACAATTTGAGAAAGGAAACTTTGTCTTTTTATTAAAAGAACCACGAAAAGGAAAACTTGCTGACCAGTATACCGGTCCTCACGAAATAATCGAACTTTTACCCCCAAGTAATGTTAAAATTAGAACAGGAAACCAAACCCGAATAGTACACACCAACAAGATCAAACTAGCACATCCCCAGCCGGGATGAGGTAATAATCAGAGTCCTTTGTTACAGATGCTTTGGCACAGAAGGCCCACACAGCCGAGATTGGACGCAACCATTTCAAATCGAATAGAGGAATCCTTCTTCTTCGGCCATTGTGTCCATATAACAGGAGCTCTTTGTCTCTTAGACGAAACGAACTTGTGTAAGGAGTGTTACGATAGACTCCGTACCAATATTATTAAGCAACAATACCGGCCCTTGCGGAGACACTTCTTTGTGAATAGTCACATCGTGCGTAATGACCATTGCTCAGCTTGTGGCACAACGGTCATCGAGACCAATTCTCTTGACAAGTGCATCTCCTGTACACTAACAGCGCACGAATTCTTAGAACTTCTACACAACACCTCGACTTCTATCAATAGTTGTAGTTACCCCTTAGTCTTAAACGTATACGACAGGACTCCTACGTTATAAGGGGATGCCATTTACCGGCACAGCCTGCTGTGTAGAATTCAGAGGATATCGGTATGATCCCTTGAACGTCTATCTATGTGAACTTTGCTATCACTACGTATTGTCTATTAGAGTACGATTGCCTCTAATATCTCTACACTTTCTCTCTCCGGGACCACGCCATATCGATCCTCATTGTGCACATTGCTTCCGAACACTTGTCACACAAAGACCTTTAGATCAGTGTCTCATCTGCATTCGAGGTATTGTTGAACTTATGTCCATATCCTATTTGCTTACACTGAACAATGCTTCATAATGTCCCAGCTTTCTCTTAATGCTGTATGCATCAAACTGCATGGTTATCTCAATCTAAATAATCACAACCATTATTGCTGTGCATGTTATTGTATGCTACATACTCCCTGTAACCAAAGGTTTTTCTTTCCAATAGACTCCCATATTATTTCTATCGCTCCACACCCTTATAGAACGATCTGTTCGTACTGTCAACGACCCATCACCATAATACGACCCCTACACACCTGCTCCACCTGTACTAGGAATATCGCTCAAATATTCCGAGAGACTCACCCCACCTTTCTCTCAATAAATGAAGAGAATCCCCCAACCTCCCAACCTTGAAGAATTGAAGAGCTAATATGCTATCGGATACATATTCCGACACCCTGAACTGTACTGTGCACGAAGAATTCGATGGATATTACTCTCTGGAAAATGGCCTTTATTACTGCTCTATATGTAAAATACACGCGGATCATGAATTAGTCCACATAAATTATCACAGCATATCAGAAAATTTTCCTCATATTAGTCCTTCTAAATGCTGTTTATGTAATCGTAAAGTGTCTCTCATAACTCCCATAATTGATTGCAGGCCGTGCTTCCTAAATTATCTGGAAGAAGAACGAAAAAGAGAATTTGCTAGAGCAAGGCAACATGAATAACGCAAGCAATCTCTGTTGCAATCACCCAATCCATGAATTATTGTCCCACTTCCCCAACATGCATGAGGCAAAATGCAGAAAAGTAATTTTTTACAAAAGATATACCGGAAAAACTCGCACTCCTAGCCGCATGTGTTGCGCATGTTATAAACTTCGACAATTAAGAGTCAAGCCTGATTTAATTGTTTGCCACTGGGTAACTTCGGGAGATATAAATCTTGCTAAGTGTAATTACTGTCAATCCACCCTGGAAACTGTTCGTCCCATCCTTCAATGCCAGGAATGCGTATATTCCTATTTTGAAAGAGCAATATTTGAAAAAAATCAGGGAAGGGACATAAGTAACCTAACTGCTTTTGCTTTTTGCAGGACTCACAGACAAGGCATATACGCATAAAATGTGCCCGTTTTCCAAATTTAAGCGACCTGCTCACCCACTACTAGACTACTCCCTCTTCAACAGCCTTAACGTAAAATGCGTGGTTATAATGACACATGATGTCCTAACCGCTAACAGTCCTCATATTATATGCACGGATTGCTACAATCCTGCAACTTATAACAGGGTCTTGACGCAATACTCACACACATTCCAATATGGCAGTGTGCCAACGAATCAGTGTGCTAATTGCGGGAGTAATTGTCATGAAAAACGACCCCTTCTCGAATGCACTAAATGTTTTAAAGCCTATAGTCAATTTGTAGACATGATCGTTAAAAAGGGAGAAGAAAGAACCTACAGGCAAACTATAGGCCTGTCTGTAAATTCAATCACACTGAAGATAGATTATGGAGTGGCTGAAATAACGGTTGATCCTAATGATCCAGAAATTCTAGAGGAAAGATTATTAAATTAAACAATAAAAGAAAATGGATCATCTCAATCCTTGTTTCACCAATAAACTTAAATATTTTATCTATTACGAACTATACGTATATATATATATATATATCCATAATAAATATGTTAACAAACTGCATTTATAAGAAAAAAAAACAAAACAAAAACAAAAACAAAAATAAAAACTTTAAATAAAATATATATATATAAAAAAAAAATATATATATAAAAAAAAATATATATATTTTTATGTATACGTGTAACATAAAATTTCTTATATATATATATATTCTAAAATATATATATATATATATATATATATATATAATTATATATTCATATATAATTATCCTTTAATCGATTTACTATTAATAACTAGTAATAATAATCACTCATATTTACCATATAAATATATATATATACATACATATAATAATAACAATAAAAAGAAAAAAAAACAAAGTATAATGATAATAATATACATACAAATTTAGTTAGAATACCTCTCTATATGTATATACATATATACACATATACCCATGTTATATTATAATCACATTGAGCGACGCTACAAAGATACCTCTTGTGTATTCAAATACTTTCATAAGTAATTATAATTTAAATACACCTAAGATTCAATGTATAATTATGAATCAATTCTGCGACAATTATTCGTAATCAAACTTTCACGAACATTGTACCATCAATCATGTAACCACAAAATGTAATATAAGCATCTACACGTACATCAAAATTGTAATCATTTCAGACCATCATGACGCCCCTAATCCTAGTAATCTTCTTAAGTAAAACTGCCGCCTTAATCGGATTTGATTGCGGAGGACAACACCTCAACGTAACAGCCGTCTCTCTCCTTGATGTTGGCGAATGCGATCTGAACATACGACAACCCAACACCACAGATGTTCATATTCAGCTACTACAACTATCCGACTACAGTTATACAGAAGTCATACAGTGCAAGGTTGAAATATCCCGAAATATATATCATTGTGGCATGCATTCACATATATCTGCTGTTCACAATGGAAGAGCCGATTATGTGCATGAGACTGGATACACTCAGTGCCTAAGGATGTTCCAAGACGGAACTATTTCTTTGGGAGACAACACCCTTGTCGCGGGCATAAAAGCAAATCAGACGACCTACCGAAGTATTACCTTGGTGGGCCGCGTACAAGTTGACGGATACTGCAAGGGATCCCAGTACAACGATCCATACGGAACATGGGACGACGTAGTCGTCCAAGCTGCTGTGAAAATATCACTAAAATCTTCCTACGTTCCCGTACAATTGAATACTGGAAGAATTAAATTAAAATCTGGAACAGTGTGTAAACTCGTTGACAGCTACTGCTTAGACGCTGACGACGGATACACCTACTGGAAACCTATGCCTACGGATACTTGTAATTTTCAACAATATGATGTCCTCTACGAAGGACCTGCAAACAAAATTTCTGAAGACATCTCCAAGACAGATACCCCAATCATCTATAGTCTTGTGACTCAGGAAATCACTTTCGCCCTTATGAAAACCAAGGAAATACCTCTATGTGGTTATACTCTCCTGTGCACGGAACACCCGAAATTATTCATTCTTGAAGCTAAACCTGGCAATACATTTGCTAGTCGGAAAACTATTCCTGTCAATAATCTTGACATCTTTACATACATGAACTCCAAGTTCGTGTATATAGAAAAACATGTCAAACAACAGATGACGTCTCTCTATAACAACGTCATTTCGCAAAAATGCGAGTTAGAAAGACAAGTAATTACTAATGCTTTATCTTTTGCTACACTCCAACCAGACGAATTTGCCTATCAGCTCATGAAAGGGCCAGGATACATGGCCGTTACAACAGGAGAAGCAGTACAAATAATTAAATGTATCCCTGTTGAAGTGATGGTAAGAAAAACTGGAGAGTGTTATACCGAACTTCCCATTTCTGTACGAAATCATTCCTTCTTCCTTACACCAAAGTCAAGAATTATCACCAAAATTGGCAACGAACGAGAATGCAGTTTAGAACTTCCTACCTTGTATCGAATCGAAGATACATGGGTGCAACTTACACCTAACATACAAGTTAGACAACTGCCACCTCAACAGCTAAAACCCATGACTGCCTTAACCTGGAGATATCTCACACCGGGACCTTTGGCCGTAAGCGGAATATATTCTGATACAGATCTGGAGAAATTACGAAATCACATAATGTTCCCAGCCGAAAAGCCAGCTTTACTCAATGCCGTTGCTAGAGGACTAACTGGCCATTCCATGAACACTGAAGGAATCTCAGTGTACAACTTGCTGGATGAAAATTCTTTAAATAAAATTGTCGAAAGCACAGCCTCGCGAATCTGGAAGGGATTCATAAATTTTGGATCAGCAACCGCAGGACTCGTCGGAATCTTCATGATTATTCGCCTAGTGAAATTAGTCATTGACACAGTCATTCATGGATACGCTCTTCACACTGTGTATGGTTGCAGCCTTCATCTACTCGGAGCTTTATGGAGCTCCCTCGCAAATTTGCTGCTCCATCTGGCACGGGAATCTTCTAGGAAATCTGGAGACGATAACCGAGACAATCAATCACCTGGCGGAGGAACAACCATGCAAACCTCCAACATTGATCCCACTGCACCTGCGGAAGTAATTACTCAACAACCTCCACCAGCCAAACCTCCAAGGACAATGAAACCTTGCCACGAAGAAATCACCAAAAACGTAAATATACCTATATCATATACAAACCTAAGAGACCGCTTAAACACCTTAGATGAAAATATTTAATCTCCCTAGTACAAAATCCTCCGAAAACAATCGGATTTTGTTCTTATTAGGGGGGAGGTGTTACGTCCCGCAACGAAAAATTTAAAATCTTATTTATAAAAATATAATCCCTACCTATTCTCTCATCCTATATAATCTTTGCGCGATACTATATATAATCACTATATATTTGCGCCATAATATTATATATAATCAATATATATATACATCAATTTAATAATAATCAGTTCTCATGTAGTCAAAATACTAGTAACCACCAGTACTAACCGAAAGCTGGACTTATACACATCTATCAATCAAGAAAAAGTAATAGGCTCTTTGAAACAGTCATTTATAATAATCGTAAAAGAATTTCAATATATATATAATTATTATTTATGCAGTTTTAATAAAGCTGCAAAAGCCTCATACAATCACCTTAAAATCGCTTATGAAATTTCATAAATCAATAGCAAAATACTATATATATATATATATATATATATATTTATATATATATTCGCCATAATCTCATATTAATACAATACATTGATTGATGTGGTATATAGCCAGGAAAATATTACAATGAATTAGCAGTACTGGTACTGGTCGTATATAATGATATTTATCTTAATAATTAACTTTACTAAGAAAAGAAATTTATTCGAAATTTTATTATCAAGAAAAACTCTCAGCAAATCACTCTAAATAATGTAACCGTCAAAAACACTTGCAACAAGACTTCGTATGAATCGGTATGCGAACAAATTCGTCGGTGACTGGCTTATAGCCTCTTGTGCGTTTCTTTACATTCTTCTGGTAAATTTGGCATGGGAAAATTTCCATAGCCATGAATCCCGAAACCTGAAAATATTATAACTAATTAGTATTTAGACAAATAAAGACATAAATCAATAAACAATGAAAAATACATATATATATATATATATAAAAGTTTAATTATTATCAAATAATAAATATATTTACTTTGATTATTTAATTATAAAATTAAAATGTAAAAACAGATGACCAGCAACGACTAAATATTAATCCTTTGTAAAATAACAAGCTTCTTTTAAAAAGGAAAATGATTTAAATAATTCTTAACGAATAAAATATAATTTGTTTCAAAGAATAGTATAAAGAATTTCGTATCTTATATAATCTTTACTTGTAATTATATATAATCACTATAAATCCACTTTATATTATATGTAACCAATATATATAGATATTCACTCAATATCCATATTATTCAGTTATCACATATAACCAAAAAAGGATATCCCTATGCGTGTATATGCGCTTACTACAAAGGAAAAGACATAAATCAAAATATTTTATCAAACGATACTCACCTAAATTCTATTAATAAATGATTTTGAGCCCATGCGTATCTTTTTAATAAACAGTATGTTCGGTTGTCATAAAAGAGATGCAGCGATTATAAATTTTGAAACCTGAAAATCAAATAATTAATTAATATTTTGTAATAAATATCTACAGTAAAAATGTTAACAAATGCTCCGAAAGTGAGCCACATAAAATATTAATACGAAAATTTACAAAGAATCATCAATAACAAAAGGAAAGTTATAAAGTTAATATTCTACGTACATATAAGAATATAAAACAATAAATAAATGTACCAAGTCAAACAAAAATTAATGCCCATGAATAATAATTGTTACTAAAACAATACGCTCTAAAAATCAGTAATAATAATTAGTAATAAAATAATTAACAATATATATATATTTTTTATATTCATGAGAAACAAAATTAATAAATTTTCCTTGAATAAATATTTTTCTAAACATTATAATAAATCTTTACTGTACATTAATACCATTGGCCTAATATGTCTGTATAAAACTCTAATTATCATTGAATAACATTTAACTTTGACTATTTAATTACAAAATGTAAATGGCCAATAATCACCAAATAATAATCTTTTATAAAGTAACGAGCTTCTTTCAGAAATTAATGATTTAAACATTTCTTAATAAAATATAATTAATAAAATATAATTAATAAAATATAATTAATAAAATATAATATAATTAATAAATAAAATATAATTAATCAAGCAAGAATTTCCTTTAAAAATCCTAGATTATTTTAATTTTTGGTCCTAGTTGAGTTCCCGTAAATATATGTATATGTTCACTATCAGGAAGTGATTTTCCTCAGAGTCTTGATACCTGAAAAATATAATAAATGTATAAGAAAATCTACTATAGAAATTATTAAATAAACCATTCAAAATATAATACATACTTACACACTTTTTATGATCCTATATATATATATTATTTAGCCTCTTCCTAATAACGTAAGACAGCTTGTTATAAATAAGTAGCAAGAATTCCAAGTCCCAGCAACTGAAAATAATAATCAAATAATATTTGGCCGTATGAAAAATTAACTTAACAAAAATATACTAAAAAATCAATCTATACAAAATCTATAAAAGTTTGATTGATCAAAATTACTATATTAAACAGGTTTAATATTTTATAAATGTATATAATTATATAGGAATAAAAGAAATCAAATAGTAAAGGAAGTATAATAAATCAAATATTAATATATTAAATTTCAACAATAAATATATTAAATTAAATAATAATTACTAAACAATAACTAAATAATAAAGAAATGTCAAGAAATTATTATGAATAAAATTTTATACGTAACTCTTTGCTGCATGCAGAATAATAAGTCACCCTATAAACATAGCCTCCACTTGGTTGTCCACCGGGTGTCCCAATATTTTCATCACATAACGAAAACGCTATACGGAAAAATAAAAATATATTTATTAATAAAATTCCTTAGAAATATATTTCAATAACAAACTACAAATATGCCTCCTCAAATATATAATCAACAGACTACATCTATCGAAATTTATACACGAGACCTCAATAGGTAGTAGTACGTGAAAGTGAGAGAGACCGCACTATCGGGTGACTCGCGCGAGTGAGAGAGACAGCGCTATACGTAATACCATATGTAAAAATTAATAAGAATTAAACCGCGAAACAAACTCGGACAGACTTGTCACCCTCATTATTAGTATAAATACATATGTAGTTATTAATAAAAATTTAAAAGATAATGCATTAAAATACTAAATATTAAATACATATAAAATACATAATATTATACATGAATACATATATTATATATATGTATATATAATATATATTTTATAAATATATGATATAATTAAATAAAACCTTTGATTCATTAATTAACTTATCAAAATAATAAACTTACCAAATAAACTCCCGAAATAATTCGCACAGATTCCTCAAAATCCTTTCAATGCTGCATATTCTTATATGGTTTAAGCCTGTCTGTTGTCCGTGAATAATCCATTGGTCCATATCCCTTCCAACATATATATATATATTATATATGCAACCTAGACAAATAAGAAAAATTCAAATAATAACACGTTTAAACTCTAAGCATAAGAACATAATAATTAATACATTATAAAAATCTCTTTTCATATACGTATATTCTATATAGTTATTCAAATAAAACTTCACTATATAATAATAAATTATATAAAATCTAATTTCTTATCCACCCATTATTGCCAAATAATACATATATTTTTCATTTTGATTATTTAATTGCAAAATTTTATATACAATTAAAATATAATAAGTAAGCAATGATAACCAAATAATAAACCATTTTCATTATGTGAAAGCTCAACATTATATATATATATTTTTAATAAATGACCGAAAGTTGTCAAGTCAAGCGCATTCAAAATAATATTAAAATATTTCAAAATATCCAAAACTTATCCGCAATTAGAGGTGCATAGAGTTAATAAGTCATGGCCAGATGATCCTATGTGAGTATTTTAATCCGCTCCGACAATAGTCTAATAAACGTTCTATATTGTCGATTAAAATACAGCCAAGCTATAAATGATATGCACCCTCGAATATCTTCTATATAGAATGTCGTTTTACAAAATATCTGAAAAATATAATAACTATATAAGACAAATATATTAAATTATTTAAATTATTAATAACTATAAATAATAAAGATTCTGATTTAATAAAACCAATAATGCAAAATAAAGCTCATAACTCTTCACTGTGTGCAGAATTATAAATCTATATAACTACTAAATAAATTTTGTTATAACAAAACTTTACACATATATAACACACATGAAATATAAAGTTTAAATAATAATAATACAAGGTAATAAATATACATATTAATAATAATAATGAATGTATGGTCTTATAAAATTCATTATGCATGATTTTATTATTGAGACGAATAATAAGTCTCCTTATAAGAGCACAAGGCTAAGTCCAGCGTACCGCGTTATCTCCCCTATTACTTTGTTATCTCCCCTAATGTTTTCGACGCCCGTGCCGAGTCTTAATGCGAAAGGGACTCGCGAATATATAATGTATGAATATTATAAGGAGCGCTTTCTTATTGCAAGAGTAATAAGTTATTACGAAATTATAAATTATAAAAGAATATATATATATATTATATGTTAAATTAATCCATATCATTAACTAACCAAGATCCAACAGTAATGCAATTTTTTAGCAAACTTTCAAGCCTTCAAAAGAGAAATAACAATATGTATAATACATATTTAATTAATAAAATAATGAAGATAAAATTTTTAATAATTACATTTATTAACTTTTACAAACAATATATATAAGTATATATATATATATTCTATACAATTAACAAGTAAAGAATATATGAATAAATTATAACGAACGAAATTATTAAATCGATTTATAAAGCGTTATAAATTCACTCACCAAAAGATAAGCGACCCTCCGAGCTTCATCCGGTGCAGCTGCACATGAGCTCACTCAGCGATAAGATAAGGCCTGGCGCGACTGCCTGGCGCGACTGCCTGGCACGGCGAACACCTGCATCCGGTGATAAAAAAGCTCGCCACATCCTTTGTTCCAAGAGCTGAATAATAAAAAGAATAATTAATACACTTTTATATTATAATGTAACACAATTATTATTAACAACTATCTAGACCATGCACCTATATGCACATACATATATATATATATCATATAATTATTATATAGCAAATTGTAATTATAATGGTTTATAACACCAGAATTTGTTTATAACATTGTTAACTAGAACTATATAATTAATATAAAGAAAGTTAAAAATCAATTCTAAACGGAACATGCTAGAACGATCATTCACATTTCTATTGAAAGAGGTTGAGATTCTATATTAAAAAATATATGCATGCAAATTATTAAAATTCTGGTGACTAAAAACCTATTGTAAAAGCCTTACCTTTTGTAAAATGAATTAACGAGCTCGATGCATGGACAATACTGACAGCTCCGTCGTCCCCACTATCCCCACGCAAGAGCGCGGCCACTACGTCATAGCGCGCTCGAAGAAGAAGGACAGCTATAGCGGCAAGCGGCGGTCGAGCCGCCTACGCCCGGGAGCGCCGCATTCTCCTACCACTGCGGATAGCCGGCACGGAGTAGGGACCAGAGGGTACCTCAGGGAGCGCAGCTCAGTCTTCCGCGCATTTGACCAGGAGCTCTCTGAAGAACAAGAACAGTAGCAGTCACGAACCATTTAAAATCGAAATAAAGACTTAGTCTCAAAACATTATTCGACTTAAAAACTTAGTCGCGAGAGCTGTAAGACAGTAGTATACTTGAACAATAAAAGTGTTTTATTTGAACATCATCGCGGTCTTCTGCCATTTATTTACTACCGGCTCCTTCGACTCTCCTGCCAAGGCATCACTGAGGTCGACAGTCCACAGCGGAGGCTCGACGAGCACTTCCAACCGCAGTACTTTTGGGTAAGTACTCGTTTTAATTATTCAATATTTTCCTTTTCATCTCTCGTGATCTGCAACCATCAACCGAATATTATTATTATTTTTGCATGACATATTGAAGAATTTTATTATACATAATAGTCAACAACTTACCTTCATACAATTCCAACGTCTTCTCCTTCCGATAACACGAGTACGTTGATTGCCTTTGAACGTTAAACGCTCAGTCTGTCTTTGGTTTTATCCACAAGAGTGAATCGTCGCCTTCGACTTGTCAATCGATGTGCATTGGGTAGTCTACTCTACCCCTCTGCCGTTTCCGCGAAGAATTTTCTTTAGAGGAAATTTCTTTACGGATTCTGTGCCGCTGTGACGTGACGTCTTGCACATCGAAACTCGTCGTAGAGCATGGGACGCGCTCTTTAAGGACCGACTGACACATAGTATGATAACTCTGGTTTAGTATCATATATTAGAAGAATTATTTAATAATAATAAAACTAAACCAGTAGGTACGGTATCCATCTGATATTCAAACATTCCTACACCCCCTTCCTTACCACGTCACTGCATGTGAGGTAATTAACTAATAATTTTCTCTCATAATAAATGAGGAGTCGCGATTTCAGAATCTGTCCTGTCTCTTTCTCTAAACCGGTTACGAAACTTTAGATTCACGCGGTACATTCTTTTTTGACAGGTGACCCCTCGAAATTTCCATCGTAAGTATTAGATGCCGCGAAATAATTTTAAATTATCCTTTCGATAAAACAAATTTTAAAATTTAAATTATTTCAATAATAGATGGTAAACGCATTACGCATCGATCCAGTTCTCCGTCGCGAGATCCCCTTTCATCGGGCGGGTATAAGGCGTCGCGAGTATTTCCGACAGCGTCTGTTGAGAGACCGACGTACTGTTCCTTACCATTTATACGTAGACCGAGATGAAATTCCGAGCGAGATAATTCGAGCGGTCAATGATCGTGAAAACACCCCACACGACCTTTCATTTGCCCCTTTGCCCTCCGAACTAAACCCCGAGAACAGCAGACAACACCAAGCGATACCGGCTGGAGAAGAACCGGAAGAAGAACAGGAATCGTCAGACAGTTGCTCTGTCAGCTCAACTGCTTCCACGATTGTCCTCGACCCGGATAACCTTACTGCTGGAATACCACGGGGATTACTTCGAGCCTGGGAGGCCAATGCCGAAATAAGACGGGACAGGCAGGTCCAAACGTCTCCCCGTCGCCCCGATAGCCCGGCCTCATTTTCGGATTATTCGACCCCAGATTATTCCCCGGTTAGACCCGGAGAATTCGGGTTTGACCCCGTGGATATCTCCCCAGCAGAAGAAGACTTGGCGGACCAAGCGGTTAATCATTTTCTGGATTATCTGAACAGCGAAGAATTCTTAGATACAGTCGATGACATATATCATACATAATTTGATTTCGCTAAAATTACCTTACAAACTAATGTAGAAGAACGAGGAAGGATAAAATAAATAAAAGGAAAAAATAGAAATTTATAACATAATAAATCTACATATTTATTTGTCAACCTTAAAATACCTCCGAAAAGAAGCGTCCTATAGATCCTAATCTCTCGGCGTCCCAGGGTATAGCCGGCGTGGCAGGTTGCCCTGAAAAACAAAATAGAGAGATATAATATTGTTCGTCCCTGCACGGTGCGCCCTGCAGAATCGTTGAATAAACGATCGAATAGGACGTAACACATCCTTAACCAACTCAAAAGATATCTACAGGAATTACCCATTAATATAACGATATGCTTAAATTTAATTCAAACGCCTGAAATCGAAAAACGTCAATCTCTAATTTTGGAAAATCATGCCTCAGCTCATGGAGGACATAAAGGTGTAACGAAGACCTATAACCGCCTTAGATCTCGTTACTGCTGGAAAACAATGAAAAAGGATATTCAGGAATTCATTAGAACCTGTCGGGAGTGTCAATTAAAGAAACTAACTAGAGTAAAAACCAAGCAACCCATGGTTATAACGGATACCCCCGGCGCTGCTTTTGATAAAGTATCCCTGGATATTATGGGACCTCTTCCCCTAACAGTGAGCAACAATCAGTACATACTGACCATGCAGGATTTACTAACAAAATATTCTACTGCCGTGCCATTAAAGGAGGCCACATCGTTAACAATCGCAGACGCCTTCACTAAAGAATTTATCTGTATATATGGTACCCCTCGCGCAATATTAACCGATCAAGGGACAAATTTTTTATCCGCCTTAATGCGACAGTTAACAAGGAAATTTCGCATTCAACATTTTAGGACCACTGCCTATCATCCACAGTCTAATGGATCACTTGAACGATCACATCATGTCCTAACAGAATATCTAAAAACTCAGGTTGATAAGGAGACAAATTGGGATGAATACATTAAACTTGCGATGTTCTCATACAACACCAGTGTACATGAAGGCACGAGATACTCACCCTATGAGCTAGTATTTGGCCGAATAGCACGACTACCCTCTGCACACCCCATCATCGAAGAAAATATCGAACCCACATACCGTGACTATATTGTTAATCTCTTTAACAAGATAAACGATTTACAAATGCAAGCTAAGCAAAACCTCACACTAGCTAAAGAACGGAGTAAGCGATACTATGATCGCAATTTGAATTTACAACAATTTGAGAAAGGAAACCATGTCTTTTTATTAAAAGAGCCACGAAAAGGAAAACTTGCTGACCAGTATACCGGTCCTCACGAAATAATCGAACTTTTACCACCAAGTAATGTTAAAATTAGAACAGGAAACCAAACCCGAATAGTACACACCAACAAGATCAAACTAGCACATCCCCAGCCGGGATGAGGTAATAATCAGAGTCCTTTGTTACAGATGCTTTGGCACAGAAGGCCTACACAGCCGAGATTGGACGCAACCATTTCAAATCGAATAGAGGAATCCTTCTTCTTCGGCCATTGTGTCCATATAACAGGAGCTCTTTGTCTCTTAGACGAAACGAACTTGTGTAAGGAGTGTTACGATAGACTCCGTACCAATATTATTAAGCAACAATACCGGCCCTTGCGGAGACACTTCTTTGTGAATAGTCACATCGTGCGTAATGACCATTGCTCAGCTTGTGGCACAACGGTCATCGAGACCAATTCTCTTGACAAGTGCATCTCCTGTACACTAACAGCGCACGAATTCTTAGAACTTCTACACAACACCTCGACTTCTATCAATAGTTGTAGTTACCCCTTAGTCTTAAACGTATACGACAGGACTCCTACGTTATAAGGGGATGCCATTTACCGGCACAGCCTGCTGTGTAGAATTCAGAGGATATCGGTATGATCCCTTGAACGTCTATCTATGTGAACTTTGCTATCACTACGTATTGTCTATTAGAGTACGATTGCCTCTAGTATCTCTACACTTTCTCTCTCCGGGACCACGCCATATCGATCCTCATTGTGCACATTGCTTCCGAACACTTGTCACACAAAGACCTTTAGATCAGTGTCTCATCTGCACTCGAGGTATTGTTGAACTTATGTCCATATCCTATTTGCTTACACTGAACAATGCTTCATAATGTCCCAGCTTTCTCTTAATGCTGTATGCATCAAACTGCATGGTTATCTCAATCTAAATAATCACAACCACTATTGCTGTGCATGTTATTGTATGCTACATACTCCCTGTAACCAAAGGTTTTTCTTTCCAATAGACTCCCATATTATTTCTATCGCTCCACACCCTTATAGAACGATCTGTTCGTACTGTCAACGACCTATCACCATAATACGACCCCTACACACCTGCTCCACCTGTACTAGGAATATCGCTCAAATATTCCGAGAGACTCACCCCACCTTTCTCTCAATAAATGAAGAGAATCCCCCAACCTCCCAACCTTGAAGAATTGAAGAGTTAATATGCTATCGGATACATCTTCCGACACCCTGAACTGTACTGTGCACGAAGAATTCGATGGATATTACTCTCTGGAAAATGGCCTGTATTACTGCCCTATATGTAAAATACACGTGGATCATGAATTAGTCCACATAAATTATCACAGCATATCAGAAAATTTTCCTCATATTAGTCCTTCTAAATGCTGTCTATGTAATCGTAAAGTATCTCTCATAACTCCCATAATTGATTGCAGGCCGTGCTTCCTAAATTATCTGGAAGAAGAACGAAAAAGAGAATTTGCTAGAGCAAGGCAACATGAATAACGCAAGCAATCCCTGTTGCAATCACCCAATCCATGAATTATTGTCCCACTTCCCCAACATGCATGAGGCAAAATGCAGAAAAGTAATTTTTTACAAAAGATATACCGGAAAAACTCGCACTCCTAGCCGCATGTGTTGCGCATGTTATAAACTTCGACAATTAAGAGTCAAGCCTGATTTAATTGTTTGCCACTGGGTAACTTCGGGAGATATAAATCTTGCTAAGTGTAATTACTGTCAATCCACCCTGGAAACTGTTCGTCCCATCCTTCAATGCCAGGAATGCGTATATTCCTATTTTGAAAGAGCAATATTTGAAAGAAATCAGGGAAGGGACATAAGTAACCTAACTGCCTTTGCTTTTTGCAGGACTCACAGACAAGGCATATACGCATAAAATGTGCCCGCTTTCCAAATTTAAGCGACCTGCTCACCCACTACTAGACTACTCCCTCTTCAACAGCCTTAACGTAAAATGCGTGGTTATAATGACACATGATGTCCTAACCGCTAACAGTCCTCATCTTATATGTACGGATTGCTACAATCCTGCAACTTATAACAGGGTCTTGACGCAATATTCACACACATTCCAATATGGCAATGTGCCAACGAATCAGTGTGCTAATTGCGGGAGTAATTGTCATGAAAAACGACCCCTTCTTGAATGCACTAAATGTTTTAAAGCCTATAGTCAATTTGTAGACATGATCGTTAAAAAGGGAGAAGAAAGAACCTACAGGCAAACTATAGGCCTGTCTGTAAATTCAATCACACTGAAGATAGATTATGGAGTGGCTGAAATAACGGTTGATCCTAATGATCCAGAAATTCTAGAGGAAAGATTATTAAATTAAACAATAAAAGAAAATGGATCATCTCAATCCTTGTTTCACCAATAAACTTAAATATTTTATCTATTACGAACTATACGTATATATATATATATATATCCATAATAAATATGTTAACAAACTGCATTTATAAGAAAAAAAACAAAACAAAAACAAAAACAAAAATAAAAACTTTAAATAAAATATATATATATATAAAAAAATATATATATATAAAAAAAATATATATTTTTATGTATACGTATAACATAAAATTTCTTATATATATATATATTCTAAAATATATATATATATATATATATATATAATTATATATTCATATATAATTATCCTTTAATCGATTTACTATTAATAACTAGTAATAATAATCACTCATATTTACCATATAAATATATATATATACATACATATAATAATAACAATAAAAAGAAAAAAAAAAAAACACAGTATAATGATAATAATATACATACAAATTTAGTTAGAATACCTCTCTATATGTATATACATATATACACATATACCCATGTTATATTATAATCATATTGAGCGACGCTACAAAGATACCTCTTGTGTATTCAAATACTTTCATAAGTAATTATAATTTAAATACACCTAAGATTCCATGTATAATTATGAATCAATTCTGCGACAATTATTCGTAATCAAACTTTCACGAACATTGTACCATCAATCATGTAACCACAAAATGTAATATAGACATCTACACGTACATCAAAATTGTAATCATTTCAGACCATCATGACGCCCCTAATCCTAGTAATCTTCTTAAGTAAAACTGCCGCCTTAATCGGATTTGATTGCGGAGGACAACACCTCAACGTAACAGCCGTCTCTCTCCTTGATGTTGGCGAATGCGATCTGAACATACGACAACCCAACACCACAGATGTTCATATTCAGCTACTACAACTATCCGACTACAGTTATACAGAAGTCATACAGTGCAAGGTTGAAATATCCCGAAACATATATCATTGTGGCATGCATTCACATATATCTGCTGTTCACAATGGAAGAGCCGATTATGTGCATGAGACTGGATACACTCAGTGCCTAAGGATGTTTCAAGACGGAACTATTTCCTTGGGAGACAACACCCTTGTCGCTGGCATAAAAGCAAATCAGACGACCTACCGAAGTATTACCTTGGTGGGCCGCGTACAAGTTGACGGATACTGCAAGGGATCCCAGTACAACGATCCATATGGAACATGGGACGACGTAGTCGTCCAAGCTGCTGTGAAAATATCACTAAAATCTTCCTACGTTCCCGTACAATTGAATACTGGAAGAATTAAATTAAAATCTGGAACAGTATGTAAACTCGTTGACAGCTACTGTTTAGACGCTGACGACGGATACACCTACTGGAAACCTATGCCTACGGATACTTGTAATTTTCAACAATATGATGTCCTCTACGAAGGACCTGCAAACAAAATTTCTGAAGACATCTCCAAGACAGATACCCCAATCATTTATAGTCTTGTGACTCAGGAAATCACTTTCGCCCTTATGAAAACCAAGGAAATACCTCTATGTGGTTATACTCTCCTGTGCACGGAACACCCGAAATTATTCATTCTTGAAGCTAAACCTGGCAATACATTTGCTAGTCGGAAAACTATTCCTGTCAATAATCTTGACATCTTTACATACATGAACTCCAAGTTCGTGTATATAGAAAAACATGTCAAACAACAGATGACGTCTCTCTATAACAACGTAATTTCGCAAAAATGCGAGTTAGAAAGGCAGGTAATTACTAATGCCTTATCTTTTGCTACACTCCAACCAGACGAATTTGCCTATCAGCTCATGAAAGGGCCAGGATACATGGCCGTTACAACAGGAGAAGCAGTACAAATAATTAAATGTATCCCTGTTGAAGTGATGGTAAGAAAAACTGGAGAGTGTTATACCGAACTTCCCATTTCTGTACGAAATCATTCCTTCTTCCTTACACCAAAGTCAAGAATTATCACCAAAATTGGCAACGAACGAGAATGCAGTTTAGAACTTCCTACTTTGTATCGAATCGAAGATACATGGGTGCAACTTACACCTAACATTCAAGTCAGACAACTGCCACCTCAACAGCTAAAACCCATGACTGCCTTAACCTGGAGATATCTCACACCGGGACCTTTGGCCGTAAGCGGAATATATTCTGATACAGATCTGGAGAAACTACGAAATCACATTATGTTCCCAGCCGAAAAGCCAGCTTTACTCAATGCCGTTGCTAGAGGACTAACTGGCCATTCCATGAACACTGAAGGAATCTCAGTGTACAACTTGCTGGATGAAAATTCTTTAAATAAAATTGTCGAAAGCACAGCCTCGCGAATCTGGAAGGGATTCATAAATTTTGGATCAGCAACCGCAGGACTCGTCGGAATCTTCATGATTATTCGCCTAGTAAAATTAGTCATTGACACAGTCATCCATGGATACGCTCTTCACACTGTGTATGGTTGCAGCCTTCATCTACTCGGAGCTTTATGGAGCTCCCTCGCGAATTTACTGCTCCATCTGGCACGGGAATCTTCTAGAAAATCTGGAGATGATAACCGAGACAATCAATCACCTGGCGGAGGAACAACCATGCAAACCTCCAACATCGATCCCACTGCACCTGCGGAAGTAATTACTCAACAACCTCCACCAGCCAAACCTCCAAGGACAATGAACCCTTGCCACGAAGAAATCACCAAAAACGTAAATATACCTATATCATATACAAACCTAAGAGACCGCTTAAACACCTTAGATGAAAATATTTAATCTCCCTAGTACAAAATCCTCCGAAAACAATCGGATTTTGTTCTTATTAGGGGGGAGGTGTTACGTCCCGCAACGAAAAATTTAAAATCTTACTTATAAAAGTATAATCCCTACTTATTCTCTCATCCTATATAATCTTTGCGCGATACTATATATAATTACTATATATTTGCGTCATAATATTATATATAATCAATATATATATACATCAATTTAATAATAATCAGTTCTCATGTAGTCAAAATACTAGTAACCACCAGTACTAATCGAAAGCTGGACTTATACACATCTATCAATCAAGAAAAAGTAATAGGCTCTTTGAAACAGTCATTTATAATAATCGTAAAAGAATTTCAATATATATATAATTATTATTTATGCAATTTTAATAAAGCTGCAAAAGCCTCATACAATCACCTTAAAATCGCTTATGAAATTTCATAAATCAATAGCAAAATACTATATATATATATATATATATATTTATATATATATTCGCCATAATCTCATATTAATACAATACATTGATTGATGTGGTATATAGCCAGAAAAATATTACAATGAATTAGCAGTACTGGTACTGGTCGTTAATAATGATATTAATCTTAATAACTAACCTTACTAAGGAAAGAAATTTATTCGAAACTTTATTATCAAGAAAAACTCTTAGCAAAACACTTGCAACAAGACTTCGTATGAATCGGTATGCGAACAAATCCGTCGGTAACTGGTCTTATAGCCTCTTGTGCGTTCCTTTACATTCTTCTGGTAAATTTGGCATGAGAAAATTTCCATAGCCATAAATCCCGAAACCTGAAAATAATATAATTAATTAGTATTTAGACAAATAAAGACATAAATCAATAAACAATGAAAAACATATATATATATATATATAAAAGTTTAATTATTATCAAATAATAAATATATTTACTTTGATTATTTAATTATAAAATTAAAACGTAAAAACAGATGACCAGTAACGACTAAATAATAATCCTTTGTAAAATAACAAGCTTCTTTTAAAAAGAAAATGATTTAAATAATTCTTAACGAATAAAATATAATTTGTTTCGAAGAATAGTATAAAGAATTTCGTATCTTATATAATCTTTACTTGTAATTATATATAATCACTATAAATCCACTTTATATTATATGTAACCAATATATATAGATATTCACTCAATATTCATATTATTCAGTTATCACATATAACCAAAAAAAGATATCCCTATGCGTGTATATGCGCTTACTACAAAGGAAAAGGTATAAATCAAAATATTTTATCAAACGATACTCACCTAAATTCTATTAATAAATGATTTTGAGCCCATGCGTATCTTTTTAATAAACAGTATGTTCGGTTGTCATAAAAGAGATGCAGCGATTATAAATTTTGAAACCTGAAAATCAAATAATTAATTAATATTTTGTAATAAATATCTACAGTAAAAATGCTAACAAATGCTCCGAAAGTGAGCCACATAAAATATTAATACGAAAATTTACAAAGAATCATCAATAACAAAAGGAAAGTTATAAAGTTAATATTCTACGTACATATAAGAATATGAAACAATAAATAAATGTACCAAGTCAAACAAAAATTAATACCCATGAATAATAATTGTTACTAAAACAATACGCTTTAAAAATCAGTAATTATAATCCGTAATAAAATAATTAACAATATATATATATATTTTTTATATTCATGAGAAACAAAATTAATAAATTTTCCTTGAATAAATATTTTTCTAAACGTTATAATAAATCTTTACTGTACATTAATACCATTGGCCAAATATGTCTGTATAAAATTCTAATTATTACTGAATAACAATTAACTTTGACTATTTAATTACAAAATGTAAATGGCCAATAACTAAATAATAATCTTTTATAAAGTAACGAGCTTCTTTTAGAAATTAATGATCTAAACATTTCTTAATAAAATATAATTAATAAAATATATATATAAAATATAATTAATGAATAAAATATAATTAATCAAGCAAGAATTTCCTTTAAAAATCCTAGATTATTTTAAATTTTGGTCCTCGTTGAGTTCCCGTAAATATATATATATGTTCACTATCAGGAAGTAATTTTCCTCAGAGTCTTGATACCTGAAAAATATAATAAATATATAAGAAAATCTACTATAGAAATTATTAAATAAACCATTTAAAATATAATACATACTTGCACACCTTTTATGATCCTATATATATATAATATTTATCCTCTTCCTAATAACGTAAGACAGCTTGTTATAAATAAGTAGCAAGAATTCCAAGTCCCAGCAACTGAAAATAATAATCAAATAATATTTGGCCGTATGAAAAATTAACTTAACAAAAATATACTAAAAAAAATCAATCTATACAAAAATCTATTATCATTATAAAAGTTTGATTGATCAAAATTACTATATTAAAAAGGTTTAATATTTTATAAATGTATATAATTATATAAGAGTAAAAGAAATCAAATAGTAAAAGAAGTATAATAAATCAAATATTAATATATTAAATTTCAACAATAAATATATTAAATTAAATAATAATTACTAAACAATAACTAAATAATAAAGAAATGTCAAGAAATTATTATGAATAAAATTTTATACGTAACTCTTTGCTGCATGCAGAATAATAAGTCACCCTATAAACATAGCCTCCACTTGGTTGTCCACCGGGTGTCCCAATATTTTCATCACCTAACGAAAACGCTATACGGAAAAATAAAAATATATTTATTAATAAAATTCCTTAGAAATATATTTCAATAACAAACTACGAATATGCCTCCTCAAATATATAATTAACCGACTACATCTATCGAAATTTATACACGAGACCTCAATAGGTAGTAGTACGTGAAAGTGAGAGAGACCGCACTATCGGGTGACTCGCGCGAGTGAGAGAGACAGCGCTATACGCCATACCATATGTAAAAATTAATAAGAATTAAACCGCGAAACAAGCTCGGACAGACTTGTCACCCTCATTATTAGTATAAATACATATGTAGTTATTAATAAAAATTTAAAAGATAATGCATTAAAATACTAAAGGTACATAATATTATACATGAATACATATATTATATATATATATATATATAATATATATTTTATAAATATATGATATAAATAAATAAAACCTTTAATTCATTAATTAACTTATCAAAATAATAAACTTACCAAATAAACTTCCGAAATAATTCGCACAGATTCCTCAAAATCCTTTCAATGCTGCATATTCTTATATGGTTTAAGCCTGTCTGTTGTCCGTGAATAATCCATTGGTCCATATCCCTTCCAACATATATATATATATTATATATGCAACCTAGACAAATAAGAAAAATTCAAATAATAACACGTTTAAACTCTAAGCATAAGAACATAATAATTAATACATTATAAAAATCTCTTTTCATATACGTATATTCTATATAGTTATTCAAATAAAACTTCACTACATAATAATAAATTATATAAAATCTAATTTCTTATTGCCAAATAATACATATATTTTTCATTTTGATTATTTAATTGCAAAATTTTATATACAATTAAAATATAATAAGTAAGCAATGATAACCAAATAATAAACCATTTTCATTATGTAAAAGCTCAACATTAATTAATGTATGTATATATTTAATAAATGACCGAAAGTTGTCAAGTCAAGCACATTCAAAATAATATTAAAATATTTCAAAATATCCAAAACTTATCCGCAATTAGAGGTGCATAGAGTTAATAAGTCATGGCCAGACGATCATATGTGAGTATTTTAATCCGCTCCGACAATAGTCTAATAAACGTTCTATATTGTCGATTAAAATACAGCCAAGCTATAAATGATATGCACCCTCGAATATCTTCCGTATAGAATGTCGTTTTACAAAATATCTGAAAAATATAATAACTATATAAGACAAATATATTAAATTATTTAAATTATTAATAATTATAAATAATAAAGATTCTGATTTAATAAAACCAATAATGCAAAATAAAGCTTATAACTCTTTACTATGTGCAGAATTATAAATCTATATAACTACTAAATAAATTTCGTTATAACAAAAATTTACACATATATAACACACATGAAATATAAAAGTTTAAATAATAATAATACAAGGTAATAAATATACATATTAATAATAATAATGAATGTATGGTCTTATAAAATTCATTATGCATGATTTTATTATTGAGACGACTAATAAGTCTCCTTATAAGAGCACAAGGCTAAGTCCAGCGTACCGCGTTATCTCCCCTATTACTTTGTTATCTCCCCTAATGTTTTCGACGTCCGCGCCGAGTCTTAATGCGAAAGGGACTCGCGAATATATAATGTATGAATATTATAAGGAGCGCTTTCTTATTGCAAGAGTAATAAGTTATTACGAAATTATAAATTATAAAAGAATATATATATATATTATATGTTAAATTAATCCATATCATTAACTAACAAAGATCCAACAGTAATGCAATTTTTTAGCAAACTTTCAAGCCTTCAAAAGAGAAATAACAATATGTATAATACATATTTAATTAATAAAATAATGAAGATAAAATTTTTAACAATTACATTTATTAACTTTTACAAACAATATATATAAGTATATATATATATATTCTATACAATTAACAAGTAAAGAATATATGAATAAATTATAACGAACTAAATTATTAAATCGATTTATAAAGCGTTATAAATTCACTCACCAAAAGATAAGCGACCCTCCGAGCTTCATCCGGTGCAGCTGCACATGAGCTCACTCAGCGATAAGATAAGGCCTGGCGCGACTGCCTGGCGCGACTGCCTGGCACGGCGAACACCTGCATCCGGTGATAAAAAGCTCGCCACATCCTTTGTTCCAAGAGCTGAATAATAAAAAGAATAATTAATACACTTTTATATTATAATGTAACACAATTATTATTAACAACTATCTAGACCATGCACCTATATGCACATACATATATACATATATCGTATAATTATTATATAGCAAATTGTAATTATAATGGTTTATAACACCAGAATTTGTTTATAACATTGTTAACTAAAACTATATAATTAATATAAAGAAAGTTAAAAATCAATTCTAAACGGAACATGCTAGAACGATCATTCACACTTCTATTGAAAGAGGTTGAGATTCTATATTAAAAAATATATGCATGCAAATTATTAAAATTCTGGTGACTAAAAACCTATTATAAAAGCCTTACCTTTTGTAAAATGAATTAACGAGCTCGATGCATGGACAATACTGACAGCTCCGTCGTCCCCACTATCCCCCACGCAAGAGCGCGGCCACTACGTCATAGCGCGCTCGAAGAAGAAGGACAGCTATAGCGGCAAGCGGCGGTCGAGCCGCCTACGCCCGGCAGCGCCGCATTCTCCTACCACTGCGGATAGCCGGCACGGAGTAGGGACCAGAGGGTACCTCAGGGAGCGCAGCTCAGTCTTCCGCGCATTTGACCCGACGCTCTTGAGACAACATCACCTAGCATTTGACCAGGAGCTCTCTGAAGAACAAGAACAGTAGCAGTCACGAACCATTTAAAATCGAAATAAAGACTTAGTCTCAAAACATTATTCGACTTAAAAACTTAGTCGCGAGAGCTGTAAGACAGTAGTATACTTGAACAATAAAAGTGTTTTATTTGAACATCATCACGGTCTTCTGCCATTTATTTACTACCGGCTCCTTCGACTCTCCTGCCAAGGCATCACTGAGGTCGACAGTCCACAGCGGAGGTTCGACGAGCACTTCCAACCGCAGTACTTTTGGGTAAGTACTCGTTTTAATTATTCAATATTTTCCTTTTTCATCTCTCGTGATCTGCAACCATCACCCGAATATTATTATTATTTTTGCATGACATATTGAAGAATTTTATTACACATATTAGTCAACAACTTACCTTCATACAATTCCAACGTCTCTTCCTTTTGATAACACGAGTACGTTGATTGCCTTTGAACGTTAAACGCTCAGTCTGTCTTTGGTTTTATCCACAAGAGTGAATCGTCGCCTTCGACTTGTCAATCGATGTGCATTGGGTAGCCTACCCTACCCCTCTGCCGTTTCCGCGAAGAATTTTCTTTAGAGGAATTTTCTTTACGGACTCTGTGCCGCTGTGACGTGACGTCTTGCACATCGAAACTCGTCGTAGAGCATGGGACGCGCTCTTTAAGGACCGACTGACACATAGTATGATAACTCTGGTTTAGTATAATATATTAGAGGAATTATTTTATAATAATAAAACTAAACCAGCAGGCACGGTATCCATCTTATATTTAAATATCCCTACACACCCTTCCTTACCACGTCACTGCATGTGAGGTAACTATCTAATAATTTTCTTTTATAATAAATGAGGAGTCGCGATTTCAGAATCTGTCCTGTCTCTTTCTCTAAACCGGTTACGAAACTTTAGATTCACGCGGTACATTCTTTTTTGACAGGTGACCCCTCGAAATTTCCATCGTAAGTATTAGATGCCGCGAAATAATTTTAAATTATCCTTTCGATAAAACAAATTTTAAAATTTAAATTATTTCAATAATAGATGGTAAACGCATTACGCATCGATCCAGTTCTCCGTCGCGAGATCCCTTTTCATCGGGCGGGTATAAGGCGTCGCGAATATTTCCGACAGCGTCTGTTGAGAGACCGACGTACTGTTCCTTACCATTTATACGTAGACCGAGATGAAATTCCGAGCGAGATAATTCGAGCGGTCAATGATCGTGAAAACACCCCACACGACCTTTCATTTGCCCCTTTGCCCTCCGAACTAAACCCCGAGAACAGCAGACAACACCAAGCGATACCGGCTGGAGAAGAACCGGAAGAAGAACAGGAATCGTCAGACAGTTGCTCTGTCAGCTCAACTGCTTCCACGATTGTCCTCGACCCGGATAACCTTACTGTTGGAATACCACGGGGATTACTCCGAGCTTGGGAGGCCAACGCCGAAATAAGACGGGACAGGCAGGTCCAAACGTCTCCCCGTCGCCCCGATAGCCCGGCCTCATTTTCAGATTATTCAACCCCAGATTATTCCCCGGTTAGACCCGGAGAATTCGGGTTTGACCCCGTGGATATCTCCCCAGCAGAAGAAGGCTTGGCGGACCAAGCAGTTAATCATTTTCTGGACTATCTGAACAGCGAAGAATTCTTAGATACAGTCGATGACATATATCATACATAATTTGATTTCGCTAAAATTACCTTACAAACTAATGTAGAAGAACGAGGAAGGATAAAATAAATAAAAGGAAAAAATAGAAATTTATAACATAATAAATCTACATATTTATTTGTCAATCCTAAAATACCTCCGAAAAGAAGCGTCCTATAGATCCTAATCTCTCGGCGTCCCAGGGTATAGCCGGCGTGGCAGGTTGCCCTGAAAAACAAAATAGAGAGATATAATATTGTTCGTCCCTGCACGGTGCGCCCTGCAGAATCGTTGAATAAACGATCGAATAGGACGTAACACCTGTCAAAAAAGAATGTACCGCGTGAATCTAAAGTTTCGTAACCGGTTTAGAGAAAAAGACAGGACAGATTCTGAAATCGCGACTCCTCATTTATTATAAAAGAAAATTATTAGATAGTTACCTCACATGCAGTGACGTGGTAAGGAAGGGTGTGTAGGGATATTTAAATATAAGATGGATACCGTACCTGCTGGTTTAGTTTTATTATTATAAAATAATTCCTCTAATATATTATACTAAACCAGAGTTATCATACTATGTGTCAGTCGGTCCTTAAAGAGCGCGTCCCGTGCTCTACGACAAGTTTCGATGTGCAAGACGTCACGTCACAGCGGCACAGAGTCCGTAAAGAAATTTCCCTGGAGAAAATTCTTCGCGGAAACGGCAGAGGGGTAGAGTAGACTACCCAATGCACATCGATTGACAAGTCGAAGGCGACGATTCACTCTTGTGGATAAAACCAAAGACAGACTGAGCGTTGAACATTCAAAGGCAATCAACGTACTCGTGTTATCAGGAGGAAGAGACGTTGGATATGTATGAAGATAAGTTATTGACTATTATGTGTAATAAAATTCTTCAAATTGTCATGCAATAATAATAATAATATTCGGTTGATGGTTGCAGATCACGAGAGATGAAGAGGAAATTATTGAATAATTAAAACGAGTACTTACCCAAAAGTACTGCTGTCAGGATATGCGATGAATCTCCGTGAAGGACGGTCTGCCTCGGCGATGTCCCTGTAGGAGAGTCGGAGGAACCGGTGACAAATGATTGGCAGAAGACCCAAGTGATGGTTTAAAGACACTTTATTTTCTTAAAGTATACTATAATATTCGACTGCTCTCTAGACTAAGTTCTTAGTCCGGAAAAATATCCTGCGACTAAGTTCTTTTTCGACTCGAAAATGTTCTGTGATACGCTCGTGATCGCTTTAGCTGTTTTCTTCTCGAGAGCTCCAGGTCTAATGCGCGGAAGACTGAGCTGCGCTCCCTGAGGTACCCTCTGGTCCCTACTCCGTGCCGGCTATCCGCAGTGGTAGGAGAATGCGGCGCTCCCGGGCGTAGGCGGCTCGACCGCCGCTCGCCGCTATAGCTGTCCTTCTTCTTCGAGCGCGCTATGACGTAGTGGCCGCGCTCTTGCGTGGGGATAGTGGGGACGACGGAGCTGTCAGTATTGTCCATGCATCGAGCTCGTTAATTCATTTTACAAAAGGTAAGGCTTTTACAATTGGTTTTTAGTCACCAGAATTTTAATAATTTGCATGCGTATATTTTTTAATGTAGAATTTCAACCTCTTTTAATAGAAGTGTGAATGATCGTTCTAGCATGTTCCGTTTAGAATTGATTTTTAACTTTCTTTATATTAATTATATAGTTCTAGTTAACAATGTTATAAACAAATTCTGGTGTTATAAACCATTATAATTACAATTTGCTATATAATAATTATATGATATATATATGTATGTGCATATAGGTGCATGGTCTAGATAGTTGTTAATAATAATTGTGTTACATTATAATATAAAAGTGTATTAATTATTCTTTTTATTATTCAGCTCTTGGAACAAAGGATGTGGCGAGCTGTTTTATCAGCGGATGCAGGTGTTCGCCGTGCCAGGCAGTCGCGCCAGGCAGTCGCGCCAGGCCTTATCTTATCGCTGAGTGAGCTCATGTGCAGCTGCACCGGATGAAGCTCGGAGGGTCGCTTATCTTTTGGTGAGTGAATTTATAACGCTTTATAAATCGATTTAATAATTTCATTCGTTATAATTTATATGAATAAATTATATATTCCTTACTTGTTAATTGTATAGAATATATATATATATACTTATATATATTGTTTGTAAAAGTTAATAAATGTAATTATTAAAAATTTTATCTTCATTATTTTATTAATTAAATATGTATTATACATATTGTTATTTCTCTTTTGAAGGCTTGAAAGTTTGCTAAAAAATTGCATTACTGTTGGATCTTTGTTAGTTAATGATATGGATTAATTTAACATATAATATATATATATTCTTTTATAATTTATAATTTCGTAATAACTTATTACTCTTGCAATAAGAAAGCGCTCCTTATAATATTCATACATTATATATTCGCGAGTCCCTTTCGCATTAAGACTCGGCGCGGACGTCGAAAACATTAGGGGAGATAACAAAGTAATAGGGGAGATAACGCGGTACGCTGGACTTAGCCTTGTGCTCTTATAAGGAGACTTATTAGTCGTCTCAATAATAAAATCATGCATAATGAATTTTATAAGACTATACATTCATTATTATTATTAATATGTATATTTATTACCTTGTATTATTATTATTTAAACTTTATATTTCATGTGTGTTATATATGTGTAAATTTTTGTTATAACGAAATTTATTTAGTAGTTATATAGATTTATAATTCTGCACATAGTAAAGAGTTATAAGCTTTATTTTGCATTATTGGTTTTATTAAATCAGAATCTTTATTATTTATAATTATTAATAATTTAAATAATTTAATATATTTGTCTTATATAGTTATTATATTTTTCAGATATTTTGTAAAACGACATTCTATACAGAAGATATTCGAGGGTGCATATCATTTATAGCTTGGCTGTATTTTAATCGACAATATAGAACGTTTATTAGACTATTGTCGGAGCGGATTAAAATACTCACATATGATCATCTGGCCATAACTTATTAACTCTATGCACCTCTAATTGCGGATAAGTTTTGGATATTTTGAAATATTTTAATATTATTTTGAATGTGCTTAACTTGACAACTTTCGGTCATTTATTAAATATATACATACATTAATTAATGTTGAGCTTTTACATAATGAAAATGGTTTATTATTTGGTTATCATTGCTTACTTATTATATTTTAATTGTATATAAAATTTTGCAATTAAATAATCAAAATGAAAAATATATGTATTATTTGGCAATAAGAAATTAGATTTTATATAATTTATTATTATGTAGTGAAGTTTTATTTGAATAACTATATAGAATATACGTATATGAAAAGAGATTTTTATAATGTATTAATTATTATGTTCTTATGCTTAGAGTTTAAACGTGTTATTATTTGAATTTTTCTTATTTGTCTAGGTTGCATATATAGTATATATATATATGTTGGAAGGGATATGGACCAATGGATTATTCACGGACAACAGACAGGCTTAAACCATATAAGAATATGCAGTATTGAAAGGATTTTGAGGAATCTGTGCGAATTATTTCGGAAGTTTATTTGGTAAGTTCATTATTTTGATAAGTTAATTAATGAATTAAAGGTTTTATTTTAATTATATCATATATTTATAAAATATATATTATATATATATATATATATATATATATATAATATATGTATTCATGTATAATATTATGTATTTTATATGTATTTAATATTTAGTATTTTAATGCATTATCTTTTAAATTTTTATTAATAACTACATATGTATTTATACTAATAATGAGGTTGACAAGTCTGTCCGAGCTTGTTTCGCGGTTTAATTCTTATTAATTTTTACATATGGTATTACGTATAGCGCTGTCTCTCTCACTCGCGCGAGTCACCCGATAGTGCGGTCTCTCTCACTTTCACGTACTACTACCTATTGAGGTCTCGTGTATAAATTTCGATAGATGTAGTCGGTTAATTATATATTTGAGGAGGCATATTCGTAGTTTGTTATTGAAATATATTTCTAAGAAATTTTATTAATAAATATATTTTTATTTTTCCGTATAGCGTTTTCGTTAAGTGATGAAAATGTTGGGACACCCGGTGGACAACCAAGTGGAGGCTATGTTTATAGGGTGACTTATTATTCTGCATGCAGCAAAGAGTTACGTATAAAATTTTATTCATAATAATTTCTTGACATTTCTTTATTATTTAGTTATTGTTTAGTAATTATTATTTAATTTAATATATTTATTGTTGAAATTTAATATATTAATATTTGATTTATTATACTTCTTTTACTATTTGATTTCTTTTATTCCTATATAATTATATACATTTATAAAATATTAAACCTTTTTAATATAGTAATTTTGATCAATCAAACTTTTATAATGATAATAGATTTTTGTATAGATTGATTTTTTTTAGTATATTTTTGTTAAGTTAATTTTTCATACGGCCAAATATTATTTGATTATTATTTTCAGTTGCTGGGACTTGGAATTCTTGCTACTTATTTATAAGAAGTTGTCTTACATTATTAGGAAGAGGATAAATATTATATATATATAGGATCATAAAAAGTGTGTAAGTATGTATTATATTTTGAATGGTTTATTTAATAATTTCTATAGTAGATTTTCTTATACATTTATTATATTTTCCAGGTATCAAGACTCTGAGGAAAATCACTTCCTGATAGTGAACATATACATATATTTACGGGAACTCAACGAGGACCAAAAATTAAAATAATCTAGGATTTTTAAAGGAAATTCTTGCTTGATTAATTATATTTTATTCATTAATTATATTTTATATATATATTTTATTAATTATACTTTATTAATTATATTTTATTAAGAAATGTTTAAATCATTAATTTCTGAAAGAAGCTCGTTACTTTATAAAAGATTATTATTTGGTGATTATTGGCCATTTACATTTTGTAATTAAATAGTCAAAGTTAAATGTTATTCAATAATAATTAGAGTTTTATACAGACATATTTGGCCAATGGTATTAATGTACAGTAAAGATTTATTATAACGTTTAGAAAAATATTTATTCAAGGAAAATTTAATAATTTTGTTTCTCTTGAATATAAAAAAATATATATTGTTAATTATTTTATTACTGATTATTATTACTGATTTTTAGAGCGTATTGTTTTAGTAACAATTATTATTCATGGGTATTAGTTTTTCGATTGACTTGGTACATTTATTTATTGTTTTATATTCTTATATGTACGTAGAATATTAACTTTATAACTTTCCTTTTGTTATTGATGATTCTTTGTAAATTTTCGTATTAATATTTTATGTGGCTCACTTTCGGAGCATTTGTTAACATTTTTACTGTAGATATTTATTACAAAATATTAATTAATTATTTGATTTTCAGGTTTCAAAATTTATAATCGCTGCATCTCTTTTATGACAACCGAACATACTGTTTATTAAAAAGATACGCATGGGCTCAAAATCATTTATTAATAGAATTTAGGTGAGTATCGTTTGATAAAATATTTTGATTTATGTCTTTTCCTTTGTAGTAAGCGCATATACACGCATAGGGATATCCTTTTTTGGTTATATGTGATAACTGAATAATATGAATATTGAGTGAATATCTATATATATTGGTTACATATAATATAAAGTGGATTTATAGTGATTATATGTAATTACAAGTAAAGATTATATAAGATACGAAATTCTTTATACTATTCTTTGAAACAAATTATATTTTATTTGTTAAGAATTATTTAAATCATTTTCCTTTTAAAAGAAGCTTGTTATTTTACAAAGGATTATTATTTAATCGTTACTGGTCATCTGTTTTTACATTTTAATTTTATAATTAAATAATCAAAGTAAATATATTTATTATTTGATAATAATTAAACTTTTATATATATATATATGTTTTTTTTCATTGTTTATTGATTTATGTCTTTATTTGTCTAAATACTAATTAGTTATAATATTTTCAGGTTTCGGGATTCATGGCTATGGAAATTTTCCCATGCCAATTTTACCAGAAGAATGTAAAGGAACGCACAAGAGGCTATAAGCCAGTCACCGACGGATTTGTTCGTATACCAATTTATACGAAGTCTTGTTGCAAATGATTTGCTAAGAGTTTTTCTTGATAATAAAATTTCGAATAAATTTCTTTTCTTAGTAAGGCTAGTTATTAAGATTAATATCATTATACACGACCAGTACCAGTACTGCTAATTCATTGTAATATCTTTCTGGCTATATACCACATCAATCAATGTATTGTGTTAATATGAGATTATGGCGAATATATATATAAATATATATATATATATATACAGCACTTTGCTATTGATTTATGAAATTTCATAAGTGATTTTAAGGTGATTGTGTGGGGCTTTTGCAGCTTTATTAAAATTGCATAAATAATAATTATATATATATTGAAATTCTTTTACGATTATTATAAATGACTGTTTCAAAGAGCCTATTACTTTTTCTTGATTGATAGATGTGTATAAGTCCAGCTTTCGGTTAGTACTGGTGGTTACTAGTATTTTGACTACATGAGAACTGATTATTATTAAATTGATGTATATATATATTGATTATATATAATATTATGGCGCAAATATATAGTGATTATATATAGTATCGCGCAAAGATTATATAGGATAAGAGAATAAGTAGGGATTATAATTTTATAAGTAAGATTTTAAATTTTTCGTTGCGGGACGTAACACCTCCCCCCTAATAAGAACAAAATCCGATTGTTTTCGGAGGATTTTGTACTAGGGAGATTAAATATTTTCATCTAAGGTGTTTAAGCGGTCTCTTAGGTTTGTATATGATATAGGTATATTTACGTTTTTGGTGATTTCTTCGTGGCAAGGTTTCATTGTCCTTGGAGGTTTGGCTGGTGGAGGTTGTTGAGTAATTACTTCCGCAGGTGCAGTGGGATCGATGTTGGAGGTTTGCATGGTTGTTCCTCCGCCAGGTGATTGATTGTCTCGGTTATCATCTCCAGATTTTCTAGAAGATTCCCGTGCCAGATGGAGCAGTAAGTTCGCGAGGGAGCTCCATAAAGCTCCGAGTAGATGAAGGCTGCAACCATACACAGTGTGAAGAGCGTATCCATGGATGACTGTGTCAATGACTAATTTTACTAGGCGAATAATCATGAAGATTCCGACGAGTCCTGCGGTTGCTGATCCAAAATTTATGAATCCCTTCCAGATTCGCGAGGCTGTGCTTTCGACAATTTTATTTAAAGAATTTTCATCCAGCAAGTTGTACACTGAGATTCCTTCAGTGTTCATGGAATGGCCAGTTAGTCCTCTAGCAACGGCATTGAGTAAAGCTGGCTTTTCGGCTGAGAACATAATGTGATTTCGTAGTTTCTCCAGATCTGTATCAGAATATATTCCGCTTACGGCCAAAGGTCCCGGTGTGAGATATCTCCAGGTTAAGGCAGTCATGGGTTTTAGCTGTTGAGGTGGCAGTTGTCTAACTTGAATGTTAGGTGTAAGTTGCACCCATGTATCTTCGATTCGATACAAAGTAGGAAGTTCTAAACTGCATTCTCGTTCGTTGCCAATTTTGGTGATAATTCTTGACTTTGGTGTAAGGAAGAAGGAATGATTTCGTACAGAAATGGGAAGTTCGGTATAACACTCTCCAGTTTTTCTTACCATCACTTCAACAGGGATACATTTAATTATTTGTACTGCTTCTCCTGTTGTAACGGCCATGTATCCTGGCCCTTTCATGAGCTGATAGGCAAATTCGTCTGGTTGGAGTGTAGCAAAAGATAAGGCATTAGTAATTACTTGTCTTTCTAACTCGCATTTTTGCGAAATGACGTTGTTATAGAGAGACGTCATCTGTTGTTTGACATGTTTTTCTATATACACGAACTTGGAGTTCATGTATGTAAAGATGTCAAGATTATTGACAGGAATAGTTTTCCGACTAGCAAATGTATTGCCAGGTTTAGCTTCAAGAATGAATAATTTCGGGTGTTCCGTGCACAGGAGAGTATAACCACATAGAGGTATTTCCTTGGTTTTCATAAGGGCGAAAGTGATTTCCTGAGTCACAAGACTATAGATGATTGGGGTATCTGTCTTGGAGATGTCTTCAGAAATTTTGTTTGCAGGTCCTTCGTAGAGGACATCATATTGTTGAAAATTACAAGTATCCGTAGGCATAGGTTTCCAGTAGGTGTATCCGTCGTCAGCGTCTAAACAGTAGCTGTCAACGAGTTTACATACTGTTCCAGATTTTAATTTAATTCTTCCAGTATTCAATTGTACGGGAACGTAGGAAGATTTTAGTGATATTTTCACAGCAGCTTGGACGACTACGTCGTCCCATGTTCCGTATGGATCGTTGTACTGGGATCCCTTGCAGTATCCGTCAACTTGTACGCGGCCCACCAAGGTAATACTTCGGTAGGTCGTCTGATTTGCTTTTATGCCCGCGACAAGGGTGTTGTCTCCCAAAGAAATAGTTCCGTCTTGGAACATCCTTAGGCACTGAGTGTATCCAGTCTCATGCACATAATCGGCTCTTCCATTGTGAACAGCAGATATATGTGAATGCATGCCTCAATGATATATATTTCGGGATATTTCAACCTTGCACTGTATGACTTCTGTATAACTGTAGTCGGATAGTTGTAGTAGCTGAATATGAACATCTGTGGTGTTGGGTTGTCGTATGTTTAGATCGCATTCGCCAACATCAAGGAGAGAGACGGCTGTTACGTTGAGGTGTTGTCCTCCGCAATCAAATCCGATTAAGGCGGCAGTTTTACTTAAGAAGATTACTAGGATTAGGGGCGTCATGATGGTCTGAAATGATTACAATTTTGATGTACGTGTAGATGTCTATATTACATTTTGTGGTTACATGATTGATGGTACAGTGTTCGTGAAATTTTGATTATGAATAAATGTCGCAGAATTGATTCATAATTATACATTGAATCTTAGGTGTATTTAAATTATAATTACTTATGAAAGTATTTGAATACACAAGAGGTATCTTTATAGCGTCGCTCAATGTGATTATAACATGGGTATATGTATCTATATATATATATACATATAGAGATGTAATCTGACTAAATTTATATGTATATTATTATCATTATACTATGTGTTTTTTTTTTTATTGTTCTTTATGATTATTATTTCCTATGAAATATTTTTGAAGCATTTTCTTTTCCCCCTTTTTTTTTGTTTGTTTTTATTTTTATTGTTATTATTATATATATGTATATATATATTTATATGGTAAATATGGGTGATTATTATTACTGGTTATTAATAGTAAATCGATTAAAAGATAATTATATATGAATATATAATTATATATATAGATATATATATATATATTTTAGAATATATATATATATAAGAAATTTTATGTTATACGTATACATAAAAATATATATTTTTTTTTATATATATATTTTTTTTTTATATATATATATATTTTATTTAAAGTTTTTATTTTTGTTTTTGTTTTTGTTTTGTTTTTTTTCTTATAAATGCAGTTTGTTAACATATTTATTATGGATATATATATATATATATATGTATAGTTCCTAATAGATAAAGTATTTAAGTTTATTGGTGAAACAAGGATTGAGATGATCCATTTTCTTTTATTGTTTAATTTAATAATCTTTCCTCTAAAATTTCTGGATCATTAGGATCAACCGTTATTTCAGCCACTCCATAATCTATCTTCAGTGTGATTGAATTTACAGACAGGCCTATAGTTTGCCTGTAAGTTCTTTCTTCTCCCTTTTTAACGATCATGTCTACAAATTGACTATAGGCTTTAAAACATTTAGTGCATTCAAGAAGGGGTCGTATTTCATGACAATTACTACCGCAATTAGCACACTGATTCGTTGGCACATTGCCATATTGGAATGTGTGTGAATATTGCGTCAAGACCCTGTTATAAGTTGCAGGATTATAGCAATCCGTACATATAAGATGAGGACTGTTAGCGGTTAGGACATCATGTGTCATTATAACCACGCACTTTACATTAAGGCTGTTGAAGAGGGAGTAGTCTAGTAGTGGGTGAGCAGGTCGCTTAAATTTGGAAAGCGGGCACATTTTATGTGTATATGCCTTGTCTGTGAGTCCTGCAAAAAGCAAAAGCAGTTAGGTTACTTATGTCCCTTCCCTGATTTTTTTCAAATATTGCTCTTTCAAAATAGGAATATACGCATTGAAGGCATTCCTGGCATTGAAGGATGGGACGAACAGTTTCCAGGGTGGATTGACAGTAATTACACTTAGCAAGATTTATATCTCCCGAAGTTACCCAGTGGCAAACAATTAAATCAGGCTTCACTCTTAATTGTCGAAGTTTATAACATGCGCAACACATGCGGCTAGGAGTGCGAGTTTTTCCGGTATATCTTTTGTAAAAAATTACTTTTCTGCATTTTGCCTCATGCATGTTGGGGAAGTGGGACAATAATTCATGGATTGGGTGATTGCAACAGGGATTGCTTGCGTTATTCATGTTGCCTTGCTCTAGCAAATTCTCTTTTTCGTTCTTCTTCCAGATAATTTAGGAAGCACGGCCTGCAATCAATTATGGGAGTTATGAGAGATACTTTACGATTACATAGACAGCATTTAGAAGGACTAATATGAGGAAAATTTTCTGATATGCTGTGATAATTTATGTGGACTAATTCATGATCCGCGTGTATTTTACATATAGGGCAGTAATAAAGGCCATTTTCCAGAGAGTAATATCCATCGAATTCTTCGTGCACTGTACAGTTCAGGGTGTCGGAAGATGTATCCGATAGCATATTAACTCTTCAATTCTTCAAGGTTGGGAGGTTGGGGGATTCTCTTCATTTATTGAGAGAAAGGTGGGGTGAGTCTCTCGGAATATTTGAGCGATATTCCTAGTACAGGTGGAGCAGGTGTGTAGGGGTCGTATTATGGTGATGGGTCGTTGACAGTACGAACAGATCGTTCTATAAGGGTGTGGAGCAATAGAAATAATATGGGAGTCTATTGGAAAGAAAAACCTTTGGTTACAGGGAGTATGTAGCATACAATAACATGCACAGCAATAATGGTTGTGATTATTTAGATTGAGATAACCATGCAGTTTGATGCATACAGCATTAAGAGAAAGCTGGGACATTATGAAGCATTGTTCAGTGTAAGCAAATAGGATATGGACATAAGTTCAACAATACCTCGAGTGCAGATGAGACACTGATCTAAAGGTCTTTGTGTGACAAGTGTTCGAAAGCAATGTGCACAATGAGGATCGATATGGCGTGGTCCCGGAGAGAGAAAGTGTAGAGATACTAGAGGCAATCGTACTCTAATAGACAATACGTAGTGATAGCAAAGTTCACATAGATAGACGTTCAAGGGATCATACCGATATCCTCTGAATTCTACACAGCAGGCTGTGCCGGTAAATGGCATCCCCTTATAACGTAGGAGTCCTGTCGTATACGTTTAAGACTAAGGGGTAACTACAACTATTGATAGAAGTCGAGGTGTTGTGTAGAAGTTCTAAGAATTCGTGCGCTGTTAGTGTACAGGAGATGCACTTGTCAAGAGAATTGGTCTCGATGACTGTTGTGCCACAAGCTGAGCAATGGTCATTACGCACGATGTGACTATTCACAAAGAAGTGTCTCCGCAAGGGCCGGTATTGTTGCTTAATAATATTGGTACGGAGTCTATCGTAACACTCCTTACACAAGTTCGTTTCGTCTAAGAGACAAAGAGCTCCTGTTATATGGACACAATGGCCGAAGAAGAAGGATTCCTCTATTCGATTTGAAATGGTTGCGTCCAATCTCGGCTGTGTGGGCCTTCTGTGCCAAAGCATCTGTAACAAAGGACTCTGATTATTACCTCATCCCGGCTGGGGATGTGCTAGTTTGATCTTGTTGGTGTGTACTATTCGGGTTTGGTTTCCTGTTCTAATTTTAACATTACTTGGGGGTAAAAGTTCGATTATTTCGTGAGGACCGGTATACTGGTCAACAAGTTTTCCTTTTCGTGGCTCTTTTAATAAAAAGACATGGTTTCCTTTCTCAAATTGTTGTAAATTCAAATTGCGATCATAGTATCGCTTACTCCGTTCTTTAGCTAGTGTGAGGTTTTGCTTAGCTTGCGTTTGTAAATCGTTTATCTTGTTAAAGAGATTAACAATATAGTCACGGTATGTGGGTTCGATATTTTCTTCGATGATGGGGTGTGCAGAGGGTAGTCGTGCTATTCGGCCAAATACTAGCTCATAGGGTGAGTATCTCGTGCCCTCATGTACACTGGTGTTGTACGAGAACATCGCAAGTTTAATGTATTCATCCCAATTTGTCTCCTTATCAACCTGAGTTTTTAGATATTCTGTTAGGACATGATGTGATCGTTCAAGTGATCCATTAGACTGTGGATGATAGGCAGTGGTCCTAAAATGTTGAATGCGAAATTTCCTTGTTAACTGTCGCATTAAGGCGGATAAAAAATTTGTTCCTTGATCGGTTAATATTGCGCGAGGGGTACCGTATATACAGATAAATTCTTTAGTGAAGGCGTCTGCGATTGTTAACGATGTGGCCTCCTTTAATGGCACGGCGGTAGAATATTTTGTTAGTAAATCCTGCATGGTCAGTATGTACTGATTGTTACTCACTGTTAGGGGAAGAGGTCCCATAATATCCAGGGATACTTTATCAAAAGCAGCCCCTGGGGTATCCGTTATAACCATGGGTTGCTTGGTTTTTATTCTAGTTAGTTTCTTTATTTGACACTCCCGACAGGTTCTAATGAATTCCTGTGTTACGTCCCGCAACGAAAAATTTAAAATCTTACTTATAAAAGTATAATCCCTACTTATTCTCTCATCCTATATAATCTTTGCGCGATACTATATATAATCACTATATATTTGCGCCATAATATTATATATAATCAATATATATATACATCAATTTAATAATAATCAGTTCTCATGTAGTCAAAATACTAGTAACCACCAGTACTAACCGAAAGCTGGACTTATACACATCTATCAATCAAGAAAAAGTAATAGGCTCTTTGAAACAGTCATTTATAATAATCGTAAAAGAATTTCAATATATATATAATTATTATTTATGCAATTTTAATAAAGCTGCAAAAGCCCCACACAATCACCTTAAAATCGCTTATGAAATTTCATAAATCAATAGCAAAATACTGTATATATATATATATATATATATATATTTATATATATATTCGCCATAATCTCATATTAATACAATACATTGATTGATGTGGTATATAGCCAGAAAAATATTACAATGAATTAGCAGTACTGGAACTGGTCGTATATAATGATATTAATCTTAATAACTAACCTTACTAAGAAAAGAAATTTATTCGAAATTTTATTATCAAGAAAACCTCTTAGCAAATCATTTGCAACAAGACTTCGTATAAATTGGTATACGAACAAATCCGTCGGTAACTGGTCTTATAGCCTCTTGTGCGTTCCTTTACATTCTTCTGGTAAATTTGGCATGGGAAAATTTCCATAGCCATAAATCCCGAAACCTGAAAATAATATAATTAATTAGTATTTAGACAAATAAAGACATAAATCAATAAACAATGAAAAACACATATATATATATATATAAAAGTTTAATTATTATCAAATAATAAATATATTTACTTTGATTATTTAATTATAAAATTAAAACGTAAAAACAGATGACCAGTAACGACTAAATAATAATCCTTTGTAAAATAACAAGCTTCTTTTAAAAAGAAAATGATTTAAATAATTCTTAACGAATAAAATATAATTTGTTTCAAAGAATAGTATAAAGAATTTCGTATCTTATATAATCTTTACTTGTAATTATATATATAATCACTATAAATCCACTTTATATTATATGTAACCAATATATATAGATATTCACTCAATATTCATATTATTCAGTTATCACATATAACCAAAAAAAAAGATATCCCTATGCGTGTATACGCGCTTACTACAAAGGAAAAGGCATAAATCAAAATATTTTATCAAACGATACGCACCTAAATTCTATTAATAAATGATTTCGTGAGCCCATGCGTATCTTTTCGACAAATAGTATGGTCAGTTGTCATAAAAGAAATGCAGCGATTACCAATTTTGAAACCTGAAAATCATATAATTAATTAATATTTTGTAATAAATATCTACAGTAAAAATGTTAACAAATGCTCCGAAAGTGAGCCACATAAAATACTAATACGAAAATTTACAAAGAATCATCAATAACAAAAGGAAAGTTATAAAGTTAATATTCTACGTACATATAAGAATATAAAAACAATATAAAAACAATAAATATAAAAACAATAAATAAATGTACCAAGTCAAACAAAAATTAATACCCATGAATAATAATTGTTACTAAAACAATACGCTTTAAAAATCAGTAATTATAATCCGTAATAAAATAATTAACAATATATATATATATTTTTTATATTCAAGAGAAACAAAATTAATAAATTTTCCTTGAATAAATATTTTTCTAAGCGTTATAATAAATCTTTATTGTACATTAATACCATTGGCCAAATATGACTGTATAAAACTCTAATTATTATTGAATAACATTTAACTTTGACTATTTAATTACAAAATGTAAATGGCCAATAATCACCAAATAATAATCTTTTATAAAGTAACGAGCTTCTTTTAGAAATTAATGATCTAAACATTTCTTAATAAAATATAATTAATAAAATATATATATAAAATATAATTAACGAATAAAATATAATTAATCAAGCAAGAATTTCCTTTAAAAATCCTAGATTATTTTAATTTTTGGTCCTCATTGAGTTCCCGTAAATATATATATATGTTCACTATCAGGAAGTAATTTTCCTCAGAGTCTTGATACCTGAAAAATATAATAAATGTATAAGAAAATCTACTATAGAAATTATTAAATAAACCATTTAAAATATAATACATACTTACACACTTTTTATGATCCTATATATATAATATTTATCCTCTTCCTAATAATGTAAGACAACTTCTTATAAATAAGTAGCAAGAATTCCAAGTCCCAGCAACTGAAAATAATAATCAAATAATATTTGGCCGTATGAAAAATTAACTTAACAAAAATGTACTAACAAATCAATCTATACAAAAATCTATTACCATTATAAAAGTTTGATTGATCAAAATTACTATATTAAAAAGGTTTAATATTTTATAAATGTATATAATTATATAAGAGTAAAAGAAATCAAATAGTAAAAGAAGTATAATAAATCAAATATTAATATATTAAATTTCAACAATAAATATATTAAATTAAATAATAACTACTAAACAATAACTAAATAATAAAGAAATGTCAAGAAATTATTATGAATAAAATTTTATACGTAACTCTTTGCTGCATGCAGAATAATAAGTCACCCTATAAACATAGCCTCCACTTGGTTGTCCACCGGGTGTCCCAATATTTTCATCACCTAACGAAAACACAAATATATTTATTAATAAAATTCCTTAGAAATATATTTCAATAACAAACTACAAATATGCCTCCTCAAATATATAATCAACAGACTACATCTATCGAAATTTATACACGAGACCTCAATAGGTAGTAGTACGTGAAAGTGAGAGAGACCGCACTATCGGGTGACTCGCGCGAGTGAGAGAGACAGCGCTATACGTAATACCATATGTAAAAAATTAATAAGAATTAAACCGCGAAACAAGCTCGGACAGACTTGTCACCCTCACTATTAGTATAAATACATATGTAGTTGTTAGTAAAAATTTAAAAGATAATGCATTAAAATACTAAAGGTACATAATATTATACATGAATACATATATTATATATATATATATATATATATATAATATATATTTTATAAATATATGATATAATTAAATAAAACCTTTAATTCATTAATTAACTTATCAAAATAATAAACTTACCAAATAAACTTCCGAAATAATTCGCACAGATTCCTCAAAATCCTTTCAATGCTGCATATTCTTATATGGTTTAAGCCTGTCTGTTGTCCGTGAATAATCCATTGGTCCATATTCCTTCCAACATATATATATACTATATATGCAACCTAGACAAATAAGAAAAATTCAAATAATAACACGCTTAAACTCTAAGCATAAGAACATAATAATTAATACATTATAAAAATCTCTTTTCATATACGTATATTCTATATAGTTATTCAAATAAAACTTCACTACATAATAATAAATTATATAAAATCTAATTTCTTATCCACCCATTATTACCAAATAATACATATATTTTTCATTTTGTTTGCAAAATTTTATACAATTAAAATATAATGAATAAGCAATGACAACCAAATAATAAACCATTTTCATTATGTGAAAAGCTCAACATTAATTAATGTATGAATATATTTAATAAATGACCGAAAGTTGTCAAGTCAAGCACATTCAAAATAATATTAAAATATTTCAAAATATCCAAAACTTATCCGCAATTAGAGGTGCATAGAGTTAATAAGTCATGGCCAGATGATCATATGTGAGTATTTTAATCCGCTCCGACAATAGTCTAATAAACGTTCTATATTGTCGATTAAAATACAGCCAAGCTATAAATGATATGCACCCTCGAATATCTTCTGTATAGAATGTCGTTTTACAAAATATCTGAAAAATATAATAACTATATAAGACAAATATATTAAATTATTTAAATTATTAATAATTATAAATAATAAAGATTCTGATTTAATAAAACCAATAATGCAAAATAAAGCTCATAACTCTTTACTGTGTGCAGAATTATAAATCTATATAACTACTAAATAAATTTTGTTATAACAAAACTTTACACATATATAACACACATGAAATATAAAGTTTAAATAATAATAATACAAGGTAATAAATATACATATTAATAATAATAATGAATGTATGGTCTTATAAAATTCATTATGCATGATTTTATTATTGAGACGAATAATAAGTCTCCTTATAAGAGCACAAGGCTAAGTCCAGCGTACCGCGTTATCTCCCCTATTACTTTGTTATCTCCCCTAATGTTTTCGACGTCCGTGCCGAGTCTTAATGCGAAAGGGACTCGCGAATATATAATGTATGAATATTATAAGGAGCGCTTTCTTATTGCAAGAGTAATAAGTTATTACGAAATTATAAATTATAAAAGAATATATATATATATATATTATATGTTAAATTAATCCATATCATTAACTAACAAAGATCCAACAGTAATGCAATTCTTTAGCAAACTTTCAAGCCTTCAAAAGAGAAATAACAATATGTATAATACATATTTAATTAATAAAATAATGAAGATAAAATTTTTAACAATTACATTTATTAACTTTTACAAACAATATATATAAGTATATATATATATATTCTATACAATTAACAAGTAAAGAATATATGAATAAATTATAACGAACTAAATTATTAAATCGATTTATAAAGCGTTATAAATTCACTCACCAAAAGATAAGCGACCCTCCGAGCTTCATCCGGTGCAGCTGCACATGAGCTCACTCAGCGATAAGATAAGGCCTGGCGCGACTGCCTGGCGCGACTGCCTGGCACGGCGAACACCTGCATCCGGTGATAAAACAGCTCGCCACATCCTTTGTTCTAAGAGCTGAATAATGAAAGAATAATTAATACACTTTTATATTATAATGTAACACAATTATTATTAACAACTATCTAGACCATGCACCTATATGCACATACATATATATATATATCATATAATTATTATATAGCAAATTGTAATTATAATGGTTTATAACACCAGAATTTGTTTATAACATTGTTAACTAGAACTATATAATTAATATAAAGAAAGTTAAAAATCAATTCTAAACGGAACATGCTAGAACGATCATTCACACTTCTATTGAAAGAGGTTGAGATTCTATATTAAAAAATATATGCATGCAAATTATTAAAATTCTGGTGACTAAAAACCTATTGTAAAAGCCTTACCTTTTGTAAAATGAATTAACGAGCTCGATGCATGGACAATACTGACAGCTCCGTCGTCCCCACTATCCCCACGCAAGAGCGCGGCCACTACGTCATAGCGCGCTCGAAGAAGAAGGACAGCTATAGCGGCAAGCGGCGGTCGAGCCGCCTACGCCCGGGAGCGCCGCATTCTCCTACCACTGCGGATAGCCGGCACGGAGTAGGGACCAGAGGGTACCTCAGGGAGCGCAGCTCAGTCTTCCGCGCATTTGACCAGGAGCTCTCTGAAGAACAAGAACAGTAGCAGTCACGAACCATTTAAAATCGAAATAAAGACTTAGTCTCAAAACATTATTCGACTTAAAAACTTAGTCGCGAGAGCTGTAAGACAGTAGTATACTTGAACAATAAAAGTGTTTTATTTGAACATCATCACGGTCTTCTGCCATTTATTTACTACCGGCTCCTTCGACTCTCCTGCCAAGGCATCACTGAGGTCGACAGTCCACAGCGGAGGTTCGACGAGCACTTCCAACCGCAGTACTTTTGGGTAAGTACTCGTTTTAATTATTCAATATTTTCCTTTTTCATCTCTCGTGATCTGCAACCATCACCCGAATATTATTATTATTTTTGCATGACATATTGAAGAATTTTATTACACATATTAGTCAACAACTTACCTTCATACAATTCCAACGTCTCTTCCTTTTGATAACACGAGTACGTTGATTGCCTTTGAACGTTAAACGCTCAGTCTGTCTTTGGTTTTATCCACAAGAGTGAATCGTCGCCTTCGACTTGTCAATCGATGTGCATTGGGTAGCCTACCCTACCCCTCTGCCGTTTCCGCGAAGAATTTTCTTTAGAGGAATTTTCTTTACGGACTCTGTGCCGCTGTGACGTGACGTCTTGCACATCGAAACTCGTCGTAGAGCATGGGACGCGCTCTTTAAGGACCGACTGACACATAGTATGATAACTCTGGTTTAGTATAATATATTAGAGGAATTATTTTATAATAATAAAACTAAACCAGCAGGCACGGTATCCATCTTATATTTAAATATCCCTACACACCCTTCCTTACCACGTCACTGCATGTGAGGTAACTATCTAATAATTTTCTTTTATAATAAATGAGGAGTCGCGATTTCAGAATCTGTCCTGTCTCTTTCTCTAAACCGGTTACGAAACTTTAGATTCACGCGGTACATTCTTTTTTGACAGGTGACCCCTCGAAATTTCCATCGTAAGTATTAGATGCCGCGAAATAATTTTAAATTATCCTTTCGATAAAACAAATTTTAAAATTTAAATTATTTCAATAATAGATGGTAAACGCATTACGCATCGATCCAGTTCTCCGTCGCGAGATCCCTTTTCATCGGGCGGGTATAAGGCGTCGCGAATATTTCCGACAGCGTCTGTTGAGAGACCGACGTACTGTTCCTTACCATTTATACGTAGACCGAGATGAAATTCCGAGCGAGATAATTCGAGCGGTCAATGATCGTGAAAACACCCCACACGACCTTTCATTTGCCCCTTTGCCCTCCGAACTAAACCCCGAGAACAGCAGACAACACCAAGCGATACCGGCTGGAGAAGAACCGGAAGAAGAACAGGAATCGTCAGACAGTTGCTCTGTCAGCTCAACTGCTTCCACGATTGTCCTCGACCCGGATAACCTTACTGTTGGAATACCACGGGGATTACTCCGAGCTTGGGAGGCCAACGCCGAAATAAGACGGGACAGGCAGGTCCAAACGTCTCCCCGTCGCCCCGATAGCCCGGCCTCATTTTCAGATTATTCAACCCCAGATTATTCCCCGGTTAGACCCGGAGAATTCGGGTTTGACCCCGTGGATATCTCCCCAGCAGAAGAAGGCTTGGCGGACCAAGCAGTTAATCATTTTCTGGACTATCTGAACAGCGAAGAATTCTTAGATACAGTCGATGACATATATCATACATAATTTGATTTCGCTAAAATTACCTTACAAACTAATGTAGAAGAACGAGGAAGGATAAAATAAATAAAAGGAAAAAATAGAAATTTATAACATAATAAATCTACATATTTATTTGTCAATCCTAAAATACCTCCGAAAAGAAGCGTCCTATAGATCCTAATCTCTCGGCGTCCCAGGGTATAGCCGGCGTGGCAGGTTGCCCTGAAAAACAAAATAGAGAGATATAATATTGTTCGTCCCTGCACGGTGCGCCCTGCAGAATCGTTGAATAAACGATCGAATAGGACGTAACAAAAACATTAAAATTTTTGGTGGCAGCGGTGGGATTTGCCAAAAAGGATCTAAGCTTCTGAGAGGAAATTAAGTGTTTGACGAATAAATTTTTATAAAGTATCTAAATCCATTATGCAGACTCGATCAAGCTCGACGAGCTCTGTAGCCACAGGGGCTACAAGGAAACAATATACAGCAGAGGAAACCGAAATCCTCATGCAAAAGGTAAACGAAAAGGAGAAACAGTTAAAAGAACAGGCTGAGGCCTTGCAAGTCAAAAACGAACATCTGATAAAAATGCAAGAAGAAATGAATCGAAAGGAAATGGCCGCAAGCCAAGAACAACCAGCTGTAGAGCAATTAATGGCTTCTATGCAAACGATTACCAATTATATTGAGAGGATTAATTCAAGGCTCATGAATCTAGAGACCTCGCAAAGAGAAGAAAGATATGTTCCACATGAAGAACGAACATTTTCTCAACCGACATCCCAACATTTTGATATCGCGGACCAACCATCTCCGATACGCCTTAAGGATGCTATCGACACAATACCTAAATTTGATGGCCATAAAATGTCCGTTTTCCACTTCAGTAAAATTTGCGAACGTGCTCTCGATTTAATACCCGCATATCATGAATATCATTTAGTGCAGCTTATTATTAATAAACTGCAGGGACATGCATATTCTGCCATAGAAGGGGTAGAATGTCACACCGTTTTCGAGCTAACGAAACGACTAAAATTAATTTTTGGACCAAATAAATCCGTCGACCAATACCGAGGAGAACTAGCTAACATATACATGAAACAAAATGAAAATATTTTTGATTATATAAGCAGGGTGCAAGAACTACGTACCGCAATAATAGATGGAGAATCTGATTTATCCGGAAACATAGGAGAACGAAGAAAGGACGCCATCGAAGCAACCACTATGAACAGCTTTATCAACGGACTTCCATCTGACCTATTAGTACGCGTAAAACTCGAACATCCGAGGACCTTCGAGGAAAGCATTAGCACAGCCATACAACTATCCAAAACTATTGAAGCTGAAAACATTCGGAAGCGAACTCTCTTCCGCCCAAATTTTCAACCCCGTGCTGACCTCCCCAATAACGTCAGCAATGCAGCTCGCCAAAATCCTATGAGCAACAACACTAACAACCGTTACCATCCCAACAATGGACATACAACCTCGCAACCACCTTTCCCCGCATCACCAGTTAAATTAATTGCTGGACAGCCTCAACAAGGTTATCAGACCAAAATCTGTCGCTATTGTAAAACTCCTGGACATCTTATAGAAGAATGTCGGAAGTTAGCTTACAGAAGAGCTCAAGAAGGGAACCAACAACCCGGTACTTCGGGAAACGCGCAAGGCGTTCCGATGAGAACCGACGTCCGCCGGAACGACCCGCAATCAGGACGTCCGACTTACCACATTCAAAAGAAAGTCAATATAATAACACCACAGGAAACTCCCACACAAACTTCCGAATCTGCCAAATAAATGACAGACAACAATCTACAGAATTGCCCACAGTAACGTTATCCTCTCCAGATCTAATAGCAGATTGCAAATTTATGATTGATTCTGGATCTGGACTAAACCTTATTAAACAAAAATGTTTAAATCCACACGTTACTCTCGACAAAACTAATCCTTTATGTCTGCAAGGAATAGCTTCTGAAACTATCGTTACACTAGGAGCTGTTTCCCTATCCGTACTTGGAAAACTATCTGAATTTTATGTCATATCTGATTCAATAGGATTCTTACAAGATGGAATATTAGGCAACAAGTTCCTGAAAGAACGAGCTGTTATAGTCAACTATAGAGACAACTTTATACAGTATGAAGATATGAGAATTCCATTCTCAAACTCAAGTACAATATGTCTTAAAGAAAGAACTGTCACTCCCTGTTCTTTTCATATTACCAATCCAGAAAAACAAATCGGATATGTACCTCGTCATACCCTTGCCGAGGGCATATATTTCGGGGAAGCTATCGTCACCAATAATAATGGAAAAGTCCATATGCCTATATTCAATACTTCCGAGGAAGAATTGACCCTTAATATTCCATTCATAGAATTGCAAGATTATGATACTCATGAAATAACAGAGAATTCCACTGGAACCCAAGGGCTTCCCAGAGGATTAATCAGAACTTTTAACTCCAACAATCTCGCTGGACTAGACGAACCCCGAGTGGAATTCGTCAAAGCCATAGATAATCCCATTTACTTTAACCAGGCATTATCAACACCAACAGATAGAACTGTTGATGTCATAAACCTTCTACGCCTCGAACATCTGAATTCCGAGGAATCAGAAAATGTTCGACTACTAGTTTTCAAACACTCCGACAGATTTCACCTTCCCGGTGAACATCTCCAAGCGACAAACGCCGCTCAGCATTCTATTCCTACTATTAATGAAATGCCTGTCCACACGAAACAATATAGATTTCCTCCTGTACATAAGGAAGAAATTAATAAACAAGTAAATGAATTATTATCTTCTGATTTAATAAGACCTTCTACTTCCCCTTATAACTCTCCTTTATGGATAGTTCCGAAAAAGCCAGACTCCCTAGGGAATAAAAGATGGCGAATGGTTATCGATTATCGAAACCTCAATGAAAAAACAATAGGCGATGCCTATCCTCTTCCAAATATAACGGATATATTAGATCAACTTGGATCTGCAAAATATTTTTCAGTACTGGACTTAGCCTCCGGTTTCCACCAAATACCCATGGCATCAAAAGATGCTCATAAAACTGCTTTCTCTACACCTTACGGACATTACCAATTCAAACGAATGCCATTTGGATTAAAAAATGCTCCTGCAACGTTTCAAAGATTGATGGATAACGTTCTATCCGGACTTCAGGGAAATGAATTATTTGTCTACATGGATGATATTGTCGTATATGCACGATCATTGCAAGAACACGAAAGCAAGTTCGAAAAATTAATGCAGAGATTGAGAGCTGCAAATTTAAAATTACAACCGGATAAATGCGAATTCTTACGACGTGAAGTTATGTATCTAGGACATATAATTGGATCTGACGGAGTCAAACCTGACCCCGCTAAGATAAAGGCTATAATGAATTTTCCTACTCCGAAGAATCCGAAAAACATCAAACAATTCCTAGGACTAGCCGGATATTATAGAAGATTTATTCCAAATTTTTCCAAAGTCGCAAAACCATTAACTGATCTCTTAAAAAAGGATAAGAAGTTCGATTGGCAGGACAAACAAGCAGAAGCATTCGATATTCTAAGGAATTCACTATGCTCTGAACCTATTTTACAATATCCCGACTTTACTAATCCATTCATTCTAACCACCGATGCATCTGGATATGCGGTCGGAGGAGTGCTCAGTCAAGGAATAATAGGGAAAGATCTACCCGTTGCCTACACGTCTCGAATTCTAAATTCCGCCGAACAAAATTATTCTACAATAGAGAAAGAATGTTTAGCTATCATTTATTGCGTAAATCATTTTAGACCTTATTTATACGGAAGAATATTCACTATAGTAACTGACCATAAACCATTAGTGTGGCTACACTCCATCAAGGATCCTTCCTCAAGATTATGGAAGTGGAGAATGAAACTCTCTGAATATCAGTATGAAATACAATATAAAAAGGGAACTCTAAATTATAACGCTGATGCCTTATCCAGAAATCCACCCGTCGACGTGGCTATTCCATTATTTCTCATTGATGAAGGAGAATATTCATCCGACGAATCCATATTTTCGTATAGACCTCAAAGGCCAAAGGGAAAATCTAGTACACCTGAAGGTCAGAATGCAGGACCTAATCAGGAAGACATGGGAAACTATCAAAAAACCGCCGAGACTTCAACCCCCGTAGAGCGTCAACCAGCAGAAGATTATCAAAATTATTCTGTCGAACAAGAAAATAACAATTATGGAGTCACAATCGAAGAAGTTACTGACTCTGAAGACAGCGATGATACGGATTATACTGAAATAATAGAATCCGACATTGTACCGTATCAGTCAAACCCACAACAACTGAATCCACCAGCTCTTCCACCATGGAGTCGAGCCTTAGTGCGAGAAGTTAGAGAGGATTTACTCCAACAGAAAGATAATCACACAATATTTATTTACCAGAACGGGACAGCTTATGACAATGGCGCAAAATCATATCAAGAAGCCAATTTACTCCCCAAATATGAAGGATTGGCATTCGAAAGGGCCAGGGTATGTACTGTAAAAGGAAACACGTTAATTGCCCTCCCCATCAAATACGACTATCATACCCTTATAGAAGCCCAGAATCTTAAAAACTGTCTACACTCTTTAGTGGATGTCATTACTGAACTTGGACTCTCTTCCATGAGTCTTAGTAAGACCGAACGCTTCGACGACCTTCCATGGTCATACATCCTTAACCAACTCAAAAGATATCTACAGGAATTACCCATTAATATAACGATATGCTTAAATTTAATTCAAACGCCTGAAATCGAAAAACGTCAATCTCTAATTTTGGAAAATCATGCCTCAGCTCATGGAGGACATAAAGGTGTAACGAAGACCTATAACCGCCTTAGATCTCGTTACTGCTGGAAAACAATGAAAAAGGATATTCAGGAATTCATTAGAACCTGTCGGGAGTGTCAATTAAAGAAACTAACTAGAGTAAAAACCAAGCAACCCATGGTTATAACGGATACCCCCGGCGCTGCTTTTGATAAAGTATCCCTGGATATTATGGGACCTCTTCCCCTAACAGTGAGCAACAATCAGTACATACTGACCATGCAGGATTTACTAACAAAATATTCTACTGCCGTGCCATTAAAGGAGGCCACATCGTTAACAATCGCAGACGCCTTCACTAAAGAATTTATCTGTATATATGGTACCCCTCGCGCAATATTAACCGATCAAGGGACAAATTTTTTATCCGCCTTAATGCGACAGTTAACAAGGAAATTTCGCATTCAACATTTTAGGACCACTGCCTATCATCCACAGTCTAATGGATCACTTGAACGATCACATCATGTCCTAACAGAATATCTAAAAACTCAGGTTGATAAGGAGACAAATTGGGATGAATACATTAAACTTGCGATGTTCTCATACAACACCAGTGTACATGAAGGCACGAGATACTCACCCTATGAGCTAGTATTTGGCCGAATAGCACGACTACCCTCTGCACACCCCATCATCGAAGAAAATATCGAACCCACATACCGTGACTATATTGTTAATCTCTTTAACAAGATAAACGATTTACAAATGCAAGCTAAGCAAAACCTCACACTAGCTAAAGAACGGAGTAAGCGATACTATGATCGCAATTTGAATTTACAACAATTTGAGAAAGGAAACCATGTCTTTTTATTAAAAGAGCCACGAAAAGGAAAACTTGCTGACCAGTATACCGGTCCTCACGAAATAATCGAACTTTTACCACCAAGTAATGTTAAAATTAGAACAGGAAACCAAACCCGAATAGTACACACCAACAAGATCAAACTAGCACATCCCCAGCCGGGATGAGGTAATAATCAGAGTCCTTTGTTACAGATGCTTTGGCACAGAAGGCCTACACAGCCGAGATTGGACGCAACCATTTCAAATCGAATAGAGGAATCCTTCTTCTTCGGCCATTGTGTCCATATAACAGGAGCTCTTTGTCTCTTAGACGAAACGAACTTGTGTAAGGAGTGTTACGATAGACTCCGTACCAATATTATTAAGCAACAATACCGGCCCTTGCGGAGACACTTCTTTGTGAATAGTCACATCGTGCGTAATGACCATTGCTCAGCTTGTGGCACAACGGTCATCGAGACCAATTCTCTTGACAAGTGCATCTCCTGTACACTAACAGCGCACGAATTCTTAGAACTTCTACACAACACCTCGACTTCTATCAATAGTTGTAGTTACCCCTTAGTCTTAAACGTATACGACAGGACTCCTACGTTATAAGGGGATGCCATTTACCGGCACAGCCTGCTGTGTAGAATTCAGAGGATATCGGTATGATCCCTTGAACGTCTATCTATGTGAACTTTGCTATCACTACGTGTTGTCTATTAGAGTACGATTGCCTCTAATAACTCTACACTTTCTCTCTCCGGGACCACGCCATATCGATCCTCATTGTGCACATTGCTTCCGAACACTTGTCACACAAAGACCTTTAGATCAGTGTCTCATCTGCACTCGAGGTATTGTTGAACTTATGTCCATATCCTATTTGCTTACACTGAACAATGCTTCATAATGTCTCAGCTTTCTCTTAATGCTGTATGCATCAAACTGCATGGTTATCTCAATCTAAATAATCACAACCACTATTGCTGTGCATGTTATTGTATGCTACATACTCCCTGTAACCAAAGGTTTTTCTTTCCAATAGACTCCCATATTATTTCTATCGCTCCACACCCTTATAGAACGATCTGTTCGTACTGTCAACGACCTATCACCATAATACGACCCCTACACACCTGCTCCACCTGTACTAGGAATATCGCTCAAATATTCCGAGAGACTCACCCCACCTTTCTCTCAATAAATGAAGAGAATCCCCCAACCTCCCAACCTTGAAGAATTGAAGAGTTAATATGCTATCGGATACATCTTCCGACACCCTGAACTGTACTGTGCACGAAGAATTCGATGGATATTACTCTCTGGAAAATGGCCTTTATTACTGCCCTATATGTAAAATACACGCGGATCATGAATTAGTCCACATAAATTATCACAGCATATCAGAAAATTTTCCTAATATTAGTCCTTCTAAATGCTGTTTATGTAATCGTAAAGTGTCTCTCATAACTCCCATAATTGATTGCAGGCCGTGCTTCCTAAATTACCTGGAAGAAGAACGAAAAAGAGAATTTGCTAGAGCAAGGCAACATGAATAACGCAAGCAATCCCTGTTGCAATCACCCAATCCATGAATTATTGTCCCACTTCCCCAACATGCATGAGGCAAAATGCAGAAAAGTAATTTTTTACAAAAGATATACCGGAAAAACTCGCACTCCTAGCCGCATGTGTTGCGCATGTTATAAACTTCGACAATTAAGAGTCAAGCCTGATTTAATTGTTTGCCACTGGGTAACTTCGGGAGATATAAATCTTGCTAAGTGTAATTACTGTCAATCCACCCTGGAAACTGTTCGTCCCATCCTTCAATGCCAGGAATGCGTATATTCCTATTTTGAAAGAGCAATATTTGAAAAAAATCAGGGAAGGGACATAAGTAACCTAACTGCTTTTGCTTTTTGCAGGACTCACAGACAAGGCATATACGCATAAAATGTGCCCGCTTTCCAAATTTAAGCGACCTGCTCACCCACTACTAGACTACTCCCTCTTCAACAGCCTTAACGTAAAATGCGTGGTTATAATGACACATGATGTCCTAACCGCTAACAGTCCTCATCTTATATGTACGGATTGCTATAATCCTGCAACTTATAACAGGGTCTTGACGCAATATTCACACACATTCCAATATGGCAATGTGCCAACGAATCAGTGTGCTAATTGCGGTAGTAATTGTCATGAAATACGACCCCTTCTTGAATGCACTAAATGTTTTAAAGCCTATAGTCAATTTGTAGACATGATCGTTAAAAAGGGAGAAGAAAGAACTTACAGGCAAACTATAGGCCTGTCTGTAAATTCAATCACATTGAAGATAGATTATGGAGTGGCTGAAATAACGGTTGATCCTAATGATCCAGAAATTTTAGAAGAAAGATTATTAAATTAAACAATAAAAGAAAATGGATCATCTCAATCCTTGTTTCACCAATAAACTTAAATACTTTATCTATTAGGAACTATACATATATATATATATATATATATATCCATAATAAATATGTTAACAAACTGCATTTATAAGAAAAAAAAACACAAAAACAAAAACAAAAACTTTAAATAAAATATATATATATATAAAAAAAAAAATATATATAAAAATATATATATATTTTTATGTATACGTATAACATATAAACTTTCTTGTATATTCTAAAATATATATATATATATAATTATATATTTATATATAATTATCCTTTAATCGATTTACTATTAATAACCAGTAATAATAATCACTCATATTTACCATATAAATATATATATACATACATATAATAATAACAATAAAAAAAAAACAAACAAAAAAAAAAGGGGGAAAAGAAAATGCTTCAAAAATATTTCATAGGAAATAATAATCAAAAAGAAAAAAAACACATAGTATAATGATAATAATATACATACAAATTTAGTCAGATTACCTCTCTATATGTATATATATATATAGATACATATACTCATGTTATATTATAATCACATTGAGCGACGCTATAAAGATACCTCTTGTGTATTCGAATACTTTCATAAGTAATTATAATTTAAATACACCTAAGATTCAATGTATAATTATGAATCAATTCTGCGACAATTATTCGTAATCAAACTTTCACGAACATTGTACCATCAATCATGTAATCGCAAAATGTAATATAAACATCTACACGTACATCAAAATTGTAATCATTTCAGACCATCATGACGCCCCTAATCCTAGTAATCTTCTTAAGTAAAACTGCCGCCTTAATCGGATTTGATTGCGGAGGACAACACCTCAACGTAACAGCCGTCTCTCTCCTTGATGTTGGCGAATGCGATCTGAACATACGACAACCCAACACCACAGATGTTCATATTCAGCTACTACAACTATCCGACTACAGTTATACAGAAGTCATACAGTGCAAGGTTGAAATATCCCGAAATATATATCATTGTGGCATGCATTCACATATATCTGCTGTTCACAATGGAAGAGCCGATTATGTGCATGAGACTGGATACACTCAGTGCCTAAGGATGTTCCAAGACGGAACTATTTCTTTGGGAGACAACACCCTTGTCGCGGGCATAAAAGCAAATCAGACGACCTACCGAAGTATTACCTTGGTGGGCCGCGTACAAGTTGACGGATACTGCAAGGGATCCCAGTACAACGATCCATATGGAACATGGGACGACGTAGTCGTCCAAGCTGCTGTGAAAATATCACTAAAATCTTCCTACGTTCCCGTACAATTGAATACTGGAAGAATTAAATTAAAATCTGGAACAGTATGTAAACTCGTTGACAGCTACTGTTTAGACGCTGACGACGGATACACCTACTGGAAACCTATGCCTACGGATACTTGTAATTTTCAACAATATGATGTCCTCTACGAAGGACCTGCAAACAAAATTTCTGAAGACATCTCCAAGACAGATACCCCAATCATTTATAGTCTTGTGACTCAGGAAATCACTTTCGCCCTTATGAAAACCAAGGAAATACCTCTATGTGGTTATACTCTCCTGTGCACGGAACACCCGAAATTATTCATTCTTGAAGCTAAACCTGGCAATACATTTGCTAGTCGGAAAACTATTCCTGTCAATAATCTTGACATCTTTACATACATGAACTCCAAGTTCGTGTATATAGAAAAACATGTCAAACAACAGATGACGTCTCTCTATAACAACGTAATTTCGCAAAAATGCGAGTTAGAAAGGCAGGTAATTACTAATGCCTTATCTTTTGCTACACTCCAACCAGACGAATTTGCCTATCAGCTCATGAAAGGGCCAGGATACATGGCCGTTACAACAGGAGAAGCAGTACAAATAATTAAATGTATCCCTGTTGAAGTGATGGTAAGAAAAACTGGAGAGTGTTATACCGAACTTCCCATTTCTGTACGAAATCATTCCTTCTTCCTTACACCAAAGTCAAGAATTATCACCAAAATTGGCAACGAACGAGAATGCAGTGTTACGTCCCGCAACAAAAAAATTTAAAATCTTATTTATAAAAATATAATCCCTACCTATTCTCTCATCCTATATAATCTTTGCGCGATACTATATATAATCACTATATATTTGCGCCATAATATTATATATAATCAATATATATATACATCAATTTAATAATAATCAGTTCTCATGTAGTCAAAATACTAGTAACCACCAGTACTAACCGAAAGCTGGACTTATACACATCTATCAATCAAGAAAAAGTAATAGGCTCTTTGAAACAGTCATTTATAATAATCTTAAAAGAATTTCAATATATATATATAATTATTATTTATGCAATTTTAATAAAGCTGCAAAAGCCCCACACAATCACCTTAAAATCGCTTATGAAATTTCATAAATCAATAGCAAAGTGCTGTATATATATATATATATATTTATATATATATTCGCCATAATCTCATATTAATACAATACATTGATTGATGTGGTATATAGCCAGAAAGATATTACAATGAATTAGCAGTACTGGTACTGGTCGTGTATAATGATATTAATCTTAATAACTAGCCTTACTAAGAAAAGAAATTTATTCGAAATTTTATTATCAAGAAAAACTCTTAGCAAATCATTTGCAACAAGACTTCGTATAAATTGGTATACGAACAAATCCGTCGGTAACTGGTCTTATAGCCTCTTGTGCGTTCCTTCACATTCTTCTGGTAAAATTGGCATGGGAAAACTTCCATAGCCATAAATCCCGAAACCTGAAAATAATATAATTAATTAGTATTTAGACAAATAAAGACATAAATCAATAAACAATGAAAAACACATATATATATATATATAAAAGTTTAATTATTATCAAATAATAAATATATTTACTTTGATTATTTAATTATAAAATTAAAATGTAAAAACAGATGACCAGTAACGACTAAATAATAATCCTTTGTAAAATAACAAGCTTCTTTTAAAAAGAAAATGATTTAAATAATTCTTAACGAATAAAATATAATTTGTTTCGAAGAATAGTATAAAGAATTTCGTATCTTATATAATCTTTACTTGTAATTATATATAATCACTATAAATCCACTTTATACCATATGTAACCAATATATATAGATATTCACTCAATATTCATATTATTCCGTTATCACATATAACCAAAAAAGGATATCCCTATGCGTGTATATGCGCTTACTACAAAGGAAAAGGCATAAATCAAAATATTTTATCAAACGATACTCACCTAAATTCTATTAATAAATGATTTTGAGCCCATGCGTATCTTTTTAATAAACAGTATGTTCGGTTGTCATAAAAGAGATGCAGCGATTATAAATTTTGAAACCTGAAAATCAAATAATTAATTAATATTTTGTAATAAATAACCTACAGTAAAAATGCTAACAAATGCTCCGAAAGTGAGCCACATAAAATATTAATACGAAAATTTATAAAGAATCATCAATAACAAAAGGAAAGTTATAAAGTTAACATTCTACGTACATATAAGAATATGAAACAATAAATAAATGTACCAAGTCAAACAAAAAATTAATGCCCATGAATAATAATTGTTACTAAAACAATACGCTCTAAAAATCAGTAATAATAATTAGTAATAAAATAATTAACGATATATATATATTTTTTATATTCATGAGAAACAAAATTAATAAATTTTCCTTGAATAAATATTTTTCTAAACGTTATAATAAATCTTTACTGTACATTAATACCATTGGCCAAATATGTCTGTATAAAATTCTAATTATTACTGAATAACAATTAACTTTGACTATTTAATTACAAAATGTAAATGGCCAATAACTAAATAATAATCTTTTATAAAGTAACGAGCTTCTTTTAGAAATTAATGATCTAAACATTTCTTAATAAAATATAATTAATAAAATATATATATATAATATAAGTAATGAATAAAATATAATTAATCAAGCAAGAATTTCCTTTAAAAATCCTAGATTATTTTAATTTTTGGTCCTCGTTGAGTTCCCGTAAAAATATATATATGTTCACTATCAGGAAGTAATTTTCCTCAGAGTCTTGATACCTGAAAAATATAATAAATGTATAAGAAAATCTACTATAGAAATTATTAAATAAACCATTCAAAATATAATACATACTTACACACTTTTTATGATCCTATATATATATATTATTTAGCCTCTTCCTAATAACGTAAGACAGCTTGTTATAAATAAGTAGCAAGAATTCCAAGACCCAGCAACTGAAAATAATAATCAAATAATATTTGGCCGTATGAAAAATTAACTTAACTAAAATGTACTAAAAAATCAATCTATACAAAAATCTATTATCATTATAAAAGTTTGATTGATCAAAATTACTATATTAAAAAGGTTTAATATTTTATAAATGTATATAATTATATAGGAATAAAAGAAATCAAATAGTAAAAGAAGTATAATAAATCAAATATTAATATATTAAATTTCAACAATAAATATATTAAATTAAATAATAATTACTAAACAATAACTAAATAATAAAGAAATGTCAAGAAATTATTATGAATAAAATTTTATACGTAACTCTTTGCTGCATGCAGAATAATAAGTCACCCTATAAACATAGCCTCCACTTGGTTGTCCACCGGGTGTCCCAATATTTTCATCACCTAACGAAAACGCTATACGGAAAAATAAAAATATATTTATTAATAAAATTCCTTAGAAATATATTTCAATAACAAACCACAAATATGCCTCCTCAAATATATAATTAACCGACTACATCTATCGAAATTTATACACGAGACCTCAATAGGTAGTAGTACGTGAAAGTGAGAGAGACCGCACTATCGGGTGACTCGCGCGAGTGAGAGAGACAGCGCTATACGCCATACCATATGTAAAAATTAATAAGAATTAAACCGCGAAACAAGCTCGGACAGACTTGTCACCCTCATTATTAGTATAAATACATATGTAGTTATTAATAAAAATTTAAAAGATAATGCATTAAAATACTAAAGGTACATAATATTATACATGAATACATATATTATATATATATATATATATATAATATATATTTTATAAATATATGATATAATTAAATAAAACCTTTAATTCATTAATTAACTTATCAAAATAATAAACTTACCAAATAAACTTCCGAAATAATTCGCACAGATTCCTCAAAATCCTTTCAATGCTGCATATTCTTATATGGTTTAAGCCTGTCTGTTGTCCGTGAATAATCCATTGGTCCATATCCCTTCCAACATATATATATATACTATATATGCAACCTAGACAAATAAGAAAAATTCAAATAATAACACGTTTAAACTCTAAGCATAAGAACATAATAATTAATACATTATAAAAATCTCTTTTCATATACGTATATTCTATATAGTTATTCAAATAAAACTTCACTACATAATAATAAATTATATAAAATCTAATTTCTTATCCACCCATTATTGCTAAATAATACATATATTTTTCATTTTGACTATTAATTGCAAAATTTTATATACAATTAAAATATAATGAGTAAGCAATGATAACCAAATAATAAACCATTTTCATTATGTGAAAAGCTCAACATTAATTAATGTATGTATATATTTAATAAATGACCGAAAGTTGTCAAGTCAAGCACATTCAAAATAATATTAAAATATTTCAAAATATCCAAAACTTATCCGCAATTAGAGGTGCATAGAGTTAATAAGTCATGGCCAGATGATCATATGTGAGTATTTTAATCCGCTCCGACAATAGTCTAATAAACGTTCTATATTGTCGATTAAAATACAGCCAAGCTATAAATGATATGCACCCTCGAATATCTTCTGTATAGAATGACGTTTTACAAAATATCTGAAAAATATAATAACTATATAAGACAAATATATTAAATTATTTAAATTATTAATAATTATAAATAATAAAGATTCTGATTTAATAAAACCAATAATGCAAAATAAAGTTCATAACTCTTCACTGTGTGCAGAATTATAAATCTATATAACTACTAAATAAAATTTGTTATAACAAAAATTTACACATATATAACACACATGAAATATAAAGTTTAAATAATAATAATACAAGGTAATAAATATACATATTAATAATAATAATGAATGTATGGTCTTGTAAAATTCATTATGCATGATTTTATTATTGAGACGAATAATAAGTCTCCTTATAAGAGCACAAGGCTAAGTCCAGCGTACCGCGTTATCTCCCCTATTACTTTGTTATCTCCCCTAATGTTTTCGACGTCCGTGCCGAGTCTTAATGCGAAAGGGACTCGCGAATATATAATGTATGAATGTTATAAGGAGCGCCTTCTTATTGCAAGAGTAATAAATCATTACGAAATTATAAATTATAAAAGAATATATATATATTATATAATAAATTAATCCATATCATTAACTAACAAAGATCCAACAGTAATGCAATTTTTTAGCAAACTTTCAAGCCTTCAAAAGAGAAATAACAATATGTATAATACATATTTAATTAATAAAATAATGAAGATAAAATTTTTAACAATTACATTTATTAACTTTTACAAACAATATATATAAGTATATATATATATATATATTCTATACAATTAACAAGTAAGGAATATATGAATAAATTATAACGAATGAAATTATTAAATCGATTTATAAAGCGTTATAAATTCACTCACCAAAAGATAAGCGACCCTCCGAGCTTCATCCGGTGCAGCTGCACATGAGCTCACTCAGCGATAAGATAAGGCCTGGCGCGACTGCCTGGCGCGACTGCCTGGCACGGCGAACACCTGCATCCGGTGATAAAACAGCTCGCCACATCCTTTGTTCTAAGAGCTGAATAATGAAAGAATAATTAATACACTTTTATATTATAATGTAACACAATTATTATTAACAACTATCTAGACCATGCACCTATATGCACATACATATATATATATATCATATAATTATTATATAGCAAATTGTAATTATAATGGTTTATAACACCAGAATTTGTTTATAACATTGTTAACTAGAACTATATAATTAATATAAAGAAAGTTAAAAATCAATTCTAAACGGAACATGCTAGAACGATCATTCACACTTCTATTGAAAGAGGTTGAGATTCTATATTAAAAAATATATGCATGCAAATTATTAAAATTCTGGTGACTAAAAACCTATTGTAAAAGCCTTACCTTTTGTAAAATGAATTAACGAGCTCGATGCATGGACAATACTGACAGCTCCGTCGTCCCCACTATCCCCACGCAAGAGCGCGGCCACTACGTCATAGCGCGCTCGAAGAAGAAGGACAGCTATAGCGGCGAGCGGCGGTCGAGCCGCCTACGCCCGGGAGCGCCGCATTCTCCTACCACTGCGGATAGCCGGCACGGAGTAGGGACCAGAGGGTACCTCAGGGAGCGCAGCTCAGTCTTCCGCGCATTTGACCTGGAGCTCTCGAGAAGAAAACAACTAAAGCGATCACGAGCGTATTATAGAACATTTTCGAGTCGAAAAAGAACTTAGTCGCAGGATATTTTTCCGGACTAAGAACTTAGTCTAGAGAGCAGTCGAATATTATAGTATACTTTAAGAAAATAAAGTGTCTTTGAACCATCACTTGGGTCTTCTGCCAATCATTTGTCACCAGTTCCTCCGACTCTCCTACAGGGACATCGCCGAGGCAGACCGTCCTCCACGGAGATTCATCGCATATCCTGACAGCAGTACTTTTGGGTAAGTACTCGTTTTAATTATTCAATATTTTCTTTTTCATCTCTCGTGATCTGCAACTAGAAACCGAATATTATTATTATTTTTCCACGACATATTGAAGAATTTTATTACGCATAACAGAGTCAATAATTTATTTCCATACATTTCCAACGTCTCTTCCTTCTGATAACACGAGTACGTTGATTACCTTTGACGTTAAACGCTCAGTCTGTCTTTGGTTTTATCCATAAGAGTGAATCGTCGCCTTCGACTTGTCAATCGATGTGCATTGGGTAGTCTACTCTACCCCTCTGCCGTTTCCGCGAAGAATTTTCTCCAGGGAAATTTCTTTACGGACTCTGTGCCGCTGTGACGTGACGTCTTGCACATCGAAACTTGTCGTAGAGCACGGGACGCGCTCTTTAAGGACCGACTGACACATAGTATGATAACTCTGGTTTAGTATAATATATTAGAGGAATTATTTTATAATAATAAAACTAAACCAGCAGGCACGGTATCCATCTTATATTTAAATATCCCTACACACCCTTCCTTACCACGTCACTGCATGTAAGGTAACTATCTAATAATTTTTTCTTATAATAAATGAGGAGTCGCGATTTCAGAATCTGTCCTGTCTCTTTCTTTAAACCGGTCACGAAACTTTAGATTTACGCGGTACATTCTTTTTTGACAGGTGACCCCTCGAAATTTCCATCGTAAGTATTAGATGCCGCGAAATAATTTCAAATTATCCTTTCAATAAAACAAATTTTAAAACTTAAATTATTTCGGTAATAGATGGTTAGCGCCCGACGACCAGACCCAATAACTCGCCGCGAATTCCCTCTGCAAAACGCAGGCGTAACTCGCAGAGAACTAATCAGACAGCGGTTATTACGAGATCGCCCCTCTATCGCACGGCAATTATTTGTAGATAGGGATAATATCCCTTCTAGTATTTTACGCGCCGCCAACGATCGCGAAGATACTTTCTTTGATTTGTCCTTCGCTCCTTTGCCTCCTGAATTAAACCCCGAAACCAACAACGGTAACCCCTCAGCGATACCAACAGGCGAAGAATCGAGTGAAGAAGAGGACCTTCCGCTGACAGACGAGGACTCTGATCACCTTAGCGATTGCCCAACAGTCGTGTACGATTTGGATAACCCAACGGTCAGAATTCCCCCAGCACTTCTCCTAGCTTTCGAGAGAAACGGAGAAATAAGAAGAACTCGAGACCAACAAGTCCAGACTGTGCCATCGCCAAGCCCTCCACAAACCCCTGATTCATTTTCAGGTTATTCTACCCCGAATTACTCTCCGGTCGCTCTTGAGGAGATAGACCCAGAACCGATAGACATCTCTCCAGCCGAAGAGAGCTTCGCGGATTTTGAAACTAACCAAATTTTAGATTACCTAGATAGTGAGGAGTTCTTGGGAACGGTAGACGACATATATCATACATAGTTTAATTTCGCTAAAATTACTTTATAACCTAATGTAAAAGAACGAGGAAGGATAAAATAAATAAAAGGAAAAAATAGAAATTTATAACATAATAAATCTACATATTTATTTGTCAACCCTAAAATACCTCCGAAAAGAAGCGTCCTATAGATCCTAATCTCTCGGCGTCCCAGGGTATAGCCGGCGTGGCAGGTTGCCCTGAAAAACAAAATAGAGAGATATAATATTGTTCGTCCCTGCACGGTGCGCCCTGCAGAATCGTTGAATAAACGATCGAACAGGACGTAACACAAACATTAAAATTTTTGGTGGCAGCGGTGGGATTTTGCCAAAAAGGATCTAAGCTTCTGAGAGGAAATTAAGTGTTTGACGAATAAATTTTTATAAAGTATCTAAATCCATTATGCAGACTCGATCAAGCTCGACGAGCTCTGTAGCCACAGGGGCTACAAGGAAACAATATACAGCAGAGGAAACCGAAATCCTCATGCAAAAGGTAAACGAAAAGGAGAAACAGTTAAAAGAACAGGCTGAGGCCTTGCAAGTCAAAAACGAACATCTGATAAAAATGCAAGAAGAAATGAATCGAAAGGAAATGGCCGCAAGCCAAGAACAACCAGCTGTAGAGCAATTAATGGCTTCTATGCAAACGATTACCAATTATATTGAGAGGATTAATTCAAGGCTCATGAATCTAGAGACCTCGCAAAGAGAAGAAAGATATGTTCCACATGAAGAACGAACATTTTCTCAACCGACATCCCAACATTTTGATATCGCGGACCAACCTTCCCCGATACGCCTTAAAGATGCTATCGACACAATACCTAAATTTGATGGCCATAAAATGTCCGTTTTCCACTTCAGTAAAATTTGCGAACGTGCTCTCGATTTAATACCCGCATATCATGAATATCATTTAGTGCAGCTTATTATTAATAAACTGCAGGGACATGCATATTCTGCCATAGAAGGGGTAGAATGTCACACCGTTTTCGAGCTAACGAAACGATTAAAATTAATTTTTGGACCAAATAAATCCGTCGACCAATACCGTGGAGAACTAGCTAACATATACATGAAACAAAATGAAAATATTTTTGATTATATAAGCAGAGTGCAAGAACTACGTACCGCAATAATAGATGGAGAATCTGATTTATCCGGAAACATAGGAGAACGAAGAAAGGACGCCATCGAAGCAACCACTATGAACAGCTTTATCAACGGACTTCCATCTGACCTATTAGTACGCGTAAAACTCGAACATCCGAGGACCTTCGAGGAAAGCATTAGCACAGCCATACAATTATCCAAAACTATTGAAGCTGAAAACATTCGGAAGCGCACTCTCTTCCGCCCAAATTTTCAACCCCGTGCTGACCTCCCCAATAACGTCAGCAATGCAGCTCGCCAAAATCCTATGAGCAACAACACTAACAACCGTTACCATCCCAGCAACGGACATACAACCTCGCAACCACCTTTCCCCGCATCACCAATTAAATTAATTGCTGGACAGCCTCAACAAAGTTATCAGACCAAAATCTGTCGCTATTGTAAAACTCCTGGACATCTTATAGAAGAATGTCGGAAGTTAGCTTACAGAAGAGCTCAAGAAGGGAACCAACAACCCGGTACTTCGGGAAACGCGCAAGGCGTTCCGATGAGAACCGACGTCCGCCGGAACGACCCGCAACCAGGACGTCCGACTTACCACATTCAAAAGAAAGTCAATATAATAACACCACAGGAAACTCCCACACAAACTTCCGAATCTGCCAAATAAACGACAGACAACAATCTACAGACTTGCCCACAGTAACGTTATCCTCTCCAGATCTAATAGCAGATTGCAAATTTATGATTGATTCTGGATCTGGACTAAACCTTATTAAACAAAAATGTTTAAATCCAAACGTTACTCTCGACAAAACTGATCCTTTATGTCTGCAAGGAATAGCTTCTGAAACTATCGTTACGCTAGGAGCTGTTTCCCTATCTGTACTTGGAAAACTATCTGAATTCTATGTCATATCTGATTCAATAGGATTCTTACAAGATGGAATATTAGGCAACAAGTTCCTGAAGGAACGAGCTGTTATAGTCAACTATAGAGACAACTTTATACAGTATGAAGATATGAGAATTCCATTCTCAAACTCAATTACAATATATCTTAAAGAAAGAACTGTCACTCCCTGTTCTTTTCATATTACCAATCCAGAAAAACAAATCGGATATGTACCTCGTCATACCCTTGCCGAGGGCATATACTTCGGGGAAGCTATCGTCACCAATAATAATGGAAAGGCCCATATGCCTATATTCAATACTTCCGAGGAAGAATTGACCCTTAATATTCCATTCATAGAATTGCAAGATTATGATACTCATGAAATAACAGAGAATTCCACTGGAACCCAAGGGCTTCCCAGAGGATTAATCAGAACTTTTAACTCCAACAATCTCGCTGGACTAGACGAACCCCGAGTGGAATTCGTCAAAACCATAGATAAACCCATTTACTTTAACCAGGCATTATCAACACCAACAGATAGAACTGTTGATGTCATAAACCTTCTACGCCTCGAACATCTGAATTCCGAGGAATCAGAAAATGTTCGACTACTAGTTTTCAAACACTCCGACAGATTTCACCTTCCCGGTGAACATCTCCAAGCGACAAACGCCGCTCAGCATTCTATTCCTACTATTAATGAAATGCCTGTCCACACGAAACAATATAGATTTCCTCCTGTACATAAGGAAGAAATTAATAAACAAGTAAATGAATTATTATCTTCTGATTTAATAAGACCTTCTACTTCCCCTTATAACTCTCCTTTATGGATAGTTCCGAAAAAGCCAGATTCCCTAGGGAATAAAAGGTGGCGAATGGTTATCGATTATCGAAACCTCAATGAAAAAACAATAGGCGATGCCTATCCTCTTCCAAATATAACGGATATATTAGATCAACTTGGATCTGCAAAATATTTTTCAGTACTGGACTTAGCCTCCGGTTTCCACCAAATACCCATGGCATCAAAAGATGCTCATAAAACTGCTTTCTCTACACCTTACGGACATTACCAATTCAAACGAATGCCATTTGGATTAAAAAATGCTCCTGCAACGTTTCAAAGATTGATGGATAACGTTCTATCCGGACTTCAGGGAAATGAATTATTCGTCTACATGGATGATATTGTCGTATATGCACGATCATTGCAAGAACACGAAAGCAAGTTCAAAAAATTAATGCAGAGATTAAGAGCTGCAAATTTAAAATTACAACCAGATAAATGCGAATTCTTACGACGTGAAGTTATGTATCTAGGACATATAATTGGATCTGACGGAGTCAAGCCTGACCCCGCTAAGATAAAGGCAATAATGAATTTTCCTACTCCGAAGAATCCGAAAAACATCAAACAATTCCTAGGACTAGCCGGATATTATAGAAGATTTATTCCCAATTTTTCCAAAGTTGCAAAACCATTAACTGATCTCTTAAAAAAGGATAAGAAATTCGATTGGCAGGACAAACAAGCAGAAGCATTCGATATTCTAAGGAATTCACTATGCTCTGAACCTATTTTACAATATCCTGACTTTACTAATCCATTCATTCTAACCACTGATGCATCTGGATATGCGGTCGGAGGAGTGCTCAGTCAGGGAATAATAGGGAAAGATCTACCCGTTGCCTACACGTCTCGAATTCTAAATTCCGCCGAACAAAATTATTCTACAATAGAGAAAGAATGTTTAGCTATCATTTATTGTGTAAATCATTTTAGACCTTATTTATACGGAAGAATATTCACTATAGTAACTGACCATAAACCATTAGTGTGGCTACACTCCATCAAGGATCCTTCCTCAAGATTATGGAAGTGGAGAATGAAACTCTCTGAATATCAGTATGAAATACAATATAAAAAAGGAACTCTAAATTATAACGCTGATGCCTTATCCAGAAATCCACCCGTCGACGTGGCTATTCCGTTATTCCTCATTGATGAAGGAGAATATTCATCCGACGAATCCATATTTTCGTATAGACCTCAAAGGCCAAAGAGAAAATCTAGTACACCTGAAGGTCAGAATGCAGGACCTAATCAGGAAGACATGGGAAACTATCAAAAAACCGCCGAGACTTCGGCCCCCGTAGAGCGTCAACCAGCAGAAGATTATCAAAATTATTCTGTCGAACAAGAAAATAACAATTATGGAGTCACTATCGAGGAAGTTACTGACTCTGACGAAAGCGATGATACGGATTATACTGAAATAATAGAATCCGACATTGTACCGTATCAGTCAAACCCACAACAACTGAATCCACCAGCTCTTCCACCATGGAGTCGAGCCTTAGTGCGAGAAGTTAGAGAGGATTTACTCCAACAGAAAGATAATCACACAATATTTATTTACCAGAACGGGACAGCTTATGACAATGGCGCAAAATCATATCAAGAAGCCAATTTACTCCCCAAATATGAAGGATTGGCATTCGAAAGGGCCAGGGTATGTACTGTAAAAGGGAATACGTTAATTGCCCTCCCCATCAAATACGACTATCATACCCTTATAGAAGCCCAGAATCTTAAAAACTGTCTACACTCTTTAGTGGATGTCATTACCGAACTTGGACTCTCTTCCATGAGTCTTAGTAAGACCGAACGCTTCGACGACCTTCCATGGTCATACATCCTTAACCAACTCAAAAGATATCTACAGGAATTACCCATTAATATAACGATATGCTTAAATTTAATTCAAACGCCTGAAATCGAAAAACGTCAATCTCTAATTTTGGAAAATCATGCCTCAGCTCATGGAGGACATAAAGGTGTAACGAAGACCTATAACCGTCTTAGATCTCGTTACTGCTGGAAAACAATGAAAAAGGATATTCAGGAATTCATTAGAACCTGTCGGGAGTGTCAAATAAAGAAACTAACTAGAATAAAAACCAAGCAACCCATGGTTATAACGGATACCCCCGGGGCTGCTTTCGATAAAGTATCCTTGGATATTATGGGACCTCTTCCCCTAACAGTGAGTAACAATCAGTACATACTGACCATGCAGGATTTACTAACAAAATATTCTACCGCCGTGCCATTAAAGGAGGCCACATCGTTAACAATCGCAGACGCCTTCACTAAAGAATTTATCTGTATATACGGTACCCCTCGCGCAATATTAACCGATCAAGGGACAAATTTTTTATCCGCCTTAATGCGACAGTTAACAAGGAAATTTCGCATTCAACATTTTAGGACCACTGCCTATCATCCACAGTCTAATGGATCACTTGAACGATCACATCATGTCCTAACAGAATATCTAAAAACTCAGGTTGATAAGGAGACAAATTGGGATGAATACATTAAACTTGCGATGTTCTCGTACAACACCAGTGTACATGAAGGCACGAGATACTCACCCTATGAGCTAGTATTTGGCCGGATAGCACGACTACCCTCTGCACACCCCATCATCGAAGAAAATATCGAACCCACATACCGTGACTATATTGTTAATCTCTTTAACAAGATAACCGATTTACAAACGCAAGCTAAGCAAAACCTCACACTAGCTAAAGAACGGAGTAAGCGATACTATGATCGCAATTTGAATTTACAACAATTTGAGAAAGGCAACCATGTCTTTTTATTAAAAGAACCACGAAAAGGAAAACTTGCTGACCAGTATACCGGTCCTCACGAAATAATCGAACTTTTACCCCCAAGTAATGTTAAAATTAGAACAGGAAACCAAACCCGAATAGTACACACCAACAAGATCAAACTAGCACATCCCCAGCCGGGATGAGGTAATAATCAGAGTCCTTTGTTACAGATGCTTTGGCACAGAAGGCCCACACAGCCGAGATTGGACGCAACCATTTCAAATCGAATAGAGGAATCCTTCTTCTTCGGCCATTGTGTCCATATAACAGGAGCTCTTTGTCTCTTAGACGAAACGAACTTGTGTAAGGAGTGTTACGATAGACTCCGTACCAATATTATTAAGCAACAATACCGGCCCTTGCGGAGACACTTCTTTGTGAATAGTCACATCGTGCGTAATGACCATTGCTCAGCTTGTGGCACAACGGTCATCGAGACCAATTCTCTTGACAAGTGCATCTCCTGTACACTAACAGCGCACGAATTCTTAGAACTTCTACACAACACCTCGACTTCTATCAATAGTTGTAGTTACCCCTTAGTCTTAAACGTATACGACAGGACTCCTACGTTATAAGGGGATGCCATTTACCGGCACAGCCTGCTGTGTAGAATTCAGAGGATATCGGTATGATCCCTTGAACGTCTATCTATGTGAACTTTGCTATCACTACGTGTTGTCTATTAGAGTACGATTGCCTCTAATATCTCTACACTTTCTCTCTCCGGGACCACGCCATATCGATCCTCATTGTGCACATTGCTTCCGAACACTTGTCACACAAAGACCTTTAGATCAGTGTCTCATCTGCACTCGAGGTATTGTTGAACTTATGTCCATATCCTATTTGCTTACACTGAACAATGCTTCATAATGTCTCAGCTTTCTCTTAATGCTGTATGCATCAAACTGCATGGTTATCTCAATCTAAATAATCACAACCACTATTGCTGTGCATGTTATTGTATGCTACATACTCCCTGTAACCAAAGGTTTTTCTTTCCAATAGACTCCCATATTATTTCTATCGCTCCACACCCCTATAGAACGATCTGTTCGTACTGTCAACGACCCATCACCATAATACGACCCCTACACACCTGCTCCACCTGTACTAGGAATATCGCTCAAATATTCCGAGAGACTCACCCCACCTTTCTCTCAATAAATGAAGAGAATCCCCCAACCTCCCAACCTTGAAGAATTGAAGAGTTAATATGCTATCGGATACATATTCCGATACCCTGAACTGTACTGTGCACGAAGAATTCGATGGATATTACTCTCTGGAAAATGGCCTGTATTACTGCCCTATATGTAAAATACACGTGGATCATGAATTAGTCCACATAAATTATCACAGCATATCAGAAAATTTTCCTCATATTAGTCCTTCTAAATGCTGTTTATGTAATCGTAAAGTGTCTCTCATAACTCCCATAATTGATTGCAGGCCGTGCTTCCTAAATTACCTGGAAGAAGAACGAAAAAGAGAATTTGCTAGAGCAAGGCAACATGAATAACGCAAGCAATCCCTGTTGCAATCACCCAATCCATGAATTATTGTCCCACTTCCCCAACATGCATGAGGCAAAATGCAGAAAAGTAATTTTTTACAAAAGATATACCGGGAAAACTCGCACTCCTAGCCGCATGTGTTGCGCATGTTATAGACTTCGACAATTAAGAGTCAAGCCTGATTTAATTGTTTGCCACTGGGTAACTTCGGGAGATATAAATCTTGCTAAGTGTAATTACTGTCAATCCACCCTGGAAGCTGTTCGTCCCATCCTTCAATGCCAGGAATGCGTATATTCCTATTTTGAAAGAGCAATATTTGAAAGAAATCAGGGAAGGGACATAAGTAATCTAACTGCTTTTGCTTTTTGCAGGACTCACAGACAAGGCATATACGCATAAAATGTGCCCGCTTTCCAAATTTAAGCGACCTACTCACCCACTACTAGACTACTCCCTCTTCAACAGCCTTAATGTAAATTGCGTGGTTATAATGACACATGATGTCCTAACCGCTAACAGTCCTCATCTTATATGTACGGATTGCTATAATCCTGCAACTTATAACAGGGTCTTGACGCAATACTCACACACATTCCAATATGGCAATGTGCCAACGAATCAGTGTGCTAACTGCGGGAGTAATTGTCATGAAATACGACCCCTTCTTGAATGCACTAAATGTTTTAAAGCCTATAGTCAATTTGTAGACATGATCGTTAAAAAGGGAGAAGAAAGAACTTACAGGCAAACTATAGGCCTGTCTGTAAATTCAATCACATTGAAGATAGATTATGGAGTGGCTGAAATAACGGTTGATCCTAATGATCCAGAAATTTTAGAGGAAAGATTATTAAATTAAACAATAAAAGAAAATGGATCATCTCAATCCTTGTTTCACCAATAAACTTAAATATTTTATCTATTACGAACTATACGTATATATATATATATATATATCCATAATAAATATGTTAACAAACTGCATTTATAAGAGAAAAAAAACAAAACAAAAACAAAAACAAAAATAAAAACTTTAAATAAAATATATATATATATATAAAAAATATATATATATAAAAAAAAAATATATATTTTTATGTATACGTATAACATAAAATTTCTTATATATATATATATTCTAAAATATATATATATATATATATATAATTATATATTCATATATAATTATCCTTTAATCGATTTACTATTAATAACTAGTAATAATAATCACTCATATTTACCATATAAATATATATATATACATACATATAATAATAACAATAAAAAGAAAAAAAAAACACAGTATAATGATAATAATATACATACAAATTTAGTTAGAATACCTCTCTATATGTATATACATATATACACATATACCCATGTTATATTATAATCACATTGAGCGACGCTACAAAGATACCTCTTGTGTATTCAAATACTTTCATAAGTAATTATAATTTAAATACACCTAAGATTCAATGTATAATTATGAATCAATTCTGCGACATTTATTCATAATCAAAATTTCACGAACACTGTACCATCAATCATGTAACCACAAAATGTAATATAGACATCTACACGTACATCAAAATTGTAATCATTTCAGACCATCATGACGCCCCTAATCCTAGTAATCTTCTTAAGTAAAACTGCCGCCTTAATCGGATTTGATTGCGGAGGACAACACCTCAACGTAACAGCCGTCTCTCTCCTTGATGTTGGCGAATGCGATCTGAACATACGACAACCCAACACCACAGATGTTCATATTCAGCTACTACAACTATCCGACTACAGTTATACAGAAGTCATACAGTGCAAGGTTGAAATATCCCGAAATATATATCATTGTGGCATGCATTCACATATATCTGCTGTTCACAATGGAAGAGCCGATTATGTGCATGAGACTGGATACACTCAGTGCCTAAGGATGTTTCAAGACGGAACTATTTCCTTGGGAGACAACACCCTTGTCGCTGGCATAAAAGCAAATCAGACGACCTATCGAAGTATCACCTTGGTGGGCCGCGTACAAGTTGACGGATACTGCAAGGGATCCCAGTACAACGATCCATACGGAACATGGGACGACGTAGTCGTCCAAGCTGCTGTGAAAATATCACTAAAATCTTCCTACGTTCCCGTACAATTGAATACGGGAAGAATTAAATTAAAATCTGGAACTGTGTGTAAACTCGTTGACAGCTACTGTTTAGACGCTGACGACGGATACACCTACTGGAAACCTATGCCTACGGATACTTGTAATTTTCAACAATATGATGTCCTCTACGAAGGACCTGCAAACAAAATTTCTGAAGACATCTCCAAGACAGATACCCCAATCATCTATAGTCTTGTGACTCAGGAAATCACTTTCGCCCTTATGAAAACCAAGGAAATACCTCTATGTGGTTATACTCTCCTGTGCACGGAACACCCGAAATTATTCATTCTTGAAGCTAAACCTGGCAATACATTCGCTAGTCGGAAAACTATTCCTGTCAATAATCTTGACATCTTTACATACATGAACTCCAAGTTCGTGTATATAGAAAAACATGTCAAACAACAGATGACGTCTCTCTATAACAACGTCATTTCGCAAAAATGCGAGTTAGAAAGACAAGTAATTACTAATGCCTTATCTTTTGCTACACTCCAACCAGACGAATTTGCCTATCAGCTCATGAAAGGGCCAGGATACATGGCCGTTACAACAGGAGAAGCAGTACAAATAATTAAATGTATCCCTGTTGAAGTGATGGTAAGAAAAACTGGAGAGTGTTATACCGAACTTCCCATTTCTGTACGAAATCATTCCTTTTTCCTTACACCAAAGTCAAGAATTATCACCAAAATTGGCAACGAACGAGAATGCAGTTTAGAACTTCCTACTTTGTATCGAATCGAAGATACATGGGTGCAACTTACACCTAACATTCAAGTTAGACAACTGCCACCTCAACAGCTAAAACCCATGACTGCCTTAACCTGGAGATATCTCACACCGGGACCTTTGGCCGTAAGCGGAATATATTCTGATACAGATCTGGAGAAATTACGAAATCACATAATGTTCCCAGCCGAAAAGCCAGCTTTACTCAATGCCGTTGCTAGAGGACTAACTGGCCATTCCATGAACACTGAAGGAATCTCAGTGTACAACTTGCTGGATGAAAATTCTTTAAATAAAATTGTCGAAAGCACAGCCTCGCGAATCTGGAAGGGATTCGTGAATTTTGGATCAGCAACCGCAGGACTCGTCGGAATCTTCATGATTATTCGCCTAGTAAAATTAATCATTGACACAATCATCCATGGATACGCTCTTCACACTGTGTATGGTTGCAGCCTTCATCTACTCGGAGCTTTATGGAGCTCCCTCGCAAATTTACTGCTCCATCTGGCACGGGAATCTTCTAGGAAATCTGGAGATGATAACCGAGACAACCAATCACCTGGCGGAGGAACAACCATGCAAACCTCCAACATTGATCCCACTGCACCTGCGCCAGTAATTACTCAACAACCTCCACCAGCCAAACCTCCAAGGACAATGAAACCTTGCCACGAAGAAATCACCAAAAACGTAAATATACCTATATCATATACAAACCTAAGAGACCGCTTAAACACCCTAGATGAAAATATTTAATCTCCCTAGACCAAAATCCTCCGAAAACAATCGGATTTTGTTCTTATTAGGGGGGAGGTGTTACGTCCCGCAACAAAAAAATTTAAAATCTTATTTATAAAAATATAATCCCTACCTATTCTCTCATCCTATATAATCTTTGCGCGATACTATATATAATCACTATATATTTGCGCCATAATATTATATATAATCAATATATATATACATCAATTTAATAATAATCAGTTCTCATGTAGTCAAAATACTAGTAACCACCAGTACTAACCGAAAGCTGGACTTATACACATCTATCAATCAAGAAAAAGTAATAGGCTCTTTGAAACAGTCATTTATAATAATCTTAAAAGAATTTCAATATATATATATAATTATTATTTATGCAATTTTAATAAAGCTGCAAAAGCCCCACACAATCACCTTAAAATCGCTTATGAAATTTCATAAATCAATAGCAAAGTGCTGTATATATATATATATATATTTATATATATATTCGCCATAATCTCATATTAATACAATACATTGATTGATGTGGTATATAGCCAGAAAGATATTACAATGAATTAGCAGTACTGGTACTGGTCGTGTATAATGATATTAATCTTAATAACTAGCCTTACTAAGAAAAGAAATTTATTCGAAATTTTATTATCAAGAAAAACTCTTAGCAAATCATTTGCAACAAGACTTCGTATAAATTGGTATACGAACAAATCCGTCGGTAACTGGTCTTATAGCCTCTTGTGCGTTCCTTCACATTCTTCTGGTAAAATTGGCATGGGAAAACTTCCATAGCCATAAATCCCGAAACCTGAAAATAATATAATTAATTAGTATTTAGACAAATAAAGACATAAATCAATAAACAATGAAAAACACATATATATATATATATAAAAGTTTAATTATTATCAAATAATAAATATATTTACTTTGATTATTTAATTATAAAATTAAAATGTAAAAACAGATGACCAGTAACGACTAAATAATAATCCTTTGTAAAATAACAAGCTTCTTTTAAAAAGAAAATGATTTAAATAATTCTTAACGAATAAAATATAATTTGTTTCGAAGAATAGTATAAAGAATTTCGTATCTTATATAATCTTTACTTGTAATTATATATAATCACTATAAATCCACTTTATACCATATGTAACCAATATATATAGATATTCACTCAATATTCATATTATTCCGTTATCACATATAACCAAAAAAGGATATCCCTATGCGTGTATATGCGCTTACTACAAAGGAAAAGGCATAAATCAAAATATTTTATCAAACGATACTCACCTAAATTCTATTAATAAATGATTTTGAGCCCATGCGTATCTTTTTAATAAACAGTATGTTCGGTTGTCATAAAAGAGATGCAGCGATTATAAATTTTGAAACCTGAAAATCAAATAATTAATTAATATTTTGTAATAAATAACCTACAGTAAAAATGCTAACAAATGCTCCGAAAGTGAGCCACATAAAATATTAATACGAAAATTTATAAAGAATCATCAATAACAAAAGGAAAGTTATAAAGTTAACATTCTACGTACATATAAGAATATGAAACAATAAATAAATGTACCAAGTCAAACAAAAAATTAATGCCCATGAATAATAATTGTTACTAAAACAATACGCTCTAAAAATCAGTAATAATAATTAGTAATAAAATAATTAACGATATATATATATTTTTTATATTCATGAGAAACAAAATTAATAAATTTTCCTTGAATAAATATTTTTCTAAACGTTATAATAAATCTTTACTGTACATTAATACCATTGGCCAAATATGTCTGTATAAAATTCTAATTATTACTGAATAACAATTAACTTTGACTATTTAATTACAAAATGTAAATGGCCAATAACTAAATAATAATCTTTTATAAAGTAACGAGCTTCTTTTAGAAATTAATGATCTAAACATTTCTTAATAAAATATAATTAATAAAATATATATATATAATATAAGTAATGAATAAAATATAATTAATCAAGCAAGAATTTCCTTTAAAAATCCTAGATTATTTTAATTTTTGGTCCTCGTTGAGTTCCCGTAAAAATATATATATGTTCACTATCAGGAAGTAATTTTCCTCAGAGTCTTGATACCTGAAAAATATAATAAATGTATAAGAAAATCTACTATAGAAATTATTAAATAAACCATTCAAAATATAATACATACTTACACACTTTTTATGATCCTATATATATATATTATTTAGCCTCTTCCTAATAACGTAAGACAGCTTGTTATAAATAAGTAGCAAGAATTCCAAGACCCAGCAACTGAAAATAATAATCAAATAATATTTGGCCGTATGAAAAATTAACTTAACTAAAATGTACTAAAAAATCAATCTATACAAAAATCTATTATCATTATAAAAGTTTGATTGATCAAAATTACTATATTAAAAAGGTTTAATATTTTATAAATGTATATAATTATATAGGAATAAAAGAAATCAAATAGTAAAAGAAGTATAATAAATCAAATATTAATATATTAAATTTCAACAATAAATATATTAAATTAAATAATAATTACTAAACAATAACTAAATAATAAAGAAATGTCAAGAAATTATTATGAATAAAATTTTATACGTAACTCTTTGCTGCATGCAGAATAATAAGTCACCCTATAAACATAGCCTCCACTTGGTTGTCCACCGGGTGTCCCAATATTTTCATCACCTAACGAAAACGCTATACGGAAAAATAAAAATATATTTATTAATAAAATTCCTTAGAAATATATTTCAATAACAAACCACAAATATGCCTCCTCAAATATATAATTAACCGACTACATCTATCGAAATTTATACACGAGACCTCAATAGGTAGTAGTACGTGAAAGTGAGAGAGACCGCACTATCGGGTGACTCGCGCGAGTGAGAGAGACAGCGCTATACGCCATACCATATGTAAAAATTAATAAGAATTAAACCGCGAAACAAGCTCGGACAGACTTGTCACCCTCATTATTAGTATAAATACATATGTAGTTATTAATAAAAATTTAAAAGATAATGCATTAAAATACTAAAGGTACATAATATTATACATGAATACATATATTATATATATATATATATATATAATATATATTTTATAAATATATGATATAATTAAATAAAACCTTTAATTCATTAATTAACTTATCAAAATAATAAACTTACCAAATAAACTTCCGAAATAATTCGCACAGATTCCTCAAAATCCTTTCAATGCTGCATATTCTTATATGGTTTAAGCCTGTCTGTTGTCCGTGAATAATCCATTGGTCCATATCCCTTCCAACATATATATATATACTATATATGCAACCTAGACAAATAAGAAAAATTCAAATAATAACACGTTTAAACTCTAAGCATAAGAACATAATAATTAATACATTATAAAAATCTCTTTTCATATACGTATATTCTATATAGTTATTCAAATAAAACTTCACTACATAATAATAAATTATATAAAATCTAATTTCTTATCCACCCATTATTGCTAAATAATACATATATTTTTCATTTTGACTATTAATTGCAAAATTTTATATACAATTAAAATATAATGAGTAAGCAATGATAACCAAATAATAAACCATTTTCATTATGTGAAAAGCTCAACATTAATTAATGTATGTATATATTTAATAAATGACCGAAAGTTGTCAAGTCAAGCACATTCAAAATAATATTAAAATATTTCAAAATATCCAAAACTTATCCGCAATTAGAGGTGCATAGAGTTAATAAGTCATGGCCAGATGATCATATGTGAGTATTTTAATCCGCTCCGACAATAGTCTAATAAACGTTCTATATTGTCGATTAAAATACAGCCAAGCTATAAATGATATGCACCCTCGAATATCTTCTGTATAGAATGACGTTTTACAAAATATCTGAAAAATATAATAACTATATAAGACAAATATATTAAATTATTTAAATTATTAATAATTATAAATAATAAAGATTCTGATTTAATAAAACCAATAATGCAAAATAAAGTTCATAACTCTTCACTGTGTGCAGAATTATAAATCTATATAACTACTAAATAAAATTTGTTATAACAAAAATTTACACATATATAACACACATGAAATATAAAGTTTAAATAATAATAATACAAGGTAATAAATATACATATTAATAATAATAATGAATGTATGGTCTTGTAAAATTCATTATGCATGATTTTATTATTGAGACGAATAATAAGTCTCCTTATAAGAGCACAAGGCTAAGTCCAGCGTACCGCGTTATCTCCCCTATTACTTTGTTATCTCCCCTAATGTTTTCGACGTCCGTGCCGAGTCTTAATGCGAAAGGGACTCGCGAATATATAATGTATGAATGTTATAAGGAGCGCCTTCTTATTGCAAGAGTAATAAATCATTACGAAATTATAAATTATAAAAGAATATATATATATTATATAATAAATTAATCCATATCATTAACTAACAAAGATCCAACAGTAATGCAATTTTTTAGCAAACTTTCAAGCCTTCAAAAGAGAAATAACAATATGTATAATACATATTTAATTAATAAAATAATGAAGATAAAATTTTTAACAATTACATTTATTAACTTTTACAAACAATATATATAAGTATATATATATATATATATTCTATACAATTAACAAGTAAGGAATATATGAATAAATTATAACGAATGAAATTATTAAATCGATTTATAAAGCGTTATAAATTCACTCACCAAAAGATAAGCGACCCTCCGAGCTTCATCCGGTGCAGCTGCACATGAGCTCACTCAGCGATAAGATAAGGCCTGGCGCGACTGCCTGGCGCGACTGCCTGGCACGGCGAACACCTGCATCCGGTGATAAAACAGCTCGCCACATCCTTTGTTCTAAGAGCTGAATAATGAAAGAATAATTAATACACTTTTATATTATAATGTAACACAATTATTATTAACAACTATCTAGACCATGCACCTATATGCACATACATATATATATATATCATATAATTATTATATAGCAAATTGTAATTATAATGGTTTATAACACCAGAATTTGTTTATAACATTGTTAACTAGAACTATATAATTAATATAAAGAAAGTTAAAAATCAATTCTAAACGGAACATGCTAGAACGATCATTCACACTTCTATTGAAAGAGGTTGAGATTCTATATTAAAAAATATATGCATGCAAATTATTAAAATTCTGGTGACTAAAAACCTATTGTAAAAGCCTTACCTTTTGTAAAATGAATTAACGAGCTCGATGCATGGACAATACTGACAGCTCCGTCGTCCCCACTATCCCCACGCAAGAGCGCGGCCACTACGTCATAGCGCGCTCGAAGAAGAAGGACAGCTATAGCGGCGAGCGGCGGTCGAGCCGCCTACGCCCGGGAGCGCCGCATTCTCCTACCACTGCGGATAGCCGGCACGGAGTAGGGACCAGAGGGTACCTCAGGGAGCGCAGCTCAGTCTTCCGCGCATTTGACCTGGAGCTCTCGAGAAGAAAACAACTAAAGCGATCACGAGCGTATTATAGAACATTTTCGAGTCGAAAAAGAACTTAGTCGCAGGATATTTTTCCGGACTAAGAACTTAGTCTAGAGAGCAGTCGAATATTATAGTATACTTTAAGAAAATAAAGTGTCTTTGAACCATCACTTGGGTCTTCTGCCAATCATTTGTCACCAGTTCCTCCGACTCTCCTACAGGGACATCGCCGAGGCAGACCGTCCTCCACGGAGATTCATCGCATATCCTGACAGCAGTACTTTTGGGTAAGTACTCGTTTTAATTATTCAATATTTTCTTTTTCATCTCTCGTGATCTGCAACTAGAAACCGAATATTATTATTATTTTTCCACGACATATTGAAGAATTTTATTACGCATAACAGAGTCAATAATTTATTTCCATACATTTCCAACGTCTCTTCCTTCTGATAACACGAGTACGTTGATTACCTTTGACGTTAAACGCTCAGTCTGTCTTTGGTTTTATCCATAAGAGTGAATCGTCGCCTTCGACTTGTCAATCGATGTGCATTGGGTAGTCTACTCTACCCCTCTGCCGTTTCCGCGAAGAATTTTCTCCAGGGAAATTTCTTTACGGACTCTGTGCCGCTGTGACGTGACGTCTTGCACATCGAAACTTGTCGTAGAGCACGGGACGCGCTCTTTAAGGACCGACTGACACATAGTATGATAACTCTGGTTTAGTATAATATATTAGAGGAATTATTTTATAATAATAAAACTAAACCAGCAGGCACGGTATCCATCTTATATTTAAATATCCCTACACACCCTTCCTTACCACGTCACTGCATGTAAGGTAACTATCTAATAATTTTTTCTTATAATAAATGAGGAGTCGCGATTTCAGAATCTGTCCTGTCTCTTTCTTTAAACCGGTCACGAAACTTTAGATTTACGCGGTACATTCTTTTTTGACAGGTGACCCCTCGAAATTTCCATCGTAAGTATTAGATGCCGCGAAATAATTTCAAATTATCCTTTCAATAAAACAAATTTTAAAACTTAAATTATTTCGGTAATAGATGGTTAGCGCCCGACGACCAGACCCAATAACTCGCCGCGAATTCCCTCTGCAAAACGCAGGCGTAACTCGCAGAGAACTAATCAGACAGCGGTTATTACGAGATCGCCCCTCTATCGCACGGCAATTATTTGTAGATAGGGATAATATCCCTTCTAGTATTTTACGCGCCGCCAACGATCGCGAAGATACTTTCTTTGATTTGTCCTTCGCTCCTTTGCCTCCTGAATTAAACCCCGAAACCAACAACGGTAACCCCTCAGCGATACCAACAGGCGAAGAATCGAGTGAAGAAGAGGACCTTCCGCTGACAGACGAGGACTCTGATCACCTTAGCGATTGCCCAACAGTCGTGTACGATTTGGATAACCCAACGGTCAGAATTCCCCCAGCACTTCTCCTAGCTTTCGAGAGAAACGGAGAAATAAGAAGAACTCGAGACCAACAAGTCCAGACTGTGCCATCGCCAAGCCCTCCACAAACCCCTGATTCATTTTCAGGTTATTCTACCCCGAATTACTCTCCGGTCGCTCTTGGGGAGATAGACCCAGAACCGATAGACATCTCTCCAGCCGAAGAGAGCTTCGCGGATTTTGAAACTAACCAAATTTTAGATTACCTAGATAGTGAGGAGTTCTTGGGAACGGTAGACGACATATATCATACATAGTTTAATTTCGCTAAAATTACTTTATAACCTAATGTAAAAGAACGAGGAAGGATAAAATAAATAAAAGGAAAAAATAGAAATTTATAACATAATAAATCTACATATTTATTTGTCAACCCTAAAATACCTCCGAAAAGAAGCGTCCTATAGATCCTAATCTCTCGGCGTCCCAGGGTATAGCCGGCGTGGCAGGTTGCCCTGAAAAACAAAATAGAGAGATATAATATTGTTCGTCCCTGCACGGTGCGCCCTGCAGAATCGTTGAATAAACGATCGAACAGGACGTAACAGCAGTTTAGAACTTCCTACTTTGTATCGAATCGAAGATACATGGGTGCAACTTACACCTAACATTCAAGTCAGACAACTGCCACCTCAACAGCTAAAACCCATGACTGCCTTAACCTGGAGATATCTCACACCGGGACCTTTGGCCGTAAGCGGAATATATTCTGATACAGATCTGGAGAAACTACGAAATCACATTATGTTCCCAGCCGAAAAGCCAGCTTTACTCAATGCCGTTGCTAGAGGACTAACTGGCCATTCCATGAACACTGAAGGAATCTCAGTGTACAACTTGCTGGATGAAAATTCTTTAAATAAAATTGTCGAAAGCACAGCCTCGCGAATCTGGAAGGGATTCATAAATTTTGGATCAGCAACCGCAGGACTCGTCGGAATCTTCATGATTATTCGCCTAGTAAAATTAGTCATTGACACAGTCATCCATGGATACGCTCTTCACACTGTGTATGGTTGCAGCCTTCATCTACTCGGAGCTTTATGGAGCTCCCTCGCAAATTTGCTGCTGCATCTGGCACGAGAATCTTCTAGGAAATCTGGAGACGATAACCGAGACAATCAATCACCTGGCGGAGGAACAACCACGCAAACCTCCAACATCGATCCCACTGCACCTGCGGAAGTAATTACTCAACAACCTCCACCAGTCAAACCTCCAAGGACAATGAAACCTTGCCACGAAGAAATCACCAAAAACGTAAATATACCTATATCATATACAAACCTAAGAGACCGCTTAAACACCTTAGATGAAAATATTTAATCTCCCTAGTACAAAATCCTCCGAAAACAATCGGATTTTGTTCTTATTAGGGGGGAGGTGTTACGTCCCGCAACGAAAAATTTAAAATCTTACTTATAAAAGTATAATCCCTACTTATTCTCTCATCCTATATAATCTTTGCGCGATACTATATATAATCACTATATATTTGCGCCATAATATTATATATAATCAATATATATATACATCAATTTAATAATAATCAGTTCTCATGTAGTCAAAATACTAGTAACCACCAGTACTAACCGAAAGCTGGACTTATACACATCTATCAATCAAGAAAAAGTAATAGGCTCTTTGAAACAGTCATTTATAATAATCGTAAAAGAATTTCAATATATATATAATTATTATTTATGCAATTTTAATAAAGCTGCAAAAGCCCCACACAATCACCTTAAAATCGCTTATGAAATTTCATAAATCAATAGCAAAATACTGTATATATATATATATATATATATATATTTATATATATATTCGCCATAATCTCATATTAATACAATACATTGATTGATGTGGTATATAGCCAGAAAAATATTACAATGAATTAGCAGTACTGGAACTGGTCGTATATAATGATATTAATCTTAATAACTAACCTTACTAAGAAAAGAAATTTATTCGAAATTTTATTATCAAGAAAACCTCTTAGCAAATCATTTGCAACAAGACTTCGTATAAATTGGTATACGAACAAATCCGTCGGTAACTGGTCTTATAGCCTCTTGTGCGTTCCTTTACATTCTTCTGGTAAATTTGGCATGGGAAAATTTCCATAGCCATAAATCCCGAAACCTGAAAATAATATAATTAATTAGTATTTAGACAAATAAAGACATAAATCAATAAACAATGAAAAACACATATATATATATATATAAAAGTTTAATTATTATCAAATAATAAATATATTTACTTTGATTATTTAATTATAAAATTAAAACGTAAAAACAGATGACCAGTAACGACTAAATAATAATCCTTTGTAAAATAACAAGCTTCTTTTAAAAAGAAAATGATTTAAATAATTCTTAACGAATAAAATATAATTTGTTTCAAAGAATAGTATAAAGAATTTCGTATCTTATATAATCTTTACTTGTAATTATATATATAATCACTATAAATCCACTTTATATTATATGTAACCAATATATATAGATATTCACTCAATATTCATATTATTCAGTTATCACATATAACCAAAAAAAAAGATATCCCTATGCGTGTATACGCGCTTACTACAAAGGAAAAGGCATAAATCAAAATATTTTATCAAACGATACGCACCTAAATTCTATTAATAAATGATTTCGTGAGCCCATGCGTATCTTTTCGACAAATAGTATGGTCAGTTGTCATAAAAGAAATGCAGCGATTACCAATTTTGAAACCTGAAAATCATATAATTAATTAATATTTTGTAATAAATATCTACAGTAAAAATGTTAACAAATGCTCCGAAAGTGAGCCACATAAAATACTAATACGAAAATTTACAAAGAATCATCAATAACAAAAGGAAAGTTATAAAGTTAATATTCTACGTACATATAAGAATATAAAAACAATATAAAAACAATAAATATAAAAACAATAAATAAATGTACCAAGTCAAACAAAAATTAATACCCATGAATAATAATTGTTACTAAAACAATACGCTTTAAAAATCAGTAATTATAATCCGTAATAAAATAATTAACAATATATATATATATTTTTTATATTCAAGAGAAACAAAATTAATAAATTTTCCTTGAATAAATATTTTTCTAAGCGTTATAATAAATCTTTATTGTACATTAATACCATTGGCCAAATATGACTGTATAAAACTCTAATTATTATTGAATAACATTTAACTTTGACTATTTAATTACAAAATGTAAATGGCCAATAATCACCAAATAATAATCTTTTATAAAGTAACGAGCTTCTTTTAGAAATTAATGATCTAAACATTTCTTAATAAAATATAATTAATAAAATATATATATAAAATATAATTAACGAATAAAATATAATTAATCAAGCAAGAATTTCCTTTAAAAATCCTAGATTATTTTAATTTTTGGTCCTCATTGAGTTCCCGTAAATATATATATATGTTCACTATCAGGAAGTAATTTTCCTCAGAGTCTTGATACCTGAAAAATATAATAAATGTATAAGAAAATCTACTATAGAAATTATTAAATAAACCATTTAAAATATAATACATACTTACACACTTTTTATGATCCTATATATATAATATTTATCCTCTTCCTAATAATGTAAGACAACTTCTTATAAATAAGTAGCAAGAATTCCAAGTCCCAGCAACTGAAAATAATAATCAAATAATATTTGGCCGTATGAAAAATTAACTTAACAAAAATGTACTAACAAATCAATCTATACAAAAATCTATTACCATTATAAAAGTTTGATTGATCAAAATTACTATATTAAAAAGGTTTAATATTTTATAAATGTATATAATTATATAAGAGTAAAAGAAATCAAATAGTAAAAGAAGTATAATAAATCAAATATTAATATATTAAATTTCAACAATAAATATATTAAATTAAATAATAACTACTAAACAATAACTAAATAATAAAGAAATGTCAAGAAATTATTATGAATAAAATTTTATACGTAACTCTTTGCTGCATGCAGAATAATAAGTCACCCTATAAACATAGCCTCCACTTGGTTGTCCACCGGGTGTCCCAATATTTTCATCACCTAACGAAAACACAAATATATTTATTAATAAAATTCCTTAGAAATATATTTCAATAACAAACTACAAATATGCCTCCTCAAATATATAATCAACAGACTACATCTATCGAAATTTATACACGAGACCTCAATAGGTAGTAGTACGTGAAAGTGAGAGAGACCGCACTATCGGGTGACTCGCGCGAGTGAGAGAGACAGCGCTATACGTAATACCATATGTAAAAAATTAATAAGAATTAAACCGCGAAACAAGCTCGGACAGACTTGTCACCCTCACTATTAGTATAAATACATATGTAGTTGTTAGTAAAAATTTAAAAGATAATGCATTAAAATACTAAAGGTACATAATATTATACATGAATACATATATTATATATATATATATATATATATATAATATATATTTTATAAATATATGATATAATTAAATAAAACCTTTAATTCATTAATTAACTTATCAAAATAATAAACTTACCAAATAAACTTCCGAAATAATTCGCACAGATTCCTCAAAATCCTTTCAATGCTGCATATTCTTATATGGTTTAAGCCTGTCTGTTGTCCGTGAATAATCCATTGGTCCATATTCCTTCCAACATATATATATACTATATATGCAACCTAGACAAATAAGAAAAATTCAAATAATAACACGCTTAAACTCTAAGCATAAGAACATAATAATTAATACATTATAAAAATCTCTTTTCATATACGTATATTCTATATAGTTATTCAAATAAAACTTCACTACATAATAATAAATTATATAAAATCTAATTTCTTATCCACCCATTATTACCAAATAATACATATATTTTTCATTTTGTTTGCAAAATTTTATACAATTAAAATATAATGAATAAGCAATGACAACCAAATAATAAACCATTTTCATTATGTGAAAAGCTCAACATTAATTAATGTATGAATATATTTAATAAATGACCGAAAGTTGTCAAGTCAAGCACATTCAAAATAATATTAAAATATTTCAAAATATCCAAAACTTATCCGCAATTAGAGGTGCATAGAGTTAATAAGTCATGGCCAGATGATCATATGTGAGTATTTTAATCCGCTCCGACAATAGTCTAATAAACGTTCTATATTGTCGATTAAAATACAGCCAAGCTATAAATGATATGCACCCTCGAATATCTTCTGTATAGAATGTCGTTTTACAAAATATCTGAAAAATATAATAACTATATAAGACAAATATATTAAATTATTTAAATTATTAATAATTATAAATAATAAAGATTCTGATTTAATAAAACCAATAATGCAAAATAAAGCTCATAACTCTTTACTGTGTGCAGAATTATAAATCTATATAACTACTAAATAAATTTTGTTATAACAAAACTTTACACATATATAACACACATGAAATATAAAGTTTAAATAATAATAATACAAGGTAATAAATATACATATTAATAATAATAATGAATGTATGGTCTTATAAAATTCATTATGCATGATTTTATTATTGAGACGAATAATAAGTCTCCTTATAAGAGCACAAGGCTAAGTCCAGCGTACCGCGTTATCTCCCCTATTACTTTGTTATCTCCCCTAATGTTTTCGACGTCCGTGCCGAGTCTTAATGCGAAAGGGACTCGCGAATATATAATGTATGAATATTATAAGGAGCGCTTTCTTATTGCAAGAGTAATAAGTTATTACGAAATTATAAATTATAAAAGAATATATATATATATATATTATATGTTAAATTAATCCATATCATTAACTAACAAAGATCCAACAGTAATGCAATTCTTTAGCAAACTTTCAAGCCTTCAAAAGAGAAATAACAATATGTATAATACATATTTAATTAATAAAATAATGAAGATAAAATTTTTAACAATTACATTTATTAACTTTTACAAACAATATATATAAGTATATATATATATTCTATACAATTAACAAGTAAAGAATATATGAATAAATTATAACGAACTAAATTATTAAATCGATTTATAAAGCGTTATAAATTCACTCACCAAAAGATAAGCGACCCTCCGAGCTTCATCCGGTGCAGCTGCACATGAGCTCACTCAGCGATAAGATAAGGCCTGGCGCGACTGCCTGGCGCGACTGCCTGGCACGGCGAACACCTGCATCCGGTGATAAAACAGCTCGCCACATCCTTTGTTCTAAGAGCTGAATAATGAAAGAATAATTAATACACTTTTATATTATAATGTAACACAATTATTATTAACAACTATCTAGACCATGCACCTATATGCACATACATATATATATATATCATATAATTATTATATAGCAAATTGTAATTATAATGGTTTATAACACCAGAATTTGTTTATAACATTGTTAACTAGAACTATATAATTAATATAAAGAAAGTTAAAAATCAATTCTAAACGGAACATGCTAGAACGATCATTCACACTTCTATTGAAAGAGGTTGAGATTCTATATTAAAAAATATATGCATGCAAATTATTAAAATTCTGGTGACTAAAAACCTATTGTAAAAGCCTTACCTTTTGTAAAATGAATTAACGAGCTCGATGCATGGACAATACTGACAGCTCCGTCGTCCCCACTATCCCCACGCAAGAGCGCGGCCACTACGTCATAGCGCGCTCGAAGAAGAAGGACAGCTATAGCGGCAAGCGGCGGTCGAGCCGCCTACGCCCGGGAGCGCCGCATTCTCCTACCACTGCGGATAGCCGGCACGGAGTAGGGACCAGAGGGTACCTCAGGGAGCGCAGCTCAGTCTTCCGCGCATTTGACCAGGAGCTCTCTGAAGAACAAGAACAGTAGCAGTCACGAACCATTTAAAATCGAAATAAAGACTTAGTCTCAAAACATTATTCGACTTAAAAACTTAGTCGCGAGAGCTGTAAGACAGTAGTATACTTGAACAATAAAAGTGTTTTATTTGAACATCATCACGGTCTTCTGCCATTTATTTACTACCGGCTCCTTCGACTCTCCTGCCAAGGCATCACTGAGGTCGACAGTCCACAGCGGAGGTTCGACGAGCACTTCCAACCGCAGTACTTTTGGGTAAGTACTCGTTTTAATTATTCAATATTTTCCTTTTTCATCTCTCGTGATCTGCAACCATCACCCGAATATTATTATTATTTTTGCATGACATATTGAAGAATTTTATTACACATATTAGTCAACAACTTACCTTCATACAATTCCAACGTCTCTTCCTTTTGATAACACGAGTACGTTGATTGCCTTTGAACGTTAAACGCTCAGTCTGTCTTTGGTTTTATCCACAAGAGTGAATCGTCGCCTTCGACTTGTCAATCGATGTGCATTGGGTAGCCTACCCTACCCCTCTGCCGTTTCCGCGAAGAATTTTCTTTAGAGGAATTTTCTTTACGGACTCTGTGCCGCTGTGACGTGACGTCTTGCACATCGAAACTCGTCGTAGAGCATGGGACGCGCTCTTTAAGGACCGACTGACACATAGTATGATAACTCTGGTTTAGTATAATATATTAGAGGAATTATTTTATAATAATAAAACTAAACCAGCAGGCACGGTATCCATCTTATATTTAAATATCCCTACACACCCTTCCTTACCACGTCACTGCATGTGAGGTAACTATCTAATAATTTTCTTTTATAATAAATGAGGAGTCGCGATTTCAGAATCTGTCCTGTCTCTTTCTCTAAACCGGTTACGAAACTTTAGATTCACGCGGTACATTCTTTTTTGACAGGTGACCCCTCGAAATTTCCATCGTAAGTATTAGATGCCGCGAAATAATTTTAAATTATCCTTTCGATAAAACAAATTTTAAAATTTAAATTATTTCAATAATAGATGGTAAACGCATTACGCATCGATCCAGTTCTCCGTCGCGAGATCCCTTTTCATCGGGCGGGTATAAGGCGTCGCGAATATTTCCGACAGCGTCTGTTGAGAGACCGACGTACTGTTCCTTACCATTTATACGTAGACCGAGATGAAATTCCGAGCGAGATAATTCGAGCGGTCAATGATCGTGAAAACACCCCACACGACCTTTCATTTGCCCCTTTGCCCTCCGAACTAAACCCCGAGAACAGCAGACAACACCAAGCGATACCGGCTGGAGAAGAACCGGAAGAAGAACAGGAATCGTCAGACAGTTGCTCTGTCAGCTCAACTGCTTCCACGATTGTCCTCGACCCGGATAACCTTACTGTTGGAATACCACGGGGATTACTCCGAGCTTGGGAGGCCAACGCCGAAATAAGACGGGACAGGCAGGTCCAAACGTCTCCCCGTCGCCCCGATAGCCCGGCCTCATTTTCAGATTATTCAACCCCAGATTATTCCCCGGTTAGACCCGGAGAATTCGGGTTTGACCCCGTGGATATCTCCCCAGCAGAAGAAGGCTTGGCGGACCAAGCAGTTAATCATTTTCTGGACTATCTGAACAGCGAAGAATTCTTAGATACAGTCGATGACATATATCATACATAATTTGATTTCGCTAAAATTACCTTACAAACTAATGTAGAAGAACGAGGAAGGATAAAATAAATAAAAGGAAAAAATAGAAATTTATAACATAATAAATCTACATATTTATTTGTCAATCCTAAAATACCTCCGAAAAGAAGCGTCCTATAGATCCTAATCTCTCGGCGTCCCAGGGTATAGCCGGCGTGGCAGGTTGCCCTGAAAAACAAAATAGAGAGATATAATATTGTTCGTCCCTGCACGGTGCGCCCTGCAGAATCGTTGAATAAACGATCGAATAGGACGTAACACGAATCTGGAGAGGATTCGTTAACTTCGGATCTGCGACCGCTGGACTCGTTGGAATATTCATGATTATTCGTATAATCAAATTATTAATCGATACTATAATCCATGGTTATGCCTTGCATACAGTATATGGTTGTAGCCTACATCTATTAGGAGCCGTATGGAGCTCCCTCGCAAATCTGCTGCTCCATCTGGCGAAGGAACCCCCTTCCCGGAGATCAAAGGAAACTAACGGACACCAATCGGACAACGACGGAACTAATGTCACAATCAATCCCACCGCGGAAGCAAACGCACCTCCAGAAATAATCACACAGCAACCTCAACCAGTTAAACCGCCGAGGACATCAAAAGCTGGCAACGCAGAAAACACCGAAGAGGTGAATATTCAAAATCCTTACACTAACCTAAAGAATCGCTTGAACACAATAGATGAGAATATCTAACTCCCTCAAACAAAATCCTCTGAAAACTATCGGATTTTGTCTTCATTAGGGGGGAGGTGTTACGTCCCGCAACAAAATTTTTATTTTTATTTAAACACGCAAAAATTGCCTCTATAATATTTAAACTGTAATTCCACCGACGAACATATAAATCTTAATCCCACCGAGTAACATATTATTGTTAATATAATTAATGTTGTTAATTAAAATTCCATCGCGCCATCTATTGTCACCAATATTTCTTATTATAAAATCTCACCGCGCAATGTAATATCACCAATACTTATAGTACATTAATATCATTCCGCCGCGTGATATAATATTGTCAATATCTCCGAAAATAATCTTTCTCTGTTAAGAAGCTAGCTATACATAACATAACCTCACTTAAGAATGATAGAAATAATTTTAAGTATTTGCCCACATATAGTATCATCCGCATAAAAATTACCTACTTTACCGACAATAGGCAAAATTACCCACACAAAAGTTACCGACAGTCGATAAAATAAATTCCTACTTTACCGACAGAGTAAAAGTTACCGACAGAAAAATTACCGACGGTCGATAAGGAAGTTTTCTACCTTACCGACAGAGTAAAAGTTACCGACAGAAAAATTACCGACGGTCGATAAGGAAGTTCTTTACCTTACCGACAGAGCAAAAGTTACCGACAGAAAAATTACCGACGGTTGATAAGGAAGTTTTCTACCTTACCGACCGAGCAAAATTTACCGACAGAAAAATTACCGACCCATGATAACACAGTTACCGACGTTACCGACTGAGGATAAAGTCATTTCCTACCTTACCGACAGTGAATACTGTCCGTACCCACATTACCGACAGAGGGCAGCGCCATCTCTGGTGTAGCGATGATACTAACTTTACCGACATATAAGAGAATACCTCTTTCATTAATATGTAATCCTGATACACAAGAAATTTTACAAATCAAAAACCAAAAGACTTTATATACATATATATATATTTTTGAACATGTCTCGGCACCGACTACACGTATATCTAATTATTTCGGGGCCTAAATTATATCAAAAATCATTGATTCCAGATTAACTCGAAAAATACTATAAATAAAAATCTTATGACAATTTTCCCTTAAGGAGCATAAAAAGTCAGACCGACACATGTATACATAATTATGAAAACTCCAATACTACTAATTTTATAAACGAAGTTTTAAAATATAATTTTCCGTATGCGATATTATGAGTCATCATCACATTCCAAACTAAGACTATGGAATATTCCGCTCGAATATTATTGCACAACATTACGCAACATGATGAAATAATTAATTATCATTAAGTAACAAATGAATTTATTGTTATTAAGCGTATGCAATAACCTCCATTTATATATTAATCCACAAAAAATCCGTTCAAGAGAACATTGCGCAACATAACGAAATAATTAACTTATTGTTAAACATTAATATTAAGTACATGCAATAATTTTTATTCAAGAACATAATAGATATAAATATAATTTTTATTCAAGAACCTAATAGATATAAATATTAAAAAATAAAAGCAAAGAATAAAAATTGTTGCACCATTTATTGAAATAATTTATAGTCTTTATATACTTATATCCCACCGCATAAATACTTATGTTAAAATAATTGTAATTATAATAATTATGATGTCAGAATTTATTAACAATATTTAAAAGCATTTTTCATAATAATACATAGAGACAAAAATGAACTTTCGAACGGAGCATGCTAGAAACTCCGTTGACATTTCTACAGCTAGAGCTTAAAAAACTACATTAGAAAATATATGCATATAAACTGCAAAGAAATTCTGATGGTCTAATAATTATTATAAAACTTATGTGTCAAAATACAATGCAACCAGTATAGCCGATTCTATACTGACCGCTCCGTCACCCCCACTTCAATTCTGAAGAGTCCCACCATCTACAAATTAAACTACGCCCACACTACGCCCAATTCCTGCGGCAACGCCCAGCAGCGCGCGCATCTTCCCCACGCTTGTGCCAGCGGCGCGCGCAACCAGCCCGGAGAAGGGAACCAATGAGCGACCGCGCCGCCCACGCCGAGGCGCGCGCATCTTCCGAGGCGCGCGCATCCGTCACGTCAGCGGGAGCCAATCCCAAATCATTGCGCAACAATCACGTCAGAGAAAACCAATCACCCGTTGACAACGCGGCACATCCCTCGAGGCGGACGCATCTTTCGAGGCGCGCGCAGCCAGAAGCAGAGGAGGGAACCAATCACTGCTCGACTCCCTCCACGGAGAAGCGCATCTCCTACTATTGGGACCGTGTGCAAAACTGGGACTGACGACTATATAAACCCGTGCAGAGCGGTCCTCCTCGCATTTGGCCCAACGATATTCAACGATCAACTACAGTGTTAACCTCGCATTTTGCCCAACGTTTTCAACAGTTAATAACTGGCATTTGGCCCAACGATACTTACAGTGTTAACTTGGCACTTTGCCCAACAATATTCACAGTGTTAATACTTATATCTCTGAGATTTTGTACGTGTATTCATTTAATAAATTCAGTGACTATTGAACATTGAGTTTCTCAATCAAACTCCTGGACTGCAACCTCCATCCCGAACTGTCACTGAGGTAGACGGTATCCAGCGGAAGGAAGCAGCATCCACTCATCAGCCTAGTGAAGGGAAGCAGCCTTCACACACTAGGACATTTCAGACACTGGTAAATATCCGGCCACTTGTCATTAATCTAACCTTTAATTTCTACTAACAACTAAATTCAGTGAAACAGTGCGCGACAATTCGGGAACCTTACCTTTGATTACCCGTATTCCTTAATCCAGTTATTCAACTTAGTAAATATCATTTCCAATTGGAAAATTTATCTGGGACTTATCTCTTTGATAAGACGACGCGATAGACAGTGAGCGAGTGCGAAACTGCAGCGGCAGGTCGAACCCAAGTCTGGCTCGGTGGAAAAATAATTATCTTGAGGAATTTATTCCCATGATAGAGGTTGTTTCTCAACCTAGAGCTGGTGAGGCAATAGAAAAAATAAGCGGCCTCCTGTCAATCGACGTTTGAGTAGGCGAAAATACAGTTTTCGATTAATAGGCAATTATCTTGAGGGATTTATCCCAATGATAGAAGTTGACCTTTTGATCTTGGATTGAATTTAGCCTTAACTTCAAAATACGAGATACATCCCAGGATTTAGAGACAATACACTGGCTTAGTTTATAACAATTTGAATCATTATCACTACTTGCAATTATAACCTAACCTTACGAGGTTAATACTAAGCCAGCCGTATGATAGGTGTATACCTTGTCAGCGTATCCAAACTCCTGATTTTTCCTCGAATCCTCTTTCGATTTTCAGAGAATCAAAATAAAATAAGAATCTTTTTGAAACCAAGATAACACATTAACATTTCAAACAAATAAATTCTCGATAATCCTAATTTACCATCAGTTGGTAATTTTTCCAATAGTCGTCAATCAAAACTTACCATCGGTCGATAACTTACCATCAGTCGATAACTTACCATCGGTCGATAACTTACCATCAGTCGATAACTTACCATCGGTCGGTAAAACAGAAAGTGACGCTAACCATCGGTCGGTAAAACAGAAATCTAACTTACCATCGGTCGGTAAAACAGAAAGTGCCGCTAACCATCGGTCGGTAAAACAGAAACCTAACTTACCATCGGTCGGTAAAACAGAAATCTACATTACCGACGGTCGGTAATTTTCGGGAGTCAACGTTACCAACAATAAAATTTTTTATACTAATCTTTCTATTTCTGCCGGTCTATACTTCTATCAACTTTGGGGACATCTATCTGACTATACTCGGGATAACAATTATAAATTGAACATTCATATGGAATTCCTTTTTTCTTTTTTTTATTAACAGGTATCGGGTATTCTTAAATTCAACTTTACGCAAAAGTAAGTGACTTCAAAATCACCAAAGTCTTAAATACTAAATAGACAGGTTTATAATTGGTTAATTAAACGACAGATGGTCCGAGTGAGACAAGGTAACTTCAATACCCGTCGAAATATTCTACGCCGTGTGAGACGAAATAGGCAAACGCGACGTACCTTCTTCCCTATCATCACTCTTGAGAATGAAATCATTGCACCAGTTCCCGAGATCATCGACTTAGAACCTCAGTCACCTATCCCCATAATCACTATTGAGGAAGAAAGCCACGAAATTATCCCAGTCCCACATAATCAATATTCTCCCTCCAATCTAGTAGAAAGAATTACTGAAGATAGAAGCAACTGTTCAACCATCTCGCTAAACTCCGACCAGGCATCCATCCCTGGACCTTCAGTGGATTGGAGTCAGAGTCCAGAGACTGCTTCCATCTCGGGGACATTCCAACATCTTGACACCGTACCCCTATACAACTACTATCCCGAGGAAAACAGCCTATATAGTCCTCCTAGCTATTCCCCCGTGGCATATGAAGACCCAGACCCCTTTGAGCCCTTAGAGATTTCCCTAGCTTCCCCAGAAAGACCCATCTCAACCATAAACATCGAATATTCTTACTTTCTACCAGAATTGTACGGTTACCCGAGGGAGGAATAAAAGGATATTCAAATTTGTAAAATAAAAATATATATATACTTTGAACAAAACAAAATAAACTTATAAAATTTAGTATGAATGTTTATTCACTCTCCACCTAGAATCCTCTCTAAGCACAATAGACCTTCAATCTCTCGGCGTCCCAGGGTATAGCCGGCCTAGCAGGTTGCCCTAAAACAAATTGAGAGATTAATTGCGTCCAACTGGGAAAGTAAGACTTCCAGACCAGTCCTGAGGAACTGGGGACGTAACAGCATTCTATTCCTACTATTAATGAAATGCCTGTCCACACGAAACAATATAGATTTCCACCTGTACATAAGGAAGAAATTAATAAACAAGTAAATGAATTATTATCTTCTGATTTAATAAGACCTTCTACTTCCCCTTATAACTCTCCTTTATGGATAGTTCCGAAAAAGCCAGATTCCCTAGGGAATAAAAGATGGCGAATGGTTATCGATTATCGAAACCTCAATGAAAAAACAATAGGCGATGCCTATCCTCTTCCAAATATAACGGATATATTAGATCAACTTGGATCTGCAAAATACTTTTCAGTACTGGACTTAGCCTCCGGTTTCCACCAAATACCCATGGCATCAAAAGATGCTCATAAAACTGCTTTCTCTACACCTTACGGACATTACCAATTCAAACGAATGCCATTTGGATTAAAAAATGCTCCTGCAACGTTTCAAAGATTGATGGATAACGTTCTATCCGGACTTCAGGGAAATGAATTATTTGTCTACATGGATGATATTGTCGTATATGCACGATCATTGCAAGAACACGAAAGCAAGTTCGAAAAATTAATGCAGAGATTAAGAGCTGCAAATTTAAAATTACAACCAGATAAATGCGAATTCTTACGACGTGAAGTTATGTATCTAGGACATATAATTGGATCTGACGGAGTCAAGCCTGACCCCGCTAAGATAAAGGCAATAATGAATTTTCCTACTCCGAAGAATCCGAAAAACATCAAACAATTCCTAGGACTAGCCGGATATTATAGAAGATTTATTCCAAATTTTTCCAAAGTCGCAAAACCATTAACTGATCTCTTAAAAAAGGATAAGAAATTCGATTGGCAGGACAAACAAGCAGAAGCATTCGATATTCTAAGGAATTCACTATGCTCTGAGCCTATTTTACAATATCCCGACTTTACTAATCCATTCATTCTAACCACTGATGCATCTGGATATGCGGTCGGAGGAGTGCTCAGTCAAGGAATAATAGGGAAAGATCTACCCGTTGCCTACACGTCTCGAATTCTAAATTCCGCCGAACAAAATTATTCTACAATAGAGAAAGAATGTTTAGCTATCATTTATTGTGTAAATCATTTTAGACCTTATTTATACGGAAGAATATTCACTATAGTAACTGACCATAAACCATTAGTGTGGCTACACTCCATCAAGGATCCTTCCTCAAGATTATGGAAGTGGAGAATGAAACTCTCTGAATATCAGTATGAAATACAATATAAAAAGGGAACTCTAAATTATAACGCTGATGCCTTATCCAGAAATCCACCCGTCGACGTGGCTATTCCGTTATTCCTCATTGATGAAGGAGAATATTCATCCGACGAATCCATATTTTCGTATAGACCTCAAAGGCCAAAGGGAAAATCTAGTACACCTGAAGGTCAGAATGCAGGACCTAATCAGGAAGACATGGGAAACTATCAAAAAACCGCCGAGACTTCGGCCCCCGTAGAGCGTCAACGAGCAGAAGATTATCAAAATTATTCTGTCGAACAAGAAAATAACAATTATGGAGTCACAATCGAAGAAGTTACTGACTCTGAAGACAGCGATGATACGGATTATACTGAAATAATAGAATCCGACATTGTACCGTATCAGTCAAACCCACAACAACTGAATCCACCAGCTCTTCCACCATGGAGTCGAGCCTTAGTGCGAGAAGTTAGAGAGGATTTACTCCAACAGAAAGATAATCACACAATATTTATTTACCAGAACGGGACAGCTTATGACAATGGCGCAAAATCATATCAAGAAGCCAATTTACTCCCCAAATATGAAGGATTGGCATTCGAAAGGGCCAGGGTATGTACTGTAAAAGGGAATACGTTAATTGCCCTCCCCATCAAATACGACTATCATACCCTTATAGAAGCCCAGAATCTTAAAAACTGTCTACACTCTTTAGTGGATGTCATTACTGAACTTGGACTCTCTTCCATAAGTCTTAGTAAGACCGAACGCTTCGACGACCTTCCATGGTCATACATCCTTAACCAACTCAAAAGATATCTACAGGAATTACCCATTAATATAACGATATGCTTAAATTTAATTCAAACGCCTGAAATCGAAAAACGTCAATCTCTAATTTTGGAAAATCATGCCTCAGCTCATGGAGGACATAAAGGTGTAACGAAGACCTATAACCGCCTTAGATCTCGTTACTGCTGGAAAACAATGAAAAAGGATATTCAGGAATTCATTAGAACCTGTCGGGAGTGTCAAATAAAGAAACTAACTAGAATAAAAACCAAGCAACCCATGGTTATAACGGATACTCCAGGGGCTGCTTTTGATAAAGTATCCCTGGATATTATGGGACCTCTTCCCCTAACAGTGAGTAACAATCAGTATATACTGACCATGCAGGACTTGCTAACAAAATATTCTACCGCCGTGCCATTAAAGGAGGCCACATCGTTAACAATCGCAGACGCCTTCACTAAAGAATTTATCTGTATATACGGTACCCCTCGCGCAATATTAACCGATCAAGGAACAAATTTTTTATCCGCCTTAATGCGACAGTTAACAAGGAAATTTCGCATTCAACATTTTAGGACCACTGCCTATCATCCATCTAATGGATCACTTGAACGATCACATCATGTCCTAACAGAATATCTAAAAACTCAGGTTGATAAGGAGACAAATTGGGATGAATACATTAAACTTGCGATGTTCTCGTACAACACCAGTGTACATGAGGGCACGAGATACTCACCCTATGAGCTAGTATTTGGCCGAATAGCACGACTACCCTCTGCACACCCCATCATCGAAGAAAATATCGAACCCACATACCGTGATTATATTGTTAATCTCTTTAACAAGATAAACGATTTACAAACGCAAGCTAAGCAAAACCTCACACTAGCTAAAGAACGGAGTAAGCGATACTATGATCGCAATTTGAATTTACAACAATTTGAGAAAGGAAACCATGTCTTTTTATTAAAAGAGCCACGAAAAGGAAAACTTGCTGACCAGTATACCGGTCCTCACGAAATAATCGAACTTTTACCCCCAAGTAATGTTAAAATTAGAACAGGAAACCAAACCCGAATAGTACACACCAACAAGATCAAACTAGCACATCCCCAGCCGGGATGAGGTAATAATCAGAGTCCTTTGTTACAGATGCTTTGGCACAGAAGGCCCACACAGCCGAGATTGGACGCAACCATTTCAAATCGAATAGAGGAATCCTTCTTCTTCGGCCATTGTGTCCATATAACAGGAGCTCTTTGTCTCTTAGACGAAACGAACTTGTGTAAGGAGTGTTACGATAGACTCCGTACCAATATTATTAAGCAACAATACCGGCCCTTGCGGAGACACTTCTTTGTGAATAGTCACATCGTGCGTAATGACCACTGCTCAGCTTGTGGCACAACGGTCATCAAGACCAATTCTCTTGACAAGTGCATCTCCTGTACACTAACAGCGCACGAATTCTTAGAACTTCTACACAACACCTCAACTTCTATCAATAGTTATAGTTACCCCTTAGTCTTAAACGTATACGACAGGACTCCTACGTTATAAGGGGATGCCATTTACCGGCACAGCCTGCTGTGTAGAATTCAGAGGATATCGGTATGATCCCTTGAACGTCTATCTATGTGAACTTTGCTATCACTACGTATTGTCTATTAGAGTACGATTGCCTCTAGTATCTCTACACTTTCTCTCTCCGGGACCACGCCATATCGATCCTCATTGTGCACATTGCTTCCGAACACTTGTCACACAAAGACCTTTAGATCAGTGTCTCATCTGCACTCGAGGTATTGTTGAACTTATGTCCATATCCTATTTGCTTACACTGAACAATGCTTCATAATGTCCCAGCTTTCTCTTAATGCTGTATGCATCAAACTGCATGGTTATCTCAATCTAAATAATCACAACCATTATTGCTGTGCATGTTATTGTATGCTACATACTCCCTGTAACCAAAGGTTTTTCTTTCCAATAGACTCCCATATTATTTCTATCGCTCCACACCCTTATAGAACGATCTGTTCGTACTGTCAACGACCAATCACCATAATACGACCCCTACACACCTGCTCCACCTGTACTAGGAATATCGCTCAAATATTCCGAGAGACTCACCCCACCTTTCTCTCAATAAATGAAGAGAATCCCCCAACCTCCCAACCTTGAAGAATTGAAGAGTTAATATGCTATCGGATACATCTTCCGACACCCTGAACTGTACTGTGCACGAAGAATTCGATGGATATTACTCTCTGGAAAATGGCCTGTATTACTGCCCTATATGTAAAATACACGTGGATCATGAATTAGTCCACATAAATTATCACAGCATATCAGAAAATTTTCCTCATATTAGTCCTTCTAAATGCTGTCTATGTAATCGTAAAGTATCTCTCATAACTCCCATAATTGATTGCAGGCCGTGCTTCCTAAATTATCTGGAAGAAGAACGAAAAAGAGAATTTGCAAGAGCAAGGCAACATGAATAACGCAAGCAATCTCTGTTGCAACCACCCAATCCATGAATTATTGTCCCACTTCCCCAACATGCATGAGGCAAAATGCAGAAAAGTAATTTTCTACAAAAGATATACCGGGAAAACTCGCACTCCTAGCCGCATGTGTTGCGCATGCTATAAACTTCGACAATTAAGAGTCAAGCCTGATTTAATTGTTTGCCACTGGGTAACTTCGGGAGATATAAATCTTGCTAAGTGTAATTACTGTCAATCCACCCTGGAAACTGTTCGTCCCATCCTTCAATGCCAGGAATGCGTATATTCCTATTTTGAAAGAGCAATATTTGAAAAAAATCAGGGAAGGGACATAAGTAACCTAACTGCTTTTGCTTTTTGCAGGACTCACAGACAAGGCATATACACATAAAATGTGCCCGCTTTCCAAATTTAAGCGACCTGCTCACCCACTACTAGACTACTCCCTCTTCAACAGCCTTAACGTAAAATGCGTGGTTATAATGACACATGATGTCCTAACCGCTAACAGTCCTCATCTTATATGTACGGATTGCTACAATCCTGCAACTTATAACAGGGTCTTGACGCAATATTCACACACATTCCAATATGGCAATGTGCCAACGAATCAGTGTGCTAATTGCGGGAGTAATTGTCATGAAAAACGACCCCTTCTTGAATGCACTAAATGTTTTAAAGCCTATAGTCAATTTGTAGACATGATCGTTAAAAAGGGAGAAGAAAGAACTTACAGGCAAACTATAGGCCTGTCTGTAAATTCAATCACATTGAAGATAGATTATGGAGTGGCTGAAATAACGGTTGATCCTAATGATCCAGAAATTTTAGAGGAAAGATTATTAAATTAAACAATAAAAGAAAATGGATCATCTCAATCCTTGTTTCACCAATAAACTTAAATACTTTATCTATTAGGAACTATACATATATATATATATCCATAATAAATATGTTAACAAACTGCATTTATAAGAAAAAAAAAACAAAAACAAAAACAAAAACTTTAAATAAAATATATATATATATATAAAAAAAAATATATATATAAAAAAATATATATATAAAAAAAAAAATATATGTGTATTTTTATGTATACGGATAACATATAAACTTTCTTGTATATTCTAAAATATATATATATATATAATTATATATTCATATATAATTATCCTTTAATCGATTTACTATTAATAACCAGTAATAATAATCACCCATATTTACCATATAAATATATATATACATACATATAATAATAACAATAAAAAAAAAAAAAACAAAAAAAAAAGGGGGAAAAGAAAATGCTTCAAAAATATTTCATAAGAAATAATAATCATAAAGAACAATAAAAAAAAAAATATAGTATAATGATAACAATATACATACAAATTTAGTCAGATTACCTCTCTATATGTATATATATATATAGATACATATACCCATGTTATATTATAATCACATTGAGCGACGCTATAAAGATACCTCTTGTGTATTCGAATACTTTCATAAGTAATTATAATTTAAATACACCTAAGATTCAATATATAATTATGAATCAATTCTGCGACAATTATTCGTAATCAAACTTTCACGAACATTGTACCATCAATCATGTAACCACAAAATGTAATATAAACATCTACACGTACATCAAAATTGTAATCATTTCAGACCATCATGACGCCCCTAATCCTAGTAATCTTCTTAAGTAAAACTGCCGCCTTAATCGGATTTGATTGCGGAGGACAACACCTCAACGTAACAGCCGTCTCTCTCCTTGATGTTGGCGAATGCGATCTGAACATACGACAACCCAACACCACAGATGTTCATATTCAGCTACTACAACTATCCGACTACAGTTATACAGAAGTCATACAGTGCAAGGTTGAAATATCCCGAAATATATATCATTGTGGCATGCATTCACATATATCTGCTGTTCACAATGGAAGAGCCGATTATGTGCATGAGACTGGATACACTCAGTGCCTAAGGATGTTCCAAGACGGAACTATTTCTTTGGGAGACAACACCCTTGTCGCGGGCATAAAAGCAAATCAGACGACCTACCGAAGTATTACCTTGGTGGGCCGCGTACAAGTTGACGGATACTGCAAGGGATCCCAGTACAACGATCCATACGGAACATGGGACGACGTAGTCGTCCAAGCTGCTGTGAAAATATCACTAAAATCTTCCTACGTTCCCGTACAATTGAATACTGGAAGAATTAAATTAAAATCTGGAACAGTATGTAAACTCGTTGACAGCTACTGTTTAGACGCTGACGACGGATACACTGTTACGTCCTATTCGATCGTTTATTCAACGATTCTGCAGGGCGCACCGTGCAGGGACGAACAATATTATATCTCTCTATTTCTTTTTCAGGGCAACCTGCTAAGCCGGCTATACCCTGGGACGCCGAGAGATTAGGATCTATAGGACGCTTCTTTTCGGAGGTATTTTAAGGTTGACAAATAAATATGCAAATTTATTATATTATAAATTCTATTTTTTCCTTTTTATTTATTTTATCCTTCCTCGTTCTTCTACATTAGTTTGTAAGGTAATTTTAGTGAAATTAAATTATATATATGTATTGGATATATTTATATATATGTATAGTTAAAAGTTATTTAGGATTTTATGGTTCGACAATAGAATCGAGGAACTCTTCGCTATCTAAATAATCAAGAAGCTGGTTAATTTCGTAATCTATAAAGTCCTCTTCACTTGGAGTGATATTTGTGGAATCTAAATCCACTTCTCCAGGCAAGACAGGAGAATAATTTGGCGGCGAATACCCCGGAAAAGAGTCTGGGGTTCGTGGGAGGCTAGGCGGCGGTGAAGTTTGGACCCGTCGATCCAACGTCGCTGGGCTCCTCCTTATTTCCCCGTTTCGCTCCCAAGCGCGGAGCAGTCCCAAGGGAATTCCGTCCGTTCGGTCTTCCAAATCAATAATTATTGTGGACGCGTCGCTTGATGTGTCCGATTCCGCAGATTCAATTTCCTCTTCCTCGGACTCTGCGCTAGCTGGTATCGCAGGGAGATTGCCGTCGGTGGTTTCGGGGTTAAGCTCCGGGGGCAAGGGTGCGAAGAAGAGGTCGAAGAGTGTGTCTTCGCGGTCGGTTGCGGCCCTTGCTATTCCGGTAGGAATCTCGTCCCTATCTATAAATAATTGACGAGCGACGGAGGGGCGATCTCGTAATAACCGCTGTCTAAATATTTCCCGCCGGGTTACACCTGGATTTTGTAAGGGAAATTCGCGGCGAGTTATTGGATCTGGTCGTCGGGCGCTAACCATCTATTATTGAAATAATTTAAATTTTAAATTTGTTTTATTGAAAGGATAATTTGAAATTATTTCGCGGCATCTAATACTTACGATGGAAATTTCGAGGGGTCACCTGTCAAAAAGGAATGTACCGCGTAAATCTAAAGTTTCGTAACCGGTTTAGAGAAAGAGACAGGACAGATTCTGAAATCGCGACTCCTCATTTATTATAAGAGAAAATTATTAGTTAATTACCTTACATGCAGTGACGTGGTAAGGAAGGGTGTGTAGGGATATTTAAATATAAGATGGATACCGTGCCTGCTGGTTTAGTTTTATTATTATAAAATAATTCCTCTAATATATTATACTAAACCAGAGTTATCATACTATGTGTCAGTCGGTCCTTAAAGAGCGCGTCCCGTGCTCTACGACAAGTTTCGATGTGCAAGACGTCACGTCACAGCGGCACAGAGTCCGTAAAGAAATTTCCCTGGAGAAAATTCTTCGCGGAAACGGCAGAGGGGTAGAGTAGACTACCCAATGCACATCGATTGACAAGTCGAAGGCGACGATTCACTCTTATGGATAAAACCAAAGACAGACTGAGCGTTTAACGTCAAAGGTAATCAACGTACTCGTGTTATCAGAAGGAAGAGACGTTGGAAATGTATGGAAATAAATTATTGACTCTGTTATGCGTAATAAAATTCTTCAATATGTCGTGGAAGAATAATAATAATATTCGGTTTCTAGTTGCAGATCACGAGAGATGAAAAAGGAAAATATTGAATAATTAAAACGAGTACTTACCCAAAAGTACTGCGGTTGGAAGTGCTCGTCGAACCTCCGCTGTGGACTGTCGACCTCAGTGATGCCTTGGCAGGAGAGTCGAAGGAGCCGGTAGTAAATAAATGGCAGAAGACCGTGATGATGTTCAAATAAAACACTTTTATTGTTCAAGTATACTACTGTCTTACAGCTCTCGCGACTAAGTTTTTAAGTCGAATAATGTTTTGAGACTAAGTCTTTATTTCGATTTTAAATGGTTCGTGACTGCTACTGTTCTTGTTCTTCAGAGAGCTCCTGGTCAAATGCTAGGTGATGTTGTCTCAAGAGCGTCGGGTCAAATGCTAGGTGATGTTGTCTCAAGAGCGTCGGGTCAAATGCTAGGTGATGTTGTCTCAAGAGCGTCGGGTCAAATGCTAGGTGATGTTGTCTCATGTTACGTCCTATTCGATCGTTTATTCAACGATTCTGCAGGGCGCACCGTGCAGGGACGAACAATGTTATATCTCTCTATTTCTTTTTCAGGGCAACCTGCTAAGCCGGCTATACCCTGGGACGCCGAGAGATTAGGATCTATAGGACGCTTCTTTTCGGAGGTATTTTAAGGTTGACAAATAAATATGCAGATTTGTTATGTTATAAATTTCTATTTTTTCCTTTTATTTATTTTATCCTTCCTCGTTCTTTTACATTAGGTTATAAAGTAATTTTAGCGAAATTAAACTATGTATGATATATGTCGTCTACCGTTCCCAAGAACTCCTCACTATCTAGGTAATCTAAAATTTGGTTAGTTTCAAAATCCGCGAAGCTCTCTTCGGCTGGAGAGATGTCTATCGGTTCTGGGTCTATCTCCCCAAGAGCGACCGGAGAGTAATTCGGGGTAGAATAACCTGAAAATGAATCAGGGGTTTGTGGAGGGCTTGGCGATGGCACAGTCTGGACTTGTTGGTCTCGAGTTCTTCTTATTTCTCCGTTTCTCTCGAAAGCTAGGAGAAGTGCTGGGGGAATTCTGACCGTTGGGTTATCCAAATCGTACACGACTGTTGGGCAATCGCTAAGGTGATCAGAGTCCTCGTCTGTCAGCGGAAGGTCCTCTTCTTCACTCGATTCTTCGCCTGCTGGTATCGCTGAGGGGTTACCGTTGTTGGTTTCGGGGTTTAATTCAGGAGGCAAAGGAGCGAAGGACAAATCAAAGAAAGTATCTTCGCGATCGTTGGCGGCGCGTAAAATACTAGAAGGGATATTATCCCTATCTACAAATAATTGCCGTGCGATAGAGGGGCGATCTCGTAATAACCGCTGTCTGATCTCTGCGAGTTACGCCTGCGTTTTGCAGAGGGAATTCGCGGTGAGTTATTGGGTCTGGTCGTCGGGCGCTAACCATCTATTATCGAAATAATTTAAGTTTTAAAATTTGTTTTATTGAAAGGATAATTTGAAATTATTTCGCGGCATCTAATACTTACGATGGAAATTTCGAGGGGTCACCTGTCAAAAAAGAATGTACCGCGTAAATCTAAAGTTTCGTGACCGGTTTAAAGAAAGAGACAGGACAGATTCTGAAATCGCGACTCCTCATTTATTATAAGAAAAAATTATTAGATAGTTACCTCACATGCAGTGACGTGGTAAGGAAGGGTGTGTAGGAATATTTAAATGTAAGATGGATACCGTACCTGCTGGTTTAGTTTTATTATTATAAAATAATTCCTCTAATATATTATACTAAACCAGAGTTATCATACTATGTGTCAGTCGGTCCTTAAAGAGCGCGTCCCGTGCTCTACGACAAGTTTCGATGTGCAAGACGTCACGTCACAGCGGCACAGAGTCCGTAAAGAAATTTCCCTGGAGAAAATTCTTCGCGGAAACGGCAGAGGGGTAGAGTAGACTACCCAATGCACATCGATTGACAAGTCGAAGGCGACGATTCACTCTTGTGGATAAAACCAAAGACAGACTGAGCGTTGAACATTCAAAGGCAATCAACGTACTCGTGTTATCAGAAGGAGAAGACGTTGGAATTGTATGAAGGTAAGTTGTTGACTATTATGTGTAATAAAATTCTTCAATATGTCATGCAAAAATAATAATTAATAATATTCGGTTGATGGTTGCAGATCACGAGAGATGAAGAGGAAATTATTGAATAATTAAAACGAGTACTTACCCAAAAGTACTGCTGTCAGGATATGCGATGAATCTCCGTGGAGGACGGTTTGCCTCGGCGATGTCCCTGTAGGAGAGTCGGAGGAACCGGTGACAAATGATTGGCAGAAGACCCAAGTGATGGTTCAAAGACACTTTATTTTCTTTAAGTATACTATAATATTCGACTGCTCTCTAGACTAAGTTCTTAGTCCGGAAAAATATCCTGCGACTAAGTTCTTTTTCGACTCGAAAATGTTCTATAATACGCTCGTGATCGCTTTAGTTGTTTTCTTCTCGAGAGCTCCAGGTCAAATGCTAGGTGATGTTGTCTCAAGAGCGTCGGGTCAAATGCGCGGAAGACTGAGCTGCGCTCCCTGAGGTACCCTCTGGTCCCTACTCTGTGCCGGCTATCCGCAGTGGTAGGAGAATGCGGCGCTCCCGGCGTAGGCGGCTCGACCGCCGCTTGCCGCTATAGCTGTCCTTCTTCTTCGAGCGCGCTATGACGTAGTGGCCGCGCTCTTGCGTGGGGGATAGTGGGGACGACGGAGCTGTCAGTATTGTCCATGCATCGAGCTCGTTAATTCATTTTACAAAAGGTAAGGCTTTTATAATAGGTTTTTAGTCACCAGAATTTTAATAATTTGCATGCATATATTTTTTAATATAGAATCTCAACCTCTTTCAATAGAAGTGTGAATGATCGTTCTAGCATGTTCCATTTAGGATTGATTTTTAACTTTCTTTATATTAATTATATAGTTCTAGTTAACAATGTTATAAACAAATTCTGGTGTTATAAACCATTATAATTACAATTTGCTATATAATAATTATATGATATATGTATATATGTATGTGCATATAGGTGCATGGTCTAGATAATTGTTAATAATAATTGTGTTACGTTATAATATAAAAGTGTATTAATTATTCTTTTTATTATTCAGCTCTTGGAACAAAGGATGTGGCGAGCTTTTTTATCACCGGATGCAGGTGTTCGCCGTGCCAGGCAGTCGCGCCAGGCAGTCGCGCCAGGCCTTATCTTATCGCTGAGTGAGCTCATGTGCAGCTGCACCGGATGAAGCTCGGAGGGTCGCTTATCTTTTGGTGAGTGAATTTATAACGCTTTATAAATCGATTTAATAATTTCATTCGTTATAATTTATATGAATAAATTATATATTCCTTACTTGTTAATTGTATAGAATATATATATATGTTTGTAAAAGTTAATAAATGTAATTGTTAAAAATTTTATCTTCATTATTTTATTAATTAAATATGTATTATACATATTGTTATTTCTCTTTTGAAGGCTTGAAAGTTTGCTAAAAAAATTGCATTACTGTTGGATCTTTGTTAGTTAATGATATGGATTAATTTAACATATAATATATATATATATTCTTTTATAATTTATAATTTCGTAATAACTTATTACTCTTGCAATAAGAAAGCGCTCCTTATAATATTCATACATTATATATTCGCGAGTCCCTTTCGCATTAAGACTCGGCACGGACGTCGAAAACATTAGGGGAGATAACAAAGTAATAGGGGAGATAACGCGGTACGCTGGACTTAGCCTTGTGCTCTTATAAGGAGACTTATTATTCGTCTCAATAATAAAATCATGCATAATGAATTTTATAAGACCATACATTCATTATTATTATTAATATGTATATTTATTACCTTTTATTATTATTATTTAAACTTTATATTTCATGTGTGTTATATATGTGTAAAGTTTTGTTATAACAAAATTTATTTAGTAGTTATATAGATTTGTAATTCTGCACACAGTAAAGAGTTATGAGCTTTATTTTGCATTATTGGTTTTATTAAATCAGAATCTTTATTATTTATAATTATTAATAATTTAAATAATTTAATATATTTGTCTTATATAGTTATTATATTTTTCAGATATATTGTAAAACGACATTCTATACAGAAGATATTCGAGGGTGCATATCATTTATAGCTTGGCTGTATTTTAATCGACAATATAGAACGTTTATTAGACTATTGTCGGAGCGGATTAAAATACTCACATATGATCGTCTGGCCATGACTTATTAACTCTATGCACCTCTAATTGCGGATAAGTTTTGGATATTTTGAAATATTTTAATATTATTTTGAATGTGCTTGACTTGACAACTTTCGGTCATTTATTAAATATATACATACATTAATTAATGTTGAGCTTTTACATAATGAAAATGGTTTATTATTTGGTTATCATTGCTTACTTATTATATTTTAATTGTATATAAAATTTTGCAATTAAATAATCAAAATGAAAAATATATGTATTATTTGGCAATAAGAAATTAGATTTTATATAATTTATTATTATGTAGTGAAGTTTTATTTGAATAACTATATAGAATATACGTATATGAAAAGAGATTTTTATAATGTATTAATTATTATGTTCTTATGCTTAGAGTTTAAACGTGTTATTATTTGAATTTTTCTTATTTGTCTAGGTTGCATATATAGTATATATATATATGTTGGAAGGAATATGGACCAATGGATTATTCACGGACAACAGACAGGCTTAAACCATATAAGAATATGCAGCATTGAAAGGATTTTGAGGAATCTGTGCGAATTATTTCGGAAGTTTATTTGGTAAGTTTATTATTTTGATAAGTTAATTAATGAATTAAAGGTTTTATTTAATTATATCATATATTTATAAAATATATATTATATATACATATATATAATATATGTATTCATGTATAATATTATGTACCTTTAGTATTTTAATGCATTATCTTTTAAATTTTTATTAATAACTACATATGTATTTATACTAATAATGAGGGTGACAAGTCTGTCCGAGCTTGTTTCGCGGTTTAATTCTTATTAATTTTTACATATGGTATGGCGTATAGCGCTGTCTCTCTCACTCGCGCGAGTCACCCGATAGTGCGGTCTCTCTCACTTTCACGTACTACTACCTATTGAGGTCTCGTGTATAAATTTCGATAGATATAGTCGATTAATTATATATTTGAGGAGGCATATTTGTGATTTGTTATTGAAATATATTTCTAAGGAATTTTATTAATAAGTATATTTTTATTTTTCCGTATAGCGTTTTCGTTAGGTGATGAAAATATTGGGACACCCGGTGGACAACCAAGTGGAGGCTATGTTTATAGGGTGACTTATTATTCTGCATGCAGCAAAGAGTTACGTATAAAATTTTATTCATAATAATTTCTTGACATTTCTTTATTATTTAGTTATTGTTTAGTAATTATTATTTAATTTAATATATTTATTTTTGAAATTTAATATATTAATATTTGATTTATTATACTTCTTTTACTATTTGATTTCTTTTACTCCTATATAATTATATACATTTATAAAATATTAAACCTTTTTAATATAGTAATTTTGATCAATCAAACTTTTATAATGATAATAGATTTTTGTATAGATTGATTTTTTAGTACATTTTTGTTAAGTTAATTTTTCATATGGCCAAATATTATTTGATTATTATTTTCAGTTGCTGGGTCTTGGAATTCTTGCTACTTATTTATAACAAGCTGTCTTACGTTATTAGGAAGAGGCTAAATAATATATATATATAGGATCATAAAAAGTGTGTAAGTATGTATTATATTTTGGATGGTTTATTTAATAATTTCTATAGTAGATTTTCTTATACATTTATTATATTTTTCAGGTATCAAGACTCTGAGGAAAATTATTTCCTGATAGTGAACATATATATATATTTACGGGAACTCAACGAGGACCAAAAATTAAAATAATCTAGGATTTTTAAAGGAAATTCTTGCTTGATTAATTATATTTTATTCATTAATTATATTTTATATATATATTTTATTAATTATACTTTATTAAGAAATGTTTAGATCATTAATTTCTAAAAGAAGCTCGTTACTTTATAAAAGATTATTATTTAGTTATTGGCCATTTACATTTTGTAATTAAATAGTCAAAGTTAAATGTTATTCAGTAATAATTAGAATTTTATACAGACATATTTGGCCAATGGTATTAATGTACAGTAAAGATTTATTATAACGTTTAGAAAAATATTTATTCAAGGAAAATTTATTAATTTTGTTTCTCATGAATATAAAAAATATATATATATATTGTTAATTATTTTATTACTAATTATTATTACTGATTTTTAGAGCGTATTGTTTTAGTAACAATTATTATTCATGGGCATTAATTTTTTGTTTGACTTGGTACATTTATTTATTGTTTCATATTCTTATATATACGTAGAATGTTAACTTTATAACTTTCCTTTTGTTATTGATGATTCTTTATAAATTTTCGTATTAATATTTTATGTGGCTCACTTTCGGAGCATTTGTTAACATTTTTACTGTAGGTTATTTATCCCAAAATATTAATTAATTATATGATTTTCAGGTTTCAAAATTTATAATCGCTGCATCTCTTTTATGACAACTGAACATACTATTTATTATACGCATGGGCTCAAAATCATTTATTAATAGAATTTAGGTGAGTATCGTTTGATAAAATATTTTGATTTATGCCTTTTCCTTTGTAGTAAGCGCGTATACATGCATAGGGATATCATTATATGTGATAACTGAATAATACGAATATTGAGTGAATATCTATATATATTGGTTACATATAATATAAAGTGGATTTATAGTGATTATATATAATTACAAGTAAAGATTATATAAGATACGAAATTCTTTATACTATTCTTCGAAACAAATTATATTTTATTCGTTAAGAATTATTTAAATCATTTTCTTTTTAAAAGAAGCTTGTTATTTTACAAAGGATTGTTATTTAGTCATTACTGGTCATCTGTTTTTATATTTTAATTTTATAATTAAATAATCAAAGCAAATATATTTATTATTTGATAATAATTAAACTTTTATATATATATATATGTGTTTTTCATTGTTTATTGATTTATGTCTTTATTTGTCTAAATACTAATTAGTTATAATATTTTCAGGTTTCGGGATTCATGGCTATGGAAGTTTTCCCATGCCAATTTTACCAAAAGAATGTAAAGGAACGCACAAGAGGCTATAAGACCAGTTACCGACGGATTTGTTCGTATACCAATTTATACGAAGTCTTGTTGCAAATGATTTGCTAAGAGTTTTTCTTGATAATAAAATTTCGAATAAATTTCTTTTCTTAGTAAAGTTAATTATTAAGATAAATATCATTATATACGACCAGTACCAGTACTGCTAATTCATTGTAATATCTTTCTGGCTATATACCACATCAATCAATGTATTGTATTAATATGAGATTATGGCGAATATATATATAAATATATATATATATATATATATATATAGTATTTTGCTATTGATTTATGAAATTTCATAAGCGATTTTAAGGTGATTGTATGAGGCTTTTGCAGCTTTATTAAAATTGCATAAATAATAATTATATATATATTGAAATTCTTTTACGATTATTATAAATGACTGTTTCAAAGAGCCTATTACTTTTTCTTGATTGATAGATGTGTATAAGTCCAGCTTTCGGTTAGTACTGGTGGTTACTAGTATTTTGACTACATGAGAACTGATTATTATTAAATTGATGTATATATATATTGATTATATATAATATTATGGCGCAAATATATAGTGATTATATATAGTATCGCGCAAAGATTATATAGGATGAGAGAATAAGTAGGGATTATATTTTTATAAATAAGATTTTAAATTTTTCGTTGCGGGACGTAACACCTCCCCCCTAATAAGAACAAAATCCGATTGTTTTCGGAGGATTTTGTACTAGGGAGATTAAATATTTTCATCTAAGGTGTTTAAGCGGTCTCTTAGGTTTGTATATGATATAGGTATATTTACGTTTTTGGTGATTTCTTCGTGGCAAGGTTTCATTGTCCTTGGAGGTTTGGCTGGTGGAGGTTGTTGAGTGATTACTTCCGCAGGTGCAGTGGGGTCGATGTTGGAGGTTTGCATGGTTGTTCCTCCGCCAGGTGATTGATTTTCTCGGTTATCGTCTCCAGATTTTCTAGAAGATTCCCGTGCCAAATGGAGCAGCAAATTCGCGAGGGAGCTCCATAAAGCTCCGAGTAGATGAAGGCTGCAACCATACACAGTGTGAAGAGCGTATCCATGGATGACTGTGTCAATGACTAATTTTACTAGGCGAATAATCATGAAGATTCCGACGAGTCCTGCGGTTGCTGATCCAAAATTCACGAATCCCTTCCAGATTCGCGAGGCTGTGCTTTCGACAATTTTATTTAAAGAATTTTCATCCAGCAAGTTGTACACTGTTACGTCCCGCAACGAAAAATTTAAAATCTTACTTATAAAAGTATAATCCCTACTTATTCTCTCATCCTATATAATCTTTGCGCGATACTATATATAATCACTATATATTTGCGCCATAATATTATATATAATCAATATATATATACATCAATTTAATAATAATCAGTTCTCATGTAGTCAAAATACTAGTAACCACCAGTACTAACCGAAAGCTGGACTTATACACATCTATCAATCAAGAAAAAGTAATAGGCTCTTTGAAACAGTCATTTATAATAATCGTAAAAGAATTTCAATATATATATAATTATTATTTATGCAATTTTAATAAAGCTGCAAAAGCCCCACACAATCACCTTAAAATCACTTATGAAATTTCATAAATCAATAGCAAAGTGCTGTATATATATATATATATATTTATATATATATTCGCCATAATCTCATATTAACACAATACATTGATTGATGTGGTATATAGCCAGAAAGATATTACAATGAATTAGCAGTACTGGTACTGGTCGTGTATAATGATATTAATCTTAATAACTAGCCTTACTAAGAAAAGAAATTTATTCGAAATTTTATTATCAAGAAAAACTCTTAGCAAATCATTTGCAACAAGACTTCGTATAAATTGGTATACGAACAAATCCGTCGGTGACTGGCTTATAGCCTCTTGTGCGTTCCTTTACATTCTTCTGGTAAAATTGGCATGGGAAAATTTCCATAGCCATGAATCCCGAAACCTGAAAATATTATAACTAATTAGTATTTAGACAAATAAAGACATAAATCAATAAACAATGAAAAAAAACATATATATATATATAAAAGTTTAATTATTATCAAATAATAAATATATTTACTTTGATTATTTAATTATAAAATTAAAATGTAAAAACAGATGACCAGTAACGATTAAATAATAATCCTTTGTAAAATAACAAGCTTCTTTTAAAAGGAAAATGATTTAAATAATTCTTAACAAATAAAATATAATTTGTTTCAAAGAATAGTATAAAGAATTTCGTATCTTATATAATCTTTACTTGTAATTACATATAATCACTATAAATCCACTTTATATTATATGTAACCAATATATATAGATATTCACTCAATATTCATATTATTCAGTTATCACATATAACCAAAAAAGGATATCCCTATGCGTGTATATGCGCTTACTACAAAGGAAAAGACATAAATCAAAATATTTTATCAAACGATACTCACCTAAATTCTATTAATAAATGATTTTGAGCCCATGCGTATCTTTTTAATAAACAGTATGTTCGGTTGTCATAAAAGAGATGCAGCGATTATAAATTTTGAAACCTGAAAATCAAATAATTAATTAATATTTTGTAATAAATATCTACAGTAAAAATGTTAACAAATGCTCCGAAAGTGAGCCACATAAAATATTAATACGAAAATTTACAAAGAATCATCAATAACAAAAGGAAAGTTATAAAGTTAATATTCTACGTACATATAAGAATATAAAACAATAAATAAATGTACCAAGTCAATCGAAAAACTAATACCCATGAATAATAATTGTTACTAAAACAATACGCTCTAAAAATCAGTAATAATAATCAGTAATAAAATAATTAACAATATATATTTTTTTATATTCAAGAGAAACAAAATTATTAAATTTTCCTTGAATAAATATTTTTCTAAACGTTATAATAAATCTTTACTGTACATTAATACCATTGGCCAAATATGTCTGTATAAAACTCTAATTATTATTGAATAACATTTAACTTTGACTATTTAATTACAAAATGTAAATGGCCAATAATCACCAAATAATAATCTTTTATAAAGTAACGAGCTTCTTTCAGAAATTAATGATTTAAACATTTCTTAATAAAATATAATTAATAAAGTATAATTAATAAAATATATATATAAAATATAATTAATGAATAAAATATAATTAATCAAGCAAGAATTTCCTTTAAAAATCCTAGATTATTTTAATTTTTGGTCCTCGTTGAGTTCCCGTAAATATATGTATATGTTCACTATCAGGAAGTGATTTTCCTCAGAGTCTTGATACCTGGAAAATATAATAAATGTATAAGAAAATCTACTATAGAAATTATTAAATAAACCATTCAAAATATAATACATACTTACACACTTTTTATGATCCTATATATATATAATATTTATCCTCTTCCTAATAATGTAAGACAACTTCTTATAAATAAGTAGCAAGAATTCCAAGTCCCAGCAACTGAAAATAATAATCAAATAATATTTGGCCGTATGAAAAATTAACTTAACAAAAATATACTAAAAAAAATCAATCTATACAAAAATCTATTATCATTATAAAAGTTTGATTGATCAAAATTACTATATTAAAAAGGTTTAATATTTTATAAATGTATATAATTATATAGGAATAAAAGAAATCAAATAGTAAAAGAAGTATAATAAATCAAATATTAATATATTAAATTTCAACAATAAATATATTAAATTAAATAATAATTACTAAACAATAACTAAATAATAAAGAAATGTCAAGAAATTATTATGAATAAAATTTTATACGTAACTCTTTGCTGCATGCAGAATAATAAGTCACCCTATAAACATAGCCTCCACTTGGTTGTCCACCGGGTGTCCCAACATTTTCATCACTTAACGAAAACGCTATACGGAAAAATAAAAATATATTTATTAATAAAATTCCTTAGAAATATATTTCAATAACAAACTACGAATATGCCTCCTCAAATATATAATTAACCGACTACATCTATCGAAATTTATACACGAGACCTCAATAGGTAGTAGTACGTGAAAGTGAGAGAGACCGCACTATCGGGTGACTCGCGCGAGTGAGAGAGACAGCGCTATACGTAATACCATATGTAAAAATTAATAAGAATTAAACCGCGAAACAAGCTCGGACAGACTTGTCAACCTCATTATTAGTATAAATACATATGTAGTTATTAATAAAAATTTAAAAGATAATGCATTAAAATACTAAATATTAAATACATATAAAATACATAATATTATACATGAATACATATATTATATATATATATATATATATATATAATATATATTTTATAAATATATGATATAATTAAAATAAAACCTTTAATTCATTAATTAACTTATCAAAATAATGAACTTACCAAATAAACTTCCGAAATAATTCGCACAGATTCCTCAAAATCCTTTCAATACTGCATATTCTTATATGGTTTAAGCCTGTCTGTTGTCCGTGAATAATCCATTGGTCCATATCCCTTCCAACATATATATATATACTATATATGCAACCTAGACAAATAAGAAAAATTCAAATAATAACACGTTTAAACTCTAAGCATAAGAACATAATAATTAATACATTATAAAAATCTCTTTTCATATACGTATATTCTATATAGTTATTCAAATAAAACTTCACTACATAATAATAAATTATATAAAATCTAATTTCTTATTGCCAAATAATACATATATTTTTCATTTTGATTATTTAATTGCAAAATTTTATATACAATTAAAATATAATAAGTAAGCAATGATAACCAAATAATAAACCATTTTCATTATGTAAAAGCTCAACATTAATTAATGTATGTATATATTTAATAAATGACCGAAAGTTGTCAAGTCAAGCACATTCAAAATAATATTAAAATATTTCAAAATATCCAAAACTTATCCGCAATTAGAGGTGCATAGAGTTAATAAGTCATGGCCAGACGATCATATGTGAGTATTTTAATCCGCTCCGACAATAGTCTAATAAACGTTCTATATTGTCGATTAAAATACAGCCAAGCTATAAATGATATGCACCCTCGAATATCTTCTGTATAGAATGTCGTTTTACAAAATATCTGAAAAATATAATAACTATATAAGACAAATATATTAAATTATTTAAATTATTAATAATTATAAATAATAAAGATTCTGATTTAATAAAACCAATAATGCAAAATAAAGCTTATAACTCTTTACTATGTGCAGAATTATAAATCTATATAACTACTAAATAAATTTCGTTATAACAAAAATTTACACATATATAACACACATGAAATATAAAGTTTAAATAATAATAATACAAGGTAATAAATATACATATTAATAATAATAATGAATGTATAGTCTTATAAAATTCATTATGCATGATTTTATTATTGAGACGACTAATAAGTCTCCTTATAAGAGCACAAGGCTAAGTCCAGCGTACCGCGTTATCTCCCCTATTACTTTGTTATCTCCCCTAATGTTTTCGACGTCCGCGCCGAGTCTTAATGCGAAAGGGACTCGCGAATATATAATGTATGAATATTATAAGGAGCGCTTTCTTATTGCAAGAGTAATAAGTTATTACGAAATTATAAATTATAAAAGAATATATATATATTATATGTTAAATTAATCCATATCATTAACTAACAAAGATCCAACAGTAATGCAATTTTTTAGCAAACTTTCAAGCCTTCAAAAGAGAAATAACAATATGTATAATACATATTTAATTAATAAAATAATGAAGATAAAATTTTTAATAATTACATTTATTAACTTTTACAAACAATATATATAAGTATATATATATATATTCTATACAATTAACAAGTAAGGAATATATAATTTATTCATATAAATTATAACGAATGAAATTATTAAATCGATTTATAAAGCGTTATAAATTCACTCACCAAAAGATAAGCGACCCTCCGAGCTTCATCCGGTGCAGCTGCACATGAGCTCACTCAGCGATAAGATAAGGCCTGGCGCGACTGCCTGGCGCGACTGCCTGGCACGGCGAACACCTGCATCCGCTGATAAAACAGCTCGCCACATCCTTTGTTCCAAGAGCTGAATAATAAAAAGAATAATTAATACACTTTTATATTATAATGTAACACAATTATTATTAACAACTATCTAGACCATGCACCTATATGCACATACATATATATATCATATAATTATTATATAGCAAATTGTAATTATAATGGTTTATAACACCAGAATTTGTTTATAACATTGTTAACTAGAACTATATAATTAATATAAAGAAAGTTAAAAATCAATTCTAAACGGAACATGCTAGAACGATCATTCACACTTCTATTAAAAGAGGTTGAAATTCTACATTAAAAAATATACGCATGCAAATTATTAAAATTCTGGTGACTAAAAACCAATTGTAAAAGCCTTACCTTTTGTAAAATGAATTAACGAGCTCGATGCATGGACAATACTGACAGCTCCGTCGTCCCCACTATCCCCACGCAAGAGCGCGGCCACTACGTCATAGCGCGCTCGAAGAAGAAGGACAGCTATAGCGGCGAGCGGCGGTCGAGCCACCTACGCCCGGGAGCGCCGCATTCTCCTACCACTGCGGATAGCCGGCACGGAGTAGGGACCAGAGGGTACCTCAGGGAGCGCAGCTCAGTCTTCCGCGCATTAGACCTGGAGCTCTCGAGAAGAAAACAGCTAAAGCGATCACGAGCGTATCACAGAACATTTTCGAGTCGAAAAAGAACTTAGTCGCAGGATATTTTTCCGGACTAAGAACTTAGTCTAGAGAGCAGTCGAATATTATAGTATACTTTAAGAAAATAAAGTGTCTTTAAACCATCACTTGGGTCTTCTGCCAATCATTTGTCACCGGTTCCTCCGACTCTCCTACAGGGACATCGCCGAGGCAGACCGTCCTTCACGGAGATTCATCGCATATCCTGACAGCAGTACTTTTGGGTAAGTACTCGTTTTAATTATTCAATAATTTCCTCTTCATCTCTCGTGATCTGCAACCATCAACCGAATATTATTATTATTATTGCATGACAATTTGAAGAATTTTATTACACATAATAGTCAATAACTTATCTTCATACATATCCAACGTCTCTTCCTCCTGATAACACGAGTACGTTGATTGCCTTTGAATGTTCAACGCTCAGTCTGTCTTTGGTTTTATCCACAAGAGTGAATCGTCGCCTTCGACTTGTCAATCGATGTGCATTGGGTAGTCTACTCTACCCCTCTGCCGTTTCCGCGAAGAATTTTCTCCAGGGAAATTTCTTTACGGACTCTGTGCCGCTGTGACGTGACGTCTTGCACATCGAAACTTGTCGTAGAGCACGGGACGCGCTCTTTAAGGACCGACTGACACATAGTATGATAACTCTGGTTTAGTATAATATATTAGAGGAATTATTTTATAATAATAAAACTAAACCAGCAGGTACGGTATCCATCTTATATTTAAATATCCCTACACACCCTTCCTTACCACGTCACTGCATGTGAGGTAACTATCTAATAATTTTCTTTTATAATAAATGAGGAGTCGCGATTTCAGAATCTGTCCTGTCTTTTTCTCTAAACCGGTTACGAAACTTTAGATTCACGCGGTACATTCTTTTTTGACAGGTGACCCCTCGAAATTTCCATCGTAAGTATTAGATGCCGCGAAATAATTTTAAATTATCCTTTCGATAAAACAAATTTTAAAATTTAAATTATTTCAATAATAGATGGTAAACGCATTACGCATCGATCCAGTTCTCCGTCGCGAGATCCCTTTTCATCGGGCGGGTATAAGGCGTCGCGAGTATTTCCGACAGCGTCTGTTGAGAGACCGACGTACTGTTCCTTACCATTTATACGTAGACCGAGATGAAATTCCGAGCGAGATAATTCGAGCGGTCAATGATCGTGAAAACACCCCACACGACCTTTCATTTGCCCCTTTGCCCTCCGAACTAAACCCCGAGAACAGCAGACAACACCAAGCGATACCGGCTGGAGAAGAACCGGAAGAAGAACAGGAATCGTCAGACAGTTGCTCTGTCAGCTCAACTGCTTCCACGATTGTCCTCGACCCGGATAACCTTACTGCTGGAATACCACGGGGATTACTTCGAGCCTGGGAGGCCAATGCCGAAATAAGACGGGACAGGCAGGTCCAAACGTCTCCCCGTCGCCCCGATAGCCCGGCCTCATTTTCGGATTATTCGACCCCAGATTATTCCCCGGTTAGACCCGGAGAATTCGGGTTTGACCCCGTGGATATCTCCCCAGCAGAAGAAGACTTGGCGGACCAAGCGGTTAATCATTTTCTGGATTATCTGAACAGCGAAGAATTCTTAGATACAGTCGATGACATATATCATACATAATTTGATTTCGCTAAAATTACCTTACAAACTAATGTAGAAGAACGAGGAAGGATAAAATAAATAAAAGGAAAAAATAGAAATTTATAACATAATAAATCTACATATTTATTTGTCAACCCTAAAATACCTCCGAAAAGAAGCGTCCTATAGATCCTAATCTCTCGGCGTCCCAGGGTATAGCCGGCGTGGCAGGTTGCCCTGAAAAACAAAATAGAGAGATATAATATTGTTCGTCCCTGCACGGTGCGCCCTGCAGAATCGTTGAATAAACGATCGAATAGGACGTAACACAAACATTAAATTTTTGGTGGCAGCGGTGGGATTTGCCAAAAAGGATCTAAGCTTCTGAGAGGAAATTAAGTGTTTGACGAATAAATTTTTATAAAGTACCTAAATCCATTATGCAGACTCGATCAAGCTCGACGAGCTCTGTAGCCACAGGGGCTACAAGAAAACAATATACAGCAGAGGAAACCGAAATCCTCATGCAAAAGGTAAACGAAAAGGAGAAACAGTTAAAAGAACAGGCTGAGGCCTTGCAAGTCAAAAACGAACATCTGATAAAAATGCAAGAAGAAATGAATCGAAAGGAAATGGCCGCAAGCCAAGAACAACCAGCTGTAGAGCAATTAATGGCTTCTATGCAAACGATTACCAATTATATTGAGAGGATTAATTCAAGGTTCATGAATCTGGAGACCTCGCAAAGAGAAGAAAGATATGTTCCACATGAAGAACGAACATTTTCTCAACCGACATCCCAACATTTTGATATCGCGGACCAACCTTCCCCGATACGCCTTAAGGATGCTATCGACACAATACCTAAATTTGATGGCCATAAAATGTCCGTTTTCCACTTCAGTAAAATCTGCGAACGCGCTCTCGATTTAATACCCGCATATCATGAATATCATTTAGTGCAGCTTATTATTAATAAGCTGCAGGGACATGCATATTCTGCCATAGAAGGGGTAGAATGTCACACCGTTTTCGAGCTAACGAAACGATTAAAATTAATTTTTGGACCAAATAAATCCGTCGACCAATACCGAGGAGAACTAGCTAACATATACATGAAACAAAATGAAAATATTTTTGATTATATAAGCAGAGTGCAAGAACTACGTACCGCAATAATAGATGGAGAATCTGATTTATCCGGAAACATAGGAGAACGAAGAAAGGACGCCATCGAAGCAACCACTATGAACAGCTTTATCAACGGACTTCCATCTGACCTATTAGTACGCGTAAAACTCGAACATCCGAGGACCTTCGAGGAAAGCATTAGCACAGCCATACAATTATCCAAAACTATTGAAGCTGAAAACATTCGGAAGCGCACTCTCTTCCGCCCAAATTTTCAACCCCGTGCTGACCTCCCCAATAACGTCAGCAATGCAGTGTTACGTCCCCAGTTCCTCAGGACCGGTCTGGAAGTCTTACTTTCCCAGTTGGACGCAATTAATCTCTCAATTTGTTTTAGGGCAACCTGCTAGGCCGGCTATACCCTGGGACGCCGAGAGATTGAAGGTCTATTGTGCTTAGAGAGGATTCTAGGTGGAGAGTGAATAAACATTCATACTAAATTTTATAAGTTTATTTTATTTTGTTCAAAGTATATATATATATATTTTTATTTTACAAATTTGAATATCCTTTTATTCCTCCCTCGGGTAACCGTACAATTCTGGTAGAAAGTAAGAATATTCGATGTTTATGGTTGAGATGGTTCTTTCTGGGGAAGCTAGGGAAATCTCTAAGGGCTCAAAAGGGTCTGGGTCTTCATATGCCACGGGGGAATAGCTAGGAGGACTATATAGGCTGTTTTCCTCGGGATAGTAGTTGTATAGGGGTACGGTGTCAAGATGTTGGAATGTCCCCGAGATGGAAGCAGTCTCTGGACTCTGACTCCAATCCACTGAAGGTCCAGGGATGGATGCCTGGTCGGAGTTTAACGAGATGGTTGAACAGTTGCTTCTATCTTCGGTAATTCTTTCTACTAGATTGGAGGGAGAATATTGATTATGTGGGACTGGGATAATTTCGTGGCTTTCTTCCTCAATAGTAATTCTGGGGATAGGTGACTGAGGTTCTAAGTCGATGATCTCGGGAACTGGTGCAATGATTTCATTCTCAAGAGTGATGATAGGGAAGAAGGTACGTCGCGTTTGCCTATTTCGTCTCACACGGCGTAGAATATTTCGACGGGTATTGAAGTTACCTTGTCTCACTCGGACCATCTGTCGTTTAATTAACCAATTATAAACCTGTCTATTTAATATTTAAGACTTTGGTGATTTTGAAGTCACTTACTTTTGCGTAAAGTTGAATTTAAGAATACCCGATACCTGTTAATAAAAAAAAAAGAAAAAGGGACTTCCATATGAATGTTCAATTTATAATTGTTATCCCGAGTATAGTCAGATAGATGTCCCCAAAGTTGATAGAAGTATAGACCGGCAGAAATAGAAAGATTAGTATAAAAAATTTTATTGTTGGTAACGTTGACTCCCGAAAATTACCGACCGTCGGTAATGTAGATTTCTGTTTTACCGACCGATGGTAAGTTAGGTTTCTGTTTTACCGACCGATGGTTAGCGGCACTTTCTGTTTTACCGACCGATGGTAAGTTAGATTTCTGTTTTACCGACCGATGGTTAGCGTCACTTTCTGTTTTACCGACCGATGGTAAGTAATCGACTGATGGTAAGTTATCGACCGATGGTAAGTTATCGACTGATGGTAAGTTATCGACCGATGGTAAGTTTTGATTGACGACTATTGGAAAAAGTACCAACTGATGGTAAATTAGGATTATCGAGAATTTATTTGTTTGAAATGTTAATGTGTTATCTTGGTTTCAAAAAGATTCTTATTTTATTTTGATTCTCTGAAAATCGAAAGAGGATTCGAGGAAAAATCAGGAGTTTGGATACGCTGACAAGGTATCCACCTATCATACGGCTGGCTTAGTATTAACCTCGTAAGGTTAGGTTATAATTGCAAGTAGTGATAATGATTCAAATTGTTATAAACTAAGCCAGTGTATTGTCTCTAAATCCTGGGATGTATCTCGTATTTTGAAGTTAAGGCTAAATTCAATCCAAGATCAAAAGGTCAACTTCTATCATTGGGATAAATCCCTCAAGATAATTGCCTATTAATCGAAAACTGTATTTTCGCCTACTCGGACGTCGATTGACAGGAGGCCGCTTATTTTTTCTATTGCCTCACCAGCTCTAGGTTGAGAAACAACCTCTATCATGGGAATAAATTCCTCAAGATAATTATTTTTCCACCGAGCCAGACTTGGGTTCGACCTGCCGCTGCAGTTTCGCACTCGCTCACTGTCTATCGCGTCGTCTTATCAAAGAGATAAGTCCCAGATAAATTTTCCAATTGGAAATATTTACTAAGTTGAATAACTGGATTAAGGAATACGGGTAATCAAAGGTAAGGTTCCCGTATTGTCGCGCACTGATTCACTGAGTTTAGTTGTTAGTAGAAATTAAAGGTTAGATTAATGACAAGTGGCCGGATATTTACCAGTGTCTGAAATGTCCTAGTGTGTGAAGGCTGCTTCCCTTCACTAGGCTGATGAGTGGATGCTGCTTCCTTCCGCTGGATACCGTCTACCTCGGTGACAGTTCGGGATGGAGGTTGCAGTCCAGGAGTTCGATTGAGAAACTCAATGTTCAATAGTCACTGAATTTATTAACTGAATACACGTACAAAATCTCGGAGATATAAGTATTAACTGTGAAGATCGTTGGGCAAAGTGCCAAGTTATCACTGTAAATATCGTTGGGCCAAATGCCGGAGGTAGTTGAATGTTGAAGATCGTTGGGCCAAATGCCAGTAGTTGGTAACTGTAGTAGATCGTTGGGCAAAATGCCAGTAGTTGGTAACTGTAGTAGATCGTTGGGCAAAATGCGAGGAGGACCGCTCTGCACGGGTTTATATAGTCGTCAGTCCCAGTTTTGCACACGGTCCCAATAGTAGGAGATGCGCTTCTCCGTGGAGGGAGTCGAGCAATGATTGGTTCCCTCCTCTGCTTCTGGCTGCGCGCGCCTCGAAAGATGCGTCCGCCTCGAGGGATGTGCCGCGTTGTCAACGGGTGATTGGTTTTCTCTGACGTGATTGTTGCGCAATGATTTGGGATTGGCTCCCGCTGACGTGACGGATGCGCGCGCCTCGGAAGATGCGCGCGCCTCGGCGTGGGCGGCGCGGTCGCTCATTGGTTCCCTTCTCCGGGCTGGTTGCGCGCGCCGCTGGCACGAGCGTGGGGAAGATGCGCGCGCTGCTGGGCGTTGCCGCAGGAATTGGGCGTAGTTTGGGCGTAGTTTAATTTGTAGATGGTGGGACTCTTCAGAATTGGAGTGGGGGTGACGGAGCGGTCAGTATAGAATTGGCTATACTGGTTGCATTGTATTTTGACACATAAGTTTTATAATAATTATTAGACCATCAGAATTTCTTTGCAGTTTATATGCATATATTTTCTAATGTAGCTTTTTAAGCTCTAGCTGTAGAAATGTCAACGGAGTTTCTAGCATGCTCCGTTCGAAAGTTCATTTTTGTCTCTATGTATTATTATGGAAAATGCCTTTAAATATTGTTAATAAATTCTGACATCATAATTATTATAATTACAATTATTTTAACATAAGTATTTATGATTATGCGGTGGGATATAAGTATATAAAGACTATAAATTATTTCAGTAAATGGTGCAACAATTTTTATTCTTTGCTTTTATTTTTTAATATTTATATCTATTAGGTTCTTGAATAAAAATTATATTTATATCTATTAGGTTCTTGAATAAAAATTATTGCATGTACTTAATATTAATGTTTAACAATAAGTTAATTATTTCGTTATGTTGCGCAATGTTCTCTTGAACGGATTTTTTGTGGATTAATATATAAATGGAAGTTATTGCATACGCTTAATAATAATAAATTCTTTTGTTACTTAACAATAAGTTAATTATTTCATCATGTTGCGTAATGTTGTGCAATAGTATTCGAGCGGAATATTCCATAGTCTTAGTTTGGAATGTGATGATGACTCATAATATCGCATACGGAAAATTAGATTTAAAACTTCGTTTATAAAATTAGTAGTATTGGAGTTTTCATAATTATGTATACATGTGTCGGTCTGACTTTTTATGCTCCTTAAGGGAAAATTGTCATAAGATTTTTATTTATAGTATTTTTCGAGTTAATCTGGAATCAATGATTTTTGATATAATTTAGGCCCCAAAATAATTAGATATACGTGTAGTCGGTGCCGAGACGTGTTCAAAAATATATATATATGTATATAAAGTCTTTTGGTTTTTGATTTGTAAAATTTCTTGTGTATCAGGATTACATATTAATAAAGGAGGTATTCTCTTATATGTCGGTAAATTTAGTATCATCGCTACACCAGAGATGGCGCTGCCCTCTGTCGGTAATGTGGGTACGGACAGTATTCACTGTCGGTAAGGTAGGAAATGACTTTATCCTCAGTCGGTAACGTCGGTAACTGTGTTATCATGGGTCGGTAATTTTTCTGTCGGTAACTTTTGCTCGGTCGGTAAGGTAGAAAACTTCCTTATCAACCGTCGGTAATTTTTCTGTCGGTAACTTTTGCTCTGTCGGTAAGGTAGAGAACTTCCTTATCGACCGTCGGTAATTTTTCTGTCGGTAACTTTTACTCTGTCGGTAAGGTAGAAAACTTCCTTATCGACCGTCGGTAATTTTTCTGTCGGTAACTTTTACTCTGTCGGTAAAGTAGGAATTTATTTTACCTTCCGTCGGTAATTTTTCTGTCGGTAACTTTTACTCTGTCGGTAAAGTAGGAATTTATTTTATCGACTGTCGGTAACTTTTGTGTGGGTGATTTTGCCTATTGTCGGTAAAGTAATTTTTATGCGGATGATACTATATGTGGGCAAACACTTAAAATAATTTCTATCAGTCCTAAGTGAGGTTATGTTATGTATAGCTAGCTTCTTAACAAAGAAAGATTATTTTCGGAGATATTGACAATAGTATATCGTGCGGCGGAATGATATTGATGTACTATAAGTATTGGTGATATTACATTGCACGGTGAGATTTTATAATAAGAAATATTGGTGACAATAGATGGCGTGATGGAATTTTAATTAACAATATTAATTTATATTAACAATAATATGTTACTCGGTGAGATTAAGATTTATATGTTCGTCGGTGGAATTACAGTTTAACTATTATAGAGGCAATTTTTGCGTGTTTAAATAAAAATAAAAATTTTGTTGCGGGACGTAACACCTCCCCCCTAATGAAGACAAAATCCGATAGTTTTCGGAGGATTTTGTTTGAGGGAGTTAGATATTCTCATCTATTGTGTTCAAGCGATTCTTTAGGTTAGTGTAAGGATTTTGAATATTCACCTCTTCGGCGTTTTCTGCGTTGCTAGCTTTTGATGTCCTCGGCGGTTTAACTGGTCGAGGTTGCTGTGTGATTATTTCTGGAGGTGCGTTTGCTTCCGCGGTTGGATTGATTGTGACATTAGTTCCGTCGTTGTCCGATTGGTGTCCGTTAGTTTCCTTTGATCTCCGGGAAGGGGGTTCCTTCGCCAGATGGAGCAGCAGATTTGCGAGGGAGCTCCATACGGCTCCTAATAGATGTAGGCTACAACCATACACTGTATGCAAGGCATAACCATGGATTATAGTATCGATTAATAATTTGATTATACGAATGATCATGAATATTCCAACGAGTCCAGCGGTCGCAGATCCGAAGTTAACGAATCCTCTCCAGATTCGAGAGGCGGTGCTCTCGACTATTTTGTTTAAAGAATCTTCATTAAGTAAATTATACACTGATATTCCGTCAGTATTGACGCTGTGGCCCGTTAGTCCTCGAGCTACAGTGTTCAATAATGCTGGTTTCTCGGCAGGAAACATAATGTGGTCTCTTAACTTTTTTAGATCGACTTCGGAGTAGATTCCACTCACGGCTAGTGGTCCGGGAGTGAGATACTTCCATGTTAAAGAGGCCATAGGCTTAAATTGTTCAGGCGATACTTGTCGGACTTGAATCGTAGGTGTAAGCTGTATCCAGGTATCCTCTATACGGTATAAGGTGGGTAGTTCCATGCTGCACTCTCGTTCATTTCCGAGCTCCGTGATAATTCTAGATTTAGGTGTTAAGAAGAAAGTATTATTTCTTATAGTAACAGGGAGTTCGGTATAGCATTTTTCAGTTCTTCTTGCCATTGCTTCCACAGGAATACATTTAACTATGTGGACGGCTTCTCCTGCAGTGACGGCCATGTATCCAGGGCCTTTCATCAGCCGGTAGGCGAATTCATCTGGTTGGAGAGCGGCGAAAGATAAAGCATTTGTTATTACTTGTCTTTCTAGTTCGCATTTTTGAGAAATGACGTTATTATATAGGGATGTCATTTGCTGTTTGACGTGTTTTTCGATGTATACGAATTTGGAATTCATATATGTAAAGATGTCTAAATTATTAACGGCGATGGTTCCTTGTTTCGCGAACGTATTTCCTGGCTTTACTTCTAGGATGAATAATTTCGGATGTTCCGTGCATAGCAGTGTGTATCCACACAGGGGAAGTTCCTTAGTCTTCATAAGAGCAAAGGTAATTTCTTGAGTTACTAGGCTGTATATTACTGGAGAATCGGAGTGAGAGCTGTCTTCGAAGATCTTGTTTGCTGGTTCTTCATAAAGGACATCGTATCGTTGAAAATTACATGTATCCGTAGGCACGGGTTTCCAGTAAGTATATCCATCGTCGGCGTCTAGACAAGAGCCGGCAGCAAGATTGCATACCGTTCCTGATCTTAATTTAATTTTTCCAGTATTTATTTGCACTGGTACGTAGGCTGATTTCAAAGTAATTTTTACAGCGGCTTGGACAACTACATTGTCCCAGGTTCCATATGGATCGGAATATTGCGCTCCTTTACAATATCCATCGACTTGCAATCGTCCCCTAAGGGTGACACTTCGGTACGTCGTTTGATTAACCTTGATCCCAAGGATTAAAACGTATTCGGCGAGTGTTATACTCCCGTCTTGAAACATACGCAAGCACTGGGAATGTCCGGTTTCATGGACATAGTCGGCTTTTCCGTTGTGAACGGCTGAGATATGTGAGTGCATTCCGCAATGGAAAATAGTTCTTGAAATTTCGATCTTGCACTGAATAACTTCAGTATGACTGTAGTCAGATAGTTGTAACAATTGGATATGGACACTAGATGTATTTGGCTTTCGAATTTTTAAGTCACATTCGCCAACGTCAAGAAGAGAGACTGTAGTGACGTTGAGGTTTTGTCCTCCGCAATCGAATCCAATTAAAGCGGATGCTTCACTTAGTAAGATTATTAGGATAAGGGACGTCATTATGTCTGAAATAATGATCCCTGGCATAAGATATATGTATATATGTATTCTTAAAATTATATGATTACATGAGTAATAACTAGTACTTATGATTACTGCTAGAGTATATGGAATATATATGTGTATTCATTTGCGGTGAGATTATTGTTTTAACATAATACACCGCTGCCACTAAAATTTTATTATTTTTCCTTAAGCGTTAGATTTCCCACTAAAGTTATTTAGTTTTATATGTATATATGTATTTGCGGTGGGATATATATATTATTATTTTTTTTTTTATCGTGGTGGGATTATTTCTTTAAATTAGCTGCCACCAAAATATTTTATTTGTATTAATATATATATATATATATATATATATATATATATATATTAATTTTTCATTACTATTATTCTATTATTTTTCCCGAGTCATACACGTATATACTCTAAATGGTTAATTATATTATTTTAAATATGGACGCTGCCACCAAAGTAATTAATATGTATTTGTTAAACAATTATATACGACTGATGCCTTTTTTCCTCTAAATATGGTTGAGTGGTATATGAGTGTATATAATAAAGGCTTATTCAAATGGAGGTAAGCGTTATGCATGCGTTAATATTAATGTTAAGACTCTTATAGTGATTCTATGCGATTTACTAGATCGTCTCTAGTTTCTAAATCAAGATTTGCTTCAGGAACGCTATATTCTATTCTCAGAGTTTGTGAATTTACGATTAGAGCTACTAATCGTTTACAATTTTCTTCCTCTCCAGATACGTGTTGGAGGAATTGGTAATATGCGCGTGTACAAGTTGAGCATTCTATAAGTGGTTTATTCTGATAGCATTTCCCTCCGCATATCTGACAGGCGATTTTTGGCACATTTCCAAAATGGAATGCATGTAGATATTGCGTTAAGACCTTATTATAAATTCGTGGCTTATAACATTTGGCGCAGATTATGTAAGGGTCTTCGGAACCCATGACATCGTGTGTTAAAGTTATGGTACATCTTATGTTTAAACTATTGAACAGCGTATTGTCGAACAGTGGGTGGACTGATGTCTTGGCCTTAATTGGTAGACACATCTTTGAATTCAGGAAATTTGACCCTGATTATGTGTTCTGCAATAGGCGAAGGCATTTATGTCATTTATGTTCCTCCCATGTTTTCTTTCAATTATAGCTCTTTCGAAATAAGTATAGACGCATTCAGAACAGTTAAAGATAGAGCGAGTAGTTTCGAGAGTAGTATTGCAGAATTCGCATGCAGCGAAGTTAAGATTGCCAGAGGTAATCCAATGGCAGACTGTTAAGGAGGCTTGGCCTCTGAGTCGGCTGAGTCTATGACAAGAACAGCACATGCGTATTACACGAGATTCTACAAGTCTTTTATAAAATATGATCTTTTTACATTTTGCCTCATGGATTTTTGGAAAATGAACTAGGAGGCCATGAATCAGATGATTACAAGTAGTGCTGCTTGGAGTTTCCATCGTGGTGATGGGATTTTGATTCTTGGATTTAATTTTGTTCTCTATTTTCTTTGTCACTGTTTTCGCGTTCGCGTTCCTCCTGTATATAATTTAGAAAACACTGCTCAGTGCAGGTGGTAATAGGAGTTATACGGCATACTTTCGTCGTGCATATGCAAGATTCGAATTCGCGAAAATCGTTCAAAGGGCAGAATTGAGATATACTGTGGTATTTGATTTGAACAAGACGATGGGTACAGATGTCGCGATCTTTGCACGTACGGCAAAAATATAAATTTTCTTTCTGGCAAAGATATCCGTTCCATTCCTCATGTACTACATGAGCCAACGTATCTGTGTTAATTTCGGATTGCATGTTCTTACGATTCGGGGGTTCTTTCTTCACTTATGGAAACGGTTGGAGGTTGTGTATCCCGAAATATTCTGGCTATATTTCTTATGCACGTGGGGCAAGTGGCTAAAGGCCTTATGATAGATATAGGTCTGTAGCAATGAGCACAGAGTGTCTGTATTGCATGGGGTGCAATGGATATTATGTGGGAATTTATGGGTAGGTAGAATCGTTGGGTAATAGGAGTATAGAGTAAACAGTAGCAAGGACAACAATAATGGTTATGGTTATGGATGTGGAGATACCCGTGTAATTTTATACATGCGGCATTAGGTATTTGTCGAGACATCACAAATAGTGGAAAGGAAATATATAGATAGTATTTCAGTAAGATCTCTGATGCAAATAGAACATTGATGTATAGGGCTCAGAGTGGTTAGGTTTCGTAAGCAGTTGACGCAACGGTATTCCACGTGGAATGGTCCAATGAAGAAATAGTGAACAAAGAATTGAGGAAGCTGAGTAATTAGTAGAGATAATTGTATCTCGATATAGCAGGGCTCACAAAAGTATGTATTGAAGTATGGATCTCGGTATCCTTGAGTTATCGCGCAACAAAAGACACCGGACATTCTTTCGATATGTCCTATAGCGCAGGAGTTCTGCCGTAGATATTTACGACTATGGGGTATGTATAATCGGTATGAGTCGAAGTCTCTTCTAGTGTTTGTAGTAATTTAGTAGCTGTTGCGACACAGGGAATGCAATTAATTATATCTTGAGTTTCTATTACCACTATACCGCAAGTTATGCAGTATTCTTCTTTAACTAGATGACTATTTAGGAAAAAATGTCTATGAATTTTCTGGTAATTTTCCCGGATTATCGCGGTGTGAGTTTGATCGTAACACCGGTCACAAAAATTAGTGTCATCCTCGAGGCAGATTGCCCCGTGGACATGAGTGCAGTGAGCGAATAGGAATGAATCCCTGATTCGATGTACCTGCTGGATATTTGGCTGCGGCCGAATCGGCTGTCGGTGCCAAAGCATCTGAAATAAAAAGAGAAATTATCATTAATGTTTCATCCGGGTTTAGAATGTGCGAGCTTCACTTTGTCGACGTGGACAATTCGAGTTTGATTTCCGATTTTGAGTTTGACGTTGCTGGGAGGTAATAATTCAAGTACCTCATGGGGACCCGTATACTGGTCGGCGAATTTTCCTTTACGCGGTTCTTTTAATAAATAAACTAATGTTCCTTGTTCAAGAGCTCGAGGGTTTATATTTCGATCATAATATCTCTTGCTTCTCTCTTTAGCTTGTACCAGATTTGAATGAGCTTGAACTTGCAGATCTCTTATTTTATTAAAGAGATTTGTGATATATTCATGGTAAGTAGGTTCAGTGTTTTCTTCGATGATAGGATGTGCAGAGGGTAGTCGAGCTATTCGCCCGAAAACCAATTCGTAGGGTGAATATCTAGTTCCTTCGTGTACGCTAGTGTTGTATGAAAACATTGCGAGTTTAATATATTCGTCCCAATTTACTTCTCTATTTATTTGTATCTTTAGGTACTCCGTTAGTACATGATGTGAGCGTTCTAGTGATCCATTTGACTGAGGGTGATAAGCTGTGGTCTTAAAATGTTGTATGCCAAACTTCTTCGTTAGTTGTCTCATTAGAGCTGATAAAAAGTTAGTTCCCTGATCCGTTAATATGGCACGAGGGGCTCCGTATATGCAAATAAATTCCTTGGTAAAAGCGTCAGCTATTGTTAAGGAAGTGGCTTCTTGTAGAGGTGATGCCACGGAATATTTCGTTAGTAAATCTTGCATAGTTAATATGTATTGATGATTGTTATCCGTGATGGGCAGAGATCCCATAATATCTAATGAAACCTTGTCGAAAGCCATTCCAGGCGTATCAGTAATAACCATTGGTTGCTTTGTTTTAACTCTAGTTAATTTCTTTAGCTGACATTCACGGCAAGTCCTTATGAAATCTTGAATATCTTTCTTCATCGTCTTCCAACAATATCGAGAACGGAGGCGGTTATATGTTTTTGTCACTCCTTTATGTCCGCCATGCGCAGAGGCATGGTTTTCTAAAATTAGGGAGAGTCGTTGCTCTATTTCAGGAGTCTGTATAAGATTTAGGCATATAGTAATTTTGATAGGTAGTTCTTGGAGATGTTTTTTAAACTGGTTAATTATATAGGACCATGGCAAATCGTCGAAACGGTCGGTTTTGCTAAGACTGAAAGATGATAGATCGAGTTCGGTAATGACGTCTACTAAAGATTTCAAACAGTTTTTAAGATTTTGAGCTTCTATTAAAATACGATTGTTTAATTTTATAGGGAGAGCGATAAGCGTGTTGGATTCTACTGTACGAATTCTGGCTCTTTCGAATGTTAATTCTTCGTAATTAGGAAGCAAGTTGGCTTCTTGATATTGTTTGGCTCCATTATCGTAAGGAGTACCATCTTGGTAAAGAAATATTACATGATTATCTTTTTGCTTTAATAGGCTTTCTCGTACTTCTCGGACTTGAGCTCGGCTCCATGGCGGTGGCTCTGGTGGTTTCGGTTGATGAGATATAATATTTGAATCCATTATTTCAGTATAATCGGACTCAGTACTTTCGTCGGAGTCTGTTACTTCTTCGATGATAACTTGACTGTCGTCGTGATCTTCAGAGTCGATATTGGAGTTTTCCAATTCTTGCTGCTGTATGGGGGTAGAGGTTCTTGTAGCTTGAACGATTCTTTTATTCTTTTGATTTAATTTTTGTTTTCTAGAGATGTCTAGAGGTTGAGGCGAGAAAATAGATTCATCGGAAGAATATTCGTCAACAATGAATAAAGGTACGGCTATGTTGACAGCAGGATTTCTAGATAAAGCGTCGGCGTTATTATTTAAAGTTCCTTTTTTATATTTTATTTCGTATTGGTATTCGGATAATTTCATCCGCCATTTCCATAATCGCGAAGAAGGGTCCTTAATGGAATGTAGCCACACTAAAGGCTTGTGATCCGTGATAATTGTAAAAGTTCTGCCATATAAATATGGTCGAAAGTGGTTTACACAGTAAATAATTGCAAGGCATTCTTTTTCAATCGTAGAATAATTTTGTTCTGCTGTATTCAAAACGCGTGAAGTATAAGCTATGGGTAAATCTTTTCCAATTTCTCCTTGACTAAGTACGCCTCCGACGGCATATCCAGAAGCGTCTGTGGTTAATATAAAAGGTTGATTAAAATCCGGATATTGCAATATAGGTTTGGAACATAATGAATGCTGTAATTTATTAAATGCTTCTGCTTGATTTTCTTTCCATTCAAATTTCTTATTCTTTTTCAAAAGATCTGTTAATGGCTTAGCGGTTTTGGAAAAATTCGGTATGAATCTTCGATAATATCCAGCTAATCCTAAGAATTGCTTAATGTTTTTGGGATTTCTTGGCGTAGGAAATTTCATAATGGCGTTTACTTTTGCAGGATCGGGTCTGACTCCGTCAGCTCCGATTATATGTCCTAAATACATGACTTCTTGTCGTAGGAATTCGCATTTATCAGGTTGCAGCTTTAAGTTTGCTGTTCTCAATCTTTCCATTAATCTTTCGAATTTGACTTCGTGTTCCTTTAGAGATCTTGCATATATAACGATGTCATCCATGTAAACGAATAATTCGTTTCCTTGTAAACCAGAGAGCACGTTATCCATCAATCTTTGAAATGTTGCGGGTGCGTTCTTTAATCCAAACGGCATTCTTTTAAACTGGTAGTGTCCATAAGGTGTGGAAAAAGCAGTCTTATGAGCATCTTTTGATGACATAGGAATCTGATGAAATCCTGACGCTAAGTCTAATACAGAGAAATATTTAGCAGACCCGAGTTGATCGAGTATATCTGTTATATTTGGTAAAGGATAAGCGTCTCCTATGGTTTTTTCATTAAGATTACGGTAGTCGATGACCATTCGCCATCGTTTGTTTCCTAGAGAGTCTGGTTTTTTAGGAACAATCCAGAGTGGAGAGTTATAAGGTGAGGTTGATGCTTCGATTAAGTCTGAAGATAATAATTCGGTTACTTGTTTATCGATCTCTTCTTTATGTACAGGGGGAAACCTGTATTGTTTTGTGTGGACTGGTACTTCATTAATAGTAGGAACATAGTGTTGCGCGGCATTAGTAGCTTGAAGATGTTCACCAGTAATATGAAATCTATCGGCGTGCTTGTATACTAGAGACTGTATGTTTGCTGACTCCTCGGAGTTCAGATGTTCTAGTCGAAGAAGGTTTATAACGTCAGTAGCTCTTTCAGTAGATTGGGGCAATGCTTGATTAAAATAAATAGGATTGTCGATGGCATTAGAGAATTTCCCTCGGGTTTCTTCTAATCCAACGGAGTTAGTAGCTGATACGTCTGGCTCACAGACGTCAAAATCTTGTAGTTGAATAACGGGGATATTGAAAATGAATTCTTCCTCGGAAGTGTTAAAGATAGGCATGTATGCCTTCCCGTTATTATTAGTAACGATTGCTTGCCCATAATAGATGCCTTCGGCTAGAGTATGACGTGGCACATAACCGACTTGTTGGTGACTTGAGATTGGAAAAGAGCAAGGGGTAACGCTCCTTCCTTTAAGAAGTATAGAATTTGAGTTTAGAAAAGGAATTCTTTCATCCTCGTGTTGAATAAAATTATTTTTGTAATCTATAGTAACGGCTCGTTCCCTCAGGAACTTGTTGCCTAAGATCCCATCCTGTGGGAATGCGATTGAGTCAGAGATTACATAGAATTCGGACGTTCTGCCGAGTATCGTCATAAAAATGACGCCTAAAGTAACGACGGTTTCAGAGGCAATCCCTTGCAAGCAGAGGGGATTGGTTGTATCAAGATTAACGTATGGTTTCAGGCATCCTTCCTTAATAAGGTTTAAACCGGATCCTGAATCAATCATAAATCTGCATTCTTTTGCCAAATCTGGAGAGGCTAATGTAATCGTAGGTAAGTCCGTAGGATGCTGATTGCTATTCAATTGGCAGATCCGGAGGCTTGCACTGTTGCTTCCGGAGGGACTGTGGCGCTTGGTTTTCCTTGTACGATATAAGTCGGGCGCCCTTGTTGCTGATCGTTCCGACGGACGCCGGGATTTATCGGAACGCCTTGAGCGTTTCCCGAATTTACTGGTTGCTGTATTCTTTCTTGAGCTTGTCTCCAGGCTAGTTTTCGGCATTCTTGTATCAGGTGGCCTGGAGTTTTACAATAACGGCAAATCTTTGTTTGATAATTCTGCGGAGATTGTCCAGTGGGTATTGCTGGTCTTGAGAATGTCGGAAGAGCTGGTGATAATGTAGTTGTATTCCCATTACCCGGTTTAGATTGATTATTAGTGTTGTTAGCTACAGGAAATTGGCGAGAAGTGCTGTTATAATTATTAGGTCGATCTGCACGTGGTTGGAAATTCGGACGGAACACGGTTCGTTTCCGTATGTTCTCTGCTTCTATAGTTTTTGATAATTGGATGGCAGTGCTTATTCCATCTTTGAGAGTATGCGGATGTTCTAACTTGACTCTTACTAGCAGATCAGATGGAAGTCCGTTAATGAAACTGTGTAATGTAGTTATCTCGATTGCATCTTTTAATCTTTCATCTATATGTCCAGTATAGTCTGTTTCTCCATCGACGATTGCAGCACGTAATTCTTGTACTCTTCCAATATAATCGAAAATATCTTCGTTGTGCTTCATGTATACATTTGCCAATTCTCCTCTATATTGGTCTACCGATTTATTCGGTCCAAATATAAGCTTCAATCTTTGTGTTAATTCAAAAACAGTATGATATTCAGATCCTTCTACTGCAGAGTAAGCGTGTCCTTGTAATTTATTCATTATTAGTTGGACTAAGAAATATTCATGATACTGCGGTATTAATTCAAGAGCACGTTCGCAGATTTTACTAAAATGAAAAACGGACATTTTATGTCCATCGAATTTAGGAATCGTGTCGATAGCATCTTTTAATCGTATGGGGGATGGTTGATCCATCACATCAAATTTATGCGGAGATAGTTGCGGAGTCGTTTGTGTTTCAGGCCTATCATGCCTTGTGTCTTGAGTGGAATTTTCCAAGTTCGTAATCCTTGAATTAATTCTTTCAATTTGATCAGCTATCTTATGCATCGATGATATTAATTGTTCCATGCCTGTGGAGTCTTCGGTAAATTCTCTTTGTTCTAATTCTTCCTGAGCTCTTCTAAGACGCTCTTGTTTAACTTGTAGATCCTCTGACTGTTCTTTTAATAATTGTTCCTTCTCGTGCATCTTCTTCATTATGATTTCAATTTCTTCTGGGCTATATTGTTTTTTCGTAGCTCCTGTGGTTACGGAGCTTGCAGAGCTTGAGCGAGTTTGCATGATTACGTTGAAAATTGTTTATTCTTATCCACTGAATCTCTCAAAAGCACAGATCCTTCGGCAGATCCCACCGCTGCCACCAAAAATTAATGTTTTCTGTTACGTCCCCAGTTCCTCAGGACCGGTCTGGAAGTCTTACTTTCCCAGTTGGACGCAATTAATCTCTCAATTTGTTTTAGGGCAACCTGCTAGGCCGGCTATACCCTGGGACGCCGAGAGATTGAAGGTCTATTGTGCTTAGAGAGGATTCTAGGTGGAGAGTGAATAAACATTCATACTAAATTTTATAAGTTTATTTTATTTTGTTCAAAGTATATATATATATATTTTTATTTTACAAATTTGAATATCCTTTTATTCCTCCCTCGGGTAACCGTACAATTCTGGTAGAAAGTAAGAATATTCGATGTTTATGGTTGAGATGGTTCTTTCTGGGGAAGCTAGGGAAATCTCTAAGGGCTCAAAAGGGTCTGGGTCTTCATATGCCACGGGGGAATAGCTAGGAGGACTATATAGGCTGTTTTCCTCGGGATAGTAGTTGTATAGGGGTACGGTGTCAAGATGTTGGAATGTCCCCGAGATGGAAGCAGTCTCTGGACTCTGACTCCAATCCACTGAAGGTCCAGGGATGGATGCCTGGTCGGAGTTTAACGAGATGGTTGAACAGTTGCTTCTATCTTCGGTAATTCTTTCTACTAGATTGGAGGGAGAATATTGATTATGTGGGACTGGGATAATTTCGTGGCTTTCTTCCTCAATAGTAATTCTGGGGATAGGTGACTGAGGTTCTAAGTCGATGATCTCGGGAACTGGTGCAATGATTTCATTCTCAAGAGTGATGATAGGGAAGAAGGTACGTCGCGTTTGCCTATTTCGTCTCACACGGCGTAGAATATTTCGACGGGTATTGAAGTTACCTTGTCTCACTCGGACCATCTGTCGTTTAATTAACCAATTATAAACCTGTCTATTTAATATTTAAGACTTTGGTGATTTTGAAGTCACTTACTTTTGCGTAAAGTTGAATTTAAGAATACCCGATACCTGTTAATAAAAAAAAAAGAAAAAGGGACTTCCATATGAATGTTCAATTTATAATTGTTATCCCGAGTATAGTCAGATAGATGTCCCCAAAGTTGATAGAAGTATAGACCGGCAGAAATAGAAAGATTAGTATAAAAAATTTTATTGTTGGTAACGTTGACTCCCGAAAATTACCGACCGTCGGTAATGTAGATTTCTGTTTTACCGACCGATGGTAAGTTAGGTTTCTGTTTTACCGACCGATGGTTAGCGGCACTTTCTGTTTTACCGACCGATGGTAAGTTAGATTTCTGTTTTACCGACCGATGGTTAGCGTCACTTTCTGTTTTACCGACCGATGGTAAGTAATCGACTGATGGTAAGTTATCGACCGATGGTAAGTTATCGACTGATGGTAAGTTATCGACCGATGGTAAGTTTTGATTGACGACTATTGGAAAAAGTACCAACTGATGGTAAATTAGGATTATCGAGAATTTATTTGTTTGAAATGTTAATGTGTTATCTTGGTTTCAAAAAGATTCTTATTTTATTTTGATTCTCTGAAAATCGAAAGAGGATTCGAGGAAAAATCAGGAGTTTGGATACGCTGACAAGGTATCCACCTATCATACGGCTGGCTTAGTATTAACCTCGTAAGGTTAGGTTATAATTGCAAGTAGTGATAATGATTCAAATTGTTATAAACTAAGCCAGTGTATTGTCTCTAAATCCTGGGATGTATCTCGTATTTTGAAGTTAAGGCTAAATTCAATCCAAGATCAAAAGGTCAACTTCTATCATTGGGATAAATCCCTCAAGATAATTGCCTATTAATCGAAAACTGTATTTTCGCCTACTCGGACGTCGATTGACAGGAGGCCGCTTATTTTTTCTATTGCCTCACCAGCTCTAGGTTGAGAAACAACCTCTATCATGGGAATAAATTCCTCAAGATAATTATTTTTCCACCGAGCCAGACTTGGGTTCGACCTGCCGCTGCAGTTTCGCACTCGCTCACTGTCTATCGCGTCGTCTTATCAAAGAGATAAGTCCCAGATAAATTTTCCAATTGGAAATATTTACTAAGTTGAATAACTGGATTAAGGAATACGGGTAATCAAAGGTAAGGTTCCCGTATTGTCGCGCACTGATTCACTGAGTTTAGTTGTTAGTAGAAATTAAAGGTTAGATTAATGACAAGTGGCCGGATATTTACCAGTGTCTGAAATGTCCTAGTGTGTGAAGGCTGCTTCCCTTCACTAGGCTGATGAGTGGATGCTGCTTCCTTCCGCTGGATACCGTCTACCTCGGTGACAGTTCGGGATGGAGGTTGCAGTCCAGGAGTTCGATTGAGAAACTCAATGTTCAATAGTCACTGAATTTATTAACTGAATACACGTACAAAATCTCGGAGATATAAGTATTAACTGTGAAGATCGTTGGGCAAAGTGCCAAGTTATCACTGTAAATATCGTTGGGCCAAATGCCGGAGGTAGTTGAATGTTGAAGATCGTTGGGCCAAATGCCAGTAGTTGTTAAGTGTTGAAAACGTTGGGCCAAATGCCAGTAGTTGGTAACTGTAGTAGATCGTTGGGCAAAATGCCAGTAGTTGGTAACTGTAGTAGATCGTTGGGCAAAATGCGAGGAGGACCGCTCTGCACGGGTTTATATAGTCGTCAGTCCCAGTTTTGCACACGGTCCCAATAGTAGGAGATGCGCTTCTCCGTGGAGGGAGTCGAGCAATGATTGGTTCCCTCCTCTGCTTCTGGCTGCGCGCGCCTCGAAAGATGCGTCCGCCTCGAGGGATGTGCCGCGTTGTCAACGGGTGATTGGTTTTCTCTGACGTGATTGTTGCGCAATGATTTGGGATTGGCTCCCGCTGACGTGACGGATGCGCGCGCCTCGGAAGATGCGCGCGCCTCGGCGTGGGCGGCGCGGTCGCTCATTGGTTCCCTTCTCCGGGCTGGTTGCGCGCGCCGCTGGCACGAGCGTGGGGAAGATGCGCGCGCTGCTGGGCGTTGCCGCAGGAATTGGGCGTAGTTTGGGCGTAGTTTAATTTGTAGATGGTGGGACTCTTCAGAATTGGAGTGGGGGTGACGGAGCGGTCAGTATAGAATTGGCTATACTGGTTGCATTGTATTTTGACACATAAGTTTTATAATAATTATTAGACCATCAGAATTTCTTTGCAGTTTATATGCATATATTTTCTAATGTAGCTTTTTAAGCTCTAGCTGTAGAAATGTCAACGGAGTTTCTAGCATGCTCCGTTCGAAAGTTCATTTTTGTCTCTATGTATTATTATGGAAAATGCCTTTAAATATTGTTAATAAATTCTGACATCATAATTATTATAATTACAATTATTTTAACATAAGTATTTATGATTATGCGGTGGGATATAAGTATATAAAGACTATAAATTATTTCAGTAAATGGTGCAACAATTTTTATTCTTTGCTTTTATTTTTTAATATTTATATCTATTAGGTTCTTGAATAAAAATTATATTTATATCTATTAGGTTCTTGAATAAAAATTATTGCATGTACTTAATATTAATGTTTAACAATAAGTTAATTATTTCGTTATGTTGCGCAATGTTCTCTTGAACGGATTTTTTGTGGATTAATATATAAATGGAAGTTATTGCATACGCTTAATAATAATAAATTCTTTTGTTACTTAACAATAAGTTAATTATTTCATCATGTTGCGTAATGTTGTGCAATAGTATTCGAGCGGAATATTCCATAGTCTTAGTTTGGAATGTGATGATGACTCATAATATCGCATACGGAAAATTAGATTTAAAACTTCGTTTATAAAATTAGTAGTATTGGAGTTTTCATAATTATGTATACATGTGTCGGTCTGACTTTTTATGCTCCTTAAGGGAAAATTGTCATAAGATTTTTATTTATAGTATTTTTCGAGTTAATCTGGAATCAATGATTTTTGATATAATTTAGGCCCCAAAATAATTAGATATACGTGTAGTCGGTGCCGAGACGTGTTCAAAAATATATATATATGTATATAAAGTCTTTTGGTTTTTGATTTGTAAAATTTCTTGTGTATCAGGATTACATATTAATAAAGGAGGTATTCTCTTATATGTCGGTAAATTTAGTATCATCGCTACACCAGAGATGGCGCTGCCCTCTGTCGGTAATGTGGGTACGGACAGTATTCACTGTCGGTAAGGTAGGAAATGACTTTATCCTCAGTCGGTAACGTCGGTAACTGTGTTATCATGGGTCGGTAATTTTTCTGTCGGTAACTTTTGCTCGGTCGGTAAGGTAGAAAACTTCCTTATCAACCGTCGGTAATTTTTCTGTCGGTAACTTTTGCTCTGTCGGTAAGGTAGAGAACTTCCTTATCGACCGTCGGTAATTTTTCTGTCGGTAACTTTTACTCTGTCGGTAAGGTAGAAAACTTCCTTATCGACCGTCGGTAATTTTTCTGTCGGTAACTTTTACTCTGTCGGTAAAGTAGGAATTTATTTTACCTTCCGTCGGTAATTTTTCTGTCGGTAACTTTTACTCTGTCGGTAAAGTAGGAATTTATTTTATCGACTGTCGGTAACTTTTGTGTGGGTGATTTTGCCTATTGTCGGTAAAGTAATTTTTATGCGGATGATACTATATGTGGGCAAACACTTAAAATAATTTCTATCAGTCCTAAGTGAGGTTATGTTATGTATAGCTAGCTTCTTAACAAAGAAAGATTATTTTCGGAGATATTGACAATAGTATATCGTGCGGCGGAATGATATTGATGTACTATAAGTATTGGTGATATTACATTGCACGGTGAGATTTTATAATAAGAAATATTGGTGACAATAGATGGCGTGATGGAATTTTAATTAACAATATTAATTTATATTAACAATAATATGTTACTCGGTGAGATTAAGATTTATATGTTCGTCGGTGGAATTACAGTTTAACTATTATAGAGGCAATTTTTGCGTGTTTAAATAAAAATAAAAATTTTGTTGCGGGACGTAACACAGCTCGCCAAAATCCTATGAGCAACAATACTAACAACCGTTACCATCCCAACAATGGACATACAACCTCGCAACCACCTTTCCCCGCATCACCAGTTAAATTAATTGCTGGACAGCCTCAACAAAGTTATCAGACCAAAATCTGTCGCTATTGTAAAACTCCTGGACATCTTATAGAAGAATGTCGGAAGTTAGCTTACAGAAGAGCTCAAGAAGGGAACCAACAACCCGGTACTTCGGGAAACGCGCAAGGCGTTCCGATGAGAACCGACGTCCGCCGGAACGACCCGCAACCAGGACGTCCGACTTACCACATTCAAAAGAAAGTCAACATAATAACACCACAGGAAACTCCCGCACAAATTTCCGAATCTGCCAAATAAACGACAGACAACAATCTACAGAATTGCCCACAGTAACGTTATCCTCTCCAGATCTAATAGCAGATTGCAAATTTATGATTGATTCTGGATCTGGACTAAACCTTATTAAACAAAAATGTTTAAATCCAAACGTTACTCTCGACAAAACTAATCCTTTATGTCTGCAAGGAATAGCTTCTGAAACTATCGTTACGCTAGGAGCTGTTTCCCTATCTGTACTTGGAAAACTATCTGAATTCTATGTCATATCTGATTCAATAGGATTCTTACAAGATGGAATATTAGGCAACAAGTTCCTGAAGGAACGAGCTGTTATAGTCAACTATAGAGACAACTTTATACAGTATGAAGATATGAGAATTCCATTCTCAAACTCAATTACAATATGTCTTAAAGAAAGAACTGTCACTCCCTGTTCTTTTCATATCACCAATCCAGAAAAACAAATCGGATATGTACCTCGTCATACCCTTGCCGAGGGCATATACTTCGGGGAAGCTATCGTCACCAATAATAATGGAAAAGTCCATATGCCCATATTCAATACTTCCGAGGAAGAATTGACCCTTAATATTCCATTCATAGAATTGCAAGATTATGATACTCATGAAATAACAGAGAATTCCACTGGAACCCAAGGGCTTCCCAGAGGATTAATCAGAACTTTTAACTCCAACAATCTCGTTGGACTAGACGAACCCCGAGTGGAATTCGTCAAAGCCATAGATAATCCCATTTACTTTAACCAGGCATTATCAACACCAACAGATAGAACTGTTGATGTCATAAACCTTCTACGTCTCGAACATCTGAATTCCGAGGAATCAGAAAATGTTCGACTACTAGTTTTCAAACACTCCGACAGATTTCACCTTCCCGGTGAACATCTCCAAGCGACAAACGCCGCTCAGCATTCTATTCCTACTATTAATGAAATGCCTGTCCACACGAAACAATATAGATTTCCTCCTGTACATAAGGAAGAAATTAATAAACAAGTAAATGAATTATTATCTTCTGATTTAATAAGACCTTCTACTTCCCCTTATAACTCTCCTTTATGGATAGTTCCGAAAAAGCCAGACTCCCTAGGGAATAAAAGATGGCGAATGGTTATCGATTATCGAAACCTCAATGAAAAAACAATAGGCGATGCCTATCCTCTTCCAAATATAACGGATATATTAGATCAACTTGGATCTGCAAAATATTTTTCAGTACTGGACTTAGCCTCCGGTTTCCACCAAATACCCATGGCATCAAAAGATGCTCATAAAACTGCTTTCTCTACACCTTACGGACATTACCAATTCAAACGAATGCCATTTGGATTAAAAAATGCTCCTGCAACGTTTCAAAGATTGATGGATAACGTTCTATCCGGACTTCAGGGAAATGAATTATTTGTCTACATGGATGATATTGTCGTATATGCACGATCATTGCAAGAACACGAAAGCAAGTTCGAAAAATTAATGCAGAGATTGAGAGCTGCAAATTTAAAATTACAACCAGATAAATGCGAATTCTTACGACGTGAAGTTATGTATCTAGGACATATAATTGGATCTGACGGAGTCAAGCCTGACCCCGCTAAGATAAAGGCTATAATGAATTTTCCTACTCCGAAGAATCCGAAGAACATCAAACAATTCCTAGGACTAGCCGGATATTACAGAAGATTTATTCCAAATTTTTCCAAAGTTGCTAAACCATTAACCGACCTCTTAAAAAAGGATAAGAAATTCGATTGGCAAGACAAACAAACGGAAGCATTTGATATTCTAAGGAATTCACTATGCTCTGAGCCTATTTTACAATATCCCGACTTTACTAATCCATTCATTCTAACCACTGATGCATCTGGATATGCGGTCGGAGGAGTGCTCAGTCAAGGAATAATAGGGAAAGATCTACCCGTTGCCTACACGTCTCGAATTCTAAATTCCGCCGAACAAAATTATTCTACAATAGAGAAAGAATGTTTAGCTATCATTTATTGTGTAAATCATTTTAGACCTTATTTATACGGAAGAATATTCACTATAGTAACTGACCATAAACCATTAGTGTGGCTACACTCCATCAAGGATCCTTCCTCAAGATTATGGAAGTGGAGAATGAAACTCTCTGAATATCAGTATGAAATACAATATAAAAAAGGAACTCTAAATTATAACGCTGATGCCTTATCTAGAAATCCACCCGTCGACGTGGCTATTCCGTTATTCCTCATTGATGAAGGAGAATATTCATCCGACGAATCCATATTTTCGTATAGACCTCAAAGGCCAAAGGGAAAATCTAGTACACCTGAAGGGCAGAATGCAGGACCTAATCAGGAAGACATGGGAAACTATCAAAAAACCGCCGAGACTTCGGCCCCCGTAGAGCGTCAACCAGCAGAAGATTATCAAAATTATTCTGTCGAACAAGAAAATAACAATTATGGAGTCACAATCGAAGAAGTTACTGACTCTGAAGACAGCGATGATACGGATTATACTGAAATAATAGAATCCGACATTGTACCGTATCAGTCAAACCCACAACAACTGAATCCACCAGCTCTTCCACCATGGAGTCGAGCCTTAGTGCGAGAAGTTAGAGAGGATTTACTCCAACAGAAAGATAATCACACAATATTTATTTACCAGAACGGGACAGCTTATGACAATGGCGCAAAATCATATCAAGAAGCCAATTTACTCCCCAAATATGAAGGATTGGCATTCGAAAGGGCCAGGGTATGTACTGTAAAAGGAAACACGTTAATTGCCCTCCCCATCAAATACGACTATCATACCCTTATAGAAGCCCAGAATCTTAAAAACTGTCTACACTCTTTAGTGGATGTCATTACCGAACTTGGACTCTCTTCCATGAGTCTTAGTAAGACCGAACGCTTCGACGACCTTCCATGGTCATACATCCTTAACCAACTCAAAAGATATCTACAGGAATTACCCATTAATATAACGATATGCTTAAATTTAATTCAAACGCCTGAAATCGAAAAACGTCAATCTCTAATTTTGGAAAATCATGCCTCAGCTCATGGAGGACATAAAGGTGTAACGAAGACCTATAACCGCCTTAGATCTCGTTACTGCTGGAAAACAATGAAAAAGGATATTCAGGAATTCATTAGAACCTGTCGGGAGTGTCAAATAAAGAAACTAACTAGAATAAAAACCAAGCAACCCATGGTTATAACGGATACCCCAGGGGCTGCTTTTGATAAAGTATCCCTGGATATTATGGGACCTCTTCCCCTAACAGTGAGTAACAATCAGTACATACTGACCATGCAGGATTTACTAACAAAATATTCTACCGCCGTGCCATTAAAGGAGGCCACATCGTTAACAATCGCAGACGCCTTCACTAAAGAATTTATCTGTATATACGGTACCCCTCGCGCAATATTAACCGATCAAGGAACAAATTTTTTATCCGCCTTAATGCGACAGTTAACAAGGAAATTTCGCATTCAACATTTTAGGACCACTGCCTATCATCCACAGTCTAATGGATCACTTGAACGATCACATCATGTCCTAACAGAATATCTAAAAACTCAGGTTGATAAGGAGACAAATTGGGATGAATACATTAAACTTGCGATGTTCTCGTACAACACCAGTGTACATGAGGGCACGAGATACTCACCCTATGAGCTAGTATTTGGCCGGATAGCACGACTACCCTCTGCACACCCCATCATCGAAGAAAATACCGAACCCACATACCATGACTATATTGTTAATCTCTTTAACAAGATAAACGATTTACAAACGCAAGCTAAGCAAAACCTCACACTAGCTAAAGAACGGAGTAAGCGATACTATGATCGCAATTTGAATTTACAACAATTTGAGAAAGGCAACTTTGTCTTTTTATTAAAAGAACCACGAAAAGGAAAACTTGCTGACCAGTATACCGGTCCTCACGAAATAATCGAACTTTTACCCCCAAGTAATGTTAAAATTAGAACAGGAAACCAAACCCGAATAGTACACACCAACAAGATCAAACTAGCACATCCCCAGCCGGGATGAGGTAATAATCAGAGTCCTTTGTTACAGATGCTTTGGCACAGAAGGCCCACACAGCCGAGATTGGACGCAACCATTTCAAATCGAATAGAGGAATCCTTCTTCTTCGGCCATTGTGTCCATATAACAGGAGCTCTTTGTCTCTTAGACGAAACGAACTTGTGTAAGGAGTGTTACGATAGACTCCGTACCAATATTATTAAGCAACAATACCGGCCCTTGCGGAGACACTTCTTTGTGAATAGTCACATCGTGCGTAATGACCATTGCTCAGCTTGTGGCACAACAGTCATCGAGACCAATTCTCTTGACAAGTGCATCTCCTGTACACTAACAGCGCACGAATTCTTAGAACTTCTACACAACACCTCGACTTCTATCAATAGTTGTAGTTACCCCTTAGTCTTAAACGTATACGACAGGACTCCTACGTTATAAGGGGATGCCATTTACCGGCACAGCCTGCTGTGTAGAATTCAGAGGATATCGGTATGATCCCTTGAACGTCTATCTATGTGAACTTTGCTATCACTACGTATTGTCTATTAGAGTACGATTGCCTCTAGTATCTCTACACTTTCTCTCTCCGGGACCACGCCATATCGATCCTCATTGTGCACATTGCTTTCGAACACTTGTCACACAAAGACCTTTAGATCAGTGTCTCATCTGCACTCGAGGTATTGTTGAACTTATGTCCATATCCTATTTGCTTACACTGAACAATGCTTCATAATGTCCCAGCTTTCTCTTAATGCTGTATGCATCAAACTGCATGGTTATCTCAATCTAAATAATCACAACCATTATTGCTGTTGTTACGTCCCCAGTTCCTCAGGACTGGTCTGGAAGTCTTACTTTCCCAGTTGGACGCAATTAATCTCTCAATTTGTTTTAGGGCAACCTGCTAGGCCGGCTATACCCTGGGACGCCGAGAGATTGAAGGTCTATTGTGCTTAGAGAGGATTCTAGGTGGAGAGTGAATAAACATTCATACTAAATTTTATAAGTTTATTTTGTTTTGTTCAAAGTATATATATATTTTTATTTTACAAATTTGAATATCCTTTTATTCCTCCCTCGGGTGACCGTACAATTCTGGTAGAAAGTAAGAATATTCGATGTTTATGGTTGAGATGGGTCTTTCTGGGGAAGCTAAGGAAATCTCTAAGGGCTCAAAGGGGTCTGGGTCTTCATATGCCACGGGGGAATAGCTAGGAGGACTATATAGGCTGTTTTCCTCGGGATAGTAGTTGTATAGGGGTACGGTGTCAAGATGTTGGAATGTCTCCGAGATGGAAGCAGTCTCTGGACTCTGACTCCAATCCACTGTAGGTCCGGGGATGGATGCCTGGTCGGAGTTTAGCGAGATGGTTGAACAGTTGCTTCTATCTTCGGTAATTCTTTCTACTAGATTGGAGGGAGAATATTGATTATGTGGGACTGGGATAATTTCGTGGCTTTCTTCCTCAATAGTGATTATGGGGATAGGTGACTGAGGTTCTAAGTCGATGATCTCGGGAACTGGTGCAATGATTTCATTCTCAAGAGTGATGATAGGGAAGAAGGTACGTCGCGTTTGCCTATTTCGTCTCACACGGCGTAGAATATTTCGACGGGTATTGAAGTTACCTTGTCTCACTCGGACCATCTGTCGTTTAATTAACCAATTATAAACCTGTCTATTTAGTATTTAAGACTTTGGTGATTTTGAAGTCACTTACTTTTGCGTAAAGTTGAATTTAAGAATACCCGATACCTGTTAATAAAAAAAAGAAAAAAGGAATTCCATATGAACGTTCAATTTATAATTGTTATCCCGAGTATAGTCAGATAGATGTCCCCAAAGTTGATAGAAGTATAGATCGGCAGAAATAGAAAGATTAGTATAAAAAATTTTATTGTTGGTAACGTTGACTCCCGAAAATTACCGACCGTCGGTAATGTAGATTTCTGTTTTACCGACCGATGGTAAGTTAGGTTTCTGTTTTACCGACCGATGGTTAGCGGCACTTTCTGTTTTACCGACCGGTGGTAAGTTAGATTTCTGTTTTACCGACCGATGGTTAACGTCACTTTCTGTTTTACCGACCGATGGTAAGTTATCGACCGATGGTAAGTTATCGACCGATGGTAAGTTATCGACCGATGGTTAGTTTTGATTGATGACTATTGGAAAAATTACCAACTGATGGTAAATTAGGATTATCGAGAATTTATTTGTTTGAAATGTTAATGTGTTATCTTGGTTTCAAATAAATTCTTATTTTATTTTGATTCTCTGAAAATCGAAAGAGGATTCGAGGAAAAATCAGGAGTTTGGATACGCTGATAAGGTATCCACCTATCATACGGCTGGCTTAGTATTAACCTTGTAAGGTTAGGTTATAATTGCAAGTAGTGATAATAATTCAAATTGTTATAAACTAAGCCAGTGTATTGTCTCTAAATCCTGGGATGTATCTCGTATTTTGAAGTTAAGGCTAAATTCAATCCAAGATCAAAAGGTCAACTTCTATCATTGGGATAAATCCCTCAAGATAATTGCCTATTAATCGAAAACTGTATTTTCGCCTACTCAAACGTCGATTGACAGGAGGCCGCTTATTTTTTCTATTGCCTCACCAGCTCTAGGTTGAGAAACAACCTCTATCATGGGAATAAATTCCTCAAGATAATTATTTTTCCACCGAGCCAGACTTGGGTTCGACCTGCCGCTGCAGTTTCGCACTCGCTCACTGTCTATCGCGTCGTCTTATCAAAGAGATAAGTCCCAGATAAATTTTCCAATTGGAAATATTTACTAAGTTGAATAACTGGATTAAGGAATACGGGTAATCAAAGGTAAGGTTCCCGTATTGTCGCGCACTGATTCACTGAGTTTAGTTGTTAGTAGAAATTAAAGGTTAGATTAATGACAAGTGGCCGGATATTTACCAGTGTCTGAAATGTCCTAGTGTGTGAAGGCTGCTTCCCTTCACTAGGCTGATGAGTGGATGCTGCTTCCTTCCGCTGGATACCGTCTACCTCAGTGACAGTTCGGGATGGAGGTTGCAGTCCAGGAGTTTGATTGAGAAACTCAATGTTCAATAGTCACTGAATTTATTAACTGAATACACGTACAAAATCTCAGAGATATAAGTATTAACACTGTGAATATCGTTGGGCAAAGTGCCAAGTTAACACTGTAAGTATCGTTGGGCCAAATGCCGGAGGTAGTTGAATGTTGAAGATCGTTGGGCCAAATGCCAGTTATTAACTGTTGAAAACGTTGGGCAAAATGCCAGTAGTTGGTAACTGTAGTAGATCGTTGGGCAAAATGCCGGAGGTAGTTGAATGTTGAAAACGTTGGGCCAAATGCGAGGAGGACCGCTCTGCACGGGTTTATATAGTCGTCAGTCCCAGTTTTGCACACGGTCCCAATAGTAGGAGATGCGCTTCTCCGTGGAGGGAGTCGAGCAGTGATTGGTTCCCTCCTCTGCTTCTGGCTGCGCGCGCTTCGAAAGATGCGTCCGCCTCGAGGGATGTGCCGCGTTGTCAACGGGTGATTGGTTTTCTCTGACGTGATTGTTGCACAATGATTTGGGATTGGCTCCCGCTGACGTGACGGATGCGCGCGCCTCGGAAGATGCGCGCGCCTCGGTGTGGGCGGCGCGGTCGCTCATTGGTTCCCTTCTCCGGGCTGGTTGCGCGCGCCGCTGGCACGAGCGTGGGGAAGATGCGCGCGCTGCTGGGCGTTGCCGCAGGAATTGGGCGTATTTTGGGCGTAGTTTAATTTGTAGATGGTGGGACTCTTCAGAATTGGAGTGGGGGTGACGGAGCGGTCAGTATAGAATCGGCTATACTGGTTGCATTGTATTTTGACACATAAGTTTTATAATAATTATTAGACCATCAGAATTTCTTTGCAGTTTATATGCATATATTTTCTAATGTAGTTTTTTAAGCTCTAGCTGTAGAAATGTCAACGGAGTTTCTAGCATGCTCCGTTCGAAAGTTCATTTTTGTCTCTATGTATTATTATGGAAAATGCTTTTAAATATTGTTAATAAATTCTGACATCATAATTATTATAATTGCAATTATTTTAACATATAAGTATTTATGATTATGCGGTGGGATATAAGTATATAAAGACTATAAATTATTTCAGTAAATGGTGCAACAATTTTTGTTCTTTGCTTTTATTTTTAATATTTATATCTATTAGGTTCTTGAATAAAAATTATTGCATGTACTTAATATTAATGTTTGACAATAAGTTAATTATTTTGTTATGTTGCGCAATGTTCTCTTGAACGGATTTTTTGTGGATTAATATATAAATGGAAGTTATTGCATACGCTTAATAATAATAAATTCTTTTGTTACTTAACAATAAGTTAATTATTTCATCATGTTGCGTAATGTTGTGCAATAGTATTCGAGCGGAATATTCCATAGTCTTAGTTTGGAATGTGATGATGACTCATAATATCGCATACGGAAAATTATATTTTAAAACTTCGTTTATAAATTTAGTAGTATTGGAGTTTTCATAATTATGTATACATGTGTCGGTCTGACTTTTTATGCTCCTTAAGGGAAAATTGTCATAAGATTTTTATTTATAGTATTTTTCGAGTTAATCTGGAATCAATGATTTTTGATATAATTTAGGCCCCGAAATAATTAGATATACGTGTAGTCGGTGCCGAGACATGTTCAAAAATATATATATATGTATATAAAGTCTTTTGGTTTTTGATTTGTAAAATTTCTTGTGTATCAGGATTACATATTAATGAAAGAGGTATTCTCTTATATGTCGGTAAAGTTAGTATCATCGCTACACCAGAGATGGCGCTGCCCTCTGTCGGTAATGTGGGTACGGACAGTATTCACTGTCGGTAAGGTAGGAAATGACTTTATCCTCAGTCGGTAACGTCGGTAACTGTGTTATCATGGGTCGGTAATTTTTCTGTCGGTAACTTTTGCTCTGTCGGTAAGGTAGAAAACTTCCTTATCGACCGTCGGTAATTTTTCTGTCGGTAACTTTTACTCTGTCGGTAAAGTAGGAATTTACTTTACCTTCCGTCGGTAACTTTTATGTCGGTAACTTTTACTCTGTCGGTAAAGTAGGAATTTATTTTATCGACTGTCGGTAACTTTTGTGTGGGTGATTTTGCCTATTGTCGGTAAAGTAGGTAATTTTTATGCGGATGATACTATATGTGGGCAAATACTTAAAATTATTTCTATCATTCCTAAGTGAGGTTATGTTATGTATAGCTAGCTTCTTAACAAAGAAAGATTATTTTCGGAGATATTGACAATAGTATATCGCGCGGCGGAATGATATTGATGTACTATAAGTATTGGTGATATTACATTGCGCGGTGAGATTTTATAATAAGAAATATTGGTGACAATAAATGGCGTGATGGAATTTTAATTAACAATATTAATTTATATTAACAATAATATGTTACTCGGTGGGATTAAGATTTATATGTTCGTCGGTGGAATTACAGTTTAAATATTATAGAGGCAATTTTTGCGTGTTTAAATAAAAATAAAAATTTTGTTGCGGGACGTAACACTGTGCATGTTATTGTATGCTACATACTCCCTGTAACCAAAGGTTTTTCTTTCCAATAGACTCCCATATTATTTCTATTGCTCCACACCCTTATAGAACGATCTGTTCGTACTGTCAACGACCCATCACCATAATACGACCCCTACACACCTGCTCCACCTGTACTAGGAATATCGCTCAAATATTCCGAGAGACTCACCCCACCTTTCTCTCAATAAATGAAGAGAATCCCCCAACCTCCCAACCTTGAAGAATTGAAGAGTTAATATGCTATCGGATACATCTTCCGACACCCTGAACTGTACAGTGCACGAAGAATTCGATGGATATTACTCTCTGGAAAATGGCCTTTATTACTGCCCTATATGTAAAATACACGCGGATCATGAATTAGTCCACATAAATTATCACAGCATATCAGAAAATTTTCCTCATATTAGTCCTTCTAAATGCTGTCTATGTAATCGTAAAGTATCTCTCATAACTCCCATAATTGATTGCAGGCCGTGCTTCCTAAATTATCTGGAAGAAGAACGAAAAAGAGAATTTGCTAGAGCAAGGCAACATGAATAACGCAAGCAATCCCTGTTGCAATCACCCAATCCATGAATTATTGTCCCACTTCCCCAACATGCATGAGGCAAAATGCAGAAAAGTAATTTTTTACAAAAGATATACCGGAAAAACTCGCACTCCTAGCCGCATGTGTTGCGCATGTTATAAACTTCGACAATTAAGAGTGAAGCCTGATTTAATTGTTTGCCACTGGGTAACTTCGGGAGATATAAATCTTGCTAAGTGTAATTACTGTCAATCCACCCTGGAAACTGTTCGTCCCATCCTTCAATGCCAGGAATGCGTATATTCCTATTTTGAAAGAGCAATATTTGAAAAAAATCAGGGAAGGGACATAAGTAACCTAACTGCTTTTGCTTTTTGCAGGACTCACAGACAAGGCATATACGCATAAAATGTGCCCGCTTTCCAAATTTAAACGACCTGCTCACCCACTACTAGACTACTCCCTCTTCAACAGCCTTAATATAAATTGCGTGGTTATAATGACACATGATGTCCTAACCGCTAACAGTCCTCATCTTATATGTACGGATTGCTACAATCCTGCAACTTATAACAGGGTCTTGACGCAATACTCACACACATTCCAATATGGCAATGTGCCAACGAATCAGTGTGCTAATTGCGGGAGTAATTATCATGAAATACGACCCCTTCTTGAATGCACTAAATGTTTTAAAGCCTATAGTCAATTTGTAGACATGATCGTTAAAAAGGGAGAAGAAAGAACCTACAGGCAAACTATAGGCCTGTCTGTAAATTCAATCACACTGAAGATAGATTATGGAGTGGCTGAAATAACGGTTGATCCTAATGATCCAGAAATTCTAGAGGAAAGATTATTAAATTAAACAATAAAAGAAAATGGATCATCTCAATCCTTGTTTCACCAATAAACTTAAATATTTTATCTATTACGAACTATACGTATATATATATATATATATCCATAATAAATATGTTAACAAACTGCATTTATAAGAAAAAAAAAACAAAACAAAAACAAAAACAAAAATAAAAACTTTAAATAAAATATATATATATATAAAAAAAAAAAAATATATATATATAAAAAAAATATATATATTTTTATGTATACGTATAACATAAAATTTCTTATATATATATATATTCTAAAATATATATATATATATATATATTTATATATTCATATATAATTATCCTTTAATCGATTTACTATTAATAGCTAGTAATAATAATCACTCATATTTACCATATAAATATATATATACATACATATAATAATAACAATAAAAAGAAAAAAAAACACAGTATAATGATAATAATATACATACAAATCTAGTTAGAATACCTCTCTATATGTATATACATATATACACATATACCCATGTTATATTATAATCACATTGAGCGACGCTACAAAGATACCTCTTGTGTATTCAAATACTTTCATAAGTAATTATAATTTAAATACACCTAAGATTCCATGTATAATTATGAATCAATTCTGCGACAATTATTCGTAATCAAACTTTCACGAACATTGTACCATCAATCATGTAACCACAAAATGTAATATAGACATCTACACGTACATCAAAATTGTAATCATTTCAGACCATCATGACGCCCCTAATCCTAGTAATCTTCTTAAGTAAAACTGCCGCCTTAATCGGATTTGATTGCGGAGGACAACACCTCAACGTAACAGCCGTCTCTCTCCTTGATGTTGGCGAATGCGATCTAAACATACGACAACCCAACACCACAGATGTTCATATTCAGCTACTACAACTATCCGACTACAGTTATACAGAAGTCATACAGTGCAAGGTTGAAATATCCCGAAATATATATCATTGTGGCATGCATTCACATATATCTGCTGTTCACAATGGAAGAGCCGATTATGTGCATGAGACTGGATACACTCAGTGCCTAAGGATGTTCCAAGACGGAACTATTTCTTTGGGAGACAACACCCTTGTCGCGGGCATAAAAGCAAATCAGACGACCTACCGAAGTATTACCTTGGTGGGCCGCGTACAAGTTGACGGATACTGCAAGGGATCCCAGTACAACGATCCATACGGAACATGGGACGACGTAGTCGTCCAAGCTGCTGTGAAAATATCACTAAAATCTTCCTACGTTCCCGTACAATTGAATACTGGAAGAATTAAATTAAAATCTGGAACAGTATGTAAACTCGTTGACAGCTACTGTTTAGACGCTGACGACGGATACACCTACTGGAAACCTATGCCTACGGATACTTGTAATTTTCAACAATATGATGTCCTCTACGAAGGACCTGCAAACAAAATTTCTGAAGACATCTCCAAGACAGATACCCCAATCATCTATAGTCTTGTGACTCAGGAAATCACTTTCGCCCTTATGAAAACCAAGGAAATACCTCTATGTGGTTATACTCTCCTGTGCACGGAACACCCGAAATTATTCATTCTTGAAGCTAAACCTGGCAATACATTTGCTAGTCGGAAAACTATTCCTGTCAATAATCTTGACATCTTTACATACATGAACTCCAAGTTCGTGTATATAGAAAAACATGTCAAACAACAGATGACGTCTCTCTATAACAACGTCATTTCGCAAAAATGCGAGTTAGAAAGACAAGTAATTACTAATGCCTTATCTTTTGCTACACTCCAACCAGACGAATTTGCCTATCAGCTCATGAAAGGGCCAGGATACATGGCCGTTACAACAGGAGAAGCAGTACAAATAATTAAATGTATCCCTGTTGAAGTGATGGTAAGAAAAACTGGAGAGTGTTATACCGAACTTCCCATTTCTGTACGAAATCATTCCTTCTTCCTTACACCAAAGTCAAGAATTATCACCAAAATTGGCAACGAACGAGAATGCAGTTTAGAACTTCCTACTTTGTATCGAATCGAAGATACATGGGTGCAACTTACACCTAACATTCAAGTTAGACAACTGCCACCTCAACAGCTAAAACCCATGACTGCCTTAACCTGGAGATATCTCACACCGGGACCTTTGGCCGTAAGCGGAATATATTCTGATACAGATCTGGAGAAACTACGAAATCACATTATGTTCCCAGCCGAAAAGCCAGCTTTACTCAATGCCGTTGCTAGAGGACTAACTGGCCATTCCATGAACACTGAAGGAATCTCAGTGTACAACTTGCTGGATGAAAATTCTTTAAATAAAATTGTCGAAAGCACAGCCTCGCGAATCTGGAAGGGATTCATAAATTTTGGATCAGCAACCGCAGGACTCGTCGGAATCTTCATGATTATTCGCCTAGTAAAATTAGTCATTGACACAGTCATCCATGGATACGCTCTTCACACTGTGTATGGTTGCAGCCTTCATCTACTCGGAGCTTTATGGAGCTCCCTCGCGAACTTACTGCTCCATCTGGCACGGGAATCTTCTAGAAAATCTGGAGATGATAACCGAGACAATCAATCACCTGGCGGAGGAACAACCATGCAAACCTCCAACATCGATCCCACTGCACCTGCGGAAGTAATTACTCAACAACCTCCACCAGCCAAACCTCCAAGGACAATGAAACCTTGCCACGAAGAAATCACCAAAAACGTAAATATACCTATATCATATACAAACCTAAGAGACCGCTTAAACACCTTAGATGAAAATATTTAATCTCCCTAGTACAAAATCCTCCGAAAACAATCGGATTTTGTTCTTATTAGGGGGGAGATGTTACGTCCCGCAACGAAAAATTTAAAATCTTACTTATAAAAGTATAATCCCTACTTATTCTCTCATCCTATATAATCTTTGCGCGATACTATATATAATCACTATATATTTGCGCCATAATATTATATATAATCAATATATATATACATCAATTTAATAATAATCAGTTCTCATGTAGTCAAAATACTAGTAACCACCAGTACTAACCGAAAGCTGGACTTATACACATCTATCAATCAAGAAAAAGTAATAGGCTCTTTGAAACAGTCATTTATAATAATCGTAAAAGAATTTCAATATATATATAATTATTATTTATGCAATTTTAATAAAGCTGCAAAAGCCCCACACAATCACCTTAAAATCACTTATGAAATTTCATAAATCAATAGCAAAGTGCTGTATATATATATATATATATTTATATATATATTCGCCATAATCTCATATTAACACAATACATTGATTGATGTGGTATATAGCCAGAAAGATATTACAATGAATTAGCAGTACTGGTACTGGTCGTGTATAATGATATTAATCTTAATAACTAGCCTTACTAAGAAAAGAAATTTATTCGAAATTTTATTATCAAGAAAAACTCTTAGCAAATCATTTGCAACAAGACTTCGTATAAATTGGTATACGAACAAATCCGTCGGTGACTGGCTTATAGCCTCTTGTGCGTTCCTTTACATTCTTCTGGTAAAATTGGCATGGGAAAATTTCCATAGCCATGAATCCCGAAACCTGAAAATATTATAACTAATTAGTATTTAGACAAATAAAGACATAAATCAATAAACAATGAAAAAAAACATATATATATATATAAAAGTTTAATTATTATCAAATAATAAATATATTTACTTTGATTATTTAATTATAAAATTAAAATGTAAAAACAGATGACCAGTAACGATTAAATAATAATCCTTTGTAAAATAACAAGCTTCTTTTAAAAGGAAAATGATTTAAATAATTCTTAACAAATAAAATATAATTTGTTTCAAAGAATAGTATAAAGAATTTCGTATCTTATATAATCTTTACTTGTAATTACATATAATCACTATAAATCCACTTTATATTATATGTAACCAATATATATAGATATTCACTCAATATTCATATTATTCAGTTATCACATATAACCAAAAAAGGATATCCCTATGCGTGTATATGCGCTTACTACAAAGGAAAAGACATAAATCAAAATATTTTATCAAACGATACTCACCTAAATTCTATTAATAAATGATTTTGAGCCCATGCGTATCTTTTTAATAAACAGTATGTTCGGTTGTCATAAAAGAGATGCAGCGATTATAAATTTTGAAACCTGAAAATCAAATAATTAATTAATATTTTGTAATAAATATCTACAGTAAAAATGTTAACAAATGCTCCGAAAGTGAGCCACATAAAATATTAATACGAAAATTTACAAAGAATCATCAATAACAAAAGGAAAGTTATAAAGTTAATATTCTACGTACATATAAGAATATAAAACAATAAATAAATGTACCAAGTCAATCGAAAAACTAATACCCATGAATAATAATTGTTACTAAAACAATACGCTCTAAAAATCAGTAATAATAATCAGTAATAAAATAATTAACAATATATATTTTTTTATATTCAAGAGAAACAAAATTATTAAATTTTCCTTGAATAAATATTTTTCTAAACGTTATAATAAATCTTTACTGTACATTAATACCATTGGCCAAATATGTCTGTATAAAACTCTAATTATTATTGAATAACATTTAACTTTGACTATTTAATTACAAAATGTAAATGGCCAATAATCACCAAATAATAATCTTTTATAAAGTAACGAGCTTCTTTCAGAAATTAATGATTTAAACATTTCTTAATAAAATATAATTAATAAAGTATAATTAATAAAATATATATATAAAATATAATTAATGAATAAAATATAATTAATCAAGCAAGAATTTCCTTTAAAAATCCTAGATTATTTTAATTTTTGGTCCTCGTTGAGTTCCCGTAAATATATGTATATGTTCACTATCAGGAAGTGATTTTCCTCAGAGTCTTGATACCTGGAAAATATAATAAATGTATAAGAAAATCTACTATAGAAATTATTAAATAAACCATTCAAAATATAATACATACTTACACACTTTTTATGATCCTATATATATATAATATTTATCCTCTTCCTAATAATGTAAGACAACTTCTTATAAATAAGTAGCAAGAATTCCAAGTCCCAGCAACTGAAAATAATAATCAAATAATATTTGGCCGTATGAAAAATTAACTTAACAAAAATATACTAAAAAAAATCAATCTATACAAAAATCTATTATCATTATAAAAGTTTGATTGATCAAAATTACTATATTAAAAAGGTTTAATATTTTATAAATGTATATAATTATATAGGAATAAAAGAAATCAAATAGTAAAAGAAGTATAATAAATCAAATATTAATATATTAAATTTCAACAATAAATATATTAAATTAAATAATAATTACTAAACAATAACTAAATAATAAAGAAATGTCAAGAAATTATTATGAATAAAATTTTATACGTAACTCTTTGCTGCATGCAGAATAATAAGTCACCCTATAAACATAGCCTCCACTTGGTTGTCCACCGGGTGTCCCAACATTTTCATCACTTAACGAAAACGCTATACGGAAAAATAAAAATATATTTATTAATAAAATTCCTTAGAAATATATTTCAATAACAAACTACGAATATGCCTCCTCAAATATATAATTAACCGACTACATCTATCGAAATTTATACACGAGACCTCAATAGGTAGTAGTACGTGAAAGTGAGAGAGACCGCACTATCGGGTGACTCGCGCGAGTGAGAGAGACAGCGCTATACGTAATACCATATGTAAAAATTAATAAGAATTAAACCGCGAAACAAGCTCGGACAGACTTGTCAACCTCATTATTAGTATAAATACATATGTAGTTATTAATAAAAATTTAAAAGATAATGCATTAAAATACTAAATATTAAATACATATAAAATACATAATATTATACATGAATACATATATTATATATATATATATATATATATATAATATATATTTTATAAATATATGATATAATTAAAATAAAACCTTTAATTCATTAATTAACTTATCAAAATAATGAACTTACCAAATAAACTTCCGAAATAATTCGCACAGATTCCTCAAAATCCTTTCAATACTGCATATTCTTATATGGTTTAAGCCTGTCTGTTGTCCGTGAATAATCCATTGGTCCATATCCCTTCCAACATATATATATATACTATATATGCAACCTAGACAAATAAGAAAAATTCAAATAATAACACGTTTAAACTCTAAGCATAAGAACATAATAATTAATACATTATAAAAATCTCTTTTCATATACGTATATTCTATATAGTTATTCAAATAAAACTTCACTACATAATAATAAATTATATAAAATCTAATTTCTTATTGCCAAATAATACATATATTTTTCATTTTGATTATTTAATTGCAAAATTTTATATACAATTAAAATATAATAAGTAAGCAATGATAACCAAATAATAAACCATTTTCATTATGTAAAAGCTCAACATTAATTAATGTATGTATATATTTAATAAATGACCGAAAGTTGTCAAGTCAAGCACATTCAAAATAATATTAAAATATTTCAAAATATCCAAAACTTATCCGCAATTAGAGGTGCATAGAGTTAATAAGTCATGGCCAGACGATCATATGTGAGTATTTTAATCCGCTCCGACAATAGTCTAATAAACGTTCTATATTGTCGATTAAAATACAGCCAAGCTATAAATGATATGCACCCTCGAATATCTTCTGTATAGAATGTCGTTTTACAAAATATCTGAAAAATATAATAACTATATAAGACAAATATATTAAATTATTTAAATTATTAATAATTATAAATAATAAAGATTCTGATTTAATAAAACCAATAATGCAAAATAAAGCTTATAACTCTTTACTATGTGCAGAATTATAAATCTATATAACTACTAAATAAATTTCGTTATAACAAAAATTTACACATATATAACACACATGAAATATAAAGTTTAAATAATAATAATACAAGGTAATAAATATACATATTAATAATAATAATGAATGTATAGTCTTATAAAATTCATTATGCATGATTTTATTATTGAGACGACTAATAAGTCTCCTTATAAGAGCACAAGGCTAAGTCCAGCGTACCGCGTTATCTCCCCTATTACTTTGTTATCTCCCCTAATGTTTTCGACGTCCGCGCCGAGTCTTAATGCGAAAGGGACTCGCGAATATATAATGTATGAATATTATAAGGAGCGCTTTCTTATTGCAAGAGTAATAAGTTATTACGAAATTATAAATTATAAAAGAATATATATATATTATATGTTAAATTAATCCATATCATTAACTAACAAAGATCCAACAGTAATGCAATTTTTTAGCAAACTTTCAAGCCTTCAAAAGAGAAATAACAATATGTATAATACATATTTAATTAATAAAATAATGAAGATAAAATTTTTAATAATTACATTTATTAACTTTTACAAACAATATATATAAGTATATATATATATATTCTATACAATTAACAAGTAAGGAATATATAATTTATTCATATAAATTATAACGAATGAAATTATTAAATCGATTTATAAAGCGTTATAAATTCACTCACCAAAAGATAAGCGACCCTCCGAGCTTCATCCGGTGCAGCTGCACATGAGCTCACTCAGCGATAAGATAAGGCCTGGCGCGACTGCCTGGCGCGACTGCCTGGCACGGCGAACACCTGCATCCGCTGATAAAACAGCTCGCCACATCCTTTGTTCCAAGAGCTGAATAATAAAAAGAATAATTAATACACTTTTATATTATAATGTAACACAATTATTATTAACAACTATCTAGACCATGCACCTATATGCACATACATATATATATCATATAATTATTATATAGCAAATTGTAATTATAATGGTTTATAACACCAGAATTTGTTTATAACATTGTTAACTAGAACTATATAATTAATATAAAGAAAGTTAAAAATCAATTCTAAACGGAACATGCTAGAACGATCATTCACACTTCTATTAAAAGAGGTTGAAATTCTACATTAAAAAATATACGCATGCAAATTATTAAAATTCTGGTGACTAAAAACCAATTGTAAAAGCCTTACCTTTTGTAAAATGAATTAACGAGCTCGATGCATGGACAATACTGACAGCTCCGTCGTCCCCACTATCCCCACGCAAGAGCGCGGCCACTACGTCATAGCGCGCTCGAAGAAGAAGGACAGCTATAGCGGCGAGCGGCGGTCGAGCCGCCTACGCCCGGGAGCGCCGCATTCTCCTACCACTGCGGATAGCCGGCACGGAGTAGGGACCAGAGGGTACCTCAGGGAGCGCAGCTCAGTCTTCCGCGCATTAGACCTGGAGCTCTCGAGAAGAAAACAGCTAAAGCGATCACGAGCGTATCACAGAACATTTTCGAGTCGAAAAAGAACTTAGTCGCAGGATATTTTTCCGGACTAAGAACTTAGTCTAGAGAGCAGTCGAATATTATAGTATACTTTAAGAAAATAAAGTGTCTTTAAACCATCACTTGGGTCTTCTGCCAATCATTTGTCACCGGTTCCTCCGACTCTCCTACAGGGACATCGCCGAGGCAGACCGTCCTTCACGGAGATTCATCGCATATCCTGACAGCAGTACTTTTGGGTAAGTACTCGTTTTAATTATTCAATAATTTCCTCTTCATCTCTCGTGATCTGCAACCATCAACCGAATATTATTATTATTATTGCATGACAATTTGAAGAATTTTATTACACATAATAGTCAATAACTTATCTTCATACATATCCAACGTCTCTTCCTCCTGATAACACGAGTACGTTGATTGCCTTTGAATGTTCAACGCTCAGTCTGTCTTTGGTTTTATCCACAAGAGTGAATCGTCGCCTTCGACTTGTCAATCGATGTGCATTGGGTAGTCTACTCTACCCCTCTGCCGTTTCCGCGAAGAATTTTCTCCAGGGAAATTTCTTTACGGACTCTGTGCCGCTGTGACGTGACGTCTTGCACATCGAAACTTGTCGTAGAGCACGGGACGCGCTCTTTAAGGACCGACTGACACATAGTATGATAACTCTGGTTTAGTATAATATATTAGAGGAATTATTTTATAATAATAAAACTAAACCAGCAGGTACGGTATCCATCTTATATTTAAATATCCCTACACACCCTTCCTTACCACGTCACTGCATGTGAGGTAACTATCTAATAATTTTCTTTTATAATAAATGAGGAGTCGCGATTTCAGAATCTGTCCTGTCTTTTTCTCTAAACCGGTTACGAAACTTTAGATTCACGCGGTACATTCTTTTTTGACAGGTGACCCCTCGAAATTTCCATCGTAAGTATTAGATGCCGCGAAATAATTTTAAATTATCCTTTCGATAAAACAAATTTTAAAATTTAAATTATTTCAATAATAGATGGTAAACGCATTACGCATCGATCCAGTTCTCCGTCGCGAGATCCCTTTTCATCGGGCGGGTATAAGGCGTCGCGAGTATTTCCGACAGCGTCTGTTGAGAGACCGACGTACTGTTCCTTACCATTTATACGTAGACCGAGATGAAATTCCGAGCGAGATAATTCGAGCGGTCAATGATCGTGAAAACACCCCACACGACCTTTCATTTGCCCCTTTGCCCTCCGAACTAAACCCCGAGAACAGCAGACAACACCAAGCGATACCGGCTGGAGAAGAACCGGAAGAAGAACAGGAATCGTCAGACAGTTGCTCTGTCAGCTCAACTGCTTCCACGATTGTCCTCGACCCGGATAACCTTACTGCTGGAATACCACGGGGATTACTTCGAGCCTGGGAGGCCAATGCCGAAATAAGACGGGACAGGCAGGTCCAAACGTCTCCCCGTCGCCCCGATAGCCCGGCCTCATTTTCGGATTATTCGACCCCAGATTATTCCCCGGTTAGACCCGGAGAATTCGGGTTTGACCCCGTGGATATCTCCCCAGCAGAAGAAGACTTGGCGGACTGTTACGTCCTATTCGATCGTTTATTCAACGATTCTGCAGGGCGCACCGTGCAGGGACGAACAATATTATATCTCTCTATTTTGTTTTTCAGGGCAACCTGCCACGCCGGCTATACCCTGGGACGCCGAGAGATTAGGATCTATAGGACGCTTCTTTTCGGAGGTATTTTAGGGTTGACAAATAAATATGTAGATTTATTATGTTATAAATTTCTATTTTTTCCTTTTATTTATTTTATCCTTCCTCGTTCTTCTACATTAGTTTGTAAGGTAATTTTAGCGAAATCAAATTATGTATGATATATGTCATCGACTGTATCTAAGAATTCTTCGCTGTTCAGATAATCCAGAAAATGATTAACCGCTTGGTCCGCCAAGTCTTCTTCTGCTGGGGAGATATCCACGGGGTCAAACCCGAATTCTCCGGGTCTAACCGGGGAATAATCTGGGGTCGAATAATCCGAAAATGAGGCCGGGCTATCGGGGCGACGGGGAGACGTTTGGACCTGCCTGTCCCGTCTTATTTCGGCATTGGCCTCCCAGGCTCGAAGTAATCCCCGTGGTATTCCAGCAGTAAGGTTATCCGGGTCGAGGACAATCGTGGAAGCAGTTGAGCTGACAGAGCAACTGTCTGACGATTCCTGTTCTTCTTCCGGTTCTTCTCCAGCCGGTATCGCTTGGTGTTGTCTGCTGTTCTCGGGGTTTAGTTCGGAGGGCAAAGGGGCAAATGAAAGGTCGTGTGGGGTGTTTTCACGATCATTGACCGCTCGAATTATCTCGCTCGGAATTTCATCTCGGTCTACGTATAAATGGTAAGGAACAGTACGTCGGTCTCTCAACAGACGCTGTCGGAAATACTCGCGACGCCTTATACCCGCCCGATGAAAAGGGATCTCGCGACGGAGAACTGGATCGATGCGTAATGCGTTTACCATCTATTATTGAAATAATTTAAATTTTAAAATTTGTTTTATCGAAAGGATAATTTAAAATTATTTCGCGGCATCTAATACTTACGATGGAAATTTCGAGGGGTCACCTGTCAAAAAAGAATGTACCGCGTGAATCTAAAGTTTCGTAACCGGTTTAGAGAAAAAGACAGGACAGATTCTGAAATCGCGACTCCTCATTTATTATAAAAGAAAATTATTAGATAGTTACCTCACATGCAGTGACGTGGTAAGGAAGGGTGTGTAGGGATATTTAAATATAAGATGGATACCGTACCTGCTGGTTTAGTTTTATTATTATAAAATAATTCCTCTAATATATTATTCTAAACCAGAGTTATCATACTATGTGTCAGTCGGTCCTTAAAGAGCGCGTCCCGTGCTCTACGACAAGTTTCGATGTGCAAGACGTCACGTCACAGCGGCACAGAGTCCGTAAAGAAATTTCCCTGGAGAAAATTCTTCGCGGAAACGGCAGAGGGGTAGAGTAGACTACCCAATGCACATCGATTGACAAGTCGAAGGCGACGATTCACTCTTGTGGATAAAACCAAAGACAGACTGAGCGTTGAACATTCAAAGGCAATCAACGTACTCGTGTTATCAGGAGGAAGAGACGTTGGATATGTATGAAGATAAGTTATTGACTATTATGTGTAATAAAATTCTTCAAATTGTCATGCAATAATAATAATAATATTCGGTTGATGGTTGCAGATCACGAGAGATGAAGAGGAAATTATTGAATAATTAAAACGAGTACTTACCCAAAAGTACTGCTGTCAGGATATGCGATGAATCTCCGTGGAGGACGGTCTGCCTCGGCGATGTCCCTGTAGGAGAGTCGGAGGAACCGGTGACAAATGATTGGCAGAAGACCCAAGTGATGGTTTAAAGACACTTTATTTTCTTAAAGTATACTATAATATTCGACTGCTCTCTAGACTAAGTTCTTAGTCCGGAAAAATATCCTGCGACTAAGTTCTTTTTCGACTCGAAAATGTTCTGTGATACGCTCGTGATCGCTTTAGCTGTTTTCTTCTCGAGAGCTCCAGGTCAAATGCGCGGAAGACTGAGCTGCGCTCCCTGAGGTACCCTCTGGTCCCTACTCCGTGCCGGCTATCCGCAGTGGTAGGAGAATGCGGCGCTCCCGGGCGTAGGCGGCTCGACCGCCGCTCGCCGCTATAGCTGTCCTTCTTCTTCGAGCGCGCTATGACGTAGTGGCCGCGCTCTTGCGTGGGGATAGTGGGGACGACGGAGCTGTCAGTATTGTCCATGCATCGAGCTCGTTAATTCATTTTACAAAAGGTAAGGCTTTTACAATTGGTTTTTAGTCACCAGAATTTTAATAATTTGCATGCGTATATTTTTTAATGTAGAATTTCAACCTCTTTTAATAGAAGTGTGAATGATCGTTCTAGCATGTTCCGTTTAGAATTGATTTTTAACTTTCTTTATATTAATTATATAGTTCTAGTTAACAATGTTATAAACAAATTCTGGTGTTATAAACCATTATAATTACAATTTGCTATATAATAATTATATGATATATATATGTATGTGCATATAGGTGCATGGTCTAGATAGTTGTTAATAATAATTGTGTTACATTATAATATAAAAGTGTATTAATTATTCTTTTTATTATTCAGCTCTTGGAACAAAGGATGTGGCGAGCTGTTTTATCAGCGGATGCAGGTGTTCGCCGTGCCAGGCAGTCGCGCCAGGCAGTCGCGCCAGGCCTTATCTTATCGCTGAGTGAGCTCATGTGCAGCTGCACCGGATGAAGCTCGGAGGGTCGCTTATCTTTTGGTGAGTGAATTTATAACGCTTTATAAATCGATTTAATAATTTCATTCGTTATAATTTATATGAATAAATTATATATTCCTTACTTGTTAATTGTATAGAATATATATATATGTTTGTAAAAGTTAATAAATGTAATTGTTAAAAATTTTATCTTCATTATTTTATTAATTAAATATGTATTATACATATTGTTATTTCTCTTTTGAAGGCTTGAAAGTTTGCTAAAAAAATTGCATTACTGTTGGATCTTTGTTAGTTAATGATATGGATTAATTTAACATATAATATATATATATATTCTTTTATAATTTATAATTTCGTAATAACTTATTACTCTTGCAATAAGAAAGCGCTCCTTATAATATTCATACATTATATATTCGCGAGTCCCTTTCGCATTAAGACTCGGCACGGACGTCGAAAACATTAGGGGAGATAACAAAGTAATAGGGGAGATAACGCGGTACGCTGGACTTAGCCTTGTGCTCTTATAAGGAGACTTATTATTCGTCTCAATAATAAAATCATGCATAATGAATTTTATAAGACCATACATTCATTATTATTATTAATATGTATATTTATTACCTTTTATTATTATTATTTAAACTTTATATTTCATGTGTGTTAAATATGTGTAAAGTTTTGTTATAACAAAATTTATTTAGTAGTTATATAGATTTGTAATTCTGCACACAGTAAAGAGTTATGAGCTTTATTTTGCATTATTGGTTTTATTAAATCAGAATCTTTATTATTTATAATTATTAATAATTTAAATAATTTAATATATTTGTCTTATATAGTTATTATATTTTTCAGATATATTGTAAAACGACATTCTATACAGAAGATATTCGAGGGTGCATATCATTTATAGCTTGGCTGTATTTTAATCGACAATATAGAACGTTTATTAGACTATTGTCGGAGCGGATTAAAATACTCACATATGATCGTCTGGCCATGACTTATTAACTCTATGCACCTCTAATTGCGGATAAGTTTTGGATATTTTGAAATATTTTAATATTATTTTGAATGTGCTTGACTTGACAACTTTCGGTCATTTATTAAATATATACATACATTAATTAATGTTGAGCTTTTACATAATGAAAATGGTTTATTATTTGGTTATCATTGCTTACTTATTATATTTTAATTGTATATAAAATTTTGCAATTAAATAATCAAAATGAAAAATATATGTATTATTTGGCAATAAGAAATTAGATTTTATATAATTTATTATTATGTAGTGAAGTTTTATTTGAATAACTATATAGAATATACGTATATGAAAAGAGATTTTTATAATGTATTAATTATTATGTTCTTATGCTTAGAGTTTAAACGTGTTATTATTTGAATTTTTCTTATTTGTCTAGGTTGCATATATAGTATATATATATATGTTGGAAGGAATATGGACCAATGGATTATTCACGGACAACAGACAGGCTTAAACCATATAAGAATATGCAGCATTGAAAGGATTTTGAGGAATCTGTGCGAATTATTTCGGAAGTTTATTTGGTAAGTTTATTATTTTGATAAGTTAATTAATGAATTAAAGGTTTTATTTAATTATATCATATATTTATAAAATATATATTATATATACATATATATAATATATGTATTCATGTATAATATTATGTACCTTTAGTATTTTAATGCATTATCTTTTAAATTTTTATTAATAACTACATATGTATTTATACTAATAATGAGGGTGACAAGTCTGTCCGAGCTTGTTTCGCGGTTTAATTCTTATTAATTTTTACATATGGTATGGCGTATAGCGCTGTCTCTCTCACTCGCGCGAGTCACCCGATAGTGCGGTCTCTCTCACTTTCACGTACTACTACCTATTGAGGTCTCGTGTATAAATTTCGATAGATATAGTCGGTTAATTATATATTTGAGGAGGCATATTTGTGATTTGTTATTGAAATATATTTCTAAGGAATTTTATTAATAAGTATATTTTTATTTTTCCGTATAGCGTTTTCGTTAGGTGATGAAAATATTGGGACACCCGGTGGACAACCAAGTGGAGGCTATGTTTATAGGGTGACTTATTATTCTGCATGCAGCAAAGAGTTACGTATAAAATTTTATTCATAATAATTTCTTGACATTTCTTTATTATTTAGTTATTGTTTAGTAATTATTATTTAATTTAATATATTTATTTTTGAAATTTAATATATTAATATTTGATTTATTATACTTCTTTTACTATTTGATTTCTTTTACTCCTATATAATTATATACATTTATAAAATATTAAACCTTTTTAATATAGTAATTTTGATCAATCAAACTTTTATAATGATAATAGATTTTTGTATAGATTGATTTTTTAGTACATTTTTGTTAAGTTAATTTTTCATATGGCCAAATATTATTTGATTATTATTTTCAGTTGCTGGGTCTTGGAATTCTTGCTACTTATTTATAACAAGCTGTCTTACGTTATTAGGAAGAGGCTAAATAATATATATATATAGGATCATAAAAAGTGTGTAAGTATGTATTATATTTTGGATGGTTTATTTAATAATTTCTATAGTAGATTTTCTTATACATTTATTATATTTTTCAGGTATCAAGACTCTGAGGAAAATTATTTCCTGATAGTGAACATATATATATATTTACGGGAACTCAACGAGGACCAAAAATTAAAATAATCTAGGATTTTTAAAGGAAATTCTTGCTTGATTAATTATATTTTATTCATTAATTATATTTTATATATATATTTTATTAATTATACTTTATTAAGAAATGTTTAGATCATTAATTTCTAAAAGAAGCTCGTTACTTTATAAAAGATTATTATTTAGTTATTGGCCATTTACATTTTGTAATTAAATAGTCAAAGTTAAATGTTATTCAGTAATAATTAGAATTTTATACAGACATATTTGGCCAATGGTATTAATGTACAGTAAAGATTTATTATAACGTTTAGAAAAATATTTATTCAAGGAAAATTTATTAATTTTGTTTCTCATGAATATAAAAAATATATATATATATTGTTAATTATTTTATTACTAATTATTATTACTGATTTTTAGAGCGTATTGTTTTAGTAACAATTATTATTCATGGGCATTAATTTTTTGTTTGACTTGGTACATTTATTTATTGTTTCATATTCTTATATATACGTAGAATGTTAACTTTATAACTTTCCTTTTGTTATTGATGATTCTTTATAAATTTTCGTATTAATATTTTATGTGGCTCACTTTCGGAGCATTTGTTAACATTTTTACTGTAGGTTATTTATCCCAAAATATTAATTAATTATATGATTTTCAGGTTTCAAAATTTATAATCGCTGCATCTCTTTTATGACAACTGAACATACTATTTATTATACGCATGGGCTCAAAATCATTTATTAATAGAATTTAGGTGAGTATCGTTTGATAAAATATTTTGATTTATGCCTTTTCCTTTGTAGTAAGCGCGTATACATGCATAGGGATATCATTATATGTGATAACTGAATAATACGAATATTGAGTGAATATCTATATATATTGGTTACATATAATATAAAGTGGATTTATAGTGATTATATATAATTACAAGTAAAGATTATATAAGATACGAAATTCTTTATACTATTCTTCGAAACAAATTATATTTTATTCGTTAAGAATTATTTAAATCATTTTCTTTTTAAAAGAAGCTTGTTATTTTACAAAGGATTGTTATTTAGTCATTACTGGTCATCTGTTTTTATATTTTAATTTTATAATTAAATAATCAAAGCAAATATATTTATTATTTGATAATAATTAAACTTTTATATATATATATATATGTTTTTCATTGTTTATTGATTTATGTCTTTATTTGTCTAAATACTAATTAGTTATAATATTTTCAGGTTTCGGGATTCATGGCTATGGAAGTTTTCCCATGCCAATTTTACCAAAAGAATGTAAAGGAACGCACAAGAGGCTATAAGACCAGTTACCGACGGATTTGTTCGTATACCAATTTATACGAAGTCTTGTTGCAAATGATTTGCTAAGAGTTTTTCTTGATAATAAAATTTCGAATAAATTTCTTTTCTTAGTAAAGTTAATTATTAAGATAAATATCATTATATACGACCAGTACCAGTACTGCTAATTCATTGTAATATCTTTCTGGCTATATACCACATCAATCAATGTATTGTATTAATATGAGATTATGGCGAATATATATATAAATATATATATATATATATATATATAGTATTTTGCTATTGATTTATGAAATTTCATAAGCGATTTTAAGGTGATTGTATGAGGCTTTTGCAGCTTTATTAAAATTGCATAAATAATAATTATATATATATTGAAATTCTTTTACGATTATTATAAATGACTGTTTCAAAGAGCCTATTACTTTTTCTTGATTGATAGATGTGTATAAGTCCAGCTTTCGGTTAGTACTGGTGGTTACTAGTATTTTGACTACATGAGAACTGATTATTATTAAATTGATGTATATATATATTGATTATATATAATATTATGGCGCAAATATATAGTGATTATATATAGTATCGCGCAAAGATTATATAGGATGAGAGAATAAGTAGGGATTATATTTTTATAAATAAGATTTTAAATTTTTCGTTGCGGGACGTAACACTCAAGAGCGTCGGGTCAAATGCGCGGAAGACTGAGCTGCGCTCCCTGAGGTACCCTCTGGTCCCTACTCCGTGCCGGCTATCCGCAGTGGTAGGAGAATGCGGCGCTCCCGGGCGTAGGCGGCTCGACCGCCGCTTGCCGCTATAGCTGTCCTTCTTCTTCGAGCGCGCTATGACGTAGTGGCCGCGCTCTTGCGTGGGGATAGTGGGGACGACGGAGCTGTCAGTATTGTCCATGCATCGAGCTCGTTAATTCATTTTACAAAAGGTAAGGCTTTTACAATAGGTTTTTAGTCACCAGAATTTTAATAATTTGCATGCATATATTTTTTAATATAGAATCTCAACCTCTTTCAATAGAAGTGTGAATGATCGTTCTAGCATGTTCCGTTTAGAATTGATTTTTAACTTTCTTTATATTAATTATATAGTTCTAGTTAACAATGTTATAAACAAATTCTGGTGTTATAAACCATTATAATTACAATTTGCTATATAATAATTATATGATATATATATATATGTATGTGCATATAGGTGCATGGTCTAGATAGTTGTTAATAATAATTGTGTTACATTATAATATAAAAGTGTATTAATTATTCTTTCATTATTCAGCTCTTAGAACAAAGGATGTGGCGAGCTGTTTTATCACCGGATGCAGGTGTTCGCCGTGCCAGGCAGTCGCGCCAGGCCTTATCTTATCGCTGAGTGAGCTCATGTGCAGCTGCACCGGATGAAGCTCGGAGGGTCGCTTATCTTTTGGTGAGTGAATTTATAACGCTTTATAAATCGATTTAATAATTTCGTTCGTTATAATTTATTCATATATTCTTTACTTGTTAATTGTATAGAATATATATATATATATACTTATATATATTGTTTGTAAAAGTTAATAAATGTAATTGTTAAAAATTTTATCTTCATTATTTTATTAATTAAATATGTATTATACATATTGTTATTTCCCTTTTGAAGGCTTGAAAGTTTGCTAAAAAATGTATTACTGTTGGATCTTGTTAGTTAATGATATGGATTAATTTATTATATAATATATATATATTCTTTTATAGTTTATAATTTCGTAATGATTTATTACTCTTGCAATAAGAAGGCGCTCCTTATAACATTCATACATTATATATTCGCGAGTCCCTTTCGCATTAAGACTCGGCACGGACGTCGAAAACATTAGGGGAGATAACAAAGTAATAGGGGAGATAACACGGTACGCTGGACTTAGCCTTGTGCTCTTATAAGGAGACTTATTATTCGTCTCAATAATAAAATCATGCATAATGAATTTTACAAGACCATACATTCATTATTATTATTAATATGTATATTTATTACCTTGTATTATTATTATTTAAACTTTATATTTCATGTATGTTATATATGTGTAAATTTTTGTTATAACAAATTTTATTTAGTAGTTATATAGATTTATAATTCTGCACACAGTGAAGAGTTATGAACTTTATTTTGCATTATTGGTTTTATTAAATCAGAATCTTTATTATTTATAATTATTAATAATTTAAATAATTTAATATATTTGTCTTATATAGTTATTATATTTTTCAGATATTTTGTAAAACGTCATTCTATACAGAAGATATTCGTTATTATTTAGTTATCATTGCTTACTCATTATATTTTAATTGTATATAAAATTTTGCAATTAATAATCAAAATGAAAAATATATGTATTATTTGGCAATAATGGGTGGATAAGAAATTAGATTTTATATAATTTATTATTATGTAGTGAAGTTTTATTTGAATAACTATATAGAATATACGTATATGAAAAGAGATTTTTATAATGTATTAATTATTATGTTCTTATGCTTAGAGTTTAAACGTGTTATTATTTGAATTTTTCTTATTTGTCTAGGTTGCATATATAATATATATATATGTTGGAAGGGATATGGACCAATGGATTATTCACGGACAACAGACAGGCTTAAACCATATAAGAATATGCAGCATTGAAAGGATTTTGAGGAATCTGTGCGAATTATTTCGGAAGTTTATTTGGTAAGTTTATTATTTTGATAAGTTAATTAATGAATTAAAGGTTTTATTTAATTATATCATATATTTATAAAATATATATTATATATACATATATATAATATATGTATTCATGTATAATATTATGTATTTTATATGTATTTAATATTTAGTATTTTAATGCATTATCTTTTAAATTTTTATTAATAACTACATATGTATTTATACTAATAATGAGGGTGACAAGTCTGTCCGAGCTTGTTTCGCGGTTTAATTCTTATTAATTTTTACATATAGTATTACGTATAGCGCTGTCTCTCTCACTCGCGCGAGTCATCCGATAGTGCGGTCTCTCTCACTTTCACGTACTACTACCTATTGAGGTCTCGTGTATAAATTTCGATAGATGTAGTCTGTTGATTATATATTTGAGGAGGCATATTTGTGATTTGTTATTGAAATATATTTCTAAGGAATTTTATTAATAAATATATTTTTATTTTTCCGTATAGCGTTTTCGTTAGGTGATGAAAATATTGGGACACCCGGTGGACAACCAAGTGGAGGCTATGTTTATAGGGTGACTTATTATTCTGTATGCAGCAAAGAGTTACGTATAAAATTTTATTCATAATAATTTCTTGACATTTCTTTATTATTTAGTTATTGTTTAGTAATTATTATTTAATTTAATATATTTATTGTTGAAATTTAATATATTAATATTTGATTTATTATACTTCTTTTACTATTTGATTTCTTTTACTCTTATATAATTATATACATTTATAAAATATTAAACCTTTTTAATATAGTAATTTTGATCAATCAAACTTTTATAATGATAATAGATTTTTGTATAGATTGATTTTTTAGTATATTTTTGTTAAGTTAATTTTTCATACGGCCAAATATTATTTGATTATTATTTTCAGTTGCTGGGACTTGGAATTCTTGCTACTTATTTATAACAAGCTGTCTTACGTTATTAGGAAGAGGATAAATATTATATATATAGGATCATAAAAGGTGTGCAAGTATGTATTATATTTTAAATGGTTTATTTAATAATTTCTATAGTAGATTTTCTTATATTTTTATTATATTTTTCAGGTATCAAGACTCTGAGGAAAATTACTTCCTGATAGTGAACATATATATATATTTACGGGAACTCAACGAGGACCAAAAATTAAAATAATCTAGGATTTTTAAAGGAAATTCTTGCTTGATTAATTATATTTTATTCATTAATTATATTTTATATATATATTTTATTAATTATACTTTATTAAGAAATGTTTAGATCATTAATTTCTGAAAGAAGCTCGTTACTTTATAAAAGATTATTATTTGGTGATTATTGGCCATTTACATTTTGTAATTAAATAGTCAAAGTTAAATGTTATTCAATAATAATTAGAGTTTTATACAGACATATTTGGCCAATGGTATTAATGTACAGTAAAGATTTATTATAACATTTAGAAAAATATTTATTCAAGGAAAATTTATTAATTTTGTTTCTCATGAATATAAAAAATATATATATATTGTTAATTATTTTATTACTAATTATTATTACTGATTTTTAGAGCGTATTGTTTTAGTAACAATTATTATTCATGGGCATTAATTTTTTGTTTGACTTGGTACATTTATTTATTGTTTCATATTCTTATATGTACGTAGAATATTAACTTTATAACTTTCCTTTTGTTATTGATGATTCTTTGTAAATTTTGTATTAATATTTTATGTGGCTCACTTTCGGAGCATTTGTTAGCATTCTTACTGTAGGTTATTTATCCCAAAATATTAATTAATTATATGATTTTCAGGTTTCAAAATTGGTAATCGCTGCATTTCTTTTATGACAACTGACCATACTATTTGTCGAAAAGATACGCATGGGCTCACGAAATCATTTATTAATAGGATTTAGGTGCGTATCATTTGATAAAATATTTTGATTTATGCCTTTTCCTTTGTAGTAAGCGCGTATACACGCATAGGGATATCTTTTTTTTGTTATATGTGATAACTGAATAATATGAATATTGAGTGAATATCTATATATATTGGTTACATATAGTATAAAGTGGATTTATAGTGATTATATATAATTACAAGTAAAGATTATATAAGATACGAAATTCTTTATACTATTCTTCGAAACAAATTATATTTTATTCGTTAAGAATTATTTAAATCATTTTCTTTTTAAAAGAAGCTTGTTATTTTACAAAGGATTATTATTTAGTCGTTACTGGTCTTCTGTTTTTATATTTTAATTTTATAATTAAATAATCAAAGTAAATATATTTATTATTTGATAATAATTAAACTTTTATATATATATATATGTGTTTTTCATTGTTTATTGATTTATGTCTTTATTTGTCTAAATACTAATTAGTTATAATATTTTCAGGTTTCGGGTGTTACGTCCCCAGTTCCTCAGGACTGGTCTGGAAGTCTTACTTTCCCAGTTGGACGCAATTAATCTCTCAATTTGTTTTAGGGCAACCTGCTAGGCCGGCTATACCCTGGGACGCCGAGAGATTGAAGGTCTATTGTGCTTAGAGAGGATTCTAGGTGGAGAGTGAATAAACATTCATACTAAATTTTATAAGTTTATTTTGTTTTGTTCAAAGTATATATATATTTTTATTTTACAAATTTGAATATCCTTTTATTCCTCCCTCGGGTAACCGTACAATTCTGGTAGAAAGTAAGAATATTCGATGTTTATGGTTGAGATGGGTCTTTCTGGGGAAGCTAGGGAAATCTCTAAGGGCTCAAAGGGGTCTGGGTCTTCATATGCCACGGGGGAATAGCTAGGAGGACTATATAGGCTGTTTTCCTCGGGATAGTAGTTGTATAGGGGTACGGTGTCAAGATGTTGGAATGTCTCCGAGATGGAAGCAGTCTCTGGACTCTGACTCCAATCCACTGAAGGTCCGGGGATGGATGCCTGGTCGGAGTTTAGCGAGATGGTTGAACAGTTGCTTCTATCTTCAGTAATTCTTTCTACTAGATTGGAGGGAGAATATTGATTATGTGGGACTGGGATAATTTCGTGGCTTTCTTCCTCAATAGTGATTATGGGGATAGGTGACTGAGGTTCTAAGTCGATGATCTTGGGAACTGGTGCAATGATTTCATTCTCAAGAGTGATGATAGGGAAGAAGGTACGTCGCGTTTGCCTATTTCGTCTCACACGGCGTAGAATATTTCGACGGGTATTGAAGTTACCTTGTCTCACTCGGACCATCTGTCGTTTAATTAACCAATTATAAACCTGTCTATTTAGTATTTAAGACTTTGGTGATTTTGAAGTCACTTACTTTTGCGTAAAGTGAAGTAAGTTGAATTTAAGAATACCCGATACCTGTTAATAAAAAAAAGAAAAAAGGAATTCCATATGAATGTTCAATTTATAATTGTTATCCCGAGTATAGTCAGATAGATGTCCCCAAAGTTGATAGAAGTATAGACCGGCAGAAATAGAAAGATTAGTATAAAAAATTTTATTGTTGGTAACGTTGACTCCCGAAAATAACCGACCGTCGGTAATGTAGATTTCTGTTTTACCGACCGATGGTAAGTTAGATTGATGACTATTGGAAAAATTACCAACTGATGGTAAATTAGGATTATCGAGAATTTATTTGTTTGAAATGTTAATGTGTTATCTTGGTTTCAAATAAATTCTTATTTTATTTTGATCCTCTGAAAATCGAAAGGGGATTCGAGGAAAAATCAGGAGTTTGGATACGCTGACAAGGTATCCACCTATCATACGGCTGGCTTAGTATTAACCTCGTAAGGTTAGGTTATAATTGCAAGTAGTAATAATGATTCAAATTGTTATAAACTAAGCCAGTGTATTGTCTCTAAATCCTGGGATGTATCTCGTATTTTGAAGTTAAGGCTAAATTCAATCCAAGATCAAAAGGTCAACTTCTATCATTGGGATAAATCGCTCAAGATAATTGCCTATTAATCGAAAACTGTATTTTCGCCTACTCGGACGTCGATTGACAGGAGGCCGCTTATTTTTTCTATTGCCTCACCAGCTCTAGGTTGAGAAACAACCTCTATCATGGGAATAAATTCCTCAAGATAATTATTTTTCCACCGAGCCAGACTTGGGTTCGACCTGCCGCTGCAGTTTCGCACTCGCTCACTGTCTATCGCGTCGTCTTATCAAAGAGATAAGTCCCAGATAAATTTTCCAATTGGAAATGATATTTACTAAGTTGAATAATTGGATTAAGGGATACGGGAAATCAAAGGTAAGGTTCCCGAATTGTCGCGCACTGTTTCACTGAATTTAGTTGTTAGTAGAAATTAAAGGTTAGATTAATGACAAGTGGCCGGATATTTACCAGTGTCTGAAATGTCCTAGTGTGTGAAGGCTGCTTCCCTTCACTAGGCTGATGAGTGGATGCTGCTTCCTTCCGCTGGATACCGTCTACCTCGGTGACAGTTCGGGATGGAGGTTGCAGTCCAGGAGTTCGATTGAGAAACTCAATGTTCAATAGTCACTGAATTTATTAACTGAATACACGTACAAAATCTCGGAGATATAAGTATTAACTGTGAAGATCGTTGGGCAAAGTGCCAAGTTAACACTGTAAGTATCGTTGGGCCAAATGCCGGAGGTAGTTGAATGTTGAAAACGTTGGGCAAAATGCCAAGTTATCACTGTAAATATCGTTGGGCCAAATGCGAGGAGGACCGCTCTGCACGGGTTTATATAGTCGTCAGTCCCAGTTTTGCACACGGTCCCAATAGTAGGAGATGCGCTTCTCCGTGGAGGGAGTCGAGCAGTGATTGGTTCCCTCCTCTGCTTCTGGCTGCGCGCGCTTCGAAAGATGCGTCCGCCTCGAGGGATGTGCCGCGTTGTCAACGGGTGATTGGTTTTCTCTGACGTGATTGTTGCACAATGATTTGGGATTGGCTCCCGCTGACGTGACGGATGCGCGCGCCTCGGAAGATGCGCGCGCCTCGGTGTGGGCGGCGCGGTCGCTCATTGGTTCCCTTCTCCGGGCTGGTTGCGCGCGCCGCTGGCACGAGCGTGGGGAAGATGCGCGCGCTGCTGGGCGTTGCCGCAGGAATTGGGCGTAGTGTGGGCGTAGTTTAATTTGTAGATGGTGGGACTCTTCAGAATTGTAATGGGGGTGACGGAGCGGTCAGTATAGAATCGGCTATACTGGTTGCATTGTATTTTGACACATAAGTTTTATAATAATTATTAGACCATCAGAATTTCTTTGCAGTTTATATGCATATATTTTCTAATGTAGTTTTTTAAGCTCTAGCTGTAGAAATGTCAACGGAGTTTCTAGCATGCTCCGTTCGAAAGTTCATTTTTGTCTCTATGTATTATTATGGAAAATGCCTTTAAATATTGTTAATAAATTCTGACATCATAATTATTATAATTACAATTATTTTAACATAAGTATTTATGATTATGCGGTGGGATATAAGTATATAAAGACTATAAATTATTTCAGTAAATGGTGCAACAATTTTTATTCTTTGCTTTTATTTTTTAATATTTATATCTATTAGGTTCTTGAATAAAAATTATATTTATATCTATTAGGTTCTTGAATAAAAATTATTGCATGTACTTAATATTAATGTTTAACAATAAGTTAATTATTTCGTTATGTTGCGCAATGTTCTCTTGAACGGATTTTTTTTGGATTAATATATAAATGGAGGTTATTGCATACGCTTAATAACAATAAATTCATTTGTTACTTAATGATAATTAATTATTTCATCATGTTGCGTAATGTTGTGCAATAATATTCGAGCGGAATATTCCATAGTCTTAGTTTGGAATGTGATGATGACTCATAATATCGCATACGGAAAATTATATTTTAAAACTTCGTTTATAAAATTAGTAGTATTGGAGTTTTCATAATTATGTATACATGTGTCTGTCTGACTTTTTATGCTCCTTAAGGGAAAATTGTCATAAGATTTTTATTTATAGTATTTTTCGAGTTAATCTGGAATCAATGATTTTTGATATAATTTAGGCCCCGAAATAATTAGATATACATGTAGTCGGTGCCGAGACATGTTCAAAAATATATATATATGTATATAAAGTCTTTTGGTTTTTGATTTGTAAAATTTCTTGTGTATCAGGATTACATATTAATGAAAGAGGTATTCTCTTATATGTCGGTAAAGTTAGTATCATCGCTACACCAGAGATGGCGCTGCCCTCTGTCGGTAATGTGGGTACGGACAGTATTCACTGTCGGTAAGGTAGGAAATGACTTTATCCTCAGTCGGTAACGTCGGTAACTGTGTTATCATGGGTCGGTAATTTTTCTGTCGGTAAATTTTGCTCGGTCGGTAAGGTAGAAAACTTCCTTATCAACCGTCGGTAATTTTTCTGTCGGTAACTTTTGCTCTGTCGGTAAGGTAGAGAACTTCCTTATCGACCGTCGGTAATTTTTCTGTCGGTAACTTTTGCTCTGTCGGTAAGGTAGAGAACTTCCTTATCGACCGTCGGTAATTTTTCTATCGGTAACTTTTACTCTGTCGGTAAAGTAGGAATTTATTTTACCTTCCGTCGGTAATTTTTCTGTCGGTAACTTTTACTCTGTCGGTAAAGTAGGAATTTATTTTATCGACTGTCGGTAACTTTTGTGTGGGTGATTTTGCCTATTGCCGGTAAAGTAGGTAATTTTTATGCGGATGATACTATATGTGGGCAAATACTTAAAATTATTTCTATCATTCCTAAGTGAGGTTATGTTATGTATAGCTAGCTTCTTAACAAAGAAAGATTATTTTCGGAGATATTGATAATATTAGATCGCGCGGCGTAATGGTATTGATGTACTATAAGTATTGGTGATATTACATTGCGCGGTGAGATTTTATAATAAGAAATATTGGTGACAATAGATAGCGTGATGGAATTTTAGTTAACAATATTAATTTATATTAACAATAATATGTTACTCGGTGGGATTAAGATTTATATTTTCGTCGGTAGAATTATAGTTTAAATATTATAGAGGCAATTTTTGCGTGTTTAAATAAAAATAAAAATTTTGTTGCGGGACGTAACACGGGATTCATGGCTATGGAAATTTTCCCATGCCAAATTTACCAGAAGAATGTGAAGGAACGCACAAGAGGCTATAAGACCAGTTACCGACGGATTTGTTCGTATACCAATTTATACGAAGTCTTGTTGCAAGTGTTTTTGACGGTTACATTATTTAGAGTGATTTGCTGAGAGTTTTTCTTGATAATAAAATTTCGAATAAATTTCTTTTCTTAGTAAAGTTAATTATTAAGATAAATATCATTATATACGACCAGTTCCAGTACTGCTAATTCATTGTAATATCTTTCTGGCTATATACCACATCAATCAACGTATTGTATTAATATGAGATTATGGCGAATATATATATAAATATATATATATATATATATAGTATTTTGCTATTGATTTATGAAATTTCATAAGCGATTTTAAGGTGATTGTATGAGGCTTTTGCAGCTTTATTAAAATTGCATAAATAATAATTATATATGTATTGAAATTCTTTTACGATTATTATAAATGACTGTTTCAAAGAGCCTATTACTTTTTCTTGATTGATAGATGTGTATAAGTCCAGCTTTCGGTTAGTACTGGTGGTTACTAGTATTTTGACTACATGAGAACTGATTATTATTAAATTGATGTATATATATATTGATTATATACAATATTATGGCGCAAATATATAGTGATTATATATAGTATCGCGCAAAGATTATATAGGATGAGGGAATAAGTAGGGATTATACTTTTATAAGTAAGATTTTAAATTTTTCGTTGCGGGACGTAACAACACCTACTGGAAACCTATGCCTACGGATACTTGTAATTTTCAACAATATGATGTCCTCTACGAAGGACCTGCAAACAAAATTTCTGAAGACATCTCCAAGACAGATACCCCAATCATCTATAGTCTTGTGACTCAGGAAATCACTTTCGCCCTTATGAAAACCAAGGAAATACCTCTATGTGGTTATACTCTCCTGTGCACGGAACACCCAAAATTATTCATTCTTGAAGCTAAACCTGGCAATACATTTGCTAGTCGGAAAACTATTCCTGTCAATAATCTTGACATCTTTACATACATGAACTCCAAGTTCGTGTATATAGAAAAACATGTCAAACAACAGATGACGTCTCTCTATAACAACGTCATTTCGCAAAAATGCGAATTAGAAAGACAGGTAATCACTAATGCCTTATCTTTTGCTACACTCCAACCAGACGAATTTGCCTATCAGCTCATGAAAGGGCCAGGATACATGGCCGTTACAACAGGTGTTACGTCCCCAGTTCCTCAGGACTGGTCTGGAAGTCTTACTTTCCCAGTTGGACGCAATTAATCTCTCAATTTGTTTTAGGGCAACCTGCTAGGCCGGCTATACCCTGGGACGCCGAGAGATTGAAGGTCTATTGTGCTTAGAGAGGATTCTAGGTGGAGAGTGAATAAACATTCATACTAAATTTTATAAGTTTATTTTGTTTTGTTCAAAGTATATATATATTTTTATTTTACAAATTTGAATATCCTTTTATTCCTCCCTCGGGTGACCGTACAATTCTGGTAGAAAGTAAGAATATTCGATGTTTATGGTTGAGATGGGTCTTTCTGGGGAAGCTAGGGAAATCTCTAAGGGCTCAAAGGGGTCTGGGTCTTCATATGCCACGGGGGAATAGCTAGGAGGACTATATAGGCTGTTTTCCTCGGGATAGTAGTTGTATAGGGGTACGGTGTCAAGATGTTGGAATGTCTCCGAGATGGAAGCAGTCTCTGGACTCTGACTCCAATCCACTGTAGGTCCGGGGATGGATGCCTGGTCGGAGTTTAGCGAGATGGTTGAACAGTTGCTTCTATCTTCGGTAATTCTTTCTACTAGATTGGAGGGAGAATATTGATTATGTGGGACTGGGATAATTTCGTGGCTTTCTTCCTCAATAGTGATTATGGGGATAGGTGACTGAGGTTCTAAGTCGATGATCTCGGGAACTGGTGCAATGATTTCATTCTCAAGAGTGATGATAGGGAAGAAGGTACGTCGCGTTTGCCTGTTTCGTCTCACACGGCGTAGAATATTTCGACGGGTATTGAAGTTACCTTGTCTCACTCGGACCATCTGTCGTTTAATTAACCAATTATAAACCTGTCTATTTAGTATTTAAGACTTTGGTGATTTTGAAGTCACTTACTTTTGCGTAAAGTTGAATTTAATAATACCCGACACCTGTTAATAAAAAAAAAGAAAAAAGGAATTCCATATGAATGTTCAATTTATAATTGTTATCCCGAGTATAGTCAGATAGATGTCCCCAAAGTTGATAGAAGTATAGACCGGCAGAAATAGAAAGATTAGTATAAAAAATTTTATTGTTGGTAACGTTGACTCCCGAAAATTACCGACCGTCGGTAATGTAGATTTCTGTTTTACCGACCGATGGTAAGTTAGGTTACTGTTTTACCGACCGATGGTTAGCGGCACTTTCTGTTTTACCGACCGATGGTAAGTTAGATTTCTGTTTTATCGACCGATGGTTAGCGTCACTTTCTGTTTTACCGACCGATGGTAAGTTATCGACTGATGGTAAGTTATCGACCGATGGTAAGTTATCGACTGATGGTAAGTTATCGACCGATGGTAAGTTTTGATTGACGACTATTGGAAAAATTACCAACTGATGGTAAATTAGGATTATCGAGAATTTATTTGTTTGAAATGTTAATGTGTTATCTTGGTTTCAAAAAGATTCTTATTTTATTTTGATTTTCTGAAAATCGAAAGGGGATTCGAGGAAAAATCAGGAGTTTGGATACGCTGACAAGGTATCCACCTATCATACGGCTGGCTTAGTATTAACCTCGTAAGGTTAGGTTATAATTGCAAGTAGTGATAATGATTCAAATTGTTATAAACTAAGCCAGTGTATTGTCTCTAAATCCTGGGATGTATCTCGTATTTTGAAGTTAAGGCTAAATTCAATCCAAGATCAAAAGGTCAACTTCTATCATTGGGATAAATCCCTCAAGATAATTGCCTATTAATCGAAAACTGTATTTTCGCCTACTCGGACGTCGATTGACAGGAGGCCGCTTATTTTTTCTATTGCCTCACCAGCTCTAGGTTGAGAAACAACCTCTATCATGGGAATAAATTCCTCAAGATAATTATTTTTCCACCGAGCCAGACTTGGGTTCGACCTGCCGCTGCAGTTTCGCACTCGCTCACTGTCTATCGCGTCGTCTTATCAAAGAGATAAGTCCCAGATAAATTTTCCAATTGGAAATGATATTTACTAAGTTGAATAACTGGATTAAGGAATACGGGAAATCAAAGGTAAGGTTCCCGAATTGTCGCGCACTGTTTCACTGAATTTAGTTGTTAGTAGAAATTAAAGGTTAGATTAATGACAAGTGGCCGGATATTTACCAGTGTCTGAAATGTCCTAGTGTGTGAAGGCTGCTTCCCTTCACTAGGCTGATGAGTGGATGCTGCTTCCTTCCGCTGGATACCGTCTACCTCAGTGACAGTTCGGGATGGAGGTTGCAATCCAGGAGTTTGATTGAGAAACTCAATGTTCAATAGTCACTGAATTTATTAAATGAATACACGTACAAAATCTCAGAGATATAAGTATTAACACTGTGAATATCGTTGGGCAAAGTGCCAAGTTAACACTGTAAGTATCGTTGGGCCAAATGCCGGAGGTAGTTGAATGTTGAAGATCGTTGGGCCAAATGCCAGTTATTAACTGTTGAAAACGTTGGGCAAAATGCGAGGAGGACCGCTCTGCACGGGTTTATATAGTCGTCAGTCCCAGTTTTGCACACGGTCCCAATAGTAGGAGATGCGCTTCTCCGTGGAGGGAGTCGAGCAGTGATTGGTTCCCTCCTCTGCTTCTGGCTGCGCGCGCCTCGAAAGATGCGTCCGCCTCGAGGGATGTGCCGCGTTGTCAACGGGTGATTGGTTTTCTCTGACGTGATTGTTGCGCAATGATTTGGGATTGGCTCCCGCTGACGTGACGGATGCGCGCGCCTCGGGAGATGCGCGCGCCTCGGCGTGGGCGGCGCGGTCGCTCATTGGTTCCCTTCTCCGGGCTGGTTGCGCGCGCCGCTGGCACGAGCGTGGGGAAGATGCGCGCGCTGCTGGGCGTTGCCGCAGGAATTGGGCGTAGTTTGGGCGTAGTTTAATTTGTAGATGGTGGGACTCTTCAGAATTGTAGTGGGGGTGACGGAGCGGTCAGTATAGAATCGGCTATACTGGTTGCATTGTATTTTGACACATAAGTTTTATAATAATTATTAGACCATCAGAATTTCTTTGCAGTTTATATGCATATATTTTCTAATGTAGTTTTTTTTTAAGCTCTAGCTGTAGAAATGTCAACGGAGTTTCTAGCATGCTCCGTTCGAAAGTTCATTTTTGTCTCTATGTATTATTATGGAAAATGCTTTTAAATATTGTTAATAAATTCTGACATCATAATTATTATAATTACAATTATTTTAACATAAGTATTTATGCGGTGGAATATAAGTATATAAAGACTATAAATTATTTCAATAAATGGTGCAACAATTTTTATTCTTTGCTTTTATTTTTAATATTTATATCTATTATGTTCTTGAATAAAAATTATTGCATGTACTTAATATTAATGTTTAACAATAAGTTAATTATTTCGTTATGTTGCGCAATGTTCTCTTGAACGGATTTTTTGTGGATTAATATATAAATGGAGGTTATTGCATACGTTTAATAACAATAAATTCATTTGTTACTTAATGATAATTAATTATTTCATCATGTTGCGTAATGTTGTGCAATAATATTCGAGCGGAATATTCCATAGTCTTAGTTTGGAATGTGATGATGACTCATAATATCGCATACGGAAAATTATATTTTAAAACTTCGTTTATAAAATTAGTAGTATTGGAGTTTTCATAATTATGTATACATGTGTCGGTCTGACTTTTTATGCTCCTTAAGGGAAAATTGTCATAAGATTTTTATTTATAGTATTTTTCGAGTTAATCTGGAATCAATGATTTTTGATATAATTTAGGCCCCGAAATAATTAGATATACATGTAGTCGGTGCCGAGACATGTTCAAAAATATATATATATGTATATAAAGTCTTTTGGTTTTTGATTTGTAAAATTTCTTGTGTATCAGGATTACATATTAATGAAAGAGGTATTCTCTTATATGTCGGTAAAGTTAGTATCATCGCTACACCAGAGATGGCGCTGCCCTCTGTCGGTAATGTGGGTACGGACAGTATTCACTGTCGGTAAGGTAGGAAATGACTTTATCCTCAGTTGGTAACGTCGGTAACTGTGTTATCATGGGTCGGTAATTTTTCTGTCGGTAACTTTTGCTCGGTCGGTAAGGTAGAAAACTTCCTTATCGACCGTCGGTAATTTTTCTGTCGGTAACTTTTGCTCGGTCGGTAAGGTAGAAAACTTCCTTATCGACCGTCGGTAATTTTTCTGTCGGTAACTTTTACTCTGTCGGTAAAGTAGGAATTTATTTTATCGACTGTCGGTAACTTTTGTGTGGGTGATTTTGCCTATTGTCGGTAAAGTAGGTAATTTTTATGCGGATGATACTATATGTGGGCAAACACTTAAAATTATTTCTATCAGTCCTAAGTGAGGTTATGTTATGTATAGCTAGCTTCTTAACAAAGAAAGATTATTTTCGGAGATATTGACAATAGTATATCGCGCGGCGGAATGATATTGATGTACTATAAGTATTGGTGATATTACATTGCGCGGTGAGATTTTATAATAAGAAATATTGGTGACAATAAATGGCGTGATGGAATTTTAATTAACAATATTAATTTATATTAACAATAATATGTTACTCGGTGGGATTAAGATTTATATGTTCGTCGGTGGAATTACAGTTTAAATATTATAGAGGCCATTTTTGCGTGTTTAAATAAAAATAAAAATTTTGTTGCGGGACGTAACACAGGAGAAGCAGTACAAATAATTAAATGTATCCCTGTTGAAGTGATGGTAAGAAAAACTGGAGAGTGTTATACCGAACTTCCCATTTCTGTACGAAATCATTCCTTCTTCCTTACACCGAAATCAAGAATTATCACCAAAATTGGCAACGAACGAGAATGCAGATTAGAACTTCCTACTTTGTATCGAATCGAAGATACATGGGTGCAACTTACACCTAACATTCAAGTTAGACAACTGCCACCTCAACAGCTAAAACCCATGACCGCCTTAACCTGGAGATATCTCACACCGGGACCTTTGGCCGTAAGCGGAATATATTCTGATACAGATCTGGAGAAACTACGAAATCACATTATGTTCCCAGCCGAAAAGCCAGCTTTACTCAATGCCGTTGCTAGAGGACTAACTGGCCATTCCATGAACACTGAAGGAATCTCAGTGTACAACTTGCTGGATGAAAATTCTTTAAATAAAATTGTCGAAAGCACAGCCTCGCGAATCTGGAAGGGATTCATAAATTTTGGATCAGCAACCGCAGGACTCGTCGGAATCTTCATGATTATTCGCCTAGTAAAATTAGTCATTGACACAGTCATTCATGGATACGCTCTTCACACTGTGTATGGTTGTAGCCTTCATCTACTCGGAGCTTTATGGAGCTCCCTCGCAAATTTACTGCTCCATTTGGCACGGGAATCTTCTAGAAAATCTGGAGATGATAACCGAGACAATCAATCACCTGGCGGAGGAACAACCACGCAAACCTCCAACATCGATCCCACTGCACCTGCGGAAGTAATTACTCAACAACCTCCACCAGCCAAACCTCCAAGGACAATGAAACCTTGCCACGAAGAAATCACCAAAAACGTAAATATACCTATATCATATACAAACCTAAGAGACCGTTTAAACACCCTAGATGAAAATATTTAATCTCCCTAGACCAAAATCCTCCGAAAACAATCGGATTTTGTTCTTATTAGGGGGGAGGTGTTACGTCCCGCAACAAAAAAAATTTAAAATCTTACTTATAAAAGTATAATCCCTACTTATTCTCTCATCCTATATAATCTTTGCGCGATACTATATATAATTACTATATATTTGCGTCATAATATTATATATAATCAATATATATATATATCAATTTAATAATAATCAGTTCTCATGTAGTCAAAATACTAGTAACCACCAGTACTAACCGAAAGCTGGACTTATACACATCTATCAATCAAGAAAAAGTAATAGGCTCTTTGAAACAGTCCTTTATAATAATCGTAAAACAATATATATATATATATAATTATTATTTATGCAATTTTAATAAAGCTGCAAAAGCCTCATACAATCACCTTAAAATCGCTTATGAAATTTCATAAATCAATAGCAAAATACTATATATATATATATATATATATATATATTTATATATATATTCGCCATAATCTCATATTAATACAATACATTGATTGATGTGGTATATAGCCAGAAAAATATTACAATGAATTAGCAGTACTGGTACTGGTCGTATATAATGATATTTATCTTAATAATTAACTTTACTAAGAAAAGAAATTTATTCGAAATTTTATTATCAAGAAAAACTCTCAGCAAATCACTCTAAATAATGTAACCGTCAAAAACACTTGCAACAAGTCTTCGTATAAATTGGTATACGAACAAATCCGTCGGTAACTGGTCTTATAGCATCTTGTGCGTTCCTTCACATTCTTCTGGTAAATTTGGCATGGGAAAATTTCCATAGCCATGAATCCCGAAACCTGAAAATAATATAATTAATTAGTATTTAGACAAATAAAGACATAAATCAATAAACAATGAAAAACACATATATATATATATATAAAAGTTTAATTATTATCAAATAATAAATATATTTACTTTGATTATTTAATTATAAAATTAAAATGTAAAAACCGATGACCAGTAACGACTAAATAATAATCCTTTGTAAAATAACAAGCTTCTTTTAAAAAGAAAATGATTTAAATAATTCTTAACGAATAAAATATAATTTGTTTCGAAGAATAGTATAAAGAATTTCGTATCTTATATAATCTTTACTTGTAATTATATATAATCACTATAAATCCACTTTATATTATATGTAACCAATATATATATATAGATATTCACTCAATATTCATATTATTCAGTTATCACATATAACCAAAAAAAGATATCCCTATGCGTGTATACGCGCTTACTACAAAGGAAAAGGCATAAATCAAAATATTTTATCAAACGATACTCACCTAAATTCTATTAATAAATGATTTTGAGCCCATGCGTATAATAAATAGTATGTTCAGTTGTCATAAAAGAGATGCAGCGATTATAAATTTTGAAACCTGAAAATCATATAATTAATTAATATTTTGGGATAAATAACCTACAGTAAAAATGTTAACAAATGCTCCGAAAGTGAGCCACATAAAATATTAATACGAAAATTTATAAAGAATCATCAATAACAAAAGGAAAGTTATAAAGTTAACATTCTACGTACATATAAGAATATAAAACAATAAATAAATGTACCAAGTCAAACAAAAATTAATACCCATGAATAATAATTGTTACTAAAACAATACGCTTTAAAAATCAGTAATTATAATCCGTAATAAAATAATTAACAATATATATATATATTTTTTATATTCATGAGAAACAAAATTAATAAATTTTCCTTGAATAAATATTTTTCTAAATGTTATAATAAATCTTTACTGTACATTAATACCATTGGCCAAATATGTCTGTATAAAATTCTAATTATTACTGAATAACATTTAACTTTGACTATTTAATTACAAAATGTAAATGGCCAATAACTAAATAATAATCTTTTATAAAGTAACGAGCTTCTTTTAGAAATTAATGATCTAAACATTTCTTAATAAAGTATAATTAATAAAATATATATATAAAATATAATTAATGAATAAAATATAATTAATCAAGCAAGAATTTCCTTTAAAAATCCTAGATTATTTTAATTTTTGGTCCTCGTTGAGTTCCCGTAAATATATATATATGTTCACTATCAGGAAGTAATTTTCCTCAGAGTCTTGATACCTGAAAAATATAATAAATGTATAAGAAAATCTACTATAGAAATTATTAAATAAACCATTCAAAATATAATACATACTTACACACTTTTTATGATCCTATATATATATATAATATTTATCCTCTTCCTAATAACGTAAGACAGCTTGTTATAAATAAGTAGCAAGAATTCCAAGTCCCAGCAACTGAAAATAATAATCAAATAATATTTGGCCGTATGAAAAAATTAACTTAACAAAAATGTACTAAAAAATCAATCTATACAAAAATCTATTATCATTATAAAAGTTTGATTGATCAAAATTACTATATTAAAAAGGTTTAATATTTTATAAATGTATATAATTATATAGGAGTAAAAGAAATCAAATAGTAAAAGAAGTATAATAAATCAAATATTAATATATTAAATTTCAACAATAAATATATTAAATTAAATAATAATTACTAAACAATAACTAAATAATAAAGAAATGTCAAGAAATTATTATGAATAAAATTTTATACGTAACTCTTTGCTGCGTGCAGAATAATAAGTCACCCTATAAACATAGCCTCCACTTGGTTGTCCACCGGGTGTCCCAATATTTTCATCACCTAACGAAAACGCTATACGGAAAAATAAAAATATATTTATTAATAAAACTCCTTAGAAATATATTTCAATAACAAACCACAAATATGCCTCCTCAAATATATAATTAACCGACTGCATCTATCGAAATTTATACACGAGACCTCAATAGGTAGTAGTACGTGAAAGTGAGAGAGACCGCACTATCGGGTGACTCGCGCGAGTGAGAGAGACAGCGCTATACGTAATACCATATGTAAAAATTAATAAGAATTAAACCGCGAAACAAACTCGGACAGACTTGTCACCCTCATTATTAGTATAAATACATATGTAGTTATTAATAAAAATTTAAAAGATAATGCATTAAAATACTAAAGGTACATAATATTATACATGAATACATATATTATATATATATATATATAATATATATTTTATAAATATTTGATATAATTAAAATAAAACCTTTAATTCATTAATTAACTTATCAAAATAATAAACTTACCAAATAAACTTCCGAAATAATTCGCACAGATTCCTCAAAATCCTTTCAATGCTGCATATTCTTATATGGTTTAAGCCTGTCTGTTGTCCGTGAATAATCCATTGGTCCATATCCCTTCCAACATATATATATACTATATATGCAACCTAGACAAATAAGAAAAATTCAAATAATAACACGTTTAAACTCTAAGCACAAGAACATAATAATTAATACATTATAAAAATCTCTTTTCATATACGTTGTTACGTCCCGCAACAAAAATTTTAAATATTACTTTGTAGTATAACATCAAGAATTTATCATCTTATATAATTTTTAAATATTACATATATTCACTATAAATTCATATCACTATATATATATTATATATAATTTGCCGATATTCATATTATCTAGTTATCCTATATAACTAAAAACCTAGTAAACTACCAGTGCTAACCGAATAGCTGGATTTACAGAAATATGTTAATCGAATAAAATTAATATATTTCAACTTTATTCAGGAAAGAAATAGATTTGAAATCGTGTTATTAAAATTATTTTGAATAATGCAAACTGTGTTAAAAGCGTTCGCGACAAAATTCATATAAATCATTATATGAAAGTTAGCAGAAAATTTATCATTTCAAATATCTATTAATATATATATATGTAACCAAAAATCTAGGAAAATATACTATATTACACCTGCAGTAATCATGCATGCAAAATAATTATACATTTTAAATTAATTACAGAAAAGTGAACATAACTGTTATATAAAACACTATAATAATTAATTCCTTTAGTCAAAAAGAAGACAATTTAAAATTCTATTTTTAAATTCAAGCAATTTATATTGTTAGAGCAAAAATATCGTAACGGAAAATACGTTCATATAAGTACATATACTTACTACACTGTAAAATCCCATAAAATTCCCTTTACAATAATATACAGAAATATTTATGGACCAATCAAGCACCTCATAAAACATAACCCTTCTCCTGGAAATTATAAAATAATGTTAGAAACAATTTATTTAAAGACTAAGTAAAAACACTTTTAATTATAAAATAATACTTACCTAAAATCTTTTAACGATTGATCTTATCGCCCTATACGGATCACTTCGATGGACGATGTAACTGGACTGCCGTAAGTGGGATGCGGCTATTGCAAATTTTGAAACCTGGGAGAAATATAATTAAATTAATATTTGGATGAATCGAGACATAACCTGTTGGCAAAAATGCCAACAAATATCCTGAAAGCAAGTCTAAACAGAAGGAATATTAATATAAAAGATTAATAAAAAATTATCAATAATAAAAGAAAATTTATAAAATTAATTTTGTGCTCCAAAACAGTGTAAAAACATTTTGTAAAAATTACATTATCTAATTAGAACCAACATATCATAAGTATCTGCAAACGATGAAATTCATTTGTACAAGAGAAAAGTAACTCAAAGAATTTGTTGCTCGTTTTAAACTATTAAAAATCGACACTTTGTCGGCACAAAGCTTAAAATACTATATATATATATATTCACTATTAGAAAGTAATTTTTCTCAGAGTCTTGATATCTGAAAATTATAATAAAAGTATAAGAAGAGTTACTATAAAGATTATTGAGTAACCCATTTAAAATATAATTCATACTTACACACTTTTTATAACCCTATATAAATATATATATATATATATATATATATATCCTCTTCCTAACGATATAAGACAGTTCGTCATAAATAAGTAGCAAGAATTCCAAGTCCTAGCAGCTGAAAATAACAATCCAATAATATTTGGCCGTATGAAAAATTAACTTGACATAAAATACATAAAAACATTAATCCATACAAAATCTATTATCATTATAAAAATTTTTAGTTAATCAAAACTAATGTATTAATGTAATTAAAAAGGTATAATATTTTACAGATGTGTATAATCCTATAGTGATGAAGAAAATCAAATAGTAAAATAAGTATGATAAATCAAATATTAATACACTCAATTTTAACAACAAATATATTAAATTAAATAATAACTACAAAAGGAAAAATTCAGTAAGAATAAAATTTTTATACATAACTCTTTCTGCATGCAGAATAATAAGTCACCCTATAAACATGGCCTCACTCGGTTGTCCACCGGGTGTCTCAGTATTTTCATCACCTAACGAACACGCTATACAGAAAAATAAAATATATTTATTAGTAAAATTTCCTTTGAAATACATTTCAACAATAACCTACACGTGAATTCATATTCAAAATACATTACTCAATTACAAATATAAAAATTCATATATATATATATATATATAAACAAATATACTTACCGTATAGATGTTTTGCGTGGCAGCCCTATTGAATAATTAAAAGAGGCTCACTTCGTACACCCATTATCTACGGAAAACCCATAGGCTTGTGCCTTTCCAATTATATGTATATATATATACATATGTAAAAACCTACATAAAGGAAAATCATATTTTAATAAATCGATTAATAGTAAATAATAACGCCAACAATACTTACTAAGCCTTCTCTAACATATAATAAAGCATAATCGAATGGTTAAACCGATCGAGACTTATACGTGAGACCTCAATAGGTAGTACGTGAAAGTGAGAGAGACCGAACTATCGGGCGGCCCGCGCGAGCGAGAGAGACAGCGCTATACGTAATCCCGTATGCAAGAATTAATGAGAATTAAATCGCGAAACAAGCTCAGACCAACTTATCACCCTTGTTATTAATATATATATATAATTATTAATAAAAATAATAAGGTGAGTTGGACACACAAAATTTGTAGTCATAAAAAACATGAAATATATTCTTATATACTTTTAATTATTCATACAAGCATATGTACTCTAGCTACCTAAATACAATAATTTTCTTTCTTTATTAACGACAAACCTAAAACTATAGGTAAATGCGAATAAAATATGATTTTATATGCGTGAATTAATAAGTCGGTCAGGCGGTCAAGGCTAAGGATGTGCGGTGCGTTATCTACTGACACGCGTCAATGTATCTTATCTCCCTTGATACTTACGGCGTTCATGCACTAGACTTCAGACCAAGGAGACTTAGAAATAATATTCTTTTAAAATCAAGGCGTGAAATAAATTTCGGACCGACCTTTTTGCTTTGACCATTAACACGCATGGTTATTAATAAATATATATTGTAATATGTTTTACTAAGTTATTAAGTTGTAAATCGTAGGAGAATACGTTACACATATACATACGAAATTTAAAAGGCGAATTATAAGAACAATATAACCGACAATAAAACATAAATTTAACGACGTAAAAGATATGTCAAAATAAATTAAAAGGATTAGAACATAAAATTGAAATCCAACAAATGTACAATCTTATAAAATTTAGTAAAACATGGTTTAGTACGTACGAATAATCGAGCTAAATTATAAATCTTCTTATATGTGCCAAAGGCTAAGGCTAAGCCGAACGCAGTGCGTTATCGGTTGGCGCGTGCCAATAATCTTATCTTCCACTATGTCTCAACATACGCGCCCGAGTCTAGAGACAAAGAGGACTCGAGAATAATCGAATATTATAAGAAGCACTTTTTATTGCGAGCGCAATATTCATAAGATTATAAAATTGTTAAAAGAATATATATATATATATATAATCATACGCCAAATGAGCCTGGATGTTTAATAAAAATTAAGAAGTAATAAGGTTCAAATAAACTCTTATTTTTTTTTTTGACATGAAAATATTAATACACACTAAATTATTATAAAATAAATTTTGACAAGACAATAAAAAACTATAACTATAAAATCTTACAACCAATATATATATATATGTATATATCCTACATAGTAAGTAGCAGAGCTACATGAATTGTTGCAAGCAAAATTATTAAATCGTCCTATAAAATAATAAGAATAAAATTATTCACCAAGAGATAAGCGATCCTCCGAGCTTCATTCAGTACAGTTGTACATGGGCTCATTTAGCGATAAGATAATAGACTCGGCACGACCGCCTGGTATTACGGCCATCCGCTACAACGGAATTAATTCGATATATCGAACCGTAATAATTAGAACACTTCTATACCACCTAATTATTATTAACAATTATTTCTTCTATGTTAAGCTACTATATATATATATATCCACACACATATATATATATATCTATATGTGTATTATAAAATGATTGTAATTATAATAGTTTATGACACCAGAATTTACTAATTATAAAAAATTTATTATAAGCGGAATTTTAAGACAGCTTTTGAACGGAGCATGCTAGAAGAACCGTTCACATTTCTTTCGCATTTCCTAAAGGAGATCTAAGATTCTACATTAGAAAATGTATACAAATAACGAGAATTCTGGTAGCTAAAAACTATTGTAAAATTTTATAAATTAACAAACCAACGCACGGATAGCCCATTCCCCCTCCACGCAAAAGCGCAACTCCTACGTCACAACATGCGCCAAAAGGAAGGGCAGCTAGAGCAGCAAATAGCAGCCAAGCAACCTACGCTTAGAGCTCCCGTTCCCCTACCACTGACTCCTGGAACAAAGTAGGGATCAGAGGATACCTCAGGGAGCGCAACTCAGTCTTCCGTGCATTTGACCCGACGCTCTTGAGACAACATCACCTATCATCTGACCACCAGCTCTCTACAAGGAAGGAAGCATCTTAGAGCCGTTAAATATTGTACTCGAGTATACTTTAAAATAAAAGTGAATTTCAAATTCAACTTCGGTCTTCTGCCAGTTATTCTTCAACGGCTCCTGACCTCTCTTCAGGGACCTCGCCGAGGCAATCGGTCTCCGACGGAGAGCAGTCATCCTTACACATCAAGAACTTCATCATCTGGTAAGTACATCTTAAACCAATTAAAATTTTCTTTGCTTCCTAGTACTTATTAATGATTAATAACCTACACAGTCGCATGCTACTTGACTGTCATTTTCTATATTTTTAATTCTTACCTTCAACCATTCATATTCCCACACCCATACACACCATTTATTTAAATCATACTTCGAATTGGAAGTCTTTCATGGGACCTATCTCTTTGATAAGACGACTCGATTGACAGTAATTAGTAAGAACCTGCTTCAGCAGGACAAACTAATTTAAGCACAGTGAAAAGGCAATTATCTTGAGGAACATATTCCAATGATAGAGGTTTCCTTTTGACTTGGTGCTGGTGAGGCAAATAAAAAATTAGCGGCCTCCTGTCACATCGACGTTTGATTAGGCAAAGATACAACTTAAGCCCGGTTAATTGACAATTATCCTGAAGCTGCGTCACTGATGATGGAAGTTGTCCTTTAATTTTGGAGCTGCCTGACGTAAATCACGTCAGGTTGAATCTAGCCTTGATTTCAAGATACGAGATCCATCCCAGAGATTAGTAACGATACACTGGCTGAGGCTTATATGAAGATTTTATAATATACTGAGCCAGCTGCATTGATAAACTGTCATTTCAATGACATATCCTATAATCCTCTTCTTACTTTATGTCTATACCCACAATTTGAAATATAAAGGCATGATTAACAACGAAAATTTATTAATGATTTTCAAATCACAATTTAGTATCCAGAGAGAGAAATAAAATAAACTTATTTAATTATCTACTTTCTCTTCCACTGTGCATATGCGTATGTGTGACATATTATTCACACGATACTTTCATTTTTGACAGGTAACCCCTTTTTTTTCTTGCGACATCGTAAGTAATAATAATAATTTTCGGGAAAATTAATTGAAATATTATATCATATTCGTATCGGATTTCGAACCTTTTTCTTATTAATAGATGGTCAACACCCGACGTCCAGATTCCATAACTCGTCGCGAATTCCCTCTGCGAAACGCAGGCGTAGCTCGCCGAGAAATATATAGACAACGATTGCTCCGAGATCGTCCCTCCGTTGTACGACAATTATTTGTAGACAGGGATAATATCCCTCCTAATATTGTACACGCCGCCAACGATCGCGAAGATACCCTCTTCGATCTGTCCTTCGCCCCCTTGCCCCCTGAATTTAACCCAGAAATCAGCGACAACGACAACAGCCCAGCGATATCAGCTGGCGAGGAAGCTGAGGAGGAAGACATTACTGAAACAACCCATTCAGACAGCTCAAGCGACGCATCGACAATAATTGTCGATTTAAACAATCCTACGAACGGGATCCCGCTAGGACTGCTCCGCGCCTGGGAGCGCAACGGAGAAATCCCTGCGACAAGGGACCAACAAGTCCAGACTTCACCGCCGCCGAGCCCTCCACGAACTCCTGACTCATTCTCAGGCCCTTTTACCCCGAATTCTTCTCCGCTTGCTTTTGGAGAAGCAGATTTTGAGCCCATAGACATCTCTCCGAGCGACGAGAGTTTTACAGACTTTGAGGTAAATCAACTCCTCGACTATTTGAGCAGCGAGGAATTCCTCTATACTATTGTAGACCTATAAAATTAATATAACATTAATATCAACGGAAAATTTATTATTATATCTGCATCTAATGTATATGGATAAGGGAATGAAATAAAAAGAAATAGAAAATTATGATACAAATCCATTTATTTATTTGTCAACCTTGATTTATCTCTAAAAGGAAGCGTTAACAAGATCCTGAATCTCTCGGCGTCCCAGGGTATAGCCGGCCTAGCAGGTTGCCCTGAAAAAGAAATTGAGAGATACAACCTTGTTCGTCCATGCACGGTAAGCCCTGCAGAGTCGTTGAATAAACGCTAAAATAGGACGTAACACCTCTTAAAAAAGGATAAGAAATTCGAATGGACGGCAAAGCAAACAGAAGCCTTCGATATTCTAAGAAATTCACTATGTTCCGAGCCTATTTTACAATACCCCGACTTTACTAGACCATTCGTTTTAACTACCGACGCATCTGGATATGCGGTTGGAGGAGTGCTCAGTCAGGGAATAATAGGGAAAGATTTACCCGTTGCCTACACCTCTCGTATTTTAAATCCCGCCGAGCAAAATTATTCAACCATAGAGAAAGAATGTTTAGCCATCATTTATTGCGTAAATCACTTTAGGCCATATTTATACGGAAGAACTTTCATTATTGTAACGGATCATAAACCACTAGTATGGTTGCATTCCATTAAAGATCCCTCATCAAGACTATGGAAATGGAGAACTAAAATATCAGAATATCAATATGAAATACGCTACAAAAAGGGAACCTTGAATCATAACGCTGATGCCTTATCTAGGAACCCACCCGTTAACATGGCTATTCCATTATTCCTCATCGATGAAGAGGAATACTCATCTGATGAATCAATATTTTCATATAGACCTCAAAGACCGCAGGGAAAATCTAACACACCCGAAGGTCAGAATGCAAGATCTAATCAGGAAGACCTGGGAATCCATCAAAAATTCGCTGAGATCTCGGCTCCCCCAGAACGCCAACCAACAGAAAATTATCAAAATCATTCCACCGAACGAGAAGATGATGACAATGGAGTTACCATTGAGGAAGTCTCGGATTCCGAAGAAGACTCCGATTATACGGAGATATTAGACTCTGATGTCGTACCTCACCAACAACAACCCCCTGAACCTCCACCATGGAGTCGTGCTCAAATACGGGAAGTCAGAGATAATCTACTGAAACAAAAGGACAACCATGTAATATTCATTTATCTAAACGGAACACCTTATGATAACGGGGCAAAGCTATATCATGAAGCTGAATTACTTCCCAAATACGAGGGACTAACCTACGAAAGAGCCAGAGTATGTACCGTGAAAACCGACACGCTAATCGCTCTTCCTATTAAACAAAACAATCGTACTCTCATTGAAGCGCAAACTCTAAAAAATTGCCTGCGTTCTCTCGTAGATGTAATTCACGAACTCGACCTTTCTTCGATAAGTCTCAGCAAGACCGAACGCTTCGACGATTTACCATGGTCATACATATTCAACCAAATTAAAAGATACCTGCAAGAACTACCGGTTAATATAACCATATGCTTAAATTTAATCCAGACACCCGAAATCGAAAAACGTCAATCTTTAATTCTAGAAAATCACGCCTCAGCCCACGGCGGACATAAAGGCGTAACTAAGACCTATAATCGGATCAGAACACGCTATTGCTGGAAAACAATGAAGAAAGACATTCAGGATTTTATCAGAACCTGCCGAGAATGTCAATTAAAGAAATTAACAAGAGTAAAAACTAAACAACCCATGGTCATTACCGACACGCCTGGGATGGCCTTTGATAAAGTCTCTTTGGACATTATGGGACCTCTGCCCATCACGGAGAACAATCATCAATACATACTAACCATGCAAGATTTATTAACGAAATATTCTGTTGCCTCACCGTTACAAGAAGCTACTTCTTTAACAATAGCTGATACTTTCACAAAAGACTTTATTTGTATATATGGAGCACCGCGCGCCATATTAACGGATCAAGGAACTAACTTTTTGTCAGCATTAATGCGACAATTAACGAAAAGATTTAATATACAACATTTTAAAACTACAGCTTATCATCCTCAATCAAATGGATCACTAGAACGTTCACATCATGTGTTAACAGAATATTTAAAGACACAAATAGATAGAGAAGATAACTGGGATAAATATATTAAACTAGCAATGTTCTCATACAACACCAGCGTGCACGAAGGCACCAAATATTCACCTTATGAACTGGTTTTTGGGCGAATAGCTCGATTACCTTCCGCGCATCCTATTATCGAAGAAAATATTGAACCTACTTATCACGAATATATTACGAATCTATTTAATAAAATAAGAGATCTACAAATCCAAGCTCAGCTAAATCTTATACGTGCCAAGGAAAAGAGCAAGACATACTATGATCGCCATTTAAATCCGCAACAACTCCAAATAGGAATGGCCGTGTTTTTATTAAAAGAACCGCGAAAGGGAAAGTTCGCCGACCAATACACAGGACCACATGAAGTACTCGAATTATTACCCCCTAGTAATATTAAACTTAGAGTTGGAAACCAAAATCGTATCGTTCACATAGATAAAATAAAAAAGTCCCACTGTCAGCCAGGATGAAATAATAATTTAAATAATTCTGTTACAGATGCTCTGGCATAAGCAGCCAGTCCAGCCCAGACCGGATTCATCGCTCCTGTATCAAGTAAAACAGTCGTTCCTATTCGCTCACTGTGCACACGTAGTAGGAGCCATCTGCTTGAATGACGACACTAATTTGTGCAGCAACTGTTACTCTCGGATTCGTACACAAATCATCCAAAGCCAGTATCGATGTCTTAGGAGACATTTCTTCATAAACAGCCACGTCGCTAGAGACGAATGCTGCTCTATCTGTGGTACTACAGTAATAAAGACTAGATCCATAGACAATTGCATCTCGTGTATCCTAACTGCGAGTGAATTATTACGTCTCCTCGATAGCACTTCGACTCATGTCGACGATTTTAAATATCCTTTAGTTCTTAATGTATATGATAGAACCCCTATGTCATAAGGCATGTCTTTTATTAACACGGTATGCTGTATTAAAATTAGAGGATACCGTGATCCTATTCTGAATATCTACTTCTGTGAACTTTGTTATCAAGGTGTACAATCTTCTTCACTAAGATCTCAACTTCCTCTATTATCTTCTCATTTCTTTTCTCTGGGACCACACCACGTTGAACCCCACTGTATCAACTGTCGTCGAACTCTTACTACTCTGAGACCTTTGCATGAGTGCTCTATCTGTATTAGGAATATCATTGAACTTTTATTTATACTACCTCTGTGTAATAATGCTTAATAATGTCTCAAACACCCCCCAATGCTGTGTGTATTAAATTACATGGGTATCTTCACTTGCACAACCATAGCCACTATTGTTGCGCCTGCTATTGTATGCTGCATACTACTTGTAACTCTCGATTTTTTCTCCCAGTGGATTCTCACATTATATCTGTTGCCCCACATCCCTACAGAACTATCTGCTCATATTGTCAGCGACCCATAACCATAATAAGGCCTTTAGCTAATTGTTCTGTCTGCACACGAAACATTGCCGAAATATTTAGAGCCACTAATTCTTCCAATCTTGCTATTAGTGAGAATGGAAGCCCAAATTAAAACCTTTTAAATTAAAATGCAACCTATTGAGTACGCTGATACCTTATCCCATGTAATACACGAAGAATTTAACGGATATATTTCTTCAAGACATAATCTGTATTACTGCGTCTCGTGCAAATCACAAGCAGACCATGAACTTTACTATATAAATTACCATAGTATATCTGAATCCTTCCCCGACATCACGGTGTCTAAATGTTGCATATGTGCTCGCAATGTGTCTAGTGTAACTCCTATAATAGATTGTAGGAGATGTTTCTTATACTATTTGGAAGGAGAACGTATACGAGAATCTCGCAGAATATCTGATTAAATGGATTTCCTGCCAAATGTAATACCCGAAGAAGACCTAGACACATTGTCCCACTTGTTACATGTCGAATTAGAAGGATATATCTGCTCCCATAATGATCGGTATTACTGTCGTTCATGTGAAATGTTCGAAACTAGAGAACTTCAGCCCATAATATACCACAGTGTTACATATTTTCCCCCAGCTTCTTTGTATGGCTTTAGATGTCATATGTGTAATTTATTACTATCTCTCATAACTCCCCTGTCGGACTGCAGGAGATGTTTTCTATATTATTTACAAGGAGAACAAGCTCAAGAATTTCGATTAAACAAGAATTGTTGATTAAACCATAATGAGCAACGTAAATAATACGCCTTGCAATCACGACATCCATAACTTGTTACAATACTTCCCAAATATCTGCAAAGCAGAATGTAAAAAAATAATATTCTATAAGAAACACACTAAGAAGAACCATAACCCGGTTCGTATATGTTGTGCATGTTGCAAAATTCGTCAATTTCGAGTTAAACCTGACCTGATAGTATGCCACTGGGTAACTTCCGGTGAAATAAATTTCTCTAAATGTGAATATTGTCTAGCTCCTCTAGATACCACTCGCTCTATCTTTCAATGTTCTGAATGCATATTTTCCTACTTTGAAAGGGCAATATATGAGAGGAACCATGGAAGAAACATAAATAATCTAACTGCTTTTGCTTTTTGCAGGACTCACCAACAAGGGGTATACGCTTAAAAAAAGAAAAAAAAAGGGGAGAAAAAAATGTGTCCGCCATTAAAAACCAAAACATCCATCCATCCGCTTTTAAAGGATTCATTTTTTAATAGTTTTCGCGTAAACTGTGTCATTATATTAACTCACGATATTCTAAGTGACTCAAACTCTTACCTTATCTGTACAAATTGCTATAACCCCACAAATTATAACAGAGTTCTTACAAGATACTCTCATACATTTCAATATGGCTCAGTGCCCTTGCAAAAATGTCGTATTTGCGGTCAAAATTGTTATAAAAGCCGACCAATTATCAAATGTATGAAATGTGTTAAGGCTTATTACCAATTTTCCTCATTTATAAAGAAAAAGGAAGAAAATACTTACAAACAGTTAGTCGGTATATCAGTAGACTCTTCCACATTAAGAATAGAATATGGACGGGCCGAAATAAGGATTGATCCAAATGACCCGGAAGTCTTGGAAGAAATAATTTCTTCTTAAATATCAGTCCTTGTTTTGCTACCTAAAATATATAAAAATTATTGTAATATAATCAGTACATACTTATTCAGATGCCTCATTTATTGTATCTCTAGTTAGCACAGGCATCCACAAATTATAACCATTAACTATAGTTACACACATATATATATATACGTGCATAGTAATAATAACAAATATATATATATATATAAAGGAAAAGAAACAAAAAAAGGGGAATTATAATAAATAGATATACATAAAACATAATACCATATAATTACGAACAATATATATATATATATATATATATATTAAAAACAATGCTACAAAGATACCTATTATGTATTCAATTTTTAAATATAGAATTTTTTTTTTTTGCATGGAAATATATACACTTATATATATATGTCTATACAATTATACTATAATCACAATATGCTAAGCGACAATTATTCACTATTAAATATCCATAAAATTGTATTGATCATTCAAGTAATCATATAATATAATATATATATATACTGCTACCACATATACTGAAATCATCATTATTTCAGACCACCATGACGCCTTTAGTCCTAATAACCTTCTTATGCGAAACCGCTGCTCTTATCGGATTCGATTGCGGAGGACAACACCTCAATATCACCGCTGTCTCTTTACTTGATGTTGGCGAATGTGACTTGAACATACGAAAACCCAATACCACCGATGTTCATATTCAACTATTGCAATTGTCCGACTACAGCTATACGGAAGTCATACAATGTAAAGTGGAAATATCCAGGAATATATACCATTGCGGCATGCATTCACATATCTCTGCTGTTCACAATGGAAGAGCCGATTATGTGCATGAGACTGGATACACTCAGTGCCTAAGGATGTTTCAAGACGGAACTATTTCCTTGGGAGACAACACCCTTGTCGCTGGCATAAAAGCAAATCAGACGACCTATCGAAGTATCACCTTGGTGGGCCGCGTACAAGTTGACGGATACTGCAAGGGATCCCAGTACAACGATCCATACGGAACATGGGACGACGTAGTCGTCCAAGATGCTGTGAAAATATCACTAAAATCTTCCTACGTTCCCGTACAATTGAATACTGGAAGAATTAAATTAAAATCTGGAACAGTATGTAAACTCGTTGACAGCTACTGTTTAGACGCTGACGACGGATACACCTACTGGAAACCTATGCCTACGGATACTTGTAATTTTCAACAATATGATGTCCTCTACGAAGGACCTGCAAATAAAATTTCTGAAGACATCTCCAAGACAGATACACCAATCATCTATAGTCTTGTGACTCAGGAAATCACTTTCGCCCTTATGAAAACCAAGGAAATACCTCTATGTGGTTATACTCTCCTGTGCACGGAACACCCGAAATTATTCATTCTTGAAGCTAAACCTGGCAATACATTTGCTAATCGGAAAACTATTCCTGTCAATAATCTTGACATCTTTACATACATGAACTCCAAGTTCGTGTATATAGAAAAACACGTCAAACAACAGATGACTTCTCTTTACAATAATGTCATCTTGCAAAAATGTGAACTAGAAAGACAAGTGATTACCAATGCCTTGTCTTTCGCTACACTCCAACCAGATGAATTTGCCTATCGATTAATGAAAGGACCAGGATATATGGCTGTTACCACAGGAGAAGCTGTACAAGTAGTCAAATGTATCCCTGTTGAAGTAATGGTCAGAAAAATGGAGGAATGTTATGCCGAACTTCCTGTCACGGTGCGCAATCATTCTCTCTTTCTTACACCCAAGTCAAGTGTTACGTCACGCAACGAAAAATTTAAAATCTTATTTATAAAAATATAATCCCTACCTATTCTCTCATCCTATATAATCTTTGCGCGATACTATATATAATCACTATATATTTGCGCCATAATATTATATATAATCAATATATATATACATCAATTTAATAATAATCAGTTCTCATGTAGTCAAAATACTAGTAACCACCAGTACTAACCGAAAGCTGGACTTATACACATCTATCAATCAAGAAAAAGTAATAGGCTCTTTGAAACAGTCATTTATAATAATCGTAAAAGAATTTCAATACATATATAATTATTATTTATGCAATTTTAATAAAGCTGCAAAAGCCTCATACAATCACCTTAAAATCGCTTATGAAATTTCATAAATCAATAGCAAAATACTATATATATATATATATATATTTATATATATATTCGCCATAATCTCATATTAATACAATACATTGATTGATGTGGTATATAGCCAGAAAAATATTACAATGAATTAGCAGTACTGGTACTGGTCGTATATAATGATATTAATCTTAATAACTAATCTTACTAAGAAAAGAAATTTATTCGAAATTTTATTATCAAGAAAAACTCTCAGCAAATCACTCTAAATAATGTAACCGTCAAAAACACTTGCAACAAGACTTCGTATGAATCGGTATGCGAACAAATTCGTCGGTGACTGGCTTATAGCCTCTTGTGCGTTCCTTCACATTCTTCTGGTAAATTTGGCATGGGAAAATTTCCATAGCCATGAATCCCGAAACCTGAAAATATTATAACTAATTAGTATTTAGACAAATAAAGACATAAATCAATAAACAATGAAAAACACATATATATATATATATAAAAGTTTAATTATTATCAAATAATAAATATATTTACTTTGATTATTTAATTATAAAATTAAAACGTAAAAACAGATGACCAGTAACGACTAAATAATAATCCTTTGTAAAATAACAAGCTTCTTTTAAAAAGAAAATGATTTAAATAATTCTTAACGAATAAAATATAATTTGTTTCGAAGAATAGTATAAAGAATTTCGTATCTTATATAATCTTTACTTGTAATTATATATAATCACTATAAATCCACTTTATATTATATGTAACCAATATATATAGATATTCACTCAATTACATATAACCAAAAAAGGATATCCCTATGCGTGTATATGCGCTTACTACAAAGGAAAAGACATAAATCAAAATATTTTATCAAACGATACTCACCTAAATTCTATTAATAAATGATTTTGAGCCCATGCGTATCTTTTTAATAAACAGTATGTTCGGTTGTCATAAAAGAGATGCAGCGATTATAAATTTTGAAACCTGAAAATCAAATAATTAATTAATATTTTGGGATAAATAACCTACAGTAAAAATGCTAACAAATGCTCCGAAAGTGAGCCACATAAAATATTAATACGAAAATTTACAAAGAATCATCAATAACAAAAGGAAAGTAATAAAGTTAATATTCTACGTACATATAAGAATATAAAACAATAAATAAATGTACCAAGTCAAACAAAAATTAATATCCATGAATAATAATTGTTACTAAAACAATACGCTTTAAAAATCAGTAATTATAATTAGTAATAAAATAATTAACAATATATATATATATTTTTTATATTCATGAGAAACAAAATTAATAAATTTTCCTTGAATAAATATTTTTCTAAACGTTATAATAAATCTTTACTGTACATTAATACCATTGGCCAAATATGTCTGTATAAAACTCTAATTATTATTGAATAACATTTAACTTTGACTATTTAATTACAAAATGTAAATGGCCAATAATCACCAAATAATAATCTTTTATAAAGTAACGAGCTTCTTTCAGAAATTAATGATTTAAACATTTCTTAATAAAATATAATTAATAAAATATAATTAATAAAATATAATATAATTAATAAATAAAATATAATTAATCAAGCAAGAATTTCCTTTAAAAATCCTAGATTATTTTAATTTTTGGTCCTAGTTGAGTTCCCGTAAATATATGTATATGTTCACTATCAGGAAGTAATTTTCCTCAGAGTCTTGATACCTGAAAAATATAATAAATGTATAAGAAAATCTACTATAGAAATTATTAAATAAACCATCCAAAATATAATACATACTTACACACTTTTTATGATCCTATATATATAATATTTATCCTCTTCCTAATAACGTAAGACAGCTTGTTATAAATAAGTAGCAAGAATTCCAAGTCCCAGCAACTGAAAATAATAATCAAATAATATTTGGCCGTATGAAAAATTAACTTAACAAAAATGTACTAAAAAATCAATCTATACAAAAATCTATTATCATTATAAAAGTTTGATTGATCAAAATTACTATATTAAAAAGGTTTAATATTTTATAAATGTATATAATTATATAGGAGTAAAAGAAATCAAATAGTAAAAGAAGTATAATAAATCAAATATTAATATATTAAATTTCAACAATAAATATATTAAATTAAATAATAACTACTAAACAATAACTAAATAATAAAGAAATGTCAAGAAATTATTATGAATAAAATTTTATACGTAACTCTTCACTATGTGCAGAATTATAAATCTATATAACTACTAAATAAATTTTGTTATAACAAAACTTTACACATATATAACACACATGAAATATAGAGTTTAAATAATAATAATACAAGGTAATAAATATACATATTAATAATAATAATGAATGTATGGTCTTATAAAATTCATTATGCATGATTTTATTATTGAGACGAATAATAAGTCTCCTTATAAGAGCACAAGGCTAAGTCCAGCGTACCGCGTTATCTCCCCTATTACTTTGTTATCTCCCCTAATGTTTTCGACGTCCGCGCCGAGTCTTAATGCGAAAGGGACTCGCGAATATATAATGTATGAATATTATAAGGAGCGCTTTCTTATTGCAAGAGTAATAAGTTATTACGAAATTATAAATTATAAAAGAATATATATATATATTATATGTTAAATTAATCCATATCATTAACTAACAAAGATCCAACAGTAATGCAATTTTTTAGCAAACTTTCAAGCCTTCAAAAGAGAAATAACAATATGTATAATACATATTTAATTAATAAAATAATGAAGATAAAATTTTTAATAATTACATTTATTAACTTTTACAAACAATATATATAAGTATATATATATATATTCTATACAATTAACAAGTAAGGAATATATAATTTATTCATATAAATTATAACGAATGAAATTATTAAATCGATTTATAAAGCGTTATAAATTCACTCACCAAAAGATAAGCGACCCTCCGAGCTTCATCCGGTGCAGCTGCACATGAGCTCACTCAGCGATAAGATAAGGCCTGGCGCGACTGCCTGGCGCGACAGCCTGGCACGGCGAACACCTGCATCCGGTGATAAAAAAGCTCGCCACATCCTTTGTTCCAAGAGCTGAATAATAAAAAGAATAATTAATACACTTTTATATTATAATGTAACACAATTATTATTAACAACTATCTAGACCATGCACCTATATGCACATACATATATACATATATCGTATAATTATTATATAGCAAATTGTAATTATAATGGTTTATAACACCAGAATTTGTTTATAACATTGTTAACTAAAACTATATAATTAATATAAAGAAAGTTAAAAATCAATTCTAAACGGAACATGCTAGAACGATCATTCACACTTCTATTGAAAGAGGTTGAGATTCTATATTAAAAAATATATGCATGCAAATTATTAAAATTCTGGTGACTAAAAACCTATTGTAAAAGCCTTACCTTTGTAAAATGAATTAACGAGCTCGATGCATGGACAATACTGACAGCTCCGTCGTCCCCACTATCCCCACGCAAGAGCGCGGCCACCACGTCATAGCACGCTCGAAGAAGAAGGACAGCTATAGCGGCAAGCGGCGGTCGAGCCGCCTACGCCCGGGAGCGCCGCATTCTCCTACCACTGCGGATAGCCGGCACGGAGTAGGGACCAGAGGGTACCTCAGGGAGCGCAGCTCAGTCTTCCGCGCATTTGACCAGGAGCTCTCTGAAGAACAAGAACAGTAGCAGTCACGAACCATTTAAAATCGAAATAAAGACTTAGTCTCAAAACATTATTCGACTTAAAAACTTAGTCGCGAGAGCTGTAAGACAGTAGTATACTTGAACAATAAAAGTGTTTTATTTGAACATCATCACGGTCTTCTGCCATTTATTTACTACCGGCTCCTTCGACTCTCCTGCCAAGGCATCACTGAGGTCGACAGTCCACAGCGGAGGTTCGACGAGCACTTCCAACCGCAGTACTTTTGGGTAAGTACTCGTTTTAATTATTCAATATTTTCCTTTTCATCTCTCGTGATCTGCAACCATCAACCGAATATTATTATTATTTTTGCATGACATATTGAAGAATTTTATTATACATAATAGTCAACAACTTACCTTCATACAATTCCAACGTCTTCTCCTTCCGATAACACGAGTACGTTGATTGCCTTTGAACGTTAAACGCTCAGTCTGTCTTTGGTTTTATCCACAAGAGTGAATCGTCGCCTTCGACTTGTCAATCGATGTGCATTGGGTAGTCTACTCTACCCCTCTGCCGTTTCCGCGAAGAATTTTCTTTAGAGGAAATTTCTTTACGGACTCTGTGCCGCTGTGACGTGACGTCTTGCACATCGAAACTCGTCGTAGAGCATGGGACGCGCTCTTTAAGGACCGACTGACACGTAGTATGATAACTCTGGTTTAGTATCATATATTAGAAGAATTATTTAATAATAATAAAACTAAACCAGTAGGTACGGTATCCATCTGATATTCAAACATTCCTACACCCCCTTCCTTACCACGTCACTGCATGTGAGGTAATTAACTAATAATTTTCTCTCATAATAAATGAGGAGTCGCGATTTCAGAATCTGTCCTGTCTCTTTCTCTAAACCGGTTACGAAACTTTAGATTCACGCGGTACATTCTTTTTTGACAGGTGACCCCTCGAAATTTCCATCGTAAGTATTAGATGCCGCGAAATAATTTTAAATTATCCTTTCGATAAAACAAATTTTAAAATTTAAATTATTTCAATAATAGATGGTAAACGCATTACGCATCGATCCAGTTCTCCGTCGCGAGATCCCCTTTCATCGGGCGGGTATAAGGCGTCGCGAGTATTTCCGACAGCGTCTGTTGAGAGACCGACGTACTGTTCCTTACCATTTATACGTAGACCGAGATGAAATTCCGAGCGAGATAATTCGAGCGGTCAATGATCGTGAAAACACCCCACACGACCTTTCATTTGCCCCTTTGCCCTCCGAACTAAACCCCGAGAACAGCAGACAACACCAAGCGATACCGGCTGGAGAAGAACCGGAAGAAGAACAGGAATCGTCAGACAGTTGCTCTGTCAGCTCAACTGCTTCCACGATTGTCCTCGACCCGGATAACCTTACTGCTGGAATACCACGGGGATTACTTCGAGCCTGGGAGGCCAATGCCGAAATAAGACGGGACAGGCAGGTCCAAACGTCTCCCCGTCGCCCCGATAGCCCGGCCTCATTTTCGGATTATTCGACCCCAGATTATTCCCCGGTTAGACCCGGAGAATTCGGGTTTGACCCCGTGGATATCTCCCCAGCAGAAGAAGACTTGGCGGACCAAGCGGTTAATCATTTTCTGGATTATCTGAACAGCGAAGAATTCTTAGATACAGTCGATGACATATATCATACATAATTTGATTTCGCTAAAATTACCTTACAAACTAATGTAGAAGAACGAGGAAGGATAAAATAAATAAAAGGAAAAAATAGAAATTTATAACATAATAAATCTACATATTTATTTGTCAACCCTAAAATACCTCCGAAAAGAAGCGTCCTATAGATCCTAATCTCTCGGCGTCCCAGGGTATAGCCGGCGTGGCAGGTTGCCCTGAAAAACAAAATAGAGAGATATAATATTGTTCGTCCCTGCACGGTGCGCCCTGCAGAATCGTTGAATAAACGATCGAATAGGACGTAACACAAGAATCATCACCAAAATCGGTAACGAAAGAGAATGCAGTGTAGAACTTCCTACGCTGTACAGAATCGAGGATACATGGGTCCAACTCACCCCTAGTATTCAGGTTAGACAGCTACCACCTCAACAGCTAAAACCTATGGCTGCTCTAACCTGGAGATACCTCACTCCGGGATCCTTAGCTACCAGTGGAATCTACTCCGAAAAGGACATAGAAAAGCTAAGAAATCATATTATGTTCCCAGCCGAAAAGCCAGCTTTACTCAATGCCGTTGCTAGAGGACTAACTGGCCACTCCATGAACACCGAAGGAATCTCAGTATATAATTTGCTGGATGAAAATTCTCTAAATAAAATTGTCGAAAGCACAGCCTCACGGATCTGGAAAGGATTCATAAACTTTGGATCAGCCACAGCAGGACTTGTCGGAATCTTCATGATCATCCGCTTAGTCAAGCTTGTTATCGACACCGTCATCCATGGATACGCTCTCCATACTGTATATGGTTGCAGCCTTCATTTAATCGGAGCCCTGTGGAGCTCTCTTGCAAACTTGCTACTCCATCTGGCACGAGAATCTTCTAAGAAATCTGGAGATGATAACCGAGACGATCAATCACCTGGCAGGAACGAACCTTCAAACCTCCAACATCGATCCCACTGCGCCTCCGGAAGTAGTCACTCAACAACTTCCTCCAGCCAAACCTCCAAGGACGATGAGACCTTGCCACGAGGAAAACGCCAAAAACGTAAATATGCCTACATCATATACAAACTTAAGAGACCGCTTAAACACTTTAAATGAAGATATCTAATCTCCCTAGACCAAAATCCTCCGAAAACAAGTGGATTTTGTTCTTATTAGGGGGGAGGTGTTACGTCCCGCAACAAAAATTTTAAATATTACTTTGTAGTATAACATCAAGAATTTATCATCTTATATAATTTTTAAATATTACATATATTCACTATAAATTCATATCACTATATATATATTATATATAATTTGCCGATATTCATATTATCTAGTTATCCTATATAACTAAAAACCTAGTAAACTACCAGTGCTAACCGAATAGCTGGATTTACAGAAATATGTTAATCGAATAAAATTAATATATTTCAACTTTATTCAGGAAAGAAATAGATTTGAAATCGTGTTATTGAAATTATTTTGAATAATGCAAACTGTGTTAAAAGCGTTCGCGACAAAATTCATATAAATCATTATATGAAAGTTAGCAGAAAATTTATCATTTCAAATATCTATTAATATATATATATGTAACCAAAAATCTAGGAAAATATACTATATTACACCTGCAGTAATCATGCATGCAAAATAATTATACATTTTAAATTAATTACAGAAAAGTGAACATAACTGTTATATAAAACACTATAATAATTAATTCCTTTAGTCAAAAAGAAGACAATTTAAAATTCTATTTTTAAATTCAAGCAATTTATATTGTTAGAGCAAAAATATCGTAACGGAAAATACGTTCATATAAGTACATATACTTACTACACTGTAAAATCCCATAAAATTCCCTTTACAATAATATACAGAAATATTTATGGACCAATCAAGCACCTCATAAAACATAACCCTTCTCCTGGAAATTATAAAATAATGTTAGAAACAATTTATTTAAAGACTAAGTAAAAACACTTTTAATTATAAAATAATACTTACCTAAAATCTTTTAACGATTGATCTTATCGCCCTATACGGATCACTTCGATGGACGATGTAACTGGACTGCCGTAAGTGGGATGCGGCTATTGCAAATTTTGAAACCTGGGAGAAATATAATTAAATTAATATTTGGATGAATCGAGACATAACCTGTTGGCAAAAATGCCAACAAATATCCTGAAAGCAAGTCTAAACAGAAGGAATATTAATATAAAAGATTAATAAAAAATTATCAATAATAAAAGAAAATTTATAAAATTAATTTTGTGCTCCAAAACAGTGTAAAAACATTTTGTAAAAATTACATTATCTAATTAGAACCAACATATCATAAGTATCTGCAAACGATGAAATTCATTTGTACAAGAGAAAAGTAACTCAAAGAATTTGTTGCTCGTTTTAAACTATTAAAAATCGACACTTTGTCGGCACAAAGCTTAAAATACTATATATATATATATTCACTATTAGAAAGTAATTTTTCTCAGAGTCTTGATATCTGAAAATTATAATAAAAGTATAAGAAGAGTTACTATAAAGATTATTGAGTAACCCATTTAAAATATAATTCATACTTACACACTTTTTATAACCCTATATAAATATATATATATATATATATATATATATCCTCTTCCTAACGATATAAGACAGTTCGTCATAAATAAGTAGCAAGAATTCCAAGTCCTAGCAGCTGAAAATAACAATCCAATAATATTTGGCCGTATGAAAAATTAACTTGACATAAAATACATAAAAACATTAATCCATATGAAATCTATTATCATTATAAAAATTTTTAGTTAATCAAAACTAATGTATTAATGTAATTAAAAAGGTATAATATTTTACAGATGTGTATAATCCTATAGTAATGAAGAAAATCAAATAGTAAAATAAGTATGATAAATCAAATATTAATACACTCAATTTTAACAACAAATATATTAAATTAAATAATAACTACAAAAGGAAAAATTCAGTAAGAATAAAATTTTTATACATAACTCTTTCTGCATGCAGAATAATAAGTCACCCTATAAACATAGCCTCACTCGGTTGTCCACCGGGTGTCTCAGTATTTTCATCACCTAACGAACACGCTATACAGAAAAATAAAATATATTTATTAGTAAAATTTCCTTAGAAATACATTTCAACAATAACCTACACGTGAATTCATATTCAAAATACATTACTCAATTACAAATATAAAAATTCATATATATACATATATAAACAAATATACTTACCGTATAGATGTTTTGCGTGGCAGCCCTATTGAATAATTAAAAGAGGCTCACTTCGTACACCCATTATCTACGGAAAACCCATAGGCTTGTGCCTTTCCAATTATATGTATATATATATACATATATAAAAACCTACATAAAGGAAAATCATATTTTAATAAATCGATTAATAGTAAATAATAACGCCAACAATACTTACTAAGCCTTCTCTAACATATAATAAAGCATAATCGAATGGTTAAACCGATCGAGACTTATACGCGAGACCTCAATAGGTAGTACGTGAAAGTGAGAGAGACCGAACTATCGGGCGGCCCGCGCGAGCGAGAGAGACAGCGCTATACGTAATCCCGTATGCAAGAATTAATGAGAATTAAATCGCGAAACAAGCTCAGACCAACTTATCACCCTTGTTATTAATATATATATATATATAATTATTAATAAAAATAACAAGGTGAGTTGGACACACAAAATTTGTAGTCATAAAAAACATGAAATATATTCTTATATACTTTAAGTATATATATATATATATTATCCAAGGAATATCCGTTAGCTTAAGTGCTTTAATTATTCATACAAGCATATGTACTCTAGCTACCTAAATACAATAATTTTCTTTCTTTATTAACGACAAACCTAAAACTATAGGTAAATGCGAATAAAATATGATTTTATATGCATGAATTAATAAGTCGGTCAGGCGGTCAAGGCTAAGGATGTGCGGTGCATTATCTACTGACACGCGTCAATGTATCTTATCTCCCTTGATACTTACGGCGTTCATGCATTAGACTTCAGACCAAGGGGACTTAAAAATAATATTCTTTTAAAATCAAGGCGTGAAATAAATTTCGGACCGACCTTTTGCTTTGACCATTAACACGCATGGTTATTAATAAATATATATATTGTAATATGTTTTACTAAGTTATTAAGTTGTAAATTGTAGGAGAATACGTTACACATATACATACGAAATTTAAAAGGCGAATTATAAGAACAATATAACCGACAATAAAACATAAATTTAACGACGTAAAAGATATGTCAAAATAAATTAAAAGGATTAGAACATAAAATTGAAATCCAACAAATGTACAATCTTATAAAATTTAGTAAAACATGGTTTAGTACGTACGAATAATCGAGCTGAATTATAAATCTTCTTATATGTGCCAAAGGCTAAGGCTAAGCCGAACGCAGTGCGTTATCGGTTGGCGCGTGCCAATAATCTTATCTTCCACTATGTCTCAACATACGCGCCCGATACTTTCATTTTTGACAGGTGACCCCTTTTTTTCTTGCGACATCGTAAGTAATAATAATAATTTTCGGGAAAATTAATTGAAATATTATATCATATTCGTATCGGATTTCGAACCTTTTTCTTATTAATAGATGGTCAACACCCGACGTCCAGATCCCATAACTCGTCGCGAATTCCCTCTGCGAAACGCAGGCGTAGCTCGCCGAGAAATATATAGACAACAATTGCTCCGAGATCGTCCCTCCGTTGTACGACAATTATTTGTAGACAGGGATAATATCCCTCCTAATATTATACACGCCGCCAGCGATCGCGAAGATACCCTCTTCGATCTGTCCTTCGCCCCCTTGCCCCCTGAATTTAACCCAGAAATCAGCGACAACGACAATAGCCCAGCGATATCAGCTGGCGAGGAAGCTGAGGAGGAAGACATCACTGAAACAACCCATTCAGACAGCTCAAGCGACGCATCGACAATAATTGTCGATTTAAACAATCCTACGAACGGGATCCCGCTAGGACTGCTCCGCGCCTGGGAGCGCAACGGAGAAATCCCTGCGACAAGGGACCAACAAGTCCAGACTTCACCGCCGCCAAGCCCTCCACGAACTCCTGACTCATTCTCAGGCCCTTTTACCCCGAATTCTTCTCCGCTTGCTTTTGGAGAAGCAGATTTTGAGCCCATAGACATCTCTCCGAGCGACGAGAGTTTTACAGACTTTGAGGTAAATCAACTCCTCGACTATTTGAGCAGCGAGGAATTCCTCGATACTATTGTAGACCTATAAAATTAATATAACATTAATATCAACGGAAAATTTATTATTATATCTGCATCTAATGTATATGGATAAGGGAATGAAATAAAAAGAAATAGAAAATTATGATACAAATCCATTTATTTATTTGTCAACCTTGATTTATCTCTAAAAAGAAGCGTTAACAAGATCCTGAATCTCTCGGCGTCCCAGGGTATAGCCGGCCTAGCAGGTTGCCCTGAAAAAGAAATTGAGAGATACAACCTTGTTCGTCCATGCACGGTAAGCCCTGCAGAGTCGTTGAATAAACGCTAAAATAGGACGTAACAAAAATCCCTGGAAAATCGGATTTCACCCGATAAAATCGCTCTTCCCCGATGCGATCCCGCGTGTTTCGTGATCGGATCACTCAGGCCCCCCTTAATACCCCCGATCTCTCCCTGAGCTTTTGCCAGAAAGCTTGCGGTTTCGCGAACAATCAAACTAGAGCCGCTCTGTGCGCATTCTGTTATTATTCCCTGCCCGCTGAAGAGCGTCTACGGTATAATTACGTGACGAAACATAGACTTATAATTGGCGAACCCATCGGATTCGGGTGTTACTCCTGTGGAAGTAGATTAAGCAGCATCAGAATTAGCGACGAATGCCCCGAGTGCCCTGAGCGACTTCTAGACTATTGGCTACACCCTGCCAATCATCCAGTAACTCAAGACGGTAATATAGTCATCCCTATCGTGTACCCCGACGAAGAGTCCACTGACTCCGAGCCCGAACAATAATTCCGAGCGCTTCAGATCGCACGTATCCCCGGGAAGAGCCGCATAGGTTCGCTTGACCCGAAAAAGCGATCGAGCCCTGCGACGTCCGAATTCTCTTTTAGAGCCGCGACATCCCGGGACGTAACAGTCTCTCATAACTCCCATAATTGATTGCAGGCCCTGCTTCCTAAATTATCTGGAAGAAGAACGAAAAAGAGAATTTGCTAGAGCAAGGCAACATGAATAACGCAAGCAATCCCTGTTGCAATCACCCAATCCATGAACTATTGTCCCACTTCCCCAACATGCATGAGGCAAGATGCAGAAAAGTAATTTTTTACAAAAGATATACCGGGAAAACTCGCACTCCTAGCCGCATGTGTTGCGCATGTTATAGACTTCGACAATTAAGAGTCAAGCCTGATTTAATTGTTTGCCACTGGGTAACTTCGGGAGATATAAATCTTGCTAAGTGTAATTACTGTCAATCCACCCTGGAAGCTGTTCGTTCCATCCTTCAATGCCAGGAATGCGTATATTCCTATTTTGAAAGAGCAATATTTGAAAGAAATCAGGGAAGGGATATAAGTAATCTAACTGCTTTTGCTTTTTGCAGGACTCACAGACAAGGCATATACGCATAAAATGTGCCCGCTTTCCAAATTTAAGCGACCTGCCCACCCACTACTAGACCACTCCCTCTTCAACAGCCTTAACGTAAAATGCGTGGTTATAATGACACATGATGTCCTAACCGCTAACAGTCCTCATATCATATGCACGGATTGCTACAATCCTGCAACTTATAACAGGGTCTTGACGCAATACTCACACACATTCCAATATGGCAATGTGCCAACGAATCAGTGTGCTAATTGCGGGAGTAATTGTCATGAAAAACGACCCCTTCTTGAATGCACTAAATGTTTTAAAGCCTATAGTCAATTTGTAGACATGATCATTAAAAAGGGAGAAAAAAGAACTTACAGGCAAACTATAGGCCTGTCTGTAAATTCAATCACATTGAAGATAGATTATGGAGTGGCTGAAATAACGGTTGATCCTAATGATCCAGAAATTTTAGAGGAAAGATTATTAAATTAAACAATAAAAGAAAATGGATCATCTCAATCCTTGTTTCACCAATAAACTTAAATACTTTATCTATTAGGAACTATACGTATATATATATATATATATATATATCCATAATAAATATGTTAACAAACTGCATTTATAAAAAAAAAAAAAAAATTTAATTAAAAAATTTTAATAAAATAAAAATATATTATATAAAAAAATATAAAAAGAATATATATATTTTTATGTATACGTATAACATAAAATTTCTTATATATATATATATTTTAAAATATATATATATATATAATTATATATTCATATATAACTATCCTTTAATCGATTTACTATTAACAACCAGTAATAATAATCACTCATATTTACCATATAAATATATATATACATACATATAATAATAACAATAAAAAAAAAACAAACAAAAGAAAAGAGAAAAAAAAATGCTTCAAAAATACTTCATAGGAAATAATAATCATAAAGAATAATAAAAAAAAATATAGTATAATGATAACAATATACATACAACTTTGGTTAGAATACCTCTCTATATGTATATATATATATATATAGATACATATATCCATGTTATATTATATTCACATTGAGCGACGCTACAAAGATACCTTTTGTCTATTCGAATACTTTCATAAGTAATTATAATTTAAATACACCTAAGATTCAATGTATAATTATGAATCAATTCTGCGACATTTATTCATAATTAAAATTTCACGAACACTGTACCATCAATCATGTAATCGCAAAATGTAATATAAACATCTATACGTACATCAAAATTGTAATCATTTCAGACCATCATGACGCCTCTAATCCTATTAATCTTCTTAAGTAAAACTGCCGCCTTAATCGGATTTGATTGCGGAGGACAACACCTCAACGTAACAGCCGTCTCTCTCCTTGATGTTGGCGAATGCGATCTGAACATACGACAACCCAACACTACAGATGTTCATATTCAGCTACTACAACTATCCGACTACAGTTATACGGAAGTCATACAGTGCAAGGTTGAAATATCCCGAAACATATATCATTGTGGCATGCATTCACATATATCTGCTGTTCACAATGGAAGAGCCGATTATGTGCATGAGACTGGATACACTCAGTGCCTAAGGATGTTCCAAGACGGAACTATTTCTTTGGGAGACAACACCTTTGTCGCTGGCATAAAAGCAAATCAGACGACCTATCGAAGTATCACCTTGGTGGGCCGCGTACAAGTTGACGGATACTGCAAGGGATCCCAGTACAACGATCCATACGGAACATGGGACGACGTAGTCGTCCAAGCTGCTGTGAAAATATCACTAAAATCTTCCTACGTTCCCGTACAATTGAATACTGGAAGAATTAAATTAAAATCTGGAACAGTGTAAACTCGTTGACAGCTACTGTTTAGACGCTGACGACGGATACACCTACTGGAAACCTATGCCTACGGATACTTGTAATTTTCAACAATATGATGTCCTCTACGAAGGACCTGCAAATAAAATTTCTGAAGACATCTCCAAGACAGATACACCAATCATCTATAGTCTTGTGACTCAGGAAATCACTTTCGCCCTTATGAAAACCAAGGAAATACCTCTATGTGGTTATACTCTCCTGTGCACGGAACACCCGAAATTATTCATTCTTGAAGCTAAACCTGGCAATACATTTGCTAGTCGGAAAACTATTCCTGTCAATAATCTTGACATCTTTACATACATAAACTCCAAGTTCGTGTATATAGAAAAACATGTCAAACAACAGATGACATCTCTCTATAATAACGTCATTTCGCAAAAATGCGAGTTAGAAAGACAAGTAATTACTAATGCCTTATCTTTTGCTACACTCCAACCAGACGAATTTGCCTATCAGCTCATGAAAGGGCCAGGATACATGGCCGTTACAACAGGAGAAGCAGTACAAATAATTAAATGTATCCCTGTTGAAGTGATGGTAAGAAAAACTGGAGAGTGTTATACCGAACTTCCCATTTCTGTACGAAATCATTCCTTCTTCCTTACACCAAAGTCAAGAATTATCACCAAAATTGGCAACGAACGAGAATGCAGTTTAGAACTTCCTACTTTGTATCGAATCGAAGATACATGGGTGCAACTTACACCTAACATTCAAGTTAGACAACTGCCACCTCAACAGCTAAAACCCATGACTGCCTTAACCTGGAGATATCTCACACCGGGACCTTTGGCCGTAAGCGGAATATATTCTGATACAGATCTGGAGAAATTACGAAATCACATTATGTTCCCAGCCGAAAAGCCAGCTTTACTCAATGCCGTTGCTAGAGGACTAACTGGCCATTCCATGAACACTGAAGGAATTTCAGTGTACAACTTGCTGGATGAAAATTCTTTAAATAAAATTGTCGAAAGCACAGCCTCGCGAATCTGGAAGGGATTCGTGAATTTTGGATCAGCAACCGCAGGACTCGTCGGAATCTTCATGATTATTCGCCTAGTAAAATTAGTCATTGACACAGTCATCCATGGATACGCTCTTCACACTGTATATGGTTGCAGCCTTCATCTACTCGGAGCTTTATGGAGCTCCCTCGCAAATTTACTGCTCCATCTGGCACGAGGATCTTCTAGGAAATCTGGAGACGATAACCGAGATAATCATTCACCTGGCGGAGGAACAACCACGCAAACCTCCAACATCGATCCCACTGCACCTGCGGAAGTAATTACTCAACAACCTCCACCAGCCAAACCTCCAAGGACAATGAAACCTTGCCACGAAGAAATCACCAAAAACGTAAATATACCTATATCATATACAAACCTAAGAGACCGCTTAAACACCCTAGATGAAAATATTTATCTCTCTAGACCAAAATCCTCCGAAAACAATCGGATTTTGTTCTTATTAGGGGGGAGGTGTTACGTCCCGCAACGAAAAATTTAAAATCTTACTTATAAAAATATAATCCCTACCAATTCTCTCATCTTATATAACCTTTGCGAGATATCATATATACTCACTCTATATTCGCGTCATAATATTATATATAATCAATATATATACGTCAATTTAATAATATTCAGTTCTCATATAGTCAAAATACTAGTAATCACCAGTACTAACCGAAAGCTGGACTTATACACATCTATCAATCAAGGAAAAGTAATAGGCTCTTTGAAACAGTCATTTATAATAATCTTAAAAGAATTTCAATATATATATAATTATTATTTATGCAATTTTAATAAGACTGCAAAAGCCCACACAACCACCTTAAAATTGCTTATGAAACTTCATAAATCAATAGCAAAAATACTGAGTCTATATATATATATATATATATATATTCATATCGCCATAATTTAATTTTAACACAATACATTGATTGATGTGGTATATAGCCAGAAAAATATTACAATGAATTAGCAATACTGGTCGTATATAATGATATTTATCTTAATAATTAACTTTACTAAGAAAAGAAATTTATTCGAAATTTTATTATCGAGAAAAACTCTCAGCAAATCACTCTAATTAATGTAACCGTCAAAAACATTTGCAACAAGTCTTCGTATAAATTGGTATACGAACAAATCCGTCGGTAACTGGTCTTATAGCCTCTTGTGCGTTCCTTTACATTCTTCTGGTAAAATTGGAATGGGAAAACTTCCATAGCCATAAATCCCGAAACCTGAAAATAATATAACTAATTAGTATTTAGACAAATAAAGACATAAATCAATAAACAATGAAAAACACACATATATATATATATAAAAGTTTAATTATTATCAAATAATAATATATTTACTTTGATTATTTAATTATAAAATTAAAATGTAAAAACAGATGACCAGTAATGACTAAATAATAATCCTTTGTAAAATAACAAGCTTCTTTTAAAAAGAAAATGATTTAAATAATTCTTAACGAATAAAATATAATTTGTTTCGAAGAATAGTGTAAAGAATTTCGTATCTTATATAATCTTTACTTGTAATTATATATAATCACTATAAATCCACTTTATATTATATGTAACCAATATATATAGATATTCACTCAATATTCATATTATTCAGTTATCACATATAACCAAAAAAGGATATCCCTATGCGTGTATACGCGCTTACTACAAAGGAAAAAGCATAAATCAAAATATTTTATCAAACGATACTCACCTAAATTCTATTAATAAATGATTTTGAGCCCATGCGTATAATAAATAGTATGTTCAGTTGTCATAAAAGAGATGCAGCGATTATAAATTTTGAAACCTGAAAATCATACAATTAATTAATATTTTGGGATAAATAACCTACAGTAAAAATGCTAACAAATGCTCCGAAAGTGAGTCACATAAAATATTAATACGAAAATTTATAAAGAATCATCAATAACAAAAGGAAAGTTATAAAGTTAATATTCTATGTACATATAAGAATATGAAACAATAAATAAATGTACCAAGTCAATCAAAAATTAATACCCATGAATAATAATTGTTACTAAAACAATACGCTTTAAAAATCAGTAATTATAATCCGTAATAAAATAATTAACAATATATATATATATATTTTTTATATTCAAGAGAAACAAAATTAATAAATTTTCCTTGAATAAATATTTTTCTAAGCGTTATAATAAATCTTTATTGTACATTAATACCATTGGCCAAATATGTCTGTATAAAATTCTAATTATTATTGAACAACATTTAACTTTGACTATTTAATTACAAAATGTAAATGGCCAATAATAACTAAATAATAATCTTTTATAAAGTAACGAGCTTCTTTCAGAAATTAATGATTTAAACATTTCTTAATAAAATATAATTAATAAAATATATATATAATATAATTAATGAATAAAATATAATTAATCAAACAAGAATTTCCTATAAAAATCCTAGATTATTTTAATTTTTGGTCCTCGTTGAGTTCCCGTAAATATATATATATGTTCACTATCAGGAAGTAATTTTCCTCAGAGTCTTGATACCTGAAAAATATAATAAATTTATAAGAAAATCTACTATAGAAATTATTAAATAAACCATTCAAAATATAATACATACTTACACACTTTTTATGATCCTATATATATAATATTTATCCTCTTCCTAATAATGTAAGGCAGCTTGTTATAAATAAGTAGCAAGAATTCCAAGTCCCAGCAACTGAAAATAATAATCAAATAATATTTGGCCGTATGAAAAATTAACTTAACGAAAATATACTAAAAAATCAATCTATACAAAAATCTATAAAAGTTTGATTGATCAAAATTACTATATGAAAAAGGTTTAATATTTTATAAACGTATATAATTATATAGGAGTAAAAGAAATCAAATAGTAAAAGAAGTATAATAAATCAAATATTAATATATTAAATTTCAACAATAAATATATTAAATTAAATAATAACTACTAAACTATAACTAAATAATAAAGAAATGTCAAGAAATTATTATGAATAAAATTTTATACGTAACTCTTTGCTGCATGCAGAATAATAAGTCACCCTATAAACATAGCCTCCACTTGGTTGTCCACCGGGTGTCCCAATATTTTCATCACCTAACGAAAACGCTATTCGGAAAAATAAAAATATATTTATTAATAAAATTCCTTAGAAATATATTTCAATAACGAACCACAAATATGCCTCCTCAAATATATAATCAACAGACTACATCTATCGAAATTTATACACGAGACCTCAATAGGTAGTGGAAGGTACGTGAAAGTGAGAGAGACCGCACTATCGGGTGACTCGCGCGAGTAAGAGAGACAGCGCTATACGTAATACCATATATAAAAATTAATAAGAATTAAATCGCGAAACAAGCTCGAATAGATTTGTCGCTCTTGTTATTAGTATAAATACATATATAGTTATTAATAAAAACTTAAAAGACAATACATTGAAATAATAAAAATACATAAATATGTATATTACATATACATATACATATATATATATATATATATATATATATATATATATATATGATTCAATTAAATAAAATTTTTTAATTAATAAACTCACCAAATAAACCTCCGAAATAATTCACACAGATTCCTCAAAATCCTTTCAATACTGCATATTCTTATATGGTTTAAGCCTGTCTGTTGTCTGTGAATAATCCATTGGTCCATATCTCTTCCAACACATATATATATTATATATGTAAATGCAACTTAGACAAATAAGAAAAATTCAAATAATAACACGTTTAAACTCTAAGCATAAGAACATAATAATTAATACGTTATAAAAATCTCTTTTCATATACGTATATTCTATGAAGTTATTCAAATAAAACTTCACTACATAATAATAAATTATATAAAATCTAATTTCTTATCCACCCATTATTGCCAAATAATACATATATTTTTCATTTTGATTATTTAATTGCAAAATTTTATATACAATTAAAATATAATAAGTAAGCAATGATAACCAAATAATAAACCATTTTCATTATGTGAAAAGCTCAACATTAATTAATATATATATATATATATTTAATAAATGGCGGAAATAAATGACCGGAAGTTGTCAAGTCAAGCACATTCAAAATAATTAATATTAAAATATTTCAAAATATCCAAAACTTATCCGCAATTAGAGGTGCATAGAGTTAATAAGTCATGGCCAGATGATCATATGTGAGTATTTTGATCCGCTCCGACAATAGTCTAATAAACGTTCTATATTGTCGATTAAAATACAGCCAAGCTATAAATGATATGCACCCTCGAATATCTTCTGTATAGAATGTCGTTTTACAAAATATCTGAAAAATATAATAACTAAATAAGACAAATATATTAAATTATTTAAATTATTAATAATTATAAATAATAAAGATTCTGATTTAATAAAACCAATAATGCAAAATAAAGCTCATAACTCTTTACTGCGTGCAGAATTAAAAATCTATATAACTACTAAATAAATTTTGTTATAACAAAACTTTACACATATTTAACACACATGAAATATAAAGTTTAAATAATAATAATACAAGGTAATAAATATACATATTAATAATAATAATGAATGTATGGTCTTATAAAATTCATTATGCATGATTTTATTATTGAGACGAATAATAAGTCTCCTTATAAGAGCACAAGGCTAAGTCCAGCGTACCGCGTTATCTCCCCCATTACTTTGTTATCTCCCCTAATGTTTTCGACGTCCGTGCCGAGTCTTAATGCGAAAGGGACTCGCGAATATATAATGTATGAATATTATAAGGAGCGCCTTCTTATTGCAAGAGTAATAAGTTATTACGAAATTATAAATTATAAAAGAATATATATATATTATATGTTAAATTAATCCATATCATTAACTAACAAAGATCCAACAGTAATGCAATTTTTTTAGCAAACTTTCAAGCCTTCAAAAGAGAAATAACAATATGTATAATACATATTTAATTAATAAATAATCACAAAATAAATTCAATAATGAAGTTAAAATTTTTAACAACTACATTCATTAACTATTACAAACAATATATTGTTACGTCCCCAGTTCCTCAGGACTGGTCTGGAAGTCTTACTTTCCCAGTTGGACGCAATTAATCTTTCAATTTGTTTTAGGGCAACCTGCTAGGCCGGCTATACCCTGGGACGCCGAGAGATTGAAGGTCTATTGTGCTTATAGAGAGGATTCAGGAGGGAGTGAGAATAAATATATGTATTTGTAAGCAAAATCTTTATTTATTTTTTTTCTTTATTTATTTCCTTTCTTATTTTCTTCTATCTTTTACAAGCTGGATAAATGGTGGTATTTACTAATTAATTAAATTGAGGTTATTCGAAAATCCTTCGAGTGAGGGGATCGTCGAAATTCAAAGAAGCGGTTGAAATTGCTGATAAAGTATAGTCTGAGAAGAATAAATTGTATTAGTACTATAAATTATCGATCTATGGTAAACTTTGACTCTCGAAAATTACCGACCGTCGGTAATGTAGATTTCTGTTTTACCGACCGATGGTAAGTTAGGTTTCTGTTTTACCGACCGATGGTTAGCGGCACTTTCTGTTTTACCGACCGATGGTAAGTTAGATTTCTGTTTTACCGACCGATGGTTAGTTAGATTTCTGTTTTACCGACCGATGGTTAACGTCACTTTCTGTTTTACCGACCGATGGTAAGTTATCGACTGATGGTAAGTTATCGACCGATGGTAAGTTATCGACGGATGGTAAGTTATCAACCGATGGTAAGTTATCGACCGATGGTAAGTTATCGACCGATGGTAAGTTATCGACCGATGGTAAGTTTTGATTGATGACTATTGGAAAATTTACCAACTGATGGTAAATTAGGATTATCGAGAATTTATTTGTTTGAAATGTTAATGTGTTATCTTGGTTTCAAATAAATTCTTATTTTATTTTGATTCTCTGAAAATCGAAAGAGGATTCGAGGAATAATCAGGAGTTTGGATACGCTGACAAGGTATCCACCTATCATACGGCTGGCTTAGTATTAACCTCGTAAGGTTAGGTTATAATTGCAAGTAGTGATAATGATTCAAATTGTTATAAACTAAGCCAGTGTATTGTCTCTAAATCCTGGGATGTATCTCGTATTTTGAAGTTAAGGCTAAATTCAATCCAAGATCAAAAGGTCAACTTCTATCATTGGGATAAATCCCTCAAGATAATTGCCTATTAATCGAAAACTGTATTTTCGCCTACTCAAACGTCGATTGACAGGAGGCCGCTTATTTTTTCTATTGCCTCACCAGCTCTAGGTTGAGAAACAACCTCTATCATGGGAATAAATTCCTCAAGATAATTATTTTTCCACCGAGCCAGACTTGGGTTCGACCTGCCGCTGCAGTTTCGCACTCGCTCACTGTCTATCGCGTCGTCTTATCAAAGAGATAAGTCCCAGATAAATTTTCCAATTGGAAATGATATTTACTAAGTTGAATAATTGGATTAAGGGATACGGGTAATCAAAGGTAAGGTTCCCGAATTGTCGCGCACTGTTTCACTGAATTTAGTTGTTAGTAGAAATTAAAGGTTAGATTAATGACAAGTGGCCGGATATTTACCAGTGTCTGAAATGTCCTAGTGTGTGAAGGCTGCTTCCCTTCACTAGGCTGATGAGTGGATGCTGCTTCCTTCCACTGGATACCTTCCGCTACCTCAGTGACAGTTCGGGATGGAGGTTGCAGTCCAGGAGTTCGATTGAGAAACTCAATGTTCAATAGTCACTGAATTTATTAACTGAATACACGTACAAAATCTCGGAGATATAAGTATTAACACTGTGAATATCGTTGGGCAAAATGCCAGTAGTTAGTTAAGTGTTGAAAACGTTGGGCCAAATGCCAAGTTATCACTGTAAATATCGTTGGGCCAAATGCGAGGAGGACCGCTCTGCACGGGTTTATATAGTCGTCAGTCCCAGTTTTGCACACGGTCCCAATAGTAGGAGATGCGCTTCCCCGTGGAGGGAGTCGAGCAGTGATTGGTTCCCTCCTCTGCTTCTGGCTGCGCGCGCTTCGAAAGATGCGTCCGCCTCGAGGGATGTGCCGCGTTGTCAACGGGTGATTGGTTTTCTCTGACGTGATTGTTGCACAATGATTTGGGATTGGCTCCCGCTGATGTGACGGATGCGCGCGCCTCGGAAGATGCGCGCGCCTCGGTGTGGGCGGCGCGGTCGCTCATTGGTTCCCTTCTCCGGGCTGGTTGCGCGCGCCGCTGGCACGAGCGTGGGGAAGATGCGCGCGCTGCTGGGCGTTGCCGCAGGAATTGGGCGTAGTTTGGGCGTAGTTTAATTTGTAGATGGTGGGACTCTTCAGAATTGGAGTGGGGGTGACGGAGCGGTCAGTATAGAATCGGCTATACTGGTTGCATTGTATTTTGACACATAAGTTTTATAATAATTATTAGACCATCAGAATTTCTTTGCAGTTTATATGCATATATTTTCTAATGTAGTTTTTTAAGCTCTAGCTGTAGAAATGTCAACGGAGTTTCTAGCATGCTCCGTTCGAAAGTTCATTTTTGTCTCTATGTATTATTATGGAAAATGCCTTTAAATATTGTTAATAAATTCTGACATCATAATTATTATAATTACAATTATTTTAACATAAGTATTTATGCGGTGGAATATAAGTATATTTGCAAAATAGTGTATTATTAACTGTAAAAAACTATTGTAAAAAACCTGTCTCCAAAATAGTGTTATTTTAAAACTGTAAAAAACCTATCTTCAAAATAGGATTATTTTAATCTACAAAATAGTTATTTTAAGCTGCACAAAATAGTGTTATTTTAAACCGTAAAAAATTGTTCTACAAATTATTTTAATTTTGTGTAAAATTGTATATCCTACAAAAATAATGATATCAAAAAAATTGCGCTAAGTGAAAATAAAAACTTATAAAAATATTTTAACCAAAAGAAGTTATATAAAATGTTGTTTTAATTTTCTACATTATATCCTAGAAAAATGATGATATCCAAAAATTACGCTAATTGAAAATAAAAACTTAAAATATTTTAACTAAAAAAAATTGTACAAAATAATTGTTTTAATTTCCTACAAATGATATTAAAAAGTTGCGCCAACTGAATAAAAATTTTCACTATAAAATATACATTTCCTTTTTATTTCCAATATTAAAAGAAAAATGATATTAAATGAATTGTAATATATCTATTATAAAAAATCGTTGAAAATATGAACAATCATATACATTGCAATAATCATATGCATATATCCTGAAAAGTTTAATTGAAAAAAAAAAAAGGAAATGATAATACAAAATACAAAATTAAAAATTATTAAAAAAATTAAAAATTAGAAATTAATAAAAAAAAAATAAAAATTTATATAAAAATTAAAAATTAATACATATAAAAAAATTTTAGTTAAAAAACTTAGCGCTGCTAATTTCATTAGCACATTATTCAACGTAGCAGCGCTAAGTTTTTTAACTAAAATTTTTTTATATGTATTAATTTTTAATTTTTATATAAATTTTTATTTTTTCTTTATTAATTTCTAATTATTAATTTTTTTAATAATTTTTAATTTTGTATTTTGTATTATCATTTCCTTTTTTTTTTTTCAATTAAACTTTTCAGGATATATGCATATGATTATTGCAATGTATATGATTGTTCATATTTTCAACGATTTTTTATAATAGATATATTACAATTCATTTAATATCATTTTTCTTTTAATATTGGAAATAAAAAAGAAATGTATATTTTATAGTGAAAATTTTTATTCAGTTGGCGCAACTTTTTAATATTATTTGTAGGAAATTAAAACAATTATTTTGTACAATTTTTTTTAGTTAAAATATTTTAAGTTTTTATTTTCAATTAGCGTAATTTTTGGATATCATCATTTTTCTAGGATATAATGTAGAAAATTAAAACAACATTTTATATAACTTCTTTTGGTTAAAATATTTTTATAAGTTTTTATTTTCACTTAGCGCAATTTTTTTGATATCATTATTTTTGTAGGATATACAATTTTACACAAAATTAAAATAATTTGTAGAACAATTTTTTACGGTTTAAAATAACACTATTTTGTGCAGATTAAAATAACTATTTTGTAGATTAAAATAATCCTATTTTGAAGATAGGTTTTTTACAGTTTTAAAATAACACTATTTTGGAGACAGGTTTTTTACAATAGTTTTTTACAGTTAATAATACACTATTTTGCAAATACATATACTGTTTTTTACGCGGACTTAGCACCTTTTTTTACCTTTTTTTTAAAAGGGTAATTTTTTTAGGGATATCACTCTTTTTTGTACTATATGTTAAACATCTTTAAATAAATGAGCAAAGAACCCGCCACCACCCCCGTCATATTTCATTAAAATTCGACGGTCCTCTTTGCTTACTATATAGATATTCAGATCCTTCAAACTTCTTTGCTATTCTTATTGCAAAAATAACGGATAATTACAAATCAATATGTCATTAGAAATCTACATTTATTATTCACAATTAATACTTATAAATCCATTAATGAATAATCGTTGCTTTGCTTATCTAATTTATCATTGAATATATAAATGGAACGGAGAAAAAGTGAGTTATTTTCCACTTTTTACAATGGCTAATCGCAAAAGGTAAGCATGAATATAAATACATTATATATATATATATATATATATATATATATATAAATTTTATTAATATACAAATAATAGATAATATTGGTTAACCTTTATTTTAATCTTTTATCGTAATACACACATTATATGTTGCACGCGTGATACATATTATAAGAAAATATTAAAATAAAGATAAACCAAAACGTTATCTATCATTTTTATAAAAATATTTTATAATTTATATTATATATTTTCACTTCCAATAAAAGATAAAAACAAAAATTAATCACTTATCTATCATTTCTATAAAGATATTTTATAATTTATTATTTTATTATTCTATTATCTTAATCTTTTATTATAATGCATATGTATTGCATGCACAATACTTGGCTAATCTTTATTTTAACCCTTTATTATAATACATAAAATATATGTTATACGCAGAAATACATATAGTTATTCATCGCAATAATTAATGATTATTTTAATCCTTTATTATAATACATTTGTATTGTGCACGCAACATATAGCAATATAAATGCATTACAATAAAAGTTAACTAAATATTGTGCACGCAACAAATATGCACAATAAAAGATTAAAAATATATAAAATAATAAAATATTATAAAAGATCTTTATAGAAATGAAATAGTTTATCTTTATTTTAATTCGTTATTGTAATATGTATATGTTGTGCATGCAATACATATGTATTACAATAAAAGAATAAAATAAAGATAAACCAATACGTTTTCTATCATTTTTATACAAATATTTTATAACTTATATTATACATTTACAGTTCCAGAAACGAAAAAGAACCAGCAATTAATGATAATGAAACTCACAAAAGGTAAGCAATGATTATTAATAATATCTATAAAGATATTTTATAATATAATTTATTATTTTATATATTTTATTTCAATCTTTTATTATAATCTTCTATTGTATATGTTTCACGCATGATACTGTTTAACTTTTATTTAAATGTCTTATAATTCATATATGTATTATACATACAAATACATATAATTACTCATCGCAATAACTAATGATTGTTATAATACATATATATTACTATATGTTGCATGCGCAATACAAATACATTATAATAAAAGATTAAAATAGACCATTAAAATTAAAACTAACCATTAGTTGTTGCGATACGTAACTATATGTACTTCTGCGTATAACACATATATATGTATTACAATAAAAGATTAAAATAAAGGTTAACCAAGTATTGTGTGTGCAACTCATATGCATTACAATAAAGATTAAAATAATAAAATATATAAAATAATAAAATATTATAAAATTTTTTATAGAAATGATAGATAACAATCTATTATTTCATTATAAAAATGTTTTATAATCTATTTTAATATTTTATTATCTTAATCTTTTATTATAATGCATATGTATTGCACACACAATACTTGGTTAACTTTTATTTTAACACTTTATTGTAATACATATTGTAATACATATATATAATAAAAATATAGAAATATATAATAAAAATAGATGACAAAGAATTAATTTTTATTTTAATCTTTTATTGTAATACAAAAATATTTTATATTGTACAATATATTTTATACATTTCTATTTTCAGATCTAACGAAAAGGAAAATGAAGAAAATCCTAAAAAGTAAGTGTAACACATTATATTATTAATACATATGCGTAAGAAATGATAGATAACAAGGGAATAAAAATTTATTTTACTATTTTTATTGTAATTCACTTATTGTAATTACTTATTTTTTATTGTAATTCATATTTGTGTTGCACACACAATACATATATGCATTACAATAAAAGATTAAAATGAAGATTAATCATTTATTATCTATCATTTTTACTATCATTTCTAAACATATTTTATAATATGTATTTTATATGTTTCCATTCTTTCAGAACCTACAATATGGAAGAAATGGAGCCAGAAATTGAATTGTCGTCCTTTTTACGTGTTGAGGCTGAAGCGGCTTTAAAAGAAAATATAATACTTAAAAAAAAAAATACAAAAATTAATGGAAACACAAAAATTAATGGAAACACAAAAAGAATCGCCGCCACCAACGATGGCATCACTACCACCGCCACTGCCGCGGTCAACGTCGTCACCGCTGCCATCGCCGTCAGCGTCGTCACCGCTGCCACCGCCGCCGTCGTCACCGATAACGACAGCGGGGCAAGTAAGAGGTAAATAATTTTGAATTATATAATTGGCACGTTAATTATAAAGGAATCAGCTAAATGAATCAGCTATGTTAAAAGTTAATAAATCTATTACATTTTCAGATTTATGAATTTAACATTGCCCAAAGTATTTTTAGCCTTCTATAGAATTAAAATTTGTATTTTCATGAATTTTTGTGTCGTATAAATTATATTTTACAAAAGAAATTTTTAATTCACAAATAATTATTTTTATATTTTAAAAGGCTAAAAGTATTTTGCGTAATGTTAAATTCATGAATCTGAATGTACATATATTAAAATTAGATTTATTAACTTTCAATATAGTTAATCCGTGCAGTTCTTCTTTAAATATTATATTCAAATAAAATAACATTAAAATATTTCTTTTATTGTAGAACAACCGCGTGCACGATGGGCTAGAGCGGGACGGTCGAGAGGACGAGCCCGAGGCCGAAGTTCCAATCCAAGAACCTCAGCCCGTTATAGAAATAATATTTTTAATTTTTATTAATATTTAAATGTGTATGCGTGTGCGTGTGTGTGTGTGTGTATCATCATAACATAGAATATTTTTTATAAATGTGTCTTTTTGTTTTTTCTTTCTATGCTTTGCACAAACTACTTTTTATTTTTCATTTCCTTTTGCAAAGCATAAGCTATTTTTAATTTTAAAAATTTAAATATTCTACGTTATGATGATATAAAAATATGTTTGTATATGTGTACATGCGTGTGCGTGTGTGTATGTAATATCATCATAGCATAGAGTATTTATTTTTTCTTTCTATGCTTTTGCATAAACTACTTTTCATTTTTAATTTTCTTTCGCAAAGCATAAGTTATTTTTAATTTTGAAATTTTGAATTTCAATACTATATGTTATGATGATATAAAAATATGTTTGTGTGTGTGTGTGCGTGTGTATATGTGTGTGTGTGTGTGTACATCATCATACATAGAATATTTTTTTTTATAAATGTGTTTTTTCGTTTTTTCTTTCTATGCTTTGCATAAACTACTTTTTATTTTTAATTTTCTTTTGCAAAGCATAAGCTACTTTTAATTTTGAAATTTAAAAATTCTATGTTATGATGATTTCTTTTAAAATCGCTTCAGCCTCAACATGTAACGATGACGATAATTCAATTACTGACTCCATTACTTCTTCCATGATTAGTTTGTGCGTGTGCGTTTGTGCGTGTGTGTGTGTGTATCATCATAACATAGAATATTTTTTATAAATGTGTCTTTGTTTTTTCTTTCTATGCTTTGCATAAACTACTTTTTATTTTTCATTTCCTTTTGCAAAGCATAAGCTATTTTTAATTTTGAAAATTTAAATATTCTACGTTATGATGATATAAAAATATGTTTGTATATGTGTACATGCGTGTGCGTGTGTGTATGTAATATCATCATAGCATAGAGTATTTATTTTTTCTTTCTATGCTTTTGCATAAACTACTTTTCATTTTTAATTTTCTTTCGCAAAGCATAAATTATTTTTAATTTTGAAATTTTGAATTTCAATATTCTATGTTATGATGATTTTTTCTTTCTATGCTTTTGCATAAACTACTTTTCATTTTTAATTTTCTTTCGCAAAGCATAAATTATTTTCAATTTTGAAATTTTGAATTTCAATATTCTATGTTATAATGATTTTTTCTTTCTATGCTTTTGCATAAACTATTTTTCATTTTTAATTTTCTTTCGCAAAGCATAAATTATTTTTAATTTTGAAATTTTGAATTTCAATATTCTATGTTATAATGATTATATCAATTGCAATAAAATGAGCATTATATTTTTTCAATGCCATTGCTAGAGCTGTGATGACTATACCAGAACCACTACCTATTTCTAAACAAATCACAGGTTTCATCGCATGCAGAATGTCTAAATCTTCTTCCAAATCATCTATTAAAAGATACGAATCCTCAGAAGGATCATAAACTGTCTTGAGTTCTTCATCTGATAAATTAACTACTGGAGTTTCCATAAAATTTACGGTGAAAATTGTAAGAAATTTCTTTTATAAAACTTGCAAAGTAATCAATGTTAAGTAATAACAATCCGCTGCTTCAGCTCTATTTGACATATCCTATAACAAAGAGAATAGTTATGCATAAAAAATAATACTCTTCGCAACTTTTCTACGCAACTTGTAGTACATGATAGAAGCACAATTTTTTATAACATTCCAATAATTATATATGAAAATTGAAAATGATTTTCAAAATGCTCAAGAATTCTTGTAAAATAGGTAACAATAAGATATATATGTCGCTTGTGTAAGTAAATCGCAATTTTTTATCGTTACAATTCGATGAATAAACATATATTTTGCAATAAATAGTACATACTGTGAAAGAAATATAAGAATAATAAATATACGTAAATTTGCAAGAAGAAACGCGAAAAATAAATGTTACTATTATTGCATGCGCGCTGAAAACAGAAAACTTGACGTCACCTTGTGGCGCGAATTCTCTCGTCCAGTTGATCCACCGTAAGTTTCAAGAGACTCATAAGACCTTCCGTTAATGCATCCCGCGTCGGATTTTCGCAAAAGTCATCTATCTTGTCGTCGATAGATGTATTGTCACTCGCTGTGTCCACGTCCATGTTATAGCTGTAGTGAAGTAGACACTACCGTGTCTCTTGATATATATATATATATATATATATATATATATATATATATAATCTGAAATAATAATATAGATACAATCTAATCTAAATATATAAATGTTATATGTATATTATTAATTATTTTATATAATTACCTGAAGTGACACACTTAACCTTTTACAACATATTTATAAGCACCGTTAACGCCACAGAGCGCTACTAATGCTGCGTCGCGTGAATCACTGCTAGCGCATTCTTGTGGCAGACGTTAAAAACGTATTTCTGTATTTTCTTTGTTACGTTAAGAGGAGTTGATGACGACCATGACGACGTTTCTTAATCGAAATTTTCACATTTCAGACTTTGCATCATGATATCTCCGTTTACAGAGCACGTAGCGCAAAAATAAAAACACTTTTATTATTTAATTTAAACCCAAGCTATCGATTAATTCTACTAAGAACTCGATCCGTTGAGCGGTTATATGAGAAATAAAAATATCGAGTTATACTCTCAATCCGACTCGCGTAATAATACACGGAGTGCATTTTTTGCTTACGCTGGGACTTAGCAAAGACACTACCGTGTCTCTTGATATAAAGACTATAAATTATTTCAATAAATGGTGCAACAATTTTTATTCTTTGCTTTTATTTTTAATATTTATATCTATTATGTTCTTGAATAAAAATTATTGCATGTACTTAATATTAATGTTTAACAATAAGTTAATTATTTCGTTATGTTGCGCAATGTTCTCTTGAACGGATTTTTTGTGGATTAATATATAAATGGAGGTTATTGCATACGCTTAATAACAATAAATTCATTTGTTACTTAATGATAATTAATTATTTCATCATGTTGCGTAATGTTGTGCAATAATATTCGAGCGGAATATTCCATAGTCTTAGTTTGGAATGTGATGATGACTCATAATATCGCATACGGAAAATTATATTTTAAAACTTCGTTTATAAAATTAGTAGTATTGGAGTTTTCATAATTACATGTATACATGTGTCGGTCTGACTTTTTATGCTCCTTAAGGGAAAATTGTCATAAGATTTTTATTTAAAGTATTTTTCGAGTTAATCTGGAATCAATGATTTTTGATATAATTTAGGCCCCGAAATAATTAGATACACATGTAGTCGGTGCCGAGACATGTTCAAAAATATATATATATGTTTATAAAGTCTTTTGGTTTTTGATTTGTAAAATTTCTTGTGTATCAGGATTACATATTAATGAAAGAGGTATTCTCTTATATGTCGGTAAAGTTAGTATCATCGCTACACCAGAGATGGCGCTGCCCTCTGTCGGTAATGTGGGTACGGACAGTATTCACTGTCGGTAAGGTAGGAAATGACTTTATCCTCAGTCGGTAACGTCGGTAACTGTGTTATCATGGGTCGGTAATTTTTCTGTCGGTAACTTTTGCTCGGTCGGTAAGGTAGAAAACTTCCTTATCAACCGTCGGTAATTTTTCTGTCGGTAACTTTTGCTCGGTCGGTAAGGTAGAAAACTTCCTTATCGACCGTCGGTAATTTTTCTGTCGGTAACTTTTACTCTGTCGGTAAAGTAGGAATTTATTTTATCGACTGTCGGTAACTTTTGTGTGGGTGATTTTGCCTATTGTCGGTAAAGTAGGTAATTTTTATGCGGATGATACTATATGTGGGCAAACACTTAAAATTATTTCTATCAGTCCTAAGTGAGGTTATGTTATGTATAGCTAGCTTCTTAACAAAGAAAGATTATTTTCGGAGATATTGACAATAGTATATCGTGCGGCGGAATGATATTGATGTACTATAAGTATTGGTGATATTACATTGCGCGGTGAGATTTTATAATAAGAAATATTGGTGACAATAGATGGCGTGATGGAATTTTAATTAACAATATTAATTTATATTAACAATAATATGTTACTCGGTGGGATTAAGATTTATATGTTCGTTGGTAGAATTACAGTTTAAATTTTATAGAGGCAATTTTTGCGTGTTTAAATAAAAATAAAAATTTTGTTGCGGGACGTAACAATATACAGGGTGACCCATTTTAACTTAGGCAGCCAAATAACTCGAAAAATAAGCAAGATAGAGAAAAATGTTTTAGACAAAAGTTGTATGGTTTCGATGGGGCCATAAGATGGTATCATTGGTTTGACCTTGAAGAGTCATTTGAAGGTCACGTGAAGGTCACTTCAATTTTTTTAAATGGAATATCCTATATATTTTTGTACATTCTTGTAGCTCATCTCGAGAGCTTTCCAAAACACTATAATTAAATACATTTTCGTTAAGTACTTTTTGAGTTATGAGGCTTGAAATAATTTCTTAATTTTACATAAACCGTAAAATATCTTGTAAAATATTCATTTTTCGATTACCTTACCTTAATAGTTTTATGTACAAAATAATGAGAGGAATCAATTGGTGTAAAGAAAACACATAGTTGTTTCGAAGAAAAAATATGTAATTTGCAATTAACAATTCCATATTTTTTCTTAAAAACAACTATGTGTTTTCTTTACACCAATTGATTCCTCTCATTATTTTGTACATAAAAGTATTAAGGTAAGATAATCGAAAAATGAATATTTTACAAGATATTTTACGGTTTATGTAAAATTAAGAAATTATTTCAAGCATCATAACTCAAAAAGTACTTAACGGAAAGGTACTTAATTATAGTGTTTTGGAAAGCTCTCGAAATAAGCTACAAGAATGTACAAAAATATATAGGGTATTCCATTTAAAAAAATTGAAGTGACCTCCACGTGACCTTCAAATGACTCTTCAAGGTCAAACCAATGATACCATCTTATGGCCCCCTCGAAACCATACAACTTTTGTCTAAAACATTTTTCTCTATCTTGCTTATTTTTCGAGTTATTTGGCTGCCTATGTTAAAATGGGTCACCCTGTATAAGTATATATATATATATATATATTCTATACAATTAACAAGTAAGGAATATATGAATAAATTATAACGAATGAAATTATTAAATCGATTTATAAAGCGTTATAAATTCACTCACCAAAAGATAAGCGACCCTCCGAGCTTCATCCGGTGCAGCTGCACATGAGCTCACTCAGCTATAAGATAAGGCCTGGCGCGACTGCCTGGCACGGCGAACACCTGCATCCGGTGATAAAACAGCTCGCCACATCCTTTGTTCCAAGAGCTGAATAATAAAAAGAATAATTAATACACTTTTATATTATAATGTAACACAATTATTATTAACAACTATCTAGACCATGCACCCATATGCACATACATATATACATATATCGTATAATTATTATATAGCAAATTGTAATTATAATGGTTTATAACACCAGAATTTGTTTATAACATTGTTAACTAAAACTATATAATTAATATAAAGAAAGTTAAAAATCAATTCTAAACGGAACATGCTAGAACGATCATTCACACTTCTATTGAAAGAGGTTGAGATTCTACATTAAAAAATATATGCATGCAAATTATTAAAATTCTGGTGACTAAAAACCTATTGTAAAAGCCTTACCTTTTGTAAAATGAATTAACGAGCTCGATGCATGGACAATACTGACAGCTCCGTCATCCCCACTATCCCCACGCAAGAGCGCGGCCACCACGTCATAGCGCGCTCGAAGAAGAAGGACAGCTATAGCGGCGAGCGGCGGTCGAGCCGCCTACGCCCGGGAGCGCCGCATTCTCCTACCACTGCGGATAGCCGGCACGGAGTAGGGACCAGAGGGTACCTCAGGGAGCGCAGCTCAGTCTTCCGCGCATTTGACCAGGAGCTCTCTGAAGAACAAGAACAGTAGCAGTCACGAACCATTTAAAATCGAAATAAAGACTTAGTCTCGAAACATTATTTGAGTTAAAACTTAGTCGCGAGAGCTGTAAGATAGTAGTATACTTGAACAATAAAAGTGTTGTATTTGAACATCATCGAGGTCTTCTGCCATTTATTTACTACCGGCTCCTTCGACTCTCCTGCCAAGGCGTCACTGAGGTCGACAGTCCACAGCGGAGGTTCGACGAGCACTTCCAACTGCAGTACTTTTGGGTAAGTACTCGTTTTAATTATTCAATATTTTCCTTTTCATCTCTCATGATCTGCAATCATCAACCGAATATTATTAATTATTTTTGCATGACATATTGAAAAATTTTATTACACATAATAATCAACAACTTACCTTCATACAATTCCAACGTCTTCTCCTTCCGATAACACGAGTACGTTGATTGCCTTTGAATGTTAAACGCTCAGTCTGTCTTTGGTTTTATCCACAAGAGTGAATCGTCGCCTTCGACATGTCAATCGATGTGCATTGGGTAGTCTACTCTACCTCTCTGCCGTTTCCGCGAAGAATTTTCTCCAGGGAAATTTCTTTACGGACTCTGTGCCGCTGTGACGTGACGTCTTGCACATCGAAACTTGTCGTAGAGCACGGGACGCGCTCTTTAAGGACCGTGTTACGTCCCGCAACGAAAAAATTTTAAATCTTACTTATAAAAATATAATCCCTACCAATTCTCTCAACCTATATAACCTTTACACAATACTATATATAATCACTATATATTTGCGTTATACTATTATATATAATCAATATATATACGTCAATTTAATAATAATCAGTTCTCATATAGTCAAAATACTAGTAATCACCAGTACTAACCGAAACTTGGACTTATGTACATCTATCAATCAAGAAAAAGTAATAGGCTCTTTGAAACAGTCATTTATAATAATCTTAAAAGAATTTCAATATATATATAATTATTATTTATGCGATTTTAATAAGGCTGCAAAAGCCCACACAACCACCTCAAAATCGCTTATGAAACTTCATAAATCAATAGTGAAAATACTGAATCTATATATATATATATACATATATACAGGGTGTTTCATTTTAATCCGACCAGTCGAATATCTCGAAAACCAAGCCCGGGAGAGAAAAATATTTCAGACAAAAGTTGTTTGGTTTCGAGGGGGCCATAAGATGGTATCATTGGTTTGACCTTGAAGAGTCATTTCAAGGTCACGTGAAGGTCACTTCAATTTTTTAAATGGAATACCCTATATATTTTTGCACACTCTTGTAGCTTATCTCGAGAGCTTTCCAAAACACTATCATTAAGTACCTTTTCGTTAAGTACTTTTTGAGTTATGAGGGTTGAAATAATTTCTTAATTTTACATAAACCGTAAAATATCTTGTAAAATATTCACTTTTCGATTATCTTACCTTAATACTTTTATGTACAAAATAATGAGAGGAATCAATTGGTGTAAAAAAAACACAGTTGTTTTTAAGAAAAAATATGGAATTGTTAATTGCAAATTACATATTTTTTCTTCAAAACAACTATGTGTTTTCTTTACACCAATTGATTCCTCTCATTATTTTGTACGTAAAAGTATTAAGGTAAGATAATCGAAAAATGAATATTTTACTAGATATTTTACGGTTTATGTAGAATTAAGAAATTATTTCAAGCCTCATAACTCAAAAAGTACTTAACGAAAAGGTACTTAATTATAGTGTTTTGGAAAGCTCTCGATGTCAGCTACAAGAATGTGCAAAAATATATAGGGTATTCCATTTAAGAAATTTAAGGTGACCTTTATGTGACCTTCAAATGACTGTTCAAGGTCAAATCATTGTCACCATCTTATGGCCCCCTCGAAACCAAACAACTTTTGTCTGAAATATTTTTCTCTCCCGGGCTTGGTTTTCGAGATATTCGACTGGTCGGATTAAAATGAAACACCCTGTATATATATTCATATCGCCATAATTTCATATTAACATAATACATTGATTGATATGGTATATAGCCAGAAAAATGTTACAATGAATTAGCAGTACTGGTCGTATATAATGATATTTATCTTAATAATTAACTTTACTAAGAAAAGAAATTTATTCGAAATTTTATTATCAAGAAAAACTCTCAGCAAATCACTCTAAATAATGTAACCATCAAAAACATTTGCAACAAGACTTCGTATAAATTGGTATACGAACAAATCCGTCGGTAACTGGTCTTATAGCCTCTTGTGCGTTCCTTTATTCCTCCATTCTTCTGGTAAATTTGGCATGGGAAAATTTCCATAGCCATAAATCCCGAAACCTGAAAATAATATAACTAATTAGTATTTAGATAAATAAAGACATAAATCAATAAACAATGAAAAACACATATATATATAAAAGTTTAATTATTATCAAATAATAAAATATTTACTTTGATTATTTAATTATAAAATTAAAATGTAAAAACAGATGACCAGTAACGACTAAATAATAATCTTTTGTAAAATAACAAGCTTCTTTTAAAAAGAAAATGATTTAAATAATTCTTAACGAATAAAATATAATTTGTTTCGAAGAATAGTATAAAGAATTTCGTATCTTATATAATCTTTACTTGTAATTATATATAATCACTATAAATCCACTTTATATTATATGTAACCAATATATATAGATATTCACTCAATATTCATATTATTCAGTTATCACATATAATCAAAATATTAGCAAACTACCAGCACTAACCAGGCACGATGATATTTATATAAGGAACTGTTATTAATCAACTATATTCAAGATGGAAATAGATTTAAAATTTTATTTTCAAGGAAAAATCTTCAACAAATGACTCTTGTTACGTCCCGCTACAAAATTTTTATTTTTATTTAAACACGCAAAAATTGCCTCTATAATATTTAAACTGTAATTCCACCGACGAACATATAAATCTTAATCCCACCGCGTAACATATTATTGTTAATATAAATTAATATTGTTAATTAAAATTCCATCACGCCATCTATTATCACCAATATTTCTTATTATAAAATCTCACCGCGCAATGTAATATCACCAATACTTATAGTACATCAATATCATTCCGCCACAGGATATACTATTGTCAATATCTCCGAAAATAATCTTTCTTTGTTAAGAAGCTAGCTATACATAACATAACCTCACTTAGGAATGATAGAAATAATTTTAAGTATTTGTTCACATATAGTATCATCCGCTTAAAAATTACCTACTTTACCGACCGAGTAAAAGTTACCGACAGAAAAATTACCGACCCATGATAACACAGTTACCGACGTTACCGACTGAGGATAAAGTCATTTCCTACCTTACCGACAGTGAAGACTGTCCGTACCCACATTACCGACAGAGGGCAGCGCCATCTCTGGGGTAGCGATGATACTAACTTTACCGACATATAAGAGAATACCTCCTTTACTAATATGTAATCCTGATACACAAGAAATTTTACATATCAAAAACCAAAAGACTTTATATACATATATATATATTTTTGAACACGTCTCAGCACCGACTACACGTATATCTAATTATTTTGGGGCCTAAATTATATCAAAAATCATTTATTCCAGATTAACTCAAAAAATACTATAAATAAAAATCTTATAACAATTTTCCCTTAAGGAGCATAAAAAGTCAGACCGACACATGTATACTTAATTATGAAAACTCCAATACTACTAATTTTATAAACGAAGTTTTAAATCTAATTTTCCGTATGCGATATTATGAGTCATCATCACATTCCAAACTAAGACTATGGAATATTCCGCTCGAATACTATTGCACAACATTACGCAACATGATGAAATAATTAATTATCATTAAGTAACAAATGAATTTATTGTTATTAAGCGTATGCAATAACTTCCATTTATATATTAATTCACAAAAAATCCGTTCAAGAGAACATTGCGCAACATAACGAAATAATTAACTTATTAATATTAAGTATATGCAATAATTTTTATTCAAGAACCCAATAGGGATAAATATTAAAAATAAAAGCAAAGAATAAAAATTGTTGCACCATTTACTGAAATAATTTATAGTCTTTATATACTTATATCCCACCGCATAATCATAAATACTTATATGTTAAATAATAATTGTAATTATAATAATTATAATGTCAGAATTTATTAACAATATTTAAAAGCATTTTCCATAATAATACATAGAGACAAAAATGAACTTTCGAACGGAGCATGCTAGAAACTCCGTTGACATTTCTACAGCTAGAGCTTAAAAAACTACATTAGAAAATATATGCATATAAACTGCAAAGAAATTCTGATGGTCTAATAATTATTATAAAACTTATGTGTCAAAATACAATGTAACCAGTATAGCCGATTCTATACTGACCGCTCCGTCACCCCCACTCCAATTCTGAAGAGTCCCACCATCTACAAATTAAACTACGCCCAAACTACGCCCAATTCCTGCGGCAACGCCCAGCAGCGCGCGCATCTTCCCCACACTCGTGCCAGCGGCGCGCGCAACCAGCCCGGAGAAGGGAACCAATGAGCGACCGCGCCGCCCACGCCGAGGCGCGCGCATCTTCCGAGGCGCGCGCATCCGTCACGTCAGCGGGAGCCAATCCCAAATCATTGCGCAACAATCACGTCAGAGAAAACCAATCACCCGTTGACAACGCGGCACATCCCTCGAGGCGCACGCATCTTTCGAGGCGCGCGCAGCCAGAAGCAGAGGAGGGAACCAATCACTGCTCGACTACCTCCACGGAGAAGCGCATCTCCTACTATTGGGACCGTGTGCAAAACCGGGACTGACGACTATATAAACCCGTGCAGAGCGGTCCTCCTCGCATTTGGCCCAACGTTTTCAACACTTAACAACTACTGGCATTTGGCCCAACGATCTTCACAGTTAATACTTATATCTCCGAGATTTTGTACGCGTATTCAGTTAATAAATTCAGTGACTATTGAACATTGAGTTTCTCAATCAAATTCCTGGACTGCAACCTCCATCCCGAACTGTCACTGAGGTAGACGGTATCCAGCGGAAGGAAGCAGCATCCACTCATCAGCCTAGTGAAGGGAAGCAGCCTTCACACACTAAGACATTTCAGACACTGGTAAATATCCGGCCACTTGTCATTAATCTAACCTTTAATTTCTACTAACAACTAAATTCAGTGAAACAGTGCGCGACAATTCGGGAACCTTACCTTTGATTACCCGTATCCCTTAATCCAATTATTCAACTTAGTAAATATCATTTCCAATTGGAAAATTTATCTGGGACTTATCTCTTTGATAAGACGACGCGATAGACAGTGAGCGAGTGCGAAACTGCAGCGGCAGGTCGAACCCAAGTCTGGCTCGGTGGAAAAATAATTATCTTGAGGAATTTATTCCCATGATAGAGGTTGTTTCTCAACCTAGAGCTGGTGAGGCAATAGAAAAAATAAGCGGCCTCCTGTCAATCGACGTTTGAGTAGGCGAAAATACAGTTTTCGATTAATAGGCAATTATCTTGAGGGATTTATCCCAATGATAGACGTTGACCTTTTGATCTTGGATTGAATTTAGCCTTAACTTCAAAATACGAGATACATCCCAGGACTTAGAGACAATACACTGGCTTAGTTTATAACAATTTGAATCATTATCACTACTTGCAATCATAACCTAACCTTACGAGGTTAATACTAAGCCAGCCGTATGATAGGTGGATACCTTGTCGGCGTATCCAAACTCCTGATTTTTCCTCGAATCCCCTTTCGATTTTCAGAGAATCAAAATAAAATAAGAATTTATTTGAAACCAAGATAACACATTAACATTTCAAACAAATAAATTCTCGATAATCCTAATTTACCATCAGTTGGTAATTTTTCCAATAGTCATCAATCAAAACTTACCATCGGTCGATAACTTACCATCGGTCGGTAAAACAGAAAGTGACGCTAACCATCGGTCGGTAAAACAGAAAGTGACGTTAACCATCGGTCGGTAAAACAGAAAGTGACGCTAACCATCGGTCGGTAAAACAGAAAGTGACGCTAACCATCGGTCGGTAAAACAGAAAGTGACGCTAACCATCGGTCGGTAAAACAGAAAGTGACGCTAACCATCGGTCGGTAAAACAGAAATCTACATTACCGACGGTCGGTAATTTTCGGGAGTCAACGTTACCAACAATAAAATTTTTTTATACTAATCTTTCTATTTCTGCCGGTCTATACTTCTATCAACTTTGGGGACATCTATCTGACTATACTCGGGATAACAATTACAAATTGAACATTTATATGGAATTCCTTTTTCCTTTTTTTTATTAACAGGTATCGGGTACTCTTAAATTCAACTTTACGCAAAAGTAAGTGACTTCAAAATCACCAAAGACTCAAATACTAAATAGACAGGTTTATAATTGGTTAATTAAACGATAGATGGTCCGAGTGAGACAAGGTAACTTCGATACCCGTCGAAATATTCTACGCCGTGTGAGACGAAATAGGCAAACGCGACGTACCTTCTTCCCTATCATCACTCTTGAGAATGAAATCATTACACCAGTTCCCGAGATCATCGACTTAGAACCTCAGTCACCTATCCCCATAATCACTATTGAGGAAGAAAGCCACGAAATTATCCTAGCCCCACATAATCAATATTCTCCCGCCAATCTAGTAGAGGGAATTACCGAAGATAGGAGCAACTGTTTAACCATCTCGTTAAACTCCGACCAGGCATCCATCCCTGGACCATCAGTGGATTGGAGTCAGAGTCCAGAGACTGCTTCCATCTCGGGGACATTCCAACATCTTGACACCGTACCCCTATACAACTACTATCCCGAGGAAAACAGCCTATATAGTCCTCCTAGCTATTCCCCCGTGGCATATGAAGACCCAGACCCCTTTGAGCCCTTAGAGATTTCCCTAGCTTCCCCAGAAAGACCCATCTCAACCATAAACATCGAATATTATTACTTTCTACCAGAATTGTACGGTTACCCGAGGGAGGAATAAAAGGATATTCAAATTTGTAAAATAAAAATATATATATACTTTGAACAAAATAAACTTATAAAATTTAGTATGAACGTTTATTCACTCTCCACCTAGAATCCTCTCTGCCAAGCACAATAGACCTTCAATCTCTCGGCGTCCCAGGGTATAGCCGGCCAAGCAGGTTGCCCTAAAACAAATTGAGAGATTAATTGCGTCCAACTGGAAAAGTAAGACTTCCAGACCAGTCCTGAGGAACTGGGGACGTAACAGAGAGCATTTAAAAAATTTTTGGTGGCAGCGGTGGGATCTGCCGAAGGTTCTGTGCTTTTGAGAGATTCAGTGGATAAGAATAAACAATTTTCAACTTAATCATGCAAACCCGCTCAAGCTCTGCAAGCTCCGTAACCACAGGAGCTACGAAAAAACAATATAGCCCAGAAGAAATTGAAATCATAATGAAGAAGATGCACGAGAAGGAACAATTATTGAAAGAACAGTCAGAGGATCTACAAGTTAAACAAGAGCGTCTTAGAAGAGCTCAAGAAGAGTTAGAACAAAGAGAATTTACCGAAGACTCCACAGGCATGGAACAATTAATATCATCGATGCATAAGATAGCTGACCAAATTGAAAGAATTAATTCAAGGATCACAAATCTGGAAAATTCCACTCAAGTCACAAGGCATGATAGGCCCGAAACACAAACGACTCCGCAACTTTCTCCGCATAAATTTGATGTGATGGATCAACCATCCCCCATTCGATTAAAAGATGCTATCGACACGATTCCTAAATTCGATGGACATAAAATGTCCGTTTTCCATTTCAGTAAAATCTGCGAACGCGCTCTTGAATTAATACCGCAGTATCATGAACATTTCTTAGCCCAATTAATAATGAATAAATTACAAGGACACGCTTACTCTGCAGTAGAAGGATCTGAATATCATACTGTTTTTGAATTAACACAAAGATTGAAGCTTATATTTGGACCGAATAAATCGGTAGACCAATATAGAGGAGAATTGGCAAATATATACATGAAGCACAACGAAGATATTTTCGATTATATTGGAAGAGTACAAGAATTACGTGCTGCAATCGTCGATGGAGAAACAGACTATACTGGACATTGTTACGTCCCCAGTTCCTCAGGACTGGTCTGGAAGTCTTACTTTCCCAGTTGGACGCAATTAATCTCTCAATTTGTTTTAGGGCAACCTGCTTGGCCGGCTATACCCTGGGACGCCGAGAGATTGAAGGTCTATTGTGCTTGGCAGAGAGGATTCTAGGTGGAGAGTGAATAAACGTTCATACTAAATTTTATAAGTTTATTTTGTTCAAAGTATATATATATTTTTATTTTACAAATTTGAATATCCTTTTATTCCTCCCTCGGGTAACCGTACAATTCTGGTAGAAAGTAAGAATATTCGATGTTTATGTTTGAGATGGGTCTTTCTGGGGAAGCTAGGGAAATCTCTAAGGGCTCAAAGGGGTCTGGGTCTTCATATGCCACGGGGGAATAGCTAGGAGGACTATATAGGCTGTTTTCCTCGGGATAGTAGTTGTATAGGGGTACGGTGTCAAGATGTTGGAATGTCCCCGAGATGGAAGCAGTCTCTGGACTCTGACTCCAATCCACTGAAGGTCCAGGGATGGATGCCTGGTCGGAGTTTAACGAGATGGTTGAACAGTTGTTCCTATCTTCGGTAATTCCCTCTACTAGATTGGCGGGAGAATATTGATTATGTGGGGCTAGGATAATTTCGTGGCTTTCTTCCTCAATAGTGATTATGGGGATAGGTGACTGAGGTTCTAAGTCGATGATCTCGGGAACTGGTGTAATGATTTCATTCTCAAGAGTGATGATAGGGAAGAAGGTACGTCGCGTTTGCCTATTTCGTCTCACACGGCGTAGAATATTTCGACGGGTATCGAAGTTACCTTGTCTCACTCGGACCATCTATCGTTTAATTAACCAATTATAAACCTGTCTATTTAGTATTTGAGTCTTTGGTGATTTTGAAGTCACTTACTTTTGCGTAAAGTTGAATTTAAGAATACCCGATATCTGTTAATAAAAAAAAGGAAAAAGGAATTCCATATAAATGTTCAATTTGTAATTGTTATCCCGAGTATAGTCAGATAGATGTCCCCAAAGTTGATAGAAGTATAGACCGGCAGAAATAGAAAGATTAGTATAAAAAAATTTTATTGTTGGTAACGTTGACTCCCGAAAATTACCGACCGTCGGTAATGTAGATTTCTGTTTTACCGACCGATGGTAAGTTAGATTTCTGTTTTACCGACCGATGGTTAGCGTCACTTTCTGTTTTACCGACCGATGGTAAGTTAGATTTCTGTTTTACCGACCGATGGTTAACGTCACTTTCTGTTTTACCGACCGATGGTAAGTTATCGACTGATGGTAAGTTATCGACCGATGGTAAGTTATCGACCGATGGTAAGTTTTGATTGATGACTATTGGAAAAATTACCAACTGATGGTAAATTAGGATTATCGAGAATTTATTTGTTTGAAATGTTAATGTGTTATCTTGGTTTCAAATAAATTCTTATTTTATTTTGATTCTCTGAAAATCGAAAGGGGATTCGAGGAAAAATCAGGAGTTTGGATACGCCGACAAGGTATCCACCTATCATACGGCTGGCTTAGTATTAACCTCGTAAGGTTAGGTTATGATTGCAAGTAGTGATAATGATTCAAATTGTTATAAACTAAGCCAGTGTATTGTCTCTAAGTCCTGGGATGTATCTCGTATTTTGAAGTTAAGGCTAAATTCAATCCAAGATCAAAAGGTCAACTTCTATCATTGGGATAAATCCCTCAAGATAATTGCCTATTAATCGAAAACTGTATTTTCGCCTACTCAAACGTCGATTGACAGGAGGCCGCTTATTTTTTCTATTGCCTCACCAGTTCTAGGTTGAGAAACAACCTCTATCATGGGAATAAATTCCTCAAGATAATTATTTTTCCACCGAGCCAGACTTGGGTTCGACCTGCCGCTGCAGTTTCGCACTCGCTCACTGTCTATCGCGTCGTCTTATCAAAGAGACAAGTCCCAGATAAATTTTCCAATTGGAAATGATATTTACTAAGTTGAATAATTGGATTAAGGGATACGGGTAATCAAAGGTAAGGTTCCCGAATTGTCGCGCACTGTTTCACTGAATTTAGTTGTTAGTAGAAATTAAAGGTTAGATTAATGACAAGTGGCCGGATATTTACCAGTGTCTGAAATGTCCTAGTGTGTGAAGGCTGCTTCCCTTCACTAGGCTGATGAGTGGATGCTGCTTCCTTCCGCTGGATACCGTCTACCTCAGTGACAGTTCGGGATGGAGGTTGCAGTCCAGGAATTTGATTGAGAAACTCAATGTTCAATAGTCACTGAATTTATTAACTGAATACGCGTACAAAATCTCGGAGATATAAGTATTAACTGTGAAGATCGTTGGGCCAAATGCCAGTAGTTGTTAAGTGTTGAAAACGTTGGGCCAAATGCGAGGAGGACCGCTCTGCACGGGTTTATATAGTCGTCAGTCCCGGTTTTGCACACGGTCCCAATAGTAGGAGATGCGCTTCTCCGTGGAGGGAGTCGAGCAGTGATTGGTTCCCTCCTCTGCTTCTGGCTGCGCGCGCCTCGAAAGATGCGTGCGCCTCGAGGGATGTGCCGCGTTGTCAACGGGTGATTGGTTTTCTCTGACGTGATTGTTGCGCAATGATTAGGGATTGGCTCCCGCTGACGTGACGGATGCGCGCGCCTCAGAAGATGCGCGCGCCTCGGCGTGGGCGGCGCGGTCGCTCATTGGTTCCCTTCTCCGGGCTGGTTGCGCGCGCCGCTGGCACGAGTGTGGGGAAGATGCGCGCGCTGCTGGGCGTTGCCGCAGGAATTGGGCGTAGTTTGGGCGTAGTTTAATTTGTAGATGGTGGGACTCTTCAGAATTGGAGTGGGGGTGACGGAGCGGTCAGTATAGAATCGGCTATACTGGTTACATTGTATTTTGACACATAAGTTTTATAATAATTATTAGACCATCAGAATTTCTTTGCAGTTTATATGCATATATTTTCTAATGTAGTTTTTTAAGCTCTAGCTGTAGAAATGTCAACGGAGTTTCTAGCATGCTCCGTTCGAAAGTTCATTTTTGTCTCTATGTATTATTATGGAAAATGCTTTTAAATATTGTTAATAAATTCTGACATCATAATTATTATAATTACAATTATTATTTAACATATAAGTATTTATGATTATGCGGTGGGATATAAGTATATAAAGACTATAAATTATTTCAGTAAATGGTGCAACAATTTTTATTCTTTGCTTTTATTTTTAATATTTATCCCTATTGGGTTCTTGAATAAAAATTATTGCATATACTTAATATTAATAAGTTAATTATTTCGTTATGTTGCGCAATGTTCTCTTGAACGGATTTTTTGTGGATTAATATATAAATGGAGGTTATTGCATACGCTTAATAACAATAAATTCATTTGTTACTTAATGATAATTAATTATTTCATCATGTTGCGTAATGTTGTGCAATAGTATTCGAGCGGAATATTCCATAGTCTTAGTTTGGAATGTGATGATGACTCATAATATCGCATACGGAAAATTAGATTTAAAACTTCGTTTATAAAATTAGTAGTATTGGAGTTTTCATAATTATGTATACATGTGTCGGTCTGACTTTTTATGCTCCTTAAGGGAAAATTGTTATAAGATTTTTATTTATAGTATTTTTCGACTTAATCTGGAATCAATGATTTTTGATATAATTTAGGCCGCAAAATAATTAGATATACATGTAGTCGGTGCCGAGACATGTTCAAAAATATATATATATGTATATAAAGTCTTTTGGTTTTTGATTTGTAAAATTTCTTGTGTATCAGGATTACATATTAGTAAAGGAGGTATTCTCTTATGTCGGTAAAGTTAGTATCATCTCTACCCCAGAGATGGCGCTGCCCTCTGTCGGTAATGTGGGTACGGACAGTCTTCACTGTCGGTAAGGTAGGAAATGACTTTATCCTCAGTCGGTAACGTCGGTAACTGTGTTATCATGGGTCGGTAATTTTTCTGTCGGTAACTTTTACTCTGTCGGTAAAGTAGGAATTTATTTTATCGACTGTCGGTAACTTTTGTGTGGGTGATTTTGCCTATTGTCGGTAAAGTAGGTAATTTTTATGCGGATGATACTATATGTGGGCAAATACTTAAAATTATTTCTATCATTCCTAAGTGAGGTTTTGTTATGTATAGCTAGCTTCTTAACAAAGAAAGATTATTTTCGGAGATATTGACAATAGTATATCGCGCGGCGGAATGATATTGATGTACTATAAGTATTGGTGATATTACATTGCGCGGTGAGATTTTATAATAAGAAATAGGATAGGTGATAATAGATGGCGTGATGGAATTTTAATTAACAACATTAATTATATTAACAATAATATGTTACGCGGTGGGATTAAGATTTATATGTTCGTCGGTGGAACTATAGTTTAAAAATTATAGAGGCAAATTTTGCGTGTTTAAATAAAAATAAAAATTTTGTTGCGGGACGTAACAACATATAGATGAGAGATTAAAAGATGCAATCGAGATGACTACATTACACAGTTTCATTAACGGACTTCCATCTGATCTGCTAGTAAGAGTCAAGTTGGAACATCCGCATACTCTCAAAGATGGAATAAGCACTGCCATCCAATTATCAAAAACTATAGAAGCAGAGAACATACGGAAACGAACCGTGTTCCGTCCGAATTTCCAACCACGTGCAGATCGACCTAATAATTACAACAACACTTCTCGCCTATTTCCTGTAGCTAACAACACTAATAATCAATCTAAACCGGGTAATGGGAATACAACATTACCACCAGCTCTTCCGACATTCTCAAGACCAGCAATACCCGCTGGACAATCTCCGCAGAATTATCAAACAAAGATTTGCCGTTATTGTAAAACTCCAGGCCACCTGATACAAGAATGCCGAAAACTAGCCTGGAGATGAGCTCAAGAAAGAATACAGCAACCAGTAAATTCGGGAAACGCTCAAGGCGTTCCGATAAATCCCGGCGTCCGTCGGAACGATCAGCAACAAGGGCGCCAGACTTATCTCATACAAGGAAAACCAAGCGCCACAGTCCCCCCGGAAGCAACAGTGCCAGCCTCCGGATCTGCCAATTGAATAGCAATCAGCATCCTACGGATTTACCTACGATTACATTAGCTTCTCCAGACTTGGCAAAAGAATGCAGATTTATGATTGATTCAGGATCCGGTTTAAACCTTATTAAGGAAGGATGCCTGAAACCATACGTTAATCTTGATACAACCAATCCCCTCTGCTTGCAAGGGATTGCCTCTGAAACCGTCGTTACTTTAGGCGTCATTTTTATGACAATAATCGGCAGAACGTCCGAATTCTACGTAATCTCTGACTCAATCGCATTCCCACAGGATGGGATCTTAGGCAACAAGTTCCTGAGGGAACGAGCCGTTACTATAGATTACAAAAATAATTTTATTCAACACGAGGATGAAAGAATTCCTTTTCTAAACTCAAATTCTGTACTTCTTAAAGGAAGGAGCGTTACCCCTTGCTCTTTTCCAATCTCAAGTCATCAACCAGTCGGTTATGTGCCACGTCATACTCTAGCCGAAGGCATCTATTATGGGCAAGCAATCGTTACTAATAATAACGGGAAGGCATACATGCCTATCTTTAACACTTCCGAGGAAGAATTCATTTTCAATATCCCCGTTATTCAACTACAAGATTTTGACGTCTGTGAGCCAGACGTATCAGCTACTAACTCCGTTGGATTAGAAGAAACCCGAGGGAAATTCTCTAATGCCATCGACAATCCTATTTATTTTAATCAAGCATTGCCCCAATCTACTGAAAGAGCTACTGACGTTATAAACCTTCTTCGACTAGAACATCTGAACTCCGAGGAGTCAGCAAATATACAGTCTCTAGTATACAAGCACGCCGATAGATTTCATATTACTGGTGAACATCTTCAAGCTACTAATGCCGCGCAACACTATGTTCCTATTATTAATGAAGTACCAGTCCACACAAAACAATACAGGTTTCCCCCTGTACATAAAGAAGAGATCGATAAACAAGTAACCGAATTATTATCTTCAGACTTAATCGAAGCATCAACCTCACCTTATAACTCTCCACTCTGGATTGTTCCTAAAAAACCAGACTCTCTAGGAAACAAACGATGGCGAATGGTCATCGACTACCGTAATCTTAATGAAAAAACCATAGGAGACGCTTATCCTTTGCCAAACATGACAGATATACTCGATCAACTCGGGTCCGCTAAATATTTCTCTGTATTAGACTTAGCGTCAGGATTTCATCAGATTCCTATGTCATCAAAAGATGCTCATAAGACTGCTTTTTCCACACCTTATGGACACTACCAGTTTAAAAGAATGCCGTTTGGATTAAAAAACGCACCCGCAACATTTCAAAGACTGATGGATAACGTGCTCTCTGGCTTACAAGGAAACGAGTTATTCGTTTACATGGACGACATCGTTATATATGCAAGATCTCTAAAGGAACACGAAGTCAAATTCGAAAGATTAATGGAAAGATTGAGAACAGCAAACTTAAAGCTGCAACCTGATAAATGCGAATTCCTACGACAAGAAGTCATGTATTTGGGACATATAATCGGAGCTGACGGAGTCAGACCCGATCCTGCAAAAGTAAACGCCATTATGAAATTTCCTACGCCAAGAAATCCCAAAAACATTAAGCAGTTCTTAGGATTAGCTGGATATTATCGAAGATTCATACCGAATTTCTCCAAAATCGCCAAGCCATTAACAGATCTTTTGAAAAAGAATAAGAAATTTGAATGGAAAGAAAATCAAGCAGAAGCATTTAATAAATTACAGCATTCATTATGTTCCAAACCTATATTGCAATATCCGGATTTTAATCAACCTTTTATATTAACCACCGACGCTTCTGGATATGCCGTCGGGGGCGTACTTAGTCAAGGAGAAATTGGAAAAGATTTACCCATAGCTTATACTTCACGCGTTTTGAATACAGCAGAACAAAATTATTCTACGATTGAAAAAGAATGCCTTGCAATTATTTACTGTGTAAACCACTTTCGACCATATTTATATGGCAGAACTTTTACAATTATCACGGATCACAAGCCTTTAGTGTGGCTACATTCCATTAAGGACCCTTCTTCGCGATTATGGAAATGGCGGATGAAATTATCCGAATACCAATACGAAATAAAATATAAAAAAGGAACTTTAAATAATAACTCCGACGCGTTATCTAGAAATCCCGCTGTCAACATAGCCGTACCTTTATTCATTATTGACGAATATTCTTCCGATGAATCTATTTTCTTGCCTCAACCTCCAGGCATCTCTAGAAAACAGAAATTAAATCATACGAATAAAAGAATCATTCAAGCTACAAGAACCTCCACCCCCATACAGCAGCAAGAATTGGAAAACTCCAACATCAACTCTGAAGATCACGACGACAGTCAAGTTATCATCGAAGAAATAACAGACTCCGACGAAAGTACTGAGTCCGATTATACTGAAATAATAGATTCCAATATTATACCTCATCAACCGAAACCTCCAGAGCCACCGCCATGGAGCCAAGCTCAAATACGAGAAGTACGAGAAAGCCTATTAAAGCAAAAAGATAATCATGTAATATTTCTTTACCAAGATGGTACTCCTTACGATAATGGAGCTAAACTATATCAAGAAGCTAACTTGCTTCCTAATTACGAAGAATTAACATTCGAAAGAGCCAGAATTCGTACAGTAGAATCCAACACGCTTATCGCTCTCCCTATAAAATTAAACAATCGTATTCTAATAGAAGCTCAAAATCTTAAAAACTGTTTGAAATCTTTAGTAGACGTCATTACTGAACTCGATCTATCATCTTTTAGTCTTAGCAAAACCGACCGTTTCGACGATTTGCCATGGTCCTATATAATTAACCAGTTTAAAAAACATCTCCAAGAACTACCTATCAAAATTACTATATGCCTGAATCTTATACAAACCCCCGAAATAGAACAACGACTCTCTCTCATTTTAGAAAACCATGCCTCTGCGCATGGCGGACATAAAGGAGTGACAAAAACATATAACCGCCTCCGTTCTCGATATTGTTGGAAGACAATGAAGAAAGATATTCAAGATTTTATAAGGACTTGCCGTGAATGTCAATTAAAGAAATTAACTAGAGTTAAAACAAAGCAACCAATGGTTATTACTGATACGCCTGGAATGGCTTTCGACAAGGTTTCATTAGATATTATGGGACCTCTGCCCATCACGGATAACAATCATCAATACATATTAACTATGCAAGATTTACTAACGAAATATTCCGTGGCATCACCTCTACAAGAAGCCACATCTTTAACAATAGCTGACGCTTTTACCAAGGAATTTATTTGCATATACGGAGCCCCTCGTGCCATACTAACGGACCAGGGAACTAACTTTTTATCAGCTCTAATGAGACAACTAACGAAGAAGTTTGGCATACAACATTTTAAGACCACAGCTTATCACCCTCAGTCAAATGGATCACTAGAACGCTCACATCATGTACTAACAGAGTACCTAAAGACACAAATAAATAGAGAAGTAAATTGGGACGAATATATTAAACTCGCAATGTTTTCATACAACACTAGTGTACACGAAGGAACTAAATATTCACCCTACGAATTGGTTTTCGGGCGAATAGCTCGACTACCCTCTGCACATCCTATCATCGAAGAAAATACTGAACCTACTTACCATGAATATATCACGAACCTCTTTAATAAAATAAGAGATCTGCAAGCTCAAGCTCATTCAAATCTTGTACAAGCTAAAGAGAGAAGCAAGAGATATTATGATCGAAATATAAACCCTCGAGCTCTTGAACAAGGAACATTAGTTTATTTATTAAAAGAACCGCGTAAAGGAAAATTCGCCGACCAGTATACGGGTCCCCATGAGGTACTTGAATTATTACCTCCCAGCAACGTCAAACTCAAAATCGGAAATCAAACTCGAATTGTCCACGTCGACAAAGTAAAGCTCGCACATTCTAAACCCGGATGAAACATTAATGTTAATTTCTCTTTTTATTTCAGATGCTTTGGCACCGACAGCCGATTCGGCCGCAGCCAAATATCCAGCAGGTACATCGAATCAGGGATTCATTCCTATTCGCTCATTGCACTCATGTCCACGGGGCAATCTGCCTCGAGGATGACACTAACTTTTGTGACCGGTGTTACGATCAAACTCACACCGCGATAATCCGGGCAAATTACCAGAAAATTCATAGACATTTTTTCGTAAATAGTCATCTAGTTAAAGAAGAATACTGCATAACTTGCGGTATAGTGGTAATAGAAACTCAAGATATAATTAATTGCATTCCCTGTGTCGCAACAGCTACTAAATTACTACAAACACTAGAAGAGACTTCGACCCATACCGATTATACATACCCCATAGTCGTAAATGTCTACGACAGAACCCCTGCGCTATAGGACATATCGAAAGAATGTCCGGTGTCTTTTGTTGTGCGATAACTCAAGGATACCGAGATCCATACTTCAATACATACTTCTGTGAGCCCTGCTATATCGAGATACAATTATCTCTACTAATTACTCAGCTTCCTCAATTCTTTGTTCACTATTTCTTCATTGGACCATTCCACGTGGAATACCGTTGCGCCAACTGCTTACGAAACCTAACCACTCTGAGCCCCATACATCAATGTTCTATTTGCATCAGAGATCTTACTGAAATACTATCTATATATTTCCTTTCCACTATTTGTGATGTCTCGACAAATACCTAATGCCGCATGTATAAAATTACACGGGTATCTTCACATCCATAACCATAACCATTATTGTTGTCCTTGCTACTGTTTACTCTATACTCCTATTACCCAACGATTCTACCTACCCATAAATTCCCACATAATATCCATTGCACCCCATGCAATACAGACACTCTGTGCTCATTGCTACAGACCTATATCTATCATAAGGCCTTTAGCCACTTGCCCCACGTGCATAAGAAATATAGCTAGAATATTCCGGGATACACAACCTCCAACCGTTTCCATAAGTGAAGAAAGAACCCCCGAATCGTAAGTACATGCAATCCGAAATTAACACAGATACATTGGCTCATGTAGTACATGAGGAATGGAACGGATATCTTTGCCAGAAAGAAAATTTATATTTTTGCCGTACGTGCAAAGATCGCGACATCTGTACCCATCGTCTTGTTCAAATCAAATACCACAGTATATCTCAATTCTGCCCTTTAAACGATTTTCGCGAATTCGAATGTTGCATATGCACAACGAAAGTATGCCGTATAACTCCTATTACCACCTGCACTGAGCAGTGTTTTCTAAATTATATACAGGAGGAACGCGAACGCGAAAACAGTGACAAAGAAAATAGAGAACAAAATTAAAGTCCAAGAACCAAAATTCTATCATCACGATGGAAACTCCAAGCAGCACCACTTGTAATCATTTGATTCATGGCCTCCTAGTTCATTTTCCTAAAATCCATGAGGCAAAATGTAAAAAGATTATATTTTATAAAAGACTTGTAGAATCTCGTATAATACGCATGTGCTGTTCTTGTCATAGGCTCAGCCGACTCAGAGGCCAAGCCTCCTTAACAGTCTGCCATTGGATTACCTCTGGCAATCTTAACTTCGCTGCATGCGAATTCTGCAATACTACTCTCGAAACTACTCGCTCTATCTTTAACTGTTCTGAATGCGTCTATACTTATCTCGAAAGAGCCATAATTGAAAGAAAACGTGGGAGGAACATAAATGACATAAATGCCTTCGCCTATTGCAGAACACATAATCAGGGTCAAATTTCCTGAATTCAAAGATGTGTCTACCAATTAAGGCCAAGACACCAGTCCACCCACTGCTCGACAATACTTTGTTCAATAGTTTAAACATAAGATGTACCATAACTTTAACACACGATGTCATGGGTTCCGAAGACCCTTACATAATTTGCGCCAAATGTTATAAGCCACGAATTTATAATAAGGTCTTAACGCAATATCTACATGCATTCCATTTCCGAAATGTGCCAAAAATCGCCTGTCGAATATGCGGAGGGAAATGCTATCAGAATAAACCACTTATAGAATGCTCAACTTGTACACGCGCATATTACCAATTCCTCCAACACGTATCTGGAGAGGAAGAAAATTGTAAACGGTTAGTAGCTCTAATCGTAAATTCACAAACTCTGAGAATCGAATATAGCGTTCCTGAAGCATATCTTGACTTAGAAACTAGAGACGATCTAGTAAATCGCATAGAATCACTATAAGAGTCTTAACATTAATATTAACGCATGCATAATGCTTACCTCCATTTGAAGAAGCCTTTATTATATACACTCATATATACCATATTTAGAGGGAAAAAAACGCATCAGTTGTATATAATTGTTTAACAAATACATATTAATTACTTTGGTGGCAGCGTACATATTTAAAATAATATAATTAACCATTTAGAGTATATACGTGTATGACTCGGGAAAAATAATAGAATAATAGTAATGAAAAATTAATATATATATATATATATATATATATATATTAACACAAATAAAATATTTTGGTGGCAGCTAATTTAAAGAAATAATCCCACCACGATAAAAAAAAAAAAGAATAATATATATCCCACCGCAAATACATATATACATATAAAACTAAATAACCTTAGTGGGAAATCTAACGCTTAAGGAAAAATAATAAAATTTTAGTGGCAGCGGTGCATTATGTTAAAACAATAATCTCACCGCAAATGAATACACATATATATTCCATATACTCTAGCAGTAATCATAAGTACTAGTTATTACTCATGTAATCATATAATTTTAAGAATACATATATACATATATCTTACGTTAGGGATCATTATTTCAGACATAATGACGTCCCTTATCCTAATAATCTTACTAAGTGAAGCATCCGCTTTAATTGGATTCGATTGCGGAGGACAAAACCTCAACGTCACTACTGTCTCTCTTCTTGACGTTGGCGAATGTGATTTAAAAATTCGAAAGCCAAATACATCTAGTGTCCATATCCAATTGTTACAACTATCTGACTACAGTCATACTGAAGTTATTCAGTGCAAGATCGAAATTTCAAGAACTATTTTCCATTGCGGAATGCACTCACATATCTCAGCCGTTCACAACGGAAAAGCCGACTATGTCCACGAAACCGGACATTCCCAGTGCTTGCGTATGTTTCAAGACGGAAGTATAACACTCGCCGAATACGTTTTAATCCTTGGGATCAAGTTTAATCAAACGACGTACCGAAGTGTCACCCTTAGGGGACGATTGCAAGTCGATGGATATTGTAAATGAGCGCAATATTCCGATCCATATGGAACCTGGGACAATGTAGTTGTCCAAGCCGCTGTAAAAATTACTTTGAAATCAGCCTACGTACCAGTGCAAATAAATACTGGAAAAATTAAATTAAGATCAGGAACGGTATGCAATCTTGCTGCCGGTTCTTGTCTAGACGCCGACGATGGATATACTTACTGGAAACCCGTGCCTACGGATACATGTAATTTTCAACGATACGATGTCCTTTATGAAGGACCAGCAAACAAGATCTTCGAAGATAGCTCTCACTCCGATTCTCCAGTAATATACAGCCTAGTAACTCAAGAAATTACCTTTGCTCTTATGAAGACTAAGGAACTTCCCCTGTGTGGATACACACTGCTGTGCACGGAACATCCGAAATTATTCATCCTAGAAGTAAAGCCAGGAAATACGTTCGCGAAACAAGGAACCATCGCCGTTAATAATTTAGACATCTTTACATATATGAATTCCAAATTCGTATACGTCGAAAAACACGTCAAACAGCAAATGACATCCCTATATAATAACGTCATTTCTCAAAAATGCGAACTAGAAAGACAAGTAATAACAAATGCTTTATCTTTCGCCGCTCTCCAACCAGATGAATTCGCCTACCGGCTGATGAAAGGCCCTGGATACATGGCCGTCACTGCAGGAGAAGCCGTCCACATAGTTAAATGTATTCCTGTGGAAGCAATGGTAAGAAGAACTGAAAAATGCTATACCGAACTCCCTGTTACTATAAGAAATCATACTTTTTTTTTAACACCTAAATCCAGAATTGTCACGGAGCTCGGAATTGAACGAGAGTGCAGCATGGAACTACCCACCTTATACCGTATAGAGGATAACTGGATACAGCTTACACCTACGATTCAAGTCCGACAAGTATCGCCTGAACAATTTAAGCCTATGGCCTCTTTAACATGGAAGTATCTCACTCCCGGACCACTAGCCGTGAGTGGAATCTACTCCGAAGTCGATCTAAAAAAGTTAAGAGACCACATTATGTTTCCTGCCGAGAAACCAGCATTATTGAACACTGTAGCTCGAGGACTAACGGGCCACAGCGTCAATACTGACGGAATATCAGTGTATAATTTACTTAATGAAAATTCTTTAAACAAAATAGTCGAGAGCACCGCCTCGAATCTGGAGAGGATTCGTTAACTTCGGATCTGCGACCGCTGGACTCGTTGGAATATTCATGATCATTCGTATAATCAAATTATTAATCGATACTATAATCCATGGTTATGCCTTGCATACAGTGTATGGTTGCAGCCTACATCTATTAGGAGCCGTATGGAGCTCCCTCGCAAATCTGCTGCTCCATCTGGCGAAGGAACCCCCTTCCCGGAGATCAGAGGAAACTAACGGACACCAATCGGACAACGACGGAACTAATGTCACAATCAATCCCACCGCGGAAGCAAACGCACCTCCAGAAATAATCACACAGCAACCTCGACCAGTTAAACCGCCGAGGACATCAAAAGCTGGCAACGCAGAAAACACCGAAGAGGTGAATATTCAAAATCCTTACACTAACCTAAAGAATCGCTTAAACACAATAGATGAGAATATCTAACTCCCTCAAACAAAATCCTCTGAAAACTATCGGATTTTGTCTTCATTAGGGGGGAGGTGTTACGTCACGCAACAAAATTTTTATTTTTATTTAAACACGCAAAAATTGTCTCTATAATATTTAAACTGTAATTCCACCGACGAACATATAAATCTTAATCCCACCGCGTAACATATTATTGTTAATATAAATTAATATTGTTAATTAAAATTCCATTACGCCATCTATTATCACCAATATTTCTTATTATAAAATCTCACCGCGCAATGTAATATCACCAATACTTACAGTACATCAATATCATTCCGCCACACGATATACTATTGTCAATATCTCCGAAAATAATCTTTCTTTGTTAAGAAGCTAGCTATACATAACATAACCTCACTTAGGAATGATAGAAATAATTTTAAGTATTTGTTCACATATAGTATCATCCGCATAAAAATTACCTACTTTATCGACCGAGTAAAAGTTACCGACAGAAAAATTACCGACCCATGATAACACAGTTACCGACGTTACCGACTGAGGATAAAGTCATTTCCTACCTTACCGACAGTGAAGACTGTCCGTACCCACATTACCGACAGAGGGCAGCGCCATCTCTGGGGTAGCGATGATACTAACTTTACCGACATATAAGAGAATACCTCCTTTACTAATATGTAATCCTGATACACAAGAAATTTTACAAATCAAAAACCAAAAGACTTTATATACATATATATATATTTTTGAACATGTCTCGGCACCGACTACATGTATATCTAATTATTTTGAGGCCTAAATTATATCAAAAATCATTGATTCCAGATTAAGTCGAAAAATACTATAAATAAAAATCTTATAACAATTTTCCCTTAAGGAGCATAAAAAGTCAGACCGACACATGTATACATAATTATGAAAACTCCAATACTACTAATTTTATAAACGAAGTTTTAAATCCGTATGCGATATTATGAGTCATCATCACATTCCAAACTAAGACTATGGAATATTCCGCTCGAATACTATTGCACAACATTACGCAACATGATGAAATAATTAATTATCATTAAGTAACAAATGAATTTATTGTTATTAAGCGTATGCAATAACTTCCATTTATATATTAATTCACAAAAAATCCGTTCAAGAGAACATTGCGCAACATAACGAAATAATTAACTTATTAATATTAAGTATATGCAATAATTTTTATTCAAGAACCCAATAGGGATAAATATTAAAAATAAAAGCAAAGAATAAAAATTGTTGCACCATTTACTGAAATAATTTATAGTCTTTATATACTTATATCCCACCGCATAATCATAAATACTTATATGTTAAATAATAATTGTAATTATAATAATTATGATGTCAGAATTTATTAACAATATTTAAAAGCATTTTCCATAATAATACATAGAGACAAAAATGAACTTTCGAACGGAGCATGCTAGAAACTCCGTTGACATTTCTACAGCTAGAGCTTAAAAAACTACATTAGAAAATATATGCATATAAACTGCAAAGATATTCTGATGGTCTAATAATTATTATAAAACTTATGTGTCAAAATACAATGTAACCAGTATAGCCGATTCTATACTGACCGCTCCGTCACCCCCACTCCAATTCTGAAGAGTCCCACCATCTACAAATTAAACTACGCCCAAACTACGCCCAATTCCTGCGGCAACGCCCAGCAGCGCGCGCATCTTCCCCACACTCGTGCCAGCGGCGCGCGCAACCAGCCCGGAGAAGGGAACCAATGAGCGACCGCGCCGCCCACGCCGAGGCGCGCGCATCTTCCGAGGCGCGCGCATCCGTCACGTCAGCGGGAGCCAATCCCTAATCATTGCGCAACAATCACGTCAGAGAAAACCAATCACCCGTTGACAACGCGGCACATCCCTCGAGGCGCACGCATCTTTCGAGGCGCGCGCAGCCAGAAGCAGAGGAGGGAACCAATCACTGCTCGACTCCCTCCACGGAGAAGCGCATCTCCTACTATTGGGACCGTGTGCAAAACCGGGACTGACGACTATATAAACCCGTGCAGAGCGGTCCTCCTCGCATTTGGCCCAACGTTTTCAACACTTAACAACTACTGGCATTTGGCCCAGCGATCTTCACAGTTAATACTTATATCTCCGAGATTTTGTACGCGTATTCAGTTAATAAATTCAGTGACTATTGAACATTGAGTTTCTCAATCAAATTCCTGGACTGCAACCTCCATCCCGAACTGTCACTGAGGTAGACGGTATCCAGCGGAAGGAAGCAGCATCCACTCATCAGCCTAGTGAAGGGAAGCAGCCTTCACACACTAGGACATTTCAGACACTGGTAAATATCCGGCCACTTGTCATTAATCTAACCTTTAATTTCTACTAACAACTAAATTCAGTGAAACAGTGCGCGACAATTCGGGAACCTTACCTTTGATTACCCGTATCCCTTAATCCAATTATTCAACTTAGTAAATATCATTTCCAATTGGAAAATTTATCTGGGACTTGTCTCTTTGATAAGACGACGCGATAGACAGTGAGCGAGTGCGAAACTGCAGCGGCAGGTCGAACCCAAGTCTGGCTCGGTGGAAAAATAATTATCTTGAGGAATTTATTCCCATGATAGAGGTTGTTTCTCAACCTAGAACTGGTGAGGCAATAGAAAAAATAAGCGGCCTCCTGTCAATCGACGTTTGAGTAGGCGAAAATACAGTTTTCGATTAATAGGCAATTATCTTGAGGGATTTATCCCAATGATAGAAGTTGACCTTTTGATCTTGGATTGAATTTAGCCTTAACTTCAAAATACGAGATACATCCCAGGACTTAGAGACAATACACTGGCTTAGTTTATAACAATTTGAATCATTATCACTACTTGCAATCATAACCTAACCTTACGAGGTTAATACTAAGCCAGCCGTATGATAGGTGGATACCTTGTCGGCGTATCCAAACTCCTGATTTTTCCTCGAATCCCCTTTCGATTTTCAGAGAATCAAAATAAAATAAGAATTTATTTGAAACCAAGATAACACATTAACATTTCAAACAAATAAATTCTCGATAATCCTAATTTACCATCAGTTGGTAATTTTTCCAATAGTCATCAATCAAAACTTACCATCGGTCGATAACTTACCATCGGTCAATAACTTACCATCAGTCGATAACTTACCATCGGTCGGTAAAACAGAAAGTGACGTTAACCATCGGTCGGTAAAACAGAAATCTAACTTACCATCGGTCGGTAAAACAGAAAGTGATGCTAACCATCGGTCGGTAAAACAGAAATCTAACTTACCATCGGTCGGTAAAACAGAAATCTACATTACCGACGGTCGGTAATTTTCGGGAGTCAACGTTACCAACAATAAAATTTTTTTATACTAATCTTTCTATTTCTGCCGGTCTATACTTCTATCAACTTTGGGGACATCTATCTGACTATACTCGGGATAACAATTACAAATTGAACATTTATATGGAATTCCTTTTTCCTTTTTTTTATTAACAGGTATCGGGTATTCTTAAATTCAACTTTACGCAAAAGTAAGTGACTTCAAAATCACCAAAGACTCAAATACTAAATAGACAGGTTTATAATTGGTTAATTAAACGATAGATGGTCCGAGTGAGACAAGGTAACTTCGATACCCGTCGAAATATTCTACGCCGTGTGAGACGAAATAGGCAAACGCGACGTACCTTCTTCCCTATCATCACTCTTGAGAATGAAATCATTACACCAGTTCCCGAGATCATCGACTTAGAACCTCAGTCACCTATCCCCATAATCACTATTGAGGAAGAAAGCCACGAAATTATCCTAGCCCCACATAATCAATATTCTCCCGCCAATCTAGTAGAGGGAATTACCGAAGATAGGAGCAACTGTTCAACCATCTCGTTAAACTCCGACCAGGCATCCATCCCTGGACCTTCAGTGGATTGGAGTCAGAGTCCAGAGACTGCTTCCATCTCGGGGACATTCCAACATCTTGACACCGTACCCCTATACAACTACTATCCCGAGGAAAACAGCCTATATAGTCCTCCTAGCTATTCCCCCGTGGCATATGAAGACCCAGACCCCTTTGAGCCCTTAGAGATTTCCCTAGCTTCCCCAGAAAGACCCATCTCAACCATAAACATCGAATATTCTTACTTTCTACCAGAATTGTACGGTTACCCGAGGGAGGAATAAAAGGATATTCAAATTTGTAAAATAAAAATATATATATACTTTGAACAAAATAAACTTATAAAATTTAGTATGAACGTTTATTCACTCTCCACCTAGAATCCTCTCTGCCAAGCACAATAGACCTTCAATCTCTCGGCGTCACAGGGTATAGCCGGCCAAGCAGGTTGCCCTAAAACAAATTGAGAGATTAATTGCGTCCAACTGGAAAAGTAAGACTTCCAGACCAGTCCTGAGGAACTGGGGACGTAACACTCTGAATAACGCACTTGTGATAAAAGCAGTTTGCGATAAATTTAAGTATAAGTTATTATATGAATATCACAAAAATTTTACCTAACTAAGTATATTTAATCAATAACTAATCGGAATAATAAATATATATATACCTCAAAATACTATAATAATGAAATTAAAATTTGTTAGAAATAAACTCATAACCTTATTAAAATTTTCTGAGATCAAGTAATTTACATCGTCAAAGCCACGATGCGCAACCAGGAGATACGTTATATAAGAATATATATATATTCCATACTATAAAGATCCATGAAATCCCGACAGCAACGAAACATGGAAACAGTCATGAACCAGCTAGGTCATCCAATAAGACATCATTCTCCACCTGAAAATTATAAAGTAATAATAGAAACAATTCCTTAACTCTCTTTGATTAACCACATTTTATATAATCATGTTAAAGTTATTCATAAGATATTACAAACAACATAAGAAACAATATTACTATAAAAATCTATGCTATTACATATATTCTATATATGATAACCCCCAATTAATTAATAAAATAAATATAAAGCATATAAGAAATAATACTATATTATACTAACAGTAATTGTACATTCAAAATAATTATATATTCTAAAGTAAAGGTAAATATACCTGTTATATAAAAAAGTACTATAGTTAACCCTTTCATTTAAGGGAATAACAAAATTAAATTTGTGTTAGACATTGGCAAATTTAAATAATTTACAACACCAAGGCAATAATATAACAAAAAAAGGATATCCCTATGCGTGTATACGCGCTTATTACAAAAGAAAAGGCATAAATCAAAATATTTTATCAAACGATACTCACCTAAATTCTATTAATAAATGATTTTGAGCCCATGCGTATCTTTTTAATAAATAGTATGTTCGGTTGTCATAAAAGAGATGCAGCGATTATAAATTTTGAAACCTGAAAATCATATAATTAATTAATATTTTGGGATAAATAACCTACAGTAAAAATGCTAACAAATGCTCCGAAAGTGAGCCACACAAAATATTAATACGAAAATTTACAAAGAATCATCAATAACAAAAGGAAAGTTATAAAGTTAATATTCTACGTACATATAAGAATATGAAACAATGAATAAATGTACCAAGTCAATCAAAAACTAATACCCATGAATAATAATTGTTACTAAAACAATACGCTCTAAAAATCAGTAATAATAATAAGTAATAAAATAATTAACAATATATATTTTATATATATTCAAAAGAAACAAAATTAATTTTCCATGACTAACTATTTTTCCAAGCGTGATAATAAATCTTTAATACCATTGGCCAAATATGTCTGTATAAAATTCTAATTATTATTGAACAACATTTAACTTTGACTATTTAATTACAAAATGTAAATGGCCAATAATAACTAAATAATAATCTTTTATAAAGTAACGAGCCTCTTTTAGAAATTAATGATTTAAACATTTCTTAATAAAATATAATTAATAAAATATATATATAATATAATTAATGAATAAAATATAATTAATAAACAAAATATAATTAATCAAGCAAGAATTTCCTTTAAAAATCCTAGATTATTTTAATTTTTGGTCCTCGTTGAGTTCCCGTAAATATATATATATGTTCACTATCAGGAAGTGATTTTCCTTAGAGTCTTGATACCTGAAAAATATAATAAATGTATAAGAAAATCTACTATAGAAATTATTAAATAAACCATTCAAAATATAATACATACTTACACACTTTTTATGATCCTATATATATAATATTTATCCTCTTCCTAATAATGTAAGACAGTTTGTTATAAATAAGTAGCAAGAATTCCAAGTCCCAGCAACTGAAAATAATAAGCAAATAATATTTGGCCGTATGAAAAATTAACCTAACAAAATATACTAAAAAAATCAATCTATACAAAAATCTATTATCATTATAAAAGTTTGATTAATCAAAATTACTATATTAAAAAGGTTTAATATTTTATAAATGTATATAATTATATAGGAGTAAAAGAAATCAAATAGTAAAAGAAGTATAATAAATCAAATATTAATATATTAAATTTCAACAATAAACATATTAAATTAAATAATAACTACTAAACAATAACTAAATAATAAAGAAATGTCAAGAAATTATTATGAATAAAATTTTATACGTAACTCTTTGCTGCATGCAGAATAATAAGTCACCCTATAAACATAGCCTCCACTTGGTTGTCCACCGGGTGTCCCAATATTTTCATCACCTAACGAAAACGCTATACGGAAAAATAAAAATATATTTATTAATAAAATTCCTTAGAAATATATTTCAATAACAAACCACAAATATGCCTCCTCAAATATATAATCAACAGACTACATCTATCGAAATTTATACACGAGACCTCAATAGGTAGTAGTACGTGAAAGTGAGAGAGACCGCACTATCGGGTGACTCGCGCGAGTGAGAGAGACAGCGCTATACGTAATACCATATGTAAAAATTAATAAGAATTAAATCGCGAAACAAGCTCGGATAGATTTGTCACTCTTGTTATTAGTATAAATACATATATAGTTATTAATAAAATTTAAAAGATAATGCATTAAAATAATAAAGGTACATACATGAATATTATACATAAATATATATATATATATATATATATATATATTTTATAAATACATTATGCTATTAAATGAAACTTTTAATTAATAAACTCACCAAATAAACTTCCGAAATAATTCACACAGATTCCTCAAAATCCTTTCAATACTGCATATTCTTATATGGTTTAAGCCTGTCTGTTGTCCGTGAATAATCCATTGGTCCAACATATATATATATTATATATGTAAATGCAACCTAGACAAATAAGAAAAATTCAAATAATAACACGTTTAAACTCTAAGCATAAGAACATAATAATTAATACATTATAAAAATCTCTTTTCATATACGTATATTCTATGTAGTTATTCAAATAAAACTTCACTACATAATAATAAATTATATAAAATCTAATTTCTTATACAGCCATTATTGTCAAATAATACATATATTTTTCCATTTTGATTATTTAATTGCAAAATTTTATATACAATTAAAATATAATAAGTAAGCAATGACAACCAAATAATAAACCATTTTCATTATGTGAAAAGCTCAACATTAATTAATGTATAATGAATGACCGGAAGTTGTCAAGTCAAGCACATTCAAAATAATATTAAAATATTTCAAAATATCCAAAACTTATCCGCAATTAGAGGTGCATAGAGTTAACAAGTCATGGCCAGATGATCATATGTGAGTATTTTGATCCGCTCCGACAATAGTCTAATAAACGTTCTATATTGTCGATTAAAATACAGCCAAGCTGTAAACGATATGCACCCTCGAATATCTTCTGTATAGAATGTCGTTTTATAAAATATCTGAAAAATATAATAACTATATAAGACAAATATATAAGAAGGAAAATACTTATAATAATTAATTAATATAACAAATAATATCTGATCAAATAGAAATTTAACCTAACATAAAATATGATAAATTCCTTATAAAAATCAATTCAAGACATTATTATAAAATTTTAAAAATCATTACAAAGAAAAGTAATTTAATATTTTATAAATGCATATAAGTACATAAAATAAGGAAATCGAATAACGAAAGAAATGTATTAAATCCATATGATAAAATTTTGAAGACAAATATATTAAATTATTTAAATTATTAATAATTATAAATAATAAAGCTTCTAACTTAATAAAACCAATAATGCAAAATAAAGCTCATACATAACTCTTTACTGCGTGCAGAATTATAAATCTATATAAGTAACTACTAAATAAATTTTGTTATAACAAAACTTTACACATATTTAACACACATGAAATAAAGTTTAAATAATAATAATACAAGGTAATAAATATACATATTAATAATAATAATGAATATATGGTCTTATAAAATTCATTATGCATGATTTTATTATTGAGACAAATAATAAGTCTCCTTATAAGAGCACAAGGCTAAGTCCAGCGTACCGCGTTATCTCCCCTATTACTTTGTTATCTCCCCTAATGTTTTCGACGTCCGCGCCGAGTCTTAATGCGAAGGGGACTCGCGAATATATAATGTATGAATATTATAAAGAGCGCCTTCTTATTGCAAGAGTAATAAGTTATTACGAAATTATAAATTATAAAAGAATATATATATATATTATGTGTTAAATTAATCCATATCATTAACAAGATCCAACAGTAATGCAACTTTTTTTTGCAAACTTTCAAGCTTTCAAAAGAGAAATAACAATATGTATAATACATATTTAATTAATAAATAATCACAAAATAAATTCAATAATGAAGTTAAAATTTTTAACAACTACATTTATTAACTTTTACAAACAATATATATAAGTATATATATACAGGGTGACCCATTTTAACTTAGGCAGCCAAATAACTCGAAAAATAAGCAAGATAGAGAAAAATGTTTTAGACAAAAGTTGTATGGTTTCGAGGGGGCCATAAGATGGTATCATTGGTTTGACCTTGAAGAGTCATTTGAAGGTCACGTGAAGGTCACTTCAATTTTTTTAAATGGAATACCCTATATATTTTTGTACAATCTTGTAGCTTATTTCGAGAGCTTTCCAAAACACTATAATTAAGTACCTTTCCGTTAAGTACTTTTTGAGTTATGATGCTTGAAATAATTTCTTAATTTTACATAAACCGTAAAATATCTTGTAAAATATTCATTTTTCGATTATCTTACCTTAATACTTTTATGTACAAAATAATGAGAGGAATCAATTGGTGTAAAGAAAACACATAGTTGTTTTTAAGAAAAAATATGGAATTGTTAATTGCAAATTACATATTTTTTCTTCGAAACAACTATGTGTTTTCTTTACACCAATTGATTCCTCTCATTATTTTGTACATAAAACTATTAAGGTAAGGTAATCGAAAAATGAATATTTTACAAGATATTTTACGGTTTATGTAAAATTAAGAAATTATTTCAAGCCTCATAACTCAAAAAGTACTTAACGAAAATGTACTTAATTATAGTGTTTTGGAAAGCTCTCGAGATGAGCTACAAGAATGTACAAAAATATATAGGATGTTCCATTTAAAAAAATTGAAGTGACCTTCACGTGACCTTCAAATGACTCTTCAAGGTCAAACCAATGATACCATCTTATGGCCCCCTCGAAACCATACAACTTTTGTCTAAAACATTTTTCTCTATCTTGCTTATTTTTCGAGTTATTTGGCTGCCTAAGTTAAAATGGGTCACCCTGTATATATATATTCTATACAATTAACAAGTAAGGAATATATGAATAAATTATAACGAATGAAATTATTAAATCGATTTATAAAGCGTTATAAATTCACTCACCAAAAGATAAGCGACCCTCCGAGCTTCATCAGGTGCAGCTGCACATGAGCTCACTCAGCGATAAGATAAGGCCTGGCGCGACTGCCTGGCACGGCGAACACCTGCATCCGGTGATAAAACAGCTCGCCACATCCTTTGTTCCAAGAGCTGAATAATAAAAAGAATAATTAATACACTTTTATATTATAATGTAACACAATTATTATTAACAACTATCTAGACCATGCACCCATATGCACATACATATATACATATAATTATTATATAGCAAATTGTAATTATATAATGGTTTATAACACCAGAATTTGTTTATAACATTGTTAACTAAAACTATATAATTAATATTGTTACGTCCAGACCCTTAAAAGGTCGGGCCGTCTGGAAAGACGCAACCTACTTACCCGGTGACACACTTTTCGGGCGTGTGTATAGATCGGGTCGAGCGCACTGTCAGGGGCCTGGCACAGGTCAGTGACCAGAATGGTCCCTTTAACTCTGTGAGTGTCCCAGGCCGTTACGCTCGTCGGTCCCTTTTCGGTAAGAGAATCGAATCTCTTTTACTCGGGACGGGATCCTGTGCGATTTCGGACTTCAAGGAATGAGAACGGGTAGCAAAATTAAATGAAGATTTTATTATAAATTATCATTTATTCAATAATTAGTCGTTTGAGCGATATGAAATGTTTACATAAAGATCTTTTCTAAAATACAAAATATAGTTGAAAATTTTATATGTGTGTTGTTTGTATGTGTGAGGGAATTTCCGCGGGTGTTACATTGGTTCGGAGGACGTCAGCCAGGAATAAAAGTGGTAAATCTAATCTTAAGTATTACCCCTGGCTGGAGATTATTACAATCTTGTTACTTTTAATTTAAAATTTGCTATCTAAACAGGTATATTATAGGTGGGGAAGAAAAAAAAAAGGGGGGGGGGAAGCACAAAAGGTCAAGGATTTTCAAATTGGATAGTGGACGGAGGGAATTTCTTCCACAGGGCTTGTATAGGAACTCCTAATGGAAGGTGGAAGCCAGGGAGATGCCAAGCAATTATAGCATCGGGAGGGGCAATGGTAAGGTAGTGAAGGAGCTCCTCGTGATAAACAGGACCGGGGCCCACACGGAAAGTTCCTTCGGGAATGGGGAAGTCGATGAGGGGAAACTGTGATAGGAAATAACTTAGAGGATGAGGAGGGAGAGGTTCGGGAGTTTCAGGGGTGTCTGGATGTTCCGACAGGGAATCGGGAGGGAAGTCGAAATCGGGGGAATCTTGTTCAAGGTCGGGAAGATCTCTCGCGAAATCCTCCAGAGCCTCGCTGAACTCAGAAAACTCCGAGGAGGTGGAAGGAGAAGGAGGGTCTGAGTCGAGGGTGATGACAGGTATGGGAGGGGTACGCTCCCGGACAGGAGGTGAGGGGGAACGAGGGGGTTCGGGAGAAGGCAAAGGAGAGGGTTCGAATACAAGGGTTGATGAAGTAGCTGGGGAAGGAGAAAATTCTGGTGGGGTCGGGGTAGGAGATCTGGGGGGTGAACCAGACGACCGCGCGGGGCCTGGAACAGGTGTACCGGGGGAGGTCGAGGAATGCCCTGGGGATGAGATTGGAGAATAATTCGGAATACGGGGTGAGGAAGAGGGGTTAGGTGTGTGTGTGTTGGAGTCGAGTTTATTACTGTCTATACTAGTGGTCGAACGATTTACTGGACCGCCGATAGCCTGAGCCAGCCCTTCTCTTAACCGTTTGTTCCGGCGATTCCGCCAACGCTTATTGTTTGACCGCGAATTATGAGGCGACACTAGTAAAATTTAAGATACGCGATTTAAATACGGTAATTATTGATGAAGATAGATGATCGATCAGGTATATTAGGTCTCTATCAAGAAACGATCTTCAAGGTTTATTTATCGTTCAATCCTTTCATTTGAAATATATCCGATCACAATTTGAAGAAGTAATTATATATATATATATATATATATATATATGTATATTTATATCGAGAAGAAAATTAAAGGGATCTAATGGGATAGATTGCTGTAAAGAATCTTTGGAGAGTGGGGAAGTATTCGTGAATTCCAATTCTGAAATCTGCAACGAATAGATAGGAGGAATATTCGTGAATTCCAATTCTGAAATCCGCAACGAATAGATAGGAGGAGTATTCGTGAATTCCAATTCTGAAATCCGCAACGAATAGATAGGAGGAGTATTCGTGAATTCCAATTCTGAAATCCGCAACGAATAGATAGGAGGAATATTCGTGAATTCCAATTCTGAAATCCGCAACGAATAGATAGGAAGAATATTCGTGAATTCCAATTCTGAAATCCGCAACGAATAGATAGGAGGAATATTCGTGAATTCCAATTCTGAAATCCGCAACGAATAGATAGGAGGAATATTCGTGAATTCCAATTCTGAAATCCGCAACGAATAGATAAGAGTTATATGGAAAGGGAATTGAATTGTTAAGGATAAATTACTATTGATGGTTATTATGAAATTCTAACTGATAGAGAGTATTATTGATTAAATTTTTATTATTTTAAGGATCTATAGTTCAAACTCTTTAATTACTTAAAGATCGTTTTTGATATCGCCAGTCGAATGGGAAAGAGAAATAGGAACTGAGAGAGAAATTTAAACTTATTACTTATTGTGAACGTTGCAAGGTGTTGAAAAAGAAATTAAATCCGACCGGAGCTGAAAGCGCAGGTGGGTGGCTGTTGGTTGAAGATGAGTAGAATGCTCAGTTGATCCAAAGTTCACCTCACTCACTTCACTTACTTATTGACAATGATTGAATTTAAACAGATACTCTGTGCTGCACGAAAGAGGTGTCGTAATTTCTTTAAAATGAACTGTGTTCTATGAACTGTGAACTGAAGTGTGTCCGCGTCTTCGGCTCGCAAGTTTTAAGGATTTTACTCCTCCTCCCTTCTGGATGGTGGGGAATCTTTTTAGGCGAATCAAATGATTTCTATTACTCCCTTCCTAAGATCAAGGAGCTTGATTTTTTAAAAGGAGAGGGGTCTCTTGAGATTTTAATTGGTTAAGCCCTTTGGCTCGAGACTTAGCTCCATCCAGTAGAGAGTGGGAGTGAGCTGATTATCTTATCGCTTGATGATTTGGCGATTCGGAGAACGCTTGAGGGTGGCCTGTCGAACGAGCGCACGTGCACTATCAATTTCGAAAGGTTTTGTCTTACGTTTATTATTTGTCACTCTTCCGAGGACCAGATCTTTATTTTGAAAATTCTTTGGATAGAGAGGCTTGGAACATAAAGCCGTACCCATAGATACGGGACAGTTAGAATTTCTCATAACAACTTTTCATCATATAACTCGTAAATTTATTTAGAGTTTCGTTGACGCTATCTCGACTGGCCATTCTCAGTATTAGATTTGTTAAAGTTTAATGACGATACCCGCGGGTGAGGTTGCGTTCTTCTAAGTGCTATCTTTATTTCTAAGAAGAATCGCTTTGCATTCCGAATGCAAGTCGATCCTTGATTTCCTTCTTCCACGAAATCGTTTCGAGGAAAGAAAAGAATCGTGGAGTCCACTGGACGTAACAATATAAAGAAAGTTTAAAATCAATTCTAAACGGAACATGCTAGAACGATCATTCACACTTCTATTGAAAGAGGTTGAAATTCTACATTAAAAAATATATGCATGCAAATTATTAAAATTCTGGTGACTAAAAACCTATTGTAAAAGCCTTACCTTTTGTAAAATAAATTAACGAGCTCGATGCACGGACAATACTGACAACTCCGTCGTCCCCACTATCCCCACGCAAGAGCGCGGCCACCACGTCATAGCGCGCTCGAAGAAGAAGGACAGCTATAGCGGCAAACGGCGGTCGAGCCGCCTACGCCCGGGAGCGCCGCATTCTCCTACCACTGCGGATAGCCGGCACGGAGTAGGGACCAGAGGGTACCAGGGAGCGCAGCTCAGTCTTCCGCGCATTTGACCTGGAGCTCTCGAGAAGAAAACAACTAAAGCGATCACGAGCGTATTACAGAACATTTTCGAGTCGAAAAAGAACTTAGTCGCAGGATATTTTTCCGGACTAAGAACTTAGTCTAGAGAGCAGTCGAACATTATAGTATACTTTAAGAAAATAAAGTGTCTTTGAACCATCACTTGGGTCTTCTGCCAATCATTTGTCACCGGTTCCTCCGACTCTCCTACAGGGACATCGCCGAGGCAGACCGTCCTCCACGGAGATTCATCGCATATCCTGACAGCAGTACTTTTGGGTAAGTACTCGTTTTAATTATTCAATATTTTCCTTTTCATCTCTCGTGATCTGAAACCATCAACCGAATATTATTATTATTTTTGCATGACATATTGAAGAATTTTATTACACATATTAGTCAACAACTTACCTTCATACAATTCCAACGTCTTCTCCTTCCGATAACATGAGTACGTTGATTGCCTTTGAACGTTAAACGCTCAGTCTGTCTTTGGTTTTATCCACAAGAGTGAATCGTCGCTTTCGACTTGTCAATCGATGTGCATTGGGTAGCCTACCCTACCCCTCTGCCGTTTCCGCGAAGAATTTTCTTTAGAGGAATTTTCTTTACGCACTCTGTGCCGCTGTGACGTGACGTCTTGCACATCGAAACTCGTCGTAGAGCATGGGACGCACTCTTTAAGGACCGACTGACACATAGTATGATAACTCTGGTTTAGTATCATATATTAGAAGAATTATTTAATAATAATAAAACTAAACCAGTAGGTACGGTATCCATCTTATATTCAAACATTCCTACACCCCCTTCCTTACCACGTCACTGCATGTGAGGTAACTAACTAATAATTTTCTCTTATAATAAATGAGGAGTCGCGATTTCAGAATCTGTCCTGTCTCTTTCTCTAAACTGGTTACGAAACTTTAGATTTACGCGGTACATTCCTTTTTTTGACAGGTGACCCCTCGAAATTTCCATCGTAAGTATTAGATGCCGCGAAATAATTTCAAATTATCCTTTCGATAAAACAAATTTTAAAACTTAAATTATTTTAATAATAGATGGTTAGCGCCCGACGACCAGACCCAATAACTCGCCGCGAATTTCCCTTGCAAAACCCAGGTGTAACCCGGCGGGAAATATTTAGACAGAGATTGCTGCGAGACCGTCCCTCCGTCGCTCGTCAATTATTTATAGATAGGGACGAGATTCCTACCGGAATAGCAAGGGCCGCAACCGACCGCGAAGACACACTCTTCGACCTCTCTTTCGCACCCTTGCCCCCGGAGCTAAATCCAGAGAACAACAACGGCAATATCCCTGCGATACCAGCTGGCGCAGAGTCCGAGGAAGAGGAAATTGAATCTGCGGGTTCGGACACATCAAGCGACGCGTCCACGATAATCATTGATTTGGATGACCGAACGGACGGGATTCCCTTGGGACTGCTCCGCGCTTGGGAGCGAAACGGGGAAATAAGGAGGAGCCCAGTGACGTTGGATCGACGGGTCCAAACTTCACCGCCGCCTAGCCTCCCACGAACCCCAGACTCTTTTCCGGGGTACTCACCGCCAAATTATTCTTCTGTCTTGCCTGAAGAAGTGGATTTAGATTCCCCAAATATCACTCCAAGTGAAGAGGACTTTATAGATTACGAAATTAACCAGCTTCTTGATTATTTAGATAGCGAAGAGTTCCTCGATTCTATTGTCGAACCATAAAATCCTAAATAACTTTTAACTATACATATATATAAATATATCCAATACATATATATACACCTTTAATGTAAGGGAACGAGGAAGGATGCAATAAATAAAGGGAAAAAACAGAAATTTTTAACATAATAAATCTGCATATTTATTTGTCAACCTTAAAATACCTCCGAAAAGAAGCGTCCTACAGATCCAGAATCTCTCGGCGTCCCAGGGCATAGCCGGCTTAGCAGGTTGCCCTGAAAAAGAAATAGAGAGATATAACATTGTTCGTCCCTGCACGGTGCGCCCTGCAGAATCGTTGAATAAACGATCGAATAGGACGTAACAACCGACTGACACACAGTATGATAACTCTGGTTTAGTATAATATATTAGACGAATTATTTTATAATAATAAAACTAAACCAGCAGGCACGGTATCCATCTTATATTCAAATATCCTTAAACACCCTTCTTTACCACGCCACTGCATGAGAAGTAACTAACTAATAATTTTCTCTTATAATAAATGAGGAGTCGCGATTTCAGAATCTGTCCTGTCTCTTTCTCTAAACCGGTTACGAAACTTTAGATTTACGCGGTACATTCTTTTTTGACAGGTGACCCCTCGAAATTTCCATCGTAAGTATTAGATGCCGCGAAATAATTTCAAATTATCCTTTCGATAAAACAAATTTTAAAACTTAAATTATTTCAATAATAGATGGTAAACGCATTACGCATCGATCCAGTTCTCCGTCGCGAGATCCCCTTCCATCGGGCAGGTATAAGGCGTCGCGAGTATTTCCGACAGCGTCTGTTGAGGGACCGACGTACTGTTCCTTACCATTTATACATAGACCGAGATGAAATTCCGAGCGAGATAATTCGAGCAGTCAATGATCGTGAAAACACCCCACACGACCTTTCATTTGCCCCTTTGCCCCCCGAACTAAACCCCGAGAACAGCAGACAACTCCAAGCGATACCGGCTGGAGAAGAACCGGAAGAAGAACAGGAATCGTCAGATAGTTGCTCTGTCAGCTCAACAGCTTCCACGATTGTCCTCGACCCGGATAACCTTACTGCTGGAATACCACGGGGATTAATCCGAGCTTGGGAGGCCAACGCCGAAATAAGGCGGGACAGGCAGGTCCAAACGTCTCCTCGTCGCCCTGATAGCCCGGTCTCATTTTCAGACTATTCAACCCCAGATTATTCCCCGGTCAGACCCGGAGAATTCGGGTTTGACCCCGTGGATATCTCCCCAGGCAGAAGAAGGCTTGGCGGACCAAGCGGTTAATCATTTTCTGGACTATCTGAACAGCGAAGAATTCTTAGATACCGTCGACGACATGTACCATACTTAATTCAACGATAAATTGTTCACCTAATATATTTCTAAAGCTAACCAAATATATTTCTAAAGGAAAAATCTAATATATATATATATACACTGCGATTTTGTATCCTCAATATAACCATAATAAATAGGGAAATTTTATAAAGGAATATAATAACAAGGATTCAACTCATATTTATTTGTCAACCTGAACACCTCAGAATAAGCTTCCTATAGATCCTAATCTCTCGGCGTCCCAGGGTATAGCCGGCGTGGCAGGTTGCCCTGAAACAGAAATAGAGAGATATAACATTGTTCGTCCCTGCACGGTGCGCCCTGCAGAATCGTTGAATAAACGATCGAATAAGACGTAACAATATAATCAATATATATACGTCAATTTATTAATATTCAGTTCTCATATAGTGAAAATACTAGTAATCACCAGTACTAACCGAAAGCTGGACTTATACACATCTATCAATCAAGAAAAAGTAATAGGCTCTTTGAAACAGTCATTTATAATAATCGTAAAAGAATTTCAATATATATATAATTATTATTTATACAATTTTAATAAGGCTGCAAAAGCCACACAACTACATTAAAATCGCTTATGAAACTTCATAAATCAATAGCAAAAATACTGAATATATACACTCACCCGCAAAAAAAGCGGTACACCTAAAATTTGAGAAAATTTCATCAAATTTTAAATGATCATAACTTGGTAAATAATGATGATAAAAATATGTTTAAAAAAACAAAATGAAGGCTGTAATGTCCACTTTAAGAATATTTAAGTGGCAATTATGCTCAGCCATTGTTTTCAAAATGGCGGATAAGGAAGTGAAAGGATGTAAAATTGATTATTAAAGGATCGAGTTTGGGACGGTGCACGGCGTAAATCAGGTAACGCAGCCCAATGAGACCAAATGCTCGTGAAAGTGTGGAGTGTTATCTTTAAAATGTTTTTTTACCGAGCTCGATACGATGATTTTTCGCTGAGTTATTCCGAATTTAATTAAAAACGCTCTTTTTTCTTCTTCAATTTGCAGCTCAGCGAATAATTATCGTATCGAGCTCGGTAAAAAAGCATTGTAAAGGTGATACTCCACACTTTCACATGCATTTCGTCCCATTGGGCTGCGATACCTGATTCACGCCACGCACTGGAGCAAAGCGGGAACCTTTATTTATCGGTTTTGTATGCTTTCATTTATCCGCTATTTTGAAAAAAAATGGTTGCACATAATTTCAATTTAATTTAGGTGTGTGTGTGTGTGTGTGTGCTCGTTTGTATACCACAAGGATAAGGACCCCGTGGTTCGTCAGCTCCACAGTATTTAAAGACTCCAAACCCTCCTTGTGGTGTGTGTGTGTGTGTGTGTGTGTGTGTGTGCTCGTTTGTATACCACAAGGATAAGGACCCCGTGGTTCGTCAGCTCCACAGTATTTAAAGACTCCAAACCCTCCTTGTGGCGTGTGTGTGTGTGTGTGTGTGTGTGTGTGCTCGTTTGTATACCACAAGGATAAGGACCCCGTGGTTCGTCAGCTCCACAGTATTTATAGACTCCAAACCCTCCTTGTGGCGTGTGTGTGTGTGTGTGTGTGTATGTGTGTACGGGCGCACGCATGTGTGTATTAATAGTGGGTATGACCTCCTCGTGTGCGTATTACCTCATTCATACGATCAGGCATACTCTGTATTAGTCTTTTTATTTCATCCTGCGTAATTGCATCCCATGCATTTTGAAGAACTCTTTGAAGTTCTTGCAGTGACTGAGGTGCAGGTACGTGATTTCGTACTTTCTTGCCGAGATTGTCCCACAAATGCTCAATGGGATTTAAATCCGGACTACTTGCTGGCCAAACAAGTCGATTTATGCCAACTTCATCGAGGAAATCAAACACTCTTCTCGCAGTGTGTGGTCGAGCATTGTCTTGCATAAACAAGAAGTTCTCTCCGATAAAGGGTGCATACGGAACAACATACGGAAGGAGTATGTCTTCCACGTATACATCTGCGTTCATGTTCCTGTCAAAAAAGTGCAAATCTGTATGAGCGTCCGCTGAAATACCTGCCCAAACCATCACAGAGCCTCCATTGTAGCTGTACCTTTCACTTACAGTACAATCTGCAAATCGTTCTCCACGACGACGATAAACTCGTTCTCGTCCATCTGGAGAATAGAGACAAAAACGAGATTCATCGCTAAAGAGTACTTTGCCCCAGTCTGCGTAATTCCAGTCTCTATGCGCAACTGCAAAATTGAGTCGAGCTACGCGATGACGACCTGTAAGAAAAGGTACAGCCGCTGGCCTGCGCGAAAACAGATTTTGTTCCGCTAATCTTCTCCGAACGGTGTCAACGGATACATTGCAATTGTGGACATCCCTTAAATTGTTTCGAATTTGAACAGCTGTTCGATGTCTGTCTCTTAATGAATTTAAAACAATAAATCGGTCATCGTTTTCATTGGTACGTCGAGGGCGCCCAGAACCAGGCCTCCTCTTGAAAGAATTGGTGTCTAAGTACCTGGCATAAGCACGTTGCACAGTTGACACTGACAGATCAAGTGCCTCAGCAACGTATCTTCGACTTCTGCCATCTTCAATTAAAGCAACAACTTGAGCAGCTTTTTCTGGAGTTATCGTTGCCATAATCGAGAAGTAATTTCGAGAAGAAGTAATTAATTATGGTTTCAATAGATGAAGTCGCAAGGAGCAACGCGTCTAGAGAGCTAGCAAATCAATCGCATAACTTGTACTATAGTCTTTCAATGTACCTGGCATAAGCACGTCTCAAACGGAAAAAACATTGAAAGACTATAGTACAAGTTATGCAATTGATTTGCTAGCTCTCTAGACGCGTTGCTCCTTGCGACTTCATCTATTGAAACCATAATTAATTACTTCTTCTCGAAATTACTTCTCGATTATGGCAACGATAACTCCAGAAAAAGCTGCTCAAGTTGTTGCTTTAATTGAAGATGGCAGAAGTCGAAGATACGTTGCTGAGGCACTTGATCTGTCAGTGTCAACTGTGCAACGTGCTTATGCCAGGTACTTAGACACCAATTCTTTCAAGAGGAGGCCTGGTTCTGGGCGCCCTCGACGTACCAATGAAAACGATGACCGATTTATTGTTTTAAATTCATTAAGAGACAGACATCGAACAGCTGTTCAAATTCGAAACAATTTAAGGGATGTCCACAATTGCAATGTATCCGTTGACACCGTTCGGAGAAGATTAGCGGAACAAAATCTGTTTTCGCGCAGGCCAGCGGCTGTACCTTTTCTTACAGGTCGTCATCGCGTAGCTCGACTCAATTTTGCAGTTGCGCATAGAGACTGGAATTACGCAGACTGGGGCAAAGTACTCTTTAGCGATGAATCTCGTTTTTGTCTCTATTCTCCAGATGGACGAGAACGAGTTTATCGTCGTCGTGGAGAACGATTTGCAGATTGTACTGTAAGTGAAAGGTACAGCTACAATGGAGGCTCTGTGATGGTTTGGGCAGGTATTTCAGCGGACGCTCATACAGATTTGCACTTTTTTGACAGGAACATGAACGCAGATGTATACGTGGAAGACATACTCCTTCCGTATGTTGTTCCGTATGCACCCTTTATCGGAGAGAACTTCTTGTTTATGCAAGACAATGCTCGACCACACACTGCGAGAAGAGTGTTTGATTTCCTCGATGAAGTTGGCATAAATCGACTTGTTTGGCCAGCAAGTAGTCCGGATTTAAATCCCATTGAGCATTTGTGGGACAATCTCGGCAAGAAAGTACGAAATCACGTACCTGCACCTCAGTCACTGCAAGAACTTCAAAGAGTTCTTCAAAATGCATGGGATGCAATTACGCAGGATGAAATAAAAAGACTAATACAGAGTATGCCTGATCGTATGAATGAGGTAATACGCACACGAGGAGGTCATACCCACTATTAATACACACATGCGTGCGCCCGTACACACATACACACACACACACACACGCGCCACAAGGAGGGTTTGGAGTCTATAAATACTGTGGAGCTGACGAACCACGGGGTCCTTATCCTTGTGGTATACAAACGAGCACACACACACACACACACACACACACGCCACAAGGAGGGTTTGGAGTCTTTAAATACTGTGGAGCTGACGAACCACGGGGTCCTTATCCTTGTGGTATACAAACGAGCACACACACACACACACACACACACACACACACCACAAGGAGGGTTTGGAGTCTTTAAATACTGTGGAGCTGACGAACCACGGGGTCCTTATCCTTGTGGTATACAAACGAGCACACACACACACACACACACCTAAATTAAATTGAAATTATGTGCAACCATTTTTTTTCAAAATAGCGGATAAATGAAAGCATACAAAACCGATAAATAAAGGTTCCCGCTTTGCTCCAGTGCGTGGCGTGAATCAGGTATCGCAGCCCAATGGGACGAAATGCATGTGAAAGTGTGGAGTATCACCTTTACAATGCTTTTTTACCGAGCTCGATACGATAATTATTCGCTGAGCTGCAAATTGAAGAAGAAAAAAGAGCGTTTTTAATTAAATTCGGAATAACTCAGCGAAAAATCATCGTATCGAGCTCGGTAAAAAAACATTTTAAAGATAACACTCCACACTTTCACGAGCATTTGGTCTCATTGGGCTGCGTTACCTGATTTACGCCGTGCACCGTCCCAAACTCGATCCTTTAATAATCAATTTTACATCCTTTCACTTCCTTATCCGCCATTTTGAAAACAATGGCTGAGCATAATTGCCACTTAAATATTCTTAAAGTGGACATTACAGCCTTCATTTTGTTTTTTTAAACATATTTTTATCATCATTATTTACCAAGTTATGATCATTTAAAATTTGATGAAATTTTCTCAAATTTTAGGTGTACCGCTTTTTTTGCGGGTGAGTGTATATATATATATATATTTATATCGCCATAATTTCATATTAACACAATACATTGATTGATATGGTATATAGCCAGAAAAATATTACAATTAATTAGCAGTACTGGTCGTGTATAATGATATTTATCTTAATAATTAACTTTACTAAGAAAAGAAATTTATTCGAAATTTTATTATCAAGAAAAACTCTCAGCAAATCACTCTAAATAATGTAACCGTCAAAAACATTTGCAACAAGACTTCGTATAAATTGGTATACGAACAAATCCGTCGGTAACTGGTCTTATAGCCTCTTGTGCGTTCCTTTACATTCTTCTGGCAAATTTGGCATGGGAAAATTTCTATAGCCATAAATCCCGAAACCTGAAAATAATATAACTAATTAGTATTTAGATAAATAAAGACATAAATCAATAAACAATGAAAAACTCACATATATATATATATATATAAAAGTTTAATTATTATCAAATAATAAATATACATATTTACTTTGATTATTTAATTATAAAATTAAAATGTAAAAACAGATGACCAGTAATGACTAAATAATAATCCTTTGTAAAATAACAAGCTTCTCTTAAAAAAGAAAATGATTTAAATAATTCTTAACGAATAAAATATAATTTGTTTCGAAGAATAGTATAAAGAATTTCGTATCTTATATAATCTTTACTTGTAATTATATATAATCACTATAAATCCACTTTATATTATATGTAACCAATATATATAGATATTCACTCAATATTCATATTATTCAGTTATCACATATAACCAAAAAAGGATATCCCTATGCGTCTATACGCGCTTACTACAAAGGAAAAGGCATAAATCAAAATATTTTATCAAACGATACTCACCTAAATTCTATTAATAAATGATTTTGTGAGCCCATGCCTATCTTTTCGATAAATAGTATGGTCAGTTGTCATAAAAGAAATGCAGCGATTACCAATTTTGAAACCTGAAAATCATATAATTAATTAATATTTTGGGATAAATAACCTACAGTAAAAATGCTAACAAATGCTCCGAAAGTGAGCCACACAAAATATTAATACGAAAATTTACAAAGAATCATCAATAACAAAGGAAAGTTATAAAGTTAATCTTCTATGTACATATAAGAATATGAAACAATGAATAAATGTACCAAGTCAATCAAAAACTAATACCCATGAATAATAATTGTTACTAAAACAATACGCTCTAAAAATCAGTAATAATAATCAGTAATAAAATAATTAACAATATATTGTTACGTCCCCAGTTCCTCAGGACTGGTCTGGAAGTCTTACTTTCCCAGTTGGACGCAATTAATCTCTCAATTTGTTTTAGGGCAACCTGCTAGGCCGGCTATACCCTGGGACGCCGAGAGATTGAAGGTCTATTGTGCTTATAGAGAGGATTCAGGAGGGAGTGAGAATAAATATATGTATTTGTAAGCAAAATCTTTATTTATTTTCTTTCTTTATTTATTTCCTTTCTTATTTTCTTCTATCTTTTACAAGCTGGATAAATGGTGGTATTTATTAATTAATTAAATTGAGGTTATTCGAAAATCCTTCGAGTGAGGGGATCGTTGAAATTCAAAGAAGCGGTTGAAATTGCTGATAAAGTATAGTCTGAGAAGAATAAATTGTATTAGTACTATAAATTATCGATCTATTGTAAACTTTGACTCTCGAAAATTACCGACCGTCGGTAATGTAGATTTCTGTTTTACCGACCGATGGTAAGTTAGGTTTCTGTTTTACCGACCGATGGTAAGTTAGATTTCTGTTTTACCGACCGATGGTTAGCGTCACTTTCTGTTTTACCGACCGATGGTAAGTTAGATTTCTGTTTTACCGACCGATGGTTAACGTCACTTTCTGTTTTACCGACCGATGGTAAGTTATCGACTGATGGTAAGTTATCGACCGATGGTAAGTTATCGACCGATGGTAAGTTATCGACCGATGGTAAGTTTTGATTGATGACTATTGGAAAAATTACCAACTGATGGTAAATTAGGATTATCGAGAATTTATTTGTTTGAAATGTTAATGTGTTATCTTGGTTTCAAATAAATTCTTATTTTATTTTGATTCTCTGAAAATCGAAAGGGGATTCGAGGAAAAATCAGGAGTTTGGATACGCTGACAAGGTATCCACCTATCATACGGCTGGCTTAGTATTAACCTCGTAAGGTTAGGTTATAGTCGCAAGTAGTGATAATGATTCAAATTGTTATAAACTAAGCCAGTGTATTGTCTCTAAGTCCTGGGATGTATCTCGTATTTTGAAGTTAAGGCTAAATTCAATCCAAGATCAAAAGGTCAACTTCTATCATTGGGATAAATCCCTCAAGATAATTGCCTATTAATCGAAAACTGTATTTTCGCCTACTCGGACGTCGATTGACAGGAGGCCGCTTATTTTTTCTATTGCCTCACCAGCTCTAGGTTGAGAAACAACCTCTATCATGGGAATAAATTCCTCAAGATAATTATTTTTCCACCGAGCCAGACTTGGGTTCGACCTGCCGCTGCAGTTTCGCACTCGCTCACTGTCTATCGCGTCGTCTTATCAAAGAGATAAGTCCCAGATAAATTTTCCAATTGGAAATGATATTTACTAAGTTGAATAACAGGATTAAGGAATACGGGTGATCAAAGGTAAGGTTCCCGTATTGTCGCGCACTGTTTCACTGAATTTAGTTGTTAGTAGAAATTAAAGGTTAGATTAATGACAAGTGGCCGGATATTTACCAGTGTCTGAAATGTCCTAGTGTGTGAAGGCTGCTTCCCTTCACTAGGCTGATGAGTGGATGCTGCTTCCTTCCGCTGGATACCGTCTACCTCAGTGACAGTTCGGGATGGAGGTTGCAGTCCAGGAGTTCGATTGAGAAACTCAATGTTCAATAGTCACTGAATTTATTAACTGAATACACGTACAAAATCTCGGAGATATAAGTATTAACTGTGAAGATCGGTGGGCAGAATGCCAGTTATTAACTGTTGAAAACGTTGGGCCAAATGCCAGTAGTTGTTAAGTGTTGAAAACGTTGGGCCAAATGCGAGGAGGACCGCTCTGCACGGGTTTATATAGTCGTCAGTCCCAGTTTTGCACACGGTCCCAATAGTAGGAGATGCGCTTCTCCGTGGAGGGAGTCGAGCAGTGATTGGTTCCCTCCTCTGCTTCTGGCTGCGCGCGCCTCGAAAGATGCGTGCGCCTCGAGGGATGTGCCGCGTTGTCAACGGGTGATTGGTTTTCTCTGACGTGATTGTTGCGCAATGATTTGGGATTGGCTCCCGCTGACGTGACGGATGCGCGCGCCTCGGAAGATGCGCGCGCCTCAGCGTGGGCGGCGCGGTCGCTCATTGGTTCCCTTCTCTGGGCTGGTTGCGCGCGCCGCTGGCACAAGCGTGGGGAAGATGCGCGCGCTGCTGGGCGTTGCCGCAGGAATTGGGCGTAGTTTGGGCGTAGTTTAATTTGTAGATGGTGGGACTCTTCAGAATTGTAGTAGGGGTGACAGAGCGGTCAGTATAGAATCGGCTATACTGGTTACATTGTATTTTGACACATAAGTTTTATAATAATTATTAGACCATCAGAATTTCTTTGCAGTTTACATGCATATATTTTCTAATGTAGTTTTTTAAGCTCTAGCTGTAGAAATGTCAACGGAGTTTCTAGCATGCTCCGTTCGAAAATTCATTTTTGTCTCTATGTATAATTATGGAAAATGCTTTTAAATATTGTTAATAAATTCTGACATCATAATTATTATAATTACAATTATTTTAACATAAGTATTTATGCGGTGGGATATAAGTATATAAAGACTAGAAATTATTTCAATAAATGGTGCAATAATTTTTATTCTTTGCTTTTATTTTTAATATTTATATCTATTATGTTCTTGAATAAAAATTATTGCATGTACTTAATATTAATGTTTAACAATAAGTTAATTATTTCGTTATGTTGCGCAATGTTCACTTGAACGGATTTTTTGTGGATTAATATATAAATGGAAGTTATTGCATACGCTTAATAATAATAAATTCATTTGTTACTTAATGATAATTAATTATTTCATCATGTTGCGTAATGTTGTGCAATAGTATTCGAGCGGAATATTCCATAGTCTTAGTTTGGAATGTGATGATGACTCATAATATCGCATACGGAAAATTATATTTTAAGCTTCGTTTATAAAATTAGTAGTATTGGAGTTTTCATAATTATGTATACATGTGTCGGTCTGACTTTTTATGCTCCTTAAGGGAAAATTGTCATAAGATTTTTATTTATAGTATTTTTCGAGTTAATCTGGAATCAATGATTTTTGATATAATTTAGGCCTCAAAATAATTAGATATACATGTAGTCGGTGCCGAGACATGTTCAAAAATATATATATATGTATATAAAGTCTTTTGGTTTTTGATTTGTAAAATTGTGTATCAGGATTACATATTAGTAAAGGAGGTATTCTCTTATATGTCGGTAAAGTTAGTATCATCGCTACCCCAGAGATGGCGCTGCCCTCTGTCGGTAATGTGGGTACGGACAGTCTTCACTGTCGGTAAGGTAGGAAATGACTTTATCCTCAGTCGGTAACGTCGGTAACTGTGTTATCATGGGTCGGTAATTTTTCTGTCGGTAACTTTTGCTCGGTCGGTAAGGTAGAAAACTTCCTTATCGACCGTCGGTAATTTTCCTGTCGGTAACTTTTGCTCGGTCGGTAAGGTAGAAAACTTCCTTATCGACCGTCGGTAATTTTTCTGTCGGTAACTTTTACTCTGTCGGTAAAGTAGGAATTTACTTCACCTTCCGTCGGTAACTTTTCTGTCGGTAACTTTTACTCTGTCGGTAAAGTAGGAATTTATTTTATCGACTGTCGGTAACTTTTGTGTGGGTGATTTTGCCTATTGTCGGTAAAGTAGGTAATTTTTATGCGGATGATACTATATGTGGGCAAATACTTAAAATTATTTCTATCATTCCTAAGTGAGGTTATGTTATGTATAGCTAGCTTCTTAACAGAGAAAGATTATTTTCGGAGATATTGACAATATTAGATCGCGCGGCGGAATGATATTGATGTACTATAAGTATTGGTGATATTACATTGCGCGGTGAGATTTTATAATAAGAAATATTGGTGACAATAGATGGCGTGATGGAATTTTTAATTAACAATATTAATTTATATTAACAATATGTTACTCGGTGGGATTAAGATTTATATGTTCGTCGGTGGAATTACAGTTTAAATATTATAGAGGCAATTTTTGCGTGTTTAAATAAAAATAAAAATTTTGTTGCGGGACGTAACACCCTGTATATATAACCTAAAAAAATTACCCTTTTAAAAAAAAGGTAAAAAAAGGTGCTAAGTCCGCGTAAAAAACGGTATATGTATTTGCAAAATAGTGTATTATTAACTGTAAAAAACTATTGTAAAAAACCTGTCTCCAAAATAGTGTTATTTTAAAACTGTAAAAAACTACTGTAAAAAACCTATCTTCAAAATAGGATTATTTTAATCTACAAAATAGTTATTTTAATCTGCACAAAATAGTGTTATTTTAAACCGTAAAAAATTGTTCTACAAATTATTTTAATTTTGTGTAAAATTGTATATCCTACAAAAATAATGATTTCAAAAAAATTGCGCTAAGTGAAAATAAAAACTTATTAAAATATTTTAACCGAAAGAAGTTATATAAAATGTTGTTTTAATTTTCTACATTATATCCTAGAAAAATGATGATATCCAAAAATTACGCTAATTGAAAATAAAAACTTAAAATATTTTAACTAAAAAAAATTGTACAAAATAATTGTTTTAATTTCCTACAAATAATATTAAAAAGTTGCGCCAACTGAATAAAAATTTTCACTATAAAATATACATTTCTTTTTTATTTCCAATATTAAAAGAAAAATGATATTAAATGAATTGTAATATATCTATTATAAAAAATCGTTGAAAATATGAACAATCATATACATTGCAATAATCATATGCATATATCCTGAAAAGTTTAATTGAAAAAAAAAAAAGGAAATGATAATACAAAATACAAAATTAAAAATTATTAAAAAAATTAAAAATTAGAAATTAATAAAAAAAAAATAAAAATTTATATAAAAATTAAAAATTAATACATATAAAAAAATTTTAGTTAAAAAACTTAGCGCTGCTACGTTGAATAATGTGCTAATGAAATTAGCAGCGCTAAGTTTTTTAACTAAATTTTTTTTATATGTATTAATTTTAATTTTTATATAAATTTTTATTTTTTTTTTATTAATTTCTAATTTTTAATTTTTTTAATAATTTTTAATTTTGTATTTTGTATTATCATTTCCTTTTTTTTTTTCAATTAAACTTTTCAGGATATATGCATATGATTATTGCAATGTATATGATTGTTCATATTTTCAACGATTTTTTATAATAGATATATTACAATTCATTTAATATCATTTTTCTTTTAATATTGGAAATAAAAAAGAAATGTATATTTTATAGTGAAAATTTTTATTCAGTTGGCGCAACTTTTTAATATTATTTGTAGGAAATTAAAACAATTATTTTGTACAATTTTTTTTAGTTAAAATATTTTAAGTTTTTATTTTCAATTAGCGTAATTTTTGGATATCATCATTTTTCTAGGATATAATGTAGAAAATTAAAACAACATTTTATATAACTTCTTTTGGTTAAAATATTTTTATAAGTTTTTATTTTCACTTAGCGCAATTTTTTTGATATCATTATTTTTGTAGGATATACAATTTTACACAAAATTAAAATAATTTGTAGAACAATTTTTTACGGTTTAAAATAACACTATTTTGTGCAGATTAAAATAACTATTTTGTAGATTAAAATAATCCTATTTTGAAGATAGGTTTTTTACAGTAGTTTTTTACAGTTTTAAAATAACACTATTTTGGAGACAGGTTTTTTACAATAGTTTTTTACAGTTAATAATACACTATTTTGCAAATACATATACTGTTTTTTACGCGGACTTAGCACCTTTTTTTACCTTTTTTTTAAAAGGGTAATTTTTTTAGGGATATCACTCTTTTTTGTACTATATGTTAAACATCTTTAAATAAATGAGCAAAGAACCCGCCACCACCCCCGTCATATTTCATTAAAATTCGACGGTCCTCTTTGCTTACTATATAGATATTCAGATCCTTCAAACTTCTTTGCTATTCTTATTGCAAAAATAACGGATAATTACAAATCAATATGTCATTAGAAATCTACATTTATTATTCACAATTAATACTTATAAATCCATTAATGAATAATCGTTGCTTTGCTTATCTAATTTATCATTGAATATATAAATGGAACGGAGAAAAAGTGAGTTATTTAATTCTATTTTTAATAGTAAGGAAAATAAAGACAAATTATCAAGAGACACGGTAGTGTTGGCAACTTACCTAAATATTTTTTCACAGTTCATAAATAATGCAGAATATGAAGCAGTCTTCACGAAATTATTGTTGATACATTACAACATTCTTTTATATGGGACTGATCGAAATACAATTATTAAATAATTAAATATTAATCACAAGTTAGATATTACATAAATATATTTTTAATAAAGAATTTTTTAACTGCTTCTTTATTTTATAACTTTCGATATATATTATTTACTAGCCATCTTCTGTAAAAAAAGTAAGTAAACATTTTTAGCACCTCTAGGCCACTGTCTTTTTTTAACTTGAGCATCATTAGCTTCGATCCAAATATTAGATGTTCCTTGTCTGCACATACTTATATAATAACCTTCATCGATACTTGAGCCATGATCAAATATAGCATTCATCACTTTATACAACTGTCCATCTATTAATACTTTAGTTGTTGGAATAGCACTCAAATTAAAGTTGTGTGTTGCTTTCATTAATTTATTATCCTGTGATAAAAATACTAAACGAATCACAACTATCTCTTTTGTCAATATTATTTCATTTTTTAATATTATATTACTTTCAGTACAATATTCACACGATTCATTATGCGACTGACACCAATGTGAAAACGTAATATTTAACAAATCATTAAGATTATAACTTTTCTTTTTCAAGTTATTAATAGGAACAGAAATAATAATATTATTATCAACAATAGTTTTTGTATTATCACAAATTTTACACCGTCTAATAGAAGTTATTTGATGCCTCACCAAACTTTTTATACAATCATATTTTTCGCAAAGAGCCATACAAAAATCAGATGCATTTCGTTTTACGGGACTTGAGAAATATTCTCCTAAACATTGTCGTATTGCGTATGTATTTAGATTACATATTCCATTTTCATATCATGCATTAACACACGTAAAACATCTGATTTATCACAATTGGACAATTGCTGCCTAATGGCATTTAAATTCAATAAACACTGTAATACTGCATTTGCATAGCATGAAACCTTATCTGTATTTTGGAAACCATGCATGACCCAAGCAGTACTTTGTCGAACATTTTGATCTAAACTTGATTTTTGAACAGAAGCAACTACTTTTGGTAACGCCCATAAAACATCTTTCACTTTGTAATACTGTTCCTTTGACATGGCAATAATTTCTGCTTTTGGTTTGTGTATCTGTTTTAGACGATTATATTCAATAATTGCGTCTTCGCTAGCTATTACCGATGAAGGATCGAAGTTAATTAAATATAATCCTTCTAAAGATGTTACTCGCGATAATGCAACGTAAGTTTGGCCACAATTAAATACAGAGTTACCAATGTCCATAATAGCACTTTGCAAACTTAATCCTTGGCTTTTATGAATAGTGATGCCGTAACTCAAAGATAATGGAAATTGTTTTCTGACAACGTACGCTCTATCCACTACCTCAAATTTAACACTTACTCTTTCAATTAAATATTCTAAACCTGATGGTAAAAGAAGTTTGATCTTTTCTACGTAATCATTATCTTGTACAACTGAAATCACTTTAGCAATTGTACCGTTTACAAGACCCAAACTAGCATCAATATTACGCCGTATCATAACTCTCGCTCCAATTTTAATTATAATTTTTTTCGAAAGCCCAGCTGTTCTAGAATTATCATCATCATTATTTGATAATACTTTTAATACTTTCTTTTTTACATATGAAATACAGTCAATCGTGTCTTCAGCAATTAATATTATTTCTTTAGAAACAATGCCGCTTAACATTGCATCATTGAGAACATCACACATATGACAAGTGGGTAGTAAACAAACGGTGTCTGATGACAGATTGTTAATGAAAGTACATAACTCATTTAATCTAGATTCGAAGGAATCAGCTTTAAAAGAAATTTTTTTATTTTCCAGAATCTTACAATCAGATTTTGTTAGTAAACCGATACGAATTCTCGACAATAACTCGCGGTAAGAGTCATCTCCTTGCTGGCGCATATTAATTGTCAATTCATCATAGTCAAATAATGTAGTCCATAAATTAACCGCATTTAAGGAACTAAGATATTTAGCAATTTTTTCATTTGATAAATGTTTAAAAATAGGATCATCTCGTACAGGAGGTAGTTGAAGCAAGTCTCCAAATAAAAGAATATGCTTTCGACCAAACCAACCATCATCGCAATCACTAGTGTCAAATATTTCAGACAATCGAAGATGTATATACATTAAAGTCAAATTAGATATCATTGACACTTCATCAATTATAAAAAGAATAACATCTTTAAGATCTGCTCGTAAAACTTTCAATACATGATCAGATAGTTGTTTACATTTAGGAGTATGACCATGTTCAACGGGTAATTGAAGCAATCTATGAACTGTCAAACCATCTATATTAAATGCTGCTATACCAGTAGGTGCTGCTACAGCAGTATCTTTGTTGAGATTTTGTTTTATCCAGCATTTAATAGTCTTGATTAAGAAACTTTTTCCAGTACCACCTTCTCCGCTAACATATAATCGTAATACTGATTCATCTGACTCTACAGTATTGATAACTTTATCGAATACACGTTTTTGATCCGCATTTAATTTTGCTATCATTTCAGATACATCAATTTCGCGAACTGCTTTATCACCAAGATCTTTAAAATCTTGCATTGCTTCACCAGCCTCTATATTTTGAACACCTATCGGATTTTCAGGATCATCCTGAGACTGTTGTTTTTGTAAATCGTCGTCTAGGCATTGCTGAACTAACTGTTTTGCGGTTTCAAATGCTTTTTGCAATTCTTCTAATTTTTCATGATATCGCAACGCTTCTACAAGATGCAGTTTTTCTTTGTGAAACGATTCGGCATAAGTATCGTCTCCGTTTCTAAGATCTTCTAATTTTCGCCATGGTTTAAACATAAGTAATAACGAAAAGAAATAATTTTCTGGTTGTGTATTAACATTAACTTTATAATGATCAATAAGATATCCACGCTGTCGTCGCTTAAGATATTTACCATTATCTATTTTATAATACTCAACATACTTATTTTTAGGTTTGATCTTCGAGATATCATACCACTGCGCAAATTCATAAAGAGATATATTTTCTAGTTCATTTGGTCTATGTGGATAAAGATCATCTACTAAAGATGGATAAAATATATCTATAGATTCAGGATCAAGAGCTTCAATTTCCTTGCAGTTTTTTATTCTTTTACGTCGTATTTGGTTAACATCTAACCATTTGATAGTTGTATTTCGATCAGTTCCATACAAAGGAATACTTAACAATGTATCAGCAGCTTCTAGAGCTCCACATTCTCTATTATTCATAAATCGCAAACCCATATTCCAAAGACGACTTGCTAATGATTTGTTCTTATTATTTTCAATATTAAGAACAGAATCAGACAACTCACATTTTCCCGCTTTATTTATATATTTAGTAATGTACCAAGTAAGAAGCGATGATTTTTCACCAATAAATTGTATATCCATATTACCTTCCCATGCAGTAAGAAGAACAGGATTATAATCATTAATATTAACTTCATTATCCATTCGAGGAAGATCATAAAGCCTACTTTTATGTTTCAATTGTTTTCTACCTGCTATCGAAGTTGCCACATCTCTCATATTGAAAGTTTCAGTAACGGGACGAGGAAATCCAAAACGACACCGACGAATAACTTTACGTCCTACTTTTTTAGAGCGAAGACAATAATCGTTATGTTTATGTCGCTGATGCGTATCAACACGTTTATACAATAATGGTGAAATATTTTCATCTGGCATTTTGCAGCTTATATATTGTAAAATAAATTTGGAGACTTCTTCAATTGTAGATTCACCAAAAATCGGTGCATTTTTAATCCAAATTAATAAGTGGAAATGTTGTATACCTCTACCTTGGTATTCTCGTCGCCAAAAATAGTGCGTTACTTCTCCAATTGGATGATCTTTGGAGCTAATGAAGTCAAGCATTGCCCGAAATTTATTATCGAGAAACCTGGACGTTGATACAGAATCTTTAACAACAAGTACGCTAACGGATAAGGAAGCATCATGCCATCCATTTACTTCACGAATATATTCACCCAAATCTTCCCATAACCATTCACTCGGACTTAGTGTTAAAAACCATGTCGCAGGTCCGTAATGCTGCGTCATACACCTTAAATTACTTCTCGGTTTACGCCAATATTGTTCCGTATTTCGAAGTGTGGAAAATATTGTTGTTAGATCAGATTCCAACTGTTCTTTTGACATTGCTTCTAAATACTCTGCAGCCGTATAACGAACTTGAGGATTAGTTACATTCAATTTATGATAAATTCCACGGCTTAACTGACGCATATTCGCATTATTCAACAAATAAAATAAGTATTGTTGATTTAATCTGTACTGTGGATGTTTAGATGTCAAACGACATTTAATAAATTCATGATCATGAAGTTTAACTTCCCTAATCTCATGTTGTCCATTAATACCAAAAGGGTATAAATCTGGAAAACACATTAAATCTAAATCTTTTTCACGATTATCCAAAGGCGCATTCTGAATTTTTATCATTTGATACAAGTCTGTCGAAGTTTTATTTGCTTTCTTTTCATATAAGGGATAAATAGTATATTGTTCATAATAGCCGTCATTTTCATCAGTAACTTGAGTTAACATTGCCTTCTGCTGATCGTCTAATGTAACTTCTACATCATTTTTCGTTTCTTCTACCAGATTATTTAATGACTCATTGTCAGATTCGTCACCTAATGTCGCTTCTGTCTCTTCCATTTGAAACTCTGAACTTTTTAATTGTTCTAAAATTTCTTATTAATTCATTATGATCATTTGGCAGTATAATTTGGGAGTATAAAGCATTGTTGCGCTTTAACCACGTTAAAGCGTCAAATATTTTTTTAACATCAACCATCTCTTCCCAAATAATCTTTGATTTGGTCGGAATACCTCTAACTAAAATATATAATTCGTTATTAATATTTATTGGGTCAGTATTCAAACATAATTTATTCAACGTCTCCTGTAACGGAAGTGGTAAATGAAATGTTCTACCTTTAACTTTTTGTACCATTTGCCTTTGAGGCAACTTTTTATTAATAACAGTTCCCATTTTGACGACAGTTTGAAACGCTTTAGCTCTCTGTATAATCATTTTTTCAAATGTATTAAGAGATGATATTACTTTGGGTACATCATTTGTAAGGAGATTATTCAAGATGCAATACGCAGGCATTAAGCCTTTACGAAATTTACCTGCACAATAAGTACATATATATTGCGCATTATTTTCTTGTTGTTGTATATGTGCCATTAAACCTCTCCAACTTTGAATATTTATTTGTTCTCGAAGAATGTTGACTTCAGAAACATTTCTCTTATAACACAATTTTTCGCATGATACGCAAGCATGCCGTGGTGTGTCTGTTGACCGCTTAACCAAGGCCTTAAACGCTTGATGATATTTAAAAATAATATCATCATCGCTCAGAATTGTATCTGCCTGTTGATGTTTGTACATATCTGCTTTTTCTTGTGCAGAAGTTACAATTTCATTTAATGTGTTTAAATCAGCATGAGTTAATGCTTCATCCAGATTATCCATCTTTCGATAAAAATCTGTAAGCTGATAAATTAAACGTTTAATATATCTTACTCGTGGAAAATGAGACGATAATAGTTGAATTGGAAGAAACATTCCTTCGCAAAGTGTTAAATCAATATGGCAGCTACGCGTATGGCCCAATTTTTCATTTGAAATTTTCATAGTACATTTATGAATATTTTCTATCAATTTGGGTACATTATTTAAAGTACATGTATTTATAGTTTCAAGAAATTTCTGATAACGATTAATTAAAAATGGATCGTCAGTTTTACATGAAGTATTGCACGACCACGATTTTTTCGCTTCTATTTCTATCAACGGTAATATATTTACTACTTGTCCTTCTGCATTCATTGCCAAAGGTTCCAATGCAGTTTTTATTAACGGTAGATTTGCTACTTTCTCTTCTGCATTCATTACCAAAGTTTCCTTTGAAGTTACATGACGATATGTAGAATCAATAAAATAGTTTTCAGATGAGGCTGTATGGCTCGATTCGCCACATAAAACATCTAATTTCTCTTCAACTGTGGAACATTTTACGGCTTGAGTCAAACTTACTTCTGTTTTTTTTTTAATCAAAGATAACATTTTGTAAATATTACGAAGATAACTTCTTCTAACATGCATACACCAACGTACGATTTTTTCGGCTTTTAATCGTTTTTCGATATGATTTTTAATACCGAGTTTCTCAACAATATTTTTAGTAAATGTTTCTAAAGAATGCTGAAGTTTTATGGTGTTTTTCGACCAAAACTTTTCATATTTTTTTATAATTTTTTTTCCAACATCGTTATTTTTTATTGCAGATTTTTTATTTTTCTGATAATATCGTTTGTTATAAAGCCATTTGCGATTAGAATCTAATGCTTTTTGTCTGTCCTGTTCACGCTGAAAGTTTATAGAATAACGTATGCGTTTTTGTTCACATTGTCTTACAGAATCCTGTTGATATCGACATCGTTTCTTACGGCGATTATTTTCTACATCTTGTTGATATCGCTGTTGTTGTTTAGTACGATTATTTTCTAAATCTTGTTGATATCGACATCGTTTCTTAAGGCGATTATTTTCTAAATTTTGTTGATATCGACATCGTTTCTTAAGGCGATTATTTTCTAAATTTTGTTGATATCGCTGTCGCTGTTTAGTACGATTATTTTCTAAATCTTGTTGATATCGACATCGTTTCTTAAGGCGATTATTTTCTAAATTCTGTTGATTTTGACGCCGCTTTAATGCACGATTATTTTCTAAATCTTGTATATATTGATGTTGCTGTTTAACGCTACTATTTTCTAAATTTGTATATTGGATTGAAGGCAATTGTATTTTCATGCAACTATTGGTTATTTCTTCCTTAGATTGATTAATATCAGCAAGTTTTTTTAACTGATTTTCTTTTTGTTGCTTAGTTTCATCCTTTGTATATTGATGTTGCTGTTTAGCGCAGCTATTCTCCAAATTTGTACATTTGATTGAGAGGGATTGTGTTTTCATGCAATTATTGGTTAATTCTTTCTTAGATCGACGAATATCAGCAAGTTTTTTTAACCGATTTTCTTTTTGTGATTCAGTCTCATATTGCCGTATACTACGAGCACGAGCAGCTTCTATTTCTCTGAATTTTACTATTGCTAATGGAAGCACTTTTTGAGGAACATATCGTGGATCTTGAGGAAAATGTTCAATTATATTTGATTCAAAAATTTTTATCAAATGTGAACGCATTAAACTATGATTATATTTTACTCTTTCAGGTTTAATATTAAATAATAATGAAATCGCAAATGCTATTTCAAAAACACCACAATCGTTACCATTTGGTTGTTGTTGCACAGTAGGAAATCTAACAAGACATTTCTCAAAGTCATATGTTGGAAATAATCTTTTTAAAAATTGTTCATGATGCTTATGCAGTCTTTTAGAATTTAACGAATCATAAATAAATATATATTTTGTGTTATAGTAACTACATACCCAATGTCCGTTGTTACGTCCCGCAACAAAATTTTTATTTTTATTTAAACACGCAAAAATTGCCTCTATAATATTTAAACTGTAATTCCACCGACGAACATATAAATCTTAATCCCACCGAGTAACATTATTGTTAATATAAATTAATATTGATAATTAAAATTCCATCACGCGATCTATTGTCACCAATATTTCTTATTATAAAATCTCACCGCGCAATGTAATATCACCAATACTTATAGTACATCAATATCATTCCGCCGCGCGATCTACTATTGTCAATATCTCCGAAAATAATCTTTCTTTGTTAAGAAGCTAGCTATACATAACATAACCTCACTTAGGAATGATAGAAATAATTTTAAGTATTTGCCCACATATAGTATCATCCGCATAAAAATTACCTACTTTACCGACAATAGGCAAAATCACCCACACAAAAGTTACCGACAGTCGATAAAATAAATTCCTACTTTACCGACAGAGTAAAAGTTACCGACAGAAAAGTTACCGACGGAAGGTGAAGTAAATTCCTACTTTACCGACAGAGTAAAAGTTACCGACAGAAAAATTACCGACGGTTGATAAGGAAGTTTTCTACCTTACCGACCGAGCAAAAGTTACCGACAGAAAAATTACCGACGGTTGATAAGGAAGTTTTCTACCTTACCGACCGAGCAAAAGTTACCGACAGGAAAATTACCGACGGTTGATAAGGAAGTTTTCTACCTTACCGACCGAGCAAAAGTTACCGACAGAAAAATTACCGACCCATGATAACACAGTTACCGACGTTACCGACTGAGGATAAAGTCATTTCCTACCTTACCGACAGTGAAGACTGTCCGTACCCACATTACCGACAGAGGGCAGCGCCATCTCTGGGGTAGCGATGATACTAACTTTACCGACATATAAGAGAATACCTCCTTTATTAATATGTAATCCTGATACACAAGAAATTTTACAAATCAAAAACCAAAAGAACTTTATATACATATATATATATTTTTGAACACATCTCGGCACCGACTACACGTATATCTAATTATTTCGGGGCCTAAATTATATCAAAAATCATTGATTCCAGATTAACTCGAAAAATACTATAAATAAAAATCTTATGACAATTTTCCCTTAAGGAGCATAAAAAGTCAGACCGACACATGTATACATAATTATGAAAACTCCAATACTACTAATTTTATAAACGAAGTTTTAAAATATAATTTTCCGTATGCGATATTATGAGTCATCATCACATTCCAAACTAAGACTATGGAATATTCCGCTCGAATACTATTGCACAACATTACGCAACATGATGAAATAATTAATTATCATTAAGTAACAAATGAATTTATTGTTATTAAGCGTATGCAATAACCTCCATTTATATATTAATCCACAAAAAATCCGTTCAAGAGAACATTGCGCAACATAACGAAATAATTAACTTATTGTTAAACATTAATATTAAGTACATGCAATAATTTTTATTCAAGAACATAATAGATATAAATATTAAAAATAAAAGCAAAGAATAAAAATTGTTGCACCATTTATTGAAATAATTTATAGTCTTTATATACTTATATCCCACCGCATAAATACTTATGTTAAAATAATTGTAATTATAATAATTATGATGTCAGAATTTATTAACAATATTTAAAGGCATTTTCCATAATAATACATAGAGACAAAAATGAACTTTCGAACGGAGCATGCTAGAAACTCCGTTGACATTTCTACAGCTAGAGCTTAAAAAACTACATTAGAAAATATATGCATGTAAACTGCAAAGAAATTCTGATGGTCTAATAATTATTATAAAACTTATGTGTCAAAATACAATGTAACCAGTATAGCCGATTCTATACTGACCGCTCCGTCACCCCCACTACAATTCTGAAGAGTCCCACCATCTACAAATTAAACTACGCCCAAACTACGCCCAATTCCTGCGGCAACGCCCAGCAGCGCGCGCATCTTCCCCACGCTTGTGCCAGCGGCGCGCGCAACCAGCCCAGAGAAGGGAACCAATGAGCGACCGCGCCGCCCACGCTGAGGCGCGCGCATCTTCCGAGGCGCGCGCATCCGTCACGTCAGCGGGAGCCAATCCCAAATCATTGCGCAACAATCACGTCAGAGAAAACCAATCACCCGTTGACAACGCGGCACATCCCTCGAGGCGCACGCATCTTTCGAGGCGCGCGCAGCCAGAAGCAGAGGAGGGAACCAATCACTGCTCGACTCCCTCCACGGAGAAGCGCATCTCCTACTATTGGGACGTGCGCAAAACTGGGACTGACGACTATATAAACCCGTGCAGAGCGGTCCTCCTGGCATTTGGCCCAACGTTTACAACACTTAACAACTACTGGCATTTGGCCCAACGTTTACAACACTTAACAACTACTGGCATTTGGCCCAACGATATTCAACACTTAACAACTACTGGCATTTGGCCCAACGATATTCACAGTGTTAACTTGGCATTTGGCCCAACGTTTACAATACTTAACAACTACTGGCATTTGGCCCAACGTTTTCAACACTTAACAACTACTGGCATTTGGCCCAACGTTTTCAACAGTTAATAACTGGCATTCTGCCCACCGATCTTCAAGTTAATACTTATATCTCCGAGATTTTGTACGTGTATTCAGTTAATAAATTCAGTGACTATTGAACATTGAGTTTCTCAATCGAACTCCTGGACTGCAACCTCCATCCCGAACTGTCACTGAGGTAGACGGTATCCAGCGGAAGGAAGCAGCATCCACTCATCAGCCTAGTGAAGGGAAGCAGCCTTCACACACTAGGACATTTCAGACACTGGTAAATATCCGGCCACTTGTCATTAATCTAACCTTTAATTTCTACTAACAACTAAATTCAGTGAAACAGTGCGCGACAATTCGGGAACCTTACCTTTGATTACCCATATTCCTTTATCCAGTTATTCAACTTAGTAAATATCATTTCCAATTGGAAAATTTATCTGGGACTTATCTCTTTGATAAGACGACGCGATAGACAGTGAGCGAGTGCGAAACTGCAGCGGCAGGTCGAACCCAAGTCTGGCTCGGTGGAAAAATAATTATCTTGAGGAATTTATTCCCATGATAGAGGTTGTTTCTCAACCTAGAGCTGGTGAGGCAATAGAAAAAATAAGCGGCCTCCTGTCAATCGACGTCCGAGTAGGCGAAAATACAGTTTTCGATTAATAGGCAATTATCTTAAGGGATTTATCCCAATGATAGAAGTTGACCTTTTGATCTTGGATTGAATTTAGCCTTAACTTCAAAATACGAGATACATCCCAGGACTTAGAGACAATACACTGGCTTAGTTTATAACAATTTGAATCATTATCACTACTTGCGACTATAACCTAACCTTACGAGGTTAATACTAAGCCAGCCGTATGATAGGTGGATACCTTGTCAGCGTATCCAAACTCCTGATTTTTCCTCGAATCCCCTTTCGATTTTCAGAGAATCAAAATAAAATAAGAATTTATTTGAAACCAAGATAACACATTAACATTTCAAACAAATAAATTCTCGATAATCCTAATTTACCATCAGTTGGTAATTTTTCCAATAGTCATCAATCAAAACTTACCATCGGTCGATAACTTACCATCGGTCGATAACTTACCATCGGTCGATAACTTACCATCGGTCGATAACTTACCATCAGTCGATAACTTACCATCGGTCGGTAAAACAGAAAGTGACGCTAACCATCGGTCGGTAAAACAGAAATCTAACTTACCATCGGTCGGTAAAACAGAAAGTGACGCTAACCATCGGTCGGTAAAACAGAAATCTAACTTACCATCGGTCGGTAAAACAGAAACCTAACTTACCATCGGTCGGTAAAACAGAAATCTACATTACCGACGGTCGGTAATTTTCGAGAGTCAAAGTTTACAATAGATCGATAATTTATAGTACTAATACAATTTATTCTTCTCAAACTATACTTTATCAGCAATTTCAACCGCTTCTTTGAATTTCAACGATCCCCTCACTCGAAGGATTTTCGAATAACCTCAATTTAATTAATTAATAAATACCACCATTTATCCAGCTTGTAAAAGATAGAAGAAAATAAGAAAGGAAATAAATAAAGAAAGAAAATAAATAAAGATTTTGCTTACAAATACATATATTTATTCTCACTCCCTCCTGAATCCTCTCTATAAGCACAATAGACCTTCAATCTCTCGGCGTCCCAGGGTATAGCCGGCCTAGCAGGTTGCCCTAAAACAAATTGAGAGATTAATTGCGTCCAACTGGGAAAGTAAGACTTCCAGACCAGTCCTGAGGAACTGGGGACGTAACACCGTCAAACGGACCTGATGAACTATGCAATATTTGAATATGATTTTTATCTTTTGGCATAGATTGAATAGTATCAAGACACTGCACTCGCCAGGTTTCGACAGGTGTATAATCTGAACAATTTTGTAAAAGATGACCAAAATGTTCCATATGAATGTCAGTTAACCAATTGCCTCGAATAATTATATCTTTTTCTCTAGGCATTAAGACTATTTGTTTGTTTATCTTTACAGACATTTTGTATATATAAAGTAAACGTTTTTTATACAAACAACAACTTTATATAGACTTTATAAAAACTTTATATATATTAGTTTTATTTATGTATAACACCTTTTTATGAGCACACAGCAACTCTATAACGGCGCACAGCAGCCTTTTATTGGCGCACAGCAGCCACTTTTTATAAGCGCACAGCAGCTCTATAACGGCGCACAGCAGCCGTTGTTTATAGGCGCACAGCAGCCTTTTATTGGCGCACAGCAGCCACTTTTATGAGCGCACAGCAGCTCTATAACGGCGCACAGCAGCTCTATAATACCGCACAGCAGCCGTTCTTTATAGGCGCACAGCAGCCTTATATAAAATAAGTTAAATATAAAATTTTATACTTACCTCTATTCTCAACGAAGAAAAGTGAAAAAACCTGCGTAACACCCTATATAAATATCAGTATTGTACAGTATATCACATTTTCAACATCTTCCTTAATAAAAATAAAATACATATCTCTTTTTAATCCTTCAATTGTGCGATTTTTCACGAATCACGTGGAATTTTGAGAGCTCCTAATGAATTAAACGGTACATTCTCGTTTCGCAAAAAACTGAGTTTTTGCCAGAAAGATATCGAAAAGATTAAACAATTAAGTATTGTATTTTGTTAAAAATCGTGCGCAACGGCTGAAGGTTTAATCAATACTTTAAATATCCAATTCATAAGTTATATCACTTAAAATATATCCAATATATAGAAATTTAATTTTGCAATAAATTTTGCAACAAGCAAATGTATGTGCAATTTCAAATTATTTTAATAATTATTTTAATAATTATTTTAACATTATTTAATTCTAAAATATGTAAGATTTAAAATTCATTATAATTTATGAATTTAAATATTACAGGAAGTTGTTTTTAAGATAATGAAGCTATTACTTTTTTTTTGTATATTTAAATATATTGAAATTGTATGAAATTTAAGATTTGCAATTATAGAGATATATTTATAAAAATAGATATAAAAATATTGATCTTTTAAAAAATGTTTATAACTATTTGCACATTTAATTTCTAAATAGTATTTCGATAAAACTATAACAATATGACAAATTATCTTAGTAAAATATATTTGCAAAATTAAATTTACAAACACATTGCATCTGTATATAGTATTTATTTGTTAGACATAAATTATTAATGTATATACTTTTACATATGCAAAATAACTTGTATAATACATGCTTTACGAAATAATTTTAAACAATAAAAATCATAGAATATTTATGGAATATATTATTTAATAAAGGTATGTAGATAGGGTTCAAATGTATAAAAAGTAATGTGAAATGATTACTTGACGAATTACCAGAAGAATATAGCCACACTTCTTTATACAGGGTGAGCCATTTTAATTAACGCACGCAATTATTTCGGAAACAAAGCATTTTAGAGAAAAATGTTTCAGACAAAAGTTTTATGGTTTCGAGGGGACCATAAGATGGTATCATTGGTTTGACACTGAAGAGTTCATTTGCAGGTCACGTGAAGGTCACTTCAATTTTTTTAAATGGAACACCCTATATATTTTTGCACACTCTTGTAGCTTATCTCGAGAGCTTTCCAAAACACTATAATTAAGTACCTTTTCGTTAAGTACTTTTTGAGTTATGAGGCTTGAAATAATTTCTTAATTTTACATAAACCGTAAAATATCTTGTAAAATATTCATTTTTCGATTATCTTACCTTAATACTTTTACGTACAAAATAATGAGAGGAATCAATTGGTGTAAAGAAAAGACATAGTTGTTTTTAAGAAAAAATATGGAATTGTTAATTGCAAATTACATATTTTTTCTTCAAAACAACTATGTGTTTTCTTTACACCAATTGATTCCTCTCATTATTTTGTACGTAAAAGTATTAAGGTAAGATAATCGAAAAATGAATATTTTACAAGATATTTTACGGTTTATGTAAAATTAAGAAATTATTTCAAGCCTCATAACTCAAAAAGTACTTAACGAAAAGATACTTAATTATAGTGTTTTGGAAAGCTCTCGAGATAAGCTACAAGAGTGTGCAAAAATATATAGGGTGTTCCATTTAAAAAAATTGAAGTGACCTTCACGTGACCTTCAAATGACTCTTCAGTGTCAAACCAATGATACCATCTTATGGCCCCCTCGAAACCATAAACTTTTGTCTGAAACATTTTTCTCTAAAATACTTTGTTTCCGAAATAATTGCGTGCGTTAATTAAAATGGCTCACCCTGTATAAGCAAATCCTGCAATATTTAAATTAGATAAATAATTTTGAACCCTATCTACATACCTTTATTAAATAAAAATGTTTATAATATATAGAAACATTATTCTTATTGCTTTTCAACAAACTCAATTATTTTGTAAAGTATGTATTATATTTGTTAGACATAAATTATTAATGTATATACTTTTACATATGCAAAATAACTTGTATAATACATGCTTTACGAAATAATTTTAAACAATAAAAATCATAGAATATTTATGGAATATATTATTTAATAAAGGTATGTAGATAGGGTTCAAATGTATAAAAAGTAATGTGAAATGATTACTTGACGAATTACCAGAAGAATATAGCCACACTTCTTTATATAAGCAAATCCTGCAATATTTAAATTAGATAAATAATTTTGAACCCTACATACCTTTATTAAATAAAAATGTTTATAATATCTACATACCTTTATTAAATAAAAATGTTTATAATATATAGAAACATATTATTCCTATTGCTTTTCAACAAACTCAATTATTTTGTAAAGTATGTATTATACAAGTTATGTTGTATATGTGAAAATATATACCAATTTATAACAAATAAATACTATGGATACAATGTGTAAAAAATAAAATAAAGTAATTACCTGACTGAGTCCACAATAAAGTGTATAACGACACTTGTTTGTAATCAAACTTCCTGTAATATTTTAATTAGATTAATAATTTTAAATTTTATCTACATACGTTTATTAAAACTAAACGAACAATATATACAGTTTTTGCAACTTTTTAACGGATAAAGTTATTATGTAAAGCATTATGTAAAACATATATATAAGTTATCTTTTATATTTATTTCTAATAAATCAATACTACTTGTATGTATAAAAAGTAATGTGAGAGGTAATTACCTGATAAATTATCCAGAAATATTATATATAACCAGTGTGTAATTGTGACACCAGTGTGATATTTGTTTATAACCAAACTTCCTGCAATATATAAAGTAGATTAATAATTTTGAACCCTATATCTATACATACGTTTAATAAAACTAAATAATAAATAAACAATACATATCATAAATATATCTTATATATAATTCTTTCTAGTTTCAAATAGATCAAAATATTTTGTAACACTGCATATATATCACAAGTTATTTTATATTGTTATGTATAAGATCATATGCATTAATGATTTATTTATAATAAATAGTATGGATGTAATGTAAAATAATTACCTAATTAAAATATTAGAAATGTTATCCAAGAGAAAAATATCACGTTCTTATTACTCTTTATTAGCGCTAATATATTCACTTTCTGAACATTGGCAATAATATATAAACATATTACCAACAATATAGAGATTACAATAATATAATTATCACGCCCTCTATGATAACGTGAGCAGACAATGCATCAGTATTGTCAGATTTGGCGCTTAAAAACAAAGTGATAGGGGGCGCGATCACCAAATCTAATAACATTTAATTTTATACGTGCAATTTTGTTGTGTTTACACAAGTGATTGCCGATTGAACAAATGGCCTTATAGAGATTCATTTCTAATTAGTTTTATGTTTACGGAATAAAAGGCAACCATTGTGCTTTCTCTTTGAGACACCTCCGATTAGACACAGTACAATTGGACACAACTGGCTTTCATTGGCTAATCGTGCTTGATCGTGCTACCCTAGGCATCGGTCGATATGATTGGCTGTGTCTAATCGTACTGTGTCTAATCGGGTAATCCCCTTTCTCTTTTGGCTAACCTCCTTTATAAGTATTTTATCGAGAGTCATCCACTTTTTACAATGGCTAATCGCAAAAGGTAAGCATGAATATAAATACATTATATACAGTGTGACCCATTTTAACTTAGGCAGCCAAATAACTCGAAAAATAAGCAAGATAGAGAAAAATGTTTTAGACAAAAGTTGTATGGTTTCGAGGGGGCCATAAGATGGTATCATTGGTTTGACCTTGAAGAGTCATTTGAAGGTCACGTGAAGGTCACTTTAATTTTTTTAAATGGAACATCCTATATATTTTTGTACATTCTTATAGCTCATCTCGAGAGCTTTCCAAAACACTATAATTAAGTACATTTTCGTTAAGTACTTTTTGAGTTATGAGGCTTGAAATAATTTCTTAATTTTACATAAACCGTAAAATATCTTGTAAAATATTCATTTTTCGATTACCTTACCTTAATAGTTTTATGTACAAAATAATGAGAGGAATCAATTGGTGTAAAGAAAACACATAGTTGTTTCGAAGAAAAAATATGGAATTGTTAATTGCAAATTACATATTTTTTCTTCAAAACAACTATGTGTTTTCTTTACACCAATTGATTCCTCTCATTATTTTGTACGTAAAAGTATTAAGGTAAGATAATCGAAAAATGAATATTTTACAAGATATTTTACGGTTTATGTAAAATTAAGAAATTATTTCAAGCATCATAACTCAAAAAGTACTTAACGGAAAGGTACTTAATTATAGTGTTTTGGAAAGCTCTCGAAATAAGCTACAAGAATGTACAAAAATATATAGGGTATTCCATTTAAAAAAATTGAAGTGACCTTCACGTGACCTTCAAATGACTCTTCAAGGTCAAACCAATGATACCATCTTATGGCCCCCTCGAAACCATACAACTTTTGTCTAAAACATTTTTCTCTATCTTGCTTATTTTTCGAGTTATTTGGCTGCCTAAGTTAAAATGGGTCACCCTGTATATATATATATATATATATATATATATATATATATATATAAATTTTATTAATATACAAATAATAGATAATATTGGTTAACCTTTATTTTAATCTTTTATCGTAATACACACATTATATGTTGCACGCGTGATACATATTATAAGAAAATATTAAAATAAAGATAAACCAAAACGTTATCTATCATTTTTATAAAAATATTTTATAATTTATATTATATATTTTCACTTCCAATAAAAGATAAAAACAAAAATTAATCACTTATCTATCATTTCTATAAAGATATTTTATAATTTATTATTTTATTATTCTATTATCTTAATCTTTTATTATAATGCATATGTATTGCATGCACAATACTTGGCTAATCTTTATTTTAACCCTTTATTATAATACATAAAATATATGTTATACGCAGAAATACATATAGTTATTCATCGCAATAATTAATGATTATTTTAATCCTTTATTATAATACATTTGTATTGTGCACGCAACATATAGCAATATAAATGCATTACAATAAAAGTTAACTAAATATTGTGCACGCAACAAATATGCACAATAAAAGATTAAAAATATATAAAATAATAAAATATTATAAAAGATCTTTATAGAAATGAAATAGTTTATCTTTATTTTAATTCGTTATTGTAATATGTATATGTTGTGCATGCAATACATATGTATTACAATAAAAGAATAAAATAAAGATAAACCAATACGTTTTCTATCATTTTTATACAAATATTTTATAACTTATATTATACATTTACAGTTCCAGAAACGAAAAAGAACCAGCAATTAATGATAATGAAACTCACAAAAGGTAAGCAATGATTATTAATAATATCTATAAAGATATTTTATAATATAATTTATTATTTTATATATTTTATTTCAATCTTTTATTATAATCTTCTATTATATATGTTTCACGCATGATACTGTTTAACTTTTATTTAAATGTCTTATAATTCATATATGTATTATACATACAAATACATATAATTACTCATCGCAATAACTAATGATTGTTATAATACATATATATTACTATATGTTGCATGCGCAATACAAATACATTATAATAAAAGATTAAAATAGACCATTAAAATTAAAACTAACCATTAGTTGTTGCGATACGTAACTATATGTACTTCTGCGTATAACACATATATATGTATTACAATAAAAGATTAAAATAAAGGTTAACCAAGTATTGTGTGTGCAACTCATATGCATTACAATAAAGATTAAAATAATAAAATATATAAAATAATAAAATATTATAAAACTTTTTATAGAAATGATAGATAACAATCTATTATTTCATTATAAAAATGTTTTATAATCTATTTTAATATTTTATTATCTTAATCTTTTATTATAATGCATATGTATTGCACACACAATACTTGGTTAACTTTTATTTTAACACTTTATTGTAATACATATTGTAATACATATATATAATAAAAATATAGAAATATATAATAAAAATAGATGACAAAGAATTAATTTTTATTTTAATCTTTTATTGTAATACAAAAATATTTTATATTGTACAATATATTTTATACATTTCTATTTTCAGATCTAACGAAAAGGAAAATGAAGAAAATCCTAAAAAGTAAGTGTAACACATTATATTATTAATACATATGCGTAAGAAATGATAGATAACAAGGGAATAAAAATTTATTTTACTATTTTTATTGTAATTCACTTATTGTAATTACTTATTTTTTATTGTAATTCATATTTGTGTTGCACACACAATACATATATGCATTACAATAAAAGATTAAAATGAAGATTAATCATTTATTATCTATCATTTCTACTATCATTTCTAAACATATTTTATAATATATATTTTATATGTTTCCATTCTTTCAGAACCTACAATATGGAAGAAATGGAGCCAGAAATTGAATTGTCGTCCTTTTTACGTGTTGAGGCTGAAGCGGCTTTAAAAGAAAATATAATACTTAAAAAAAAAATACAAAAATTAATGGAAACACAAAAAGAATCGCCGCCACCAACGATGGCATCACTACCACCGCCACTGCCGCCGTTAACGTCGTCACTGCTGCCATCGCCGTCAGCGTCGTCACCGCTGCCACCGCCGCCGTCGTCACCGATAACGACAGCGGGGCAAGTAAGAGGTAAATAATTTTGAATTATATAATTGGCACGTTAATTATAAAGGAATCAGCTAAATGAATCAGCTATGTTAAAAGTTAATAAATCTATTACATTTTCAGATTTATGAATTTAACATTGCCCAAAGTATTTTTAGCCTTCTATAGAATTAAAATTTGTATTTTCATGAATTTTTGTGTCGTATAAATTATATTTTACAAAAGAAATTTTTAATTCACAAATAATTATTTTTATATTTTAAAAGGCTAAAAGTATTTTGCGTAATGTTAAATTCATGAATCTGAATGTACATATATTAAAATTAAATTTATTAACTTTCAATATAGTTAATCCGTGCAGTTCTTCTTTAAATATTATATTCAAATAAAATAACATTAAAATATTTCTTTTATTGTAGAACAACCGCGTGCACGATGGGCTAGAGCGGGACGGTCGAGAGGACGAGCCCGAGGCCGAAGTTCCAATCCAAGAACCTCAGCCCGTTATAGAAATAATATTTTTAATTTTTATTAATATTTAAATGTGTATGCGTGTGCGTGTGTGTGTGTGTGTGTGTATCATCATAACATAGAATATTTTTTATAAATGTGTCTTTTTGTTTTTTCTTTCTATGCTTTGCACAAACTTCTTTTTATTTTTCATTTCCTTTTGCAAAGCATAAGCTATTTTTAATTTTAAAAATTTAAATATTCTACGTTATGATGATATAAAAATATGTTTGTATATGTGTACATGCGTGTGCGTGTGTGTATGTAATATCATCATAGCATAGAGTATTTATTTTTTCTTTCTATGCTTTTGCATAAACTACTTTTCATTTTTAATTTTCTTTCGCAAAGCATAAATTATTTTTAATTTTGAAATTTTGAATTTCAATATTCTATGTTATGATGATTTTTTCTTTCTATGCTTTTGCATAAACTACTTTTCATTTTTAATTTTCTTTCGCAAAGCATAAATTATTTTTAATTTTGAAATTTTGAATTTCAATATTCTATATTATAATGATTATATCAATTGCAATAAAATGAGCATTATATTTTTTCAATGCCATTGCTAGAGCTGTGATGACTATACCAGAACCACTACCTATTTCTAAACAAATCACAGGTTTCATCGCATGCAGAATGTCTAAATCTTCTTCCAAATCATCTATTAAAAGATACGAATCCTCAGAAGGATCATAAACTGTCTTGAGTTCTTCATCTGATAAATTAACTACTGGAGTTTCCATAAAATTTACGGTGAAAATTGTAAGAAATTTCTTTTATAAAACTTGCAAAGTAATCAATGTTAAGTAATAACAATCCGCTGCTTCAGCTCTATTTGACATATCCTATAACAAAGAGAATAGTTATGCATAAAAAATAATACTCTTCGCAACTTTTCTACGCAACTTGTAGTACATGATAGAAGCACAATTTTTTATAACATTCCAATAATTATATATGAAAATTGAAAATGATTTTCAAAATGCTCAAGAATTCTTGTAAAATAGGTAACAATAAGATATATATGTCGCTTGTGTAAGTAAATCGCAATTTTTTATCGTTACAATTCGATGAATAAACATATATTTTGCAATAAATAGTACATACTGTGAAAGAAATATAAGAATAATAAATATACGTAAATTTGCAAGAAGAAACGCGAAAAATAAATGTTACTATTATTGCATGCGCGCTGAAAACAGAAAACTTGACGTCACCTTGTGGCGCGAATTCTCTCGTCCAGTTGATCCACCGTAAGTTTCAAGAGACTCATAAGACCTTCCGTTAATGCATCCCGCGTCGGATTTTCGCAAAAGTCATCTATCTTGTCGTCGATAGATGTATTGTCACTCGCTGTGTCCACGTCCATGTTATAGCTGTAGTGAAGTAGACACTACCGTGTCTCTTGATATATATATACAGGGTGAGCCATTTTAATAAACGCACGCAATTATTTCGGAAACAAAGCATTTTAGAGAAAAATGTTTCAGACAAAAGTTTTATGGTTTCGAGGGGGCCATAAGATGGTATCATTGGTTTTACCTTGAAGAGTTATTTGAAGGTCACATGAAGGTCACCTTCAATTTCTTAAATGGAACCTACTATTTGTCATTGCATATTCTTGTAGCTTATCTCGAGAGCTTTCCAAAACACTATAATTAAGTACCTTTTCGTTAAGTACTTTTTGAGTTATGAGGCTTGAAATAATTTCTTAATTTTACATAAACCGTAAAATATCTTGTAAAATATTCATTTTTCGATTATCTTACCTTAATACTTTTACGTACAAAATAATGAGAGGAATCAACTGGTGTAAAGAAAACACATAGTTGTTTTGAAGAAAAAATATATAATTTGCAATTAACAGTTACATATTTTTTCTTAAAAACAACTATGTGTTTTCTTTACACCAATTGATTCCTCTCATTATTTTGTACATAAAAGTATTAAGGTAAGATAATCGAAAAATGAATATTTTACAAGATATTTTACGGTTTATGTAAAATTAAGAAATTATTTCAAGCCTCATAACTCAAAAAGTACTTAACGAAAAGGTACTTAATGATAGTGTTTTGGAAAGCTCTCGAGATAAGCTACAAGAATATGCAATGACAAATAGTAGGTTCCATTCAAGAAATTGAAGGTGACCTTCATGTGACCTTCAAATAACTCTTCAAGGTCAAACCAATGATACCATCTTATGGCCCCCTCGAAACCATAAAACTTTTGTCTGAAACATTTTTCTCTAAAATGCTTTGTTTCCGAAATAATTGCGTGCGTTAATTAAAATGGCTCACCCTGTATATATATATATATATATATATATATATATATATATATATATATAATCTGAAATAATAATATAGATACAATCTAATCTAAATATATAAATGTTATATGTATATTATTAATTATTTTATATAATTACCTGAAGTGACACACTTAACCTTTTACAACATATTTATAAGCACCGTTAACGCCACAGAGCGCTACTAATGCTGCGTCGCGTGAATCACTGCTAGCGCATTCTTGTGGCAGACGTTGGAAACGTATTTCTGTATTTTCTTTGTTACGTTAAGAGGAGTTGATGACGACCATGACGACGTTTCTTAATCGAAATTTTCACATTTCAGACTTTGCATCATGATATCTCCGTTTACAGAGCACGTAGCGCAAAAATAAAAACACTTTTATTATTTAATTTAAACCCAAGCTATCGATTAATTCTACTAAGAACTCGATCCGTTGAGCGGTTATATGAGAAATAAAAATATCGAGTTATACTCTCAATCCGACTCGCGTAATAATACACGGAGTGCATTTTTTGCTTACGCTGGGACTTAGCAAAGACACTACCGTGTCTCTTGATAATAGAACTTTATGGCAATATTCGTATACTGATTTATACTGAACTTCATCGCGAACACAATTGCATTATTCAAGGCAATTTTGTTGAAGGCTTCCCTTGATAAGAGAATTTTGAATTTATTTCTCTCTTGAATAAAGTTGATTAATAATAACTGGAGAAATATATTAATTTTATTCGATTATCATATTTCTGTAAAACCAGCTATTCAGTTAGCACTGGTGGTTTGCTAGTAAATTAGATATATAGGATAACTAAATAATATGTATATTGATCGACAACATATAATATGTATAGTGATATGAATTTATAGTATAGTGAATATCAAGAGACACGGTAGTGTCTTTGCTAAGTCCCAGCGTAAGCAAAAAAATGCACTCCGTGTATTATTACGCGAGTCGGATTGAAAGTATAACTCGATATTTTTATTTCTCATATAACCGCTCAACGGATCGAGTTCTTAGTAGAATTAATCGATAGCTTGGGTTTAAATTAAATAATAAAAGTGTTTTTATTTTTGCGCTACGTGCTCTGTAAACGGAGATATCATGATGCAAAGTCTGAAATGTGAAAATTTCGATTAAGAAACGTCGTCATGGTCGTCATCAACTCCTCTTAACGTAACAAAGAAAATACAGAAATACGTTTCCAACGTCTGCCACAAGAATGCGCTAGCAGTGATTCACGCGACGCAGCATTAGTAGCGCTCTGTGGCGTTAACGGTGCTTATAAATATGTTGTAAAAGGTTAAGTGTGTCACTTCAGGTAATTATATAAAATAATTAATAATATACATATAACATTTATATATTTAGATTAGATTGTATCTATATTATTATTTCAGATTATATATATATATATATATATATATATATATATATATATATATACAGGGTGAGCCATTTTAATTAACGCACGCAATTATTTCGGAAACAAAGCATTTTAGAGAAAAATGTTTCAGACAAAAGTTTTATGGTTTCGAGGGGGCCATAAGATGGTATCATTGGTTTGACCTTGAAGAGTTATTTGAAGGTCACATGAAGGTCACCTTCAATTTCTTGAATGGAACCTACTATTTGTCATTGCATATTCTTGTAGCTTATCTCGAGAGCTTTCCAAAACACTATCATTAAGTACCTTTTCGTTAAGTACTTTTTGAGTTATGAGGCTTGAAATAATTTCTTAATTTTACATAAACCGTAAAATATCTTGTAAAATATTCATTTTTCGATTATCTTATCTTAATACTTTTATGTACAAAATAATGAGAGGAATCAATTGGTGTAAAGAAAACACATAGTTGTTTTTAAGAAAAAATATGTAACTGTTAATTGCAAATTATATATTTTTTCTTCAAAACAACTATGTGTTTTCTTTACACCAGTTGATTCCTCTCATTATTTTGTACGTAAAAGTATTAAGGTAAGATAATCGAAAAATGAATATTTTACAAGATATTTTACGGTTTATGTAAAATTAAGAAATTATTTCAAGCCTCATAACTCAAAAAGTACTTAACGAAAAGGTACTTAATTATAGTGTTTTGGAAAGCTCTCGAGATAAGCTACAAGAATATGCAATGACAAATAGTAGGTTCCATTTAAGAAATTGAAGGTGACCTTCATGTGACCTTCAAATAACTCTTCAAGGTAAAACCAATGATACCATCTTATGGCCCCCTCGAAACCATAAAACTTTTGTCTGAAACATTTTTCTCTAAAATGCTTTGTTTCCGAAATAATTGCGTGCGTTTATTAAAATGGCTCACCCTGTATATATATATCAAGAGACACGGTAGTGTCTACTTCACTACAGCTATAACATGGACGTGGACACAGCGAGTGACAATACATCTATCGACGACAATATAGATGACTTTTGCGAAAATCCGACGCGGGATGCATTAACGGAAGGTCTTATGAGTCTCTTGAAACTTACGGTGGATCAACTGGACGAGAGAATTCGCGCCACAAGGTGACGTCAAGTTTTCTGTTTTCAGCGCGCATGCAATAATAGTAACATTTATTTTTCGCGTTTCTTCTTGCAAATTTACGTATATTTATTATTCTTATATTTCTTTCACAGTATGTACTATTTATTGCAAAATATATGTTTATTCATCGAATTGTAACGATAAAAAATTGCGATTTACTTACACAAGCGACATATATATCTTATTGTTACCTATTTTACAAGAATTCTTGAGCATTTTGAAAATCATTTTCAATTTTCATATATAATTATTGGAATGTTATAAAAAATTGTGCTTCTATCATGTACTACAAGTTGCGTAGAAAAGTTGCGAAGAGTATTATTTTTTATGCATAACTATTCTCTTTGTTATAGGATATGTCAAATAGAGCTGAAGCAGCGGATTGTTATTACTTAACATTGATTACTTTGCAAGTTTTATAAAAGAAATTTCTTACAATTTTCACCGTAAATTTTATGGAAACTCCAGTAGTTAATTTATCAGATGAAGAACTCAAGACAGTTTATGATCCTTCTGAGGATTCGTATCTTTTAATAGATGATTTGGAAGAAGATTTAGACATTCTGCATGCGATGAAACCTGTGATTAGTTTAGAAATAGGTAGTGGTTCTGGTATAGTCATCACAGCTCTAGCAATGGCATTGAAAAAATATAATGCTCATTTTATTGCAATTGATATAATCATTATAATATAGAATATTGAAATTCAAAATTTCAAAATTAAAAATAATTTATGCTTTGCGAAAGAAAATTAAAAATGAAAAGTAGTTTATGCAAAAGCATAGAAAGAAAAAATCATCATAACATAGAATATTGAAATTCAAAATTTCAAAATTAAAAATAATTTATGCTTTGCGAAAGAAAATTAAAAATGAAAAGTAGTTTATGCAAAAGCATAGAAAGAAAAAATAAATACTCTATGCTATGATGATATTACATACACACACGCACACGCATGTACACATATACAAACATATCTTTATATCATCATAACGTAGAATATTTAAATTTTCAAAATTAAAAATAGCTTATGCTTTGCAAAAGGAAATGAAAAATAAAAAGTAGTTTATGCAAAGCATAGAAAGAAAAAACAAAAAGACACATTTATAAAAAATATTCTATGTTATGATGATACACACGCACAGACGCACACGCACAAACTAATCATGGAAGAAGTAATGGAGTCAGTAATTGAATTATCGTCATCGTTACATGTTGAGGCTGAAGCGATTTTAAAAGAAATCATCATAACATAGAATTTTTAAATTTCAAAATTAAAAGTAGCTTATGCTTTGCAAAAGAAAATTAAAAATAAAAAGTAGTTTATGCAAAGCATAGAAAGAAAAAACGAAAAAACACATTTATAAAAAAAAATATTCTATGTTATGATGATGTACACATACACACACACACATATTTTTATATCATCATAACATAGAGTATTGAAATTCAAAATTTCAAAATTAAAAATAACTTATGCTTTGCGAAAGAAAATTAAAAATGAAAAAAATGAAAAGTAGTTTATGCAAAAGCATAGAAAGAAAAAATAAATACTCTATGCTATGATGATATTACATACACACACGCACACGCATGTACACATATACAAACATATTTTTATATCATCATAACGTAGAATATTTAAATTTTCAAAATTAAAAATAGCTTATGCTTTGCAAAAGGAAATGAAAAATAAAAAGTAGTTTGTGCAAAGCATAGAAAGAAAAAACAAAAAGACACATTTATAAAAAATATTCTATGTTATGATGACATACACACACACACGCACACACACACACACACATCATTATAACATAGAATTTTTAAATTTCAAAATTAAAAGTAGCTTCTGCTTTGCAAAAGAAAATTAAAAATAAAAAGTAGTTTATGCAAAGCATAGAAAGAAAAAACGAAAAAACACATTTATAAAAAAAAAATATTCTATGTATGATGATGTATACATACACACACACACACATATACACACGCACACACACACACACAAACATATTTTTATATCATCATAACATAGAGTATTGAAATTCAAAATTTCAAAATTAAAAATAACTTATGCTTTGCGAAAGAAAATTAAAAATGAAAAAAATGAAAAGTAGTTTATGCAAAAGCATAGAAAGAAAAAATACTCTATGCTATGATGATATACATACACACACGCACACGCATGCACACACATACAAACATCTTTTTATATCATCATAACATAGAATATTGAAATTCAAAATTTCAAAATTAAAAATAATTTATGCTTTGCGAAAGAAAATTAAAAATGAAAAGTAGTTTATGCAAAAGCATAGAAAGAAAAAATCATTATAACATAGAATATTGAAATTCAAAATTTCAAAATTAAAAATAATTTATGCTTTGCGAAAGAAAATTAAAAATGAAAAGTAGTTTATGCAAAAGCATAGAAAGAAAAAATAAATACTCTATGCTATGATGATATTACATACACACACGCACACGCATGTACACATATACAAACATATTTTTATATCATCATAACGTAGAATATTTAAATTTTCAAAATTAAAAATAGCTTATGCTTTGCAAAAGGAAATGAAAAATAAAAAGTAGTTTATGCAAAGCATAGAAAGAAAAAACAAAGACACATTTATAAAAAATATTCTATGTTATGATGATACACACACACACACGCACAAACGCACACGCACAAACTAATCATGGAAGAAGTAATGGAGTCAGTAATTGAATTATCGTCATCGTTACATGTTGAGGCTGAAGCGATTTTAAAAGAAATCATCATAACATAGAATTTTTAAATTTCAAAATTAAAAGTAGCTTATGCTTTGCAAAATAAAATTAAAAATAAAAAGTAGTTTATGCAAAGCATAGAAAGAAAAAACGAAAAAACACATTTATAAAAAAAAATATTCTATGTATGATGATGTACACACACACACACACACATATACACACGCACACACACACACAAACATATTTTTATATCATCATAACATAGAGTATTGAAATTCAAAATTTCAAAATTAAAAATAACTTATGCTTTGCGAAAGAAAATTAAAAATGAAAAGTAGTTTATGCAAAAGCATAGAAAGAAAAAATAAATACTCTATGCTATGATGATATTACATACACACACGCACACGCATGTACACATATACAAACATATTTTTATATCATCATAACGTAGAATATTTAAATTTTTAAAATTAAAAATAGCTTATGCTTTGCAAAAGGAAATGAAAAATAAAAAGAAGTTTGTGCAAAGCATAGAAAGAAAAAACAAAAAGACACATTTATAAAAAATATTCTATGTTATGATGATACACACACACACACACACACACGCACACGCATACACATTTAAATATTAATAAAAATTAAAAATATTATTTCTATAACGGGCTGAGGTTCTTGGATTGGAACTTCGGCCTCGGGCTCGTCCTCTCGACCGTCCCGCTCTAGCCCATCGTGCACGCGGTTGTTCTACAATAAAAGGAATATTTTAATGTTATTTTATTTGAATATAATATTTAAAGAAGAACTGCACGGATTAACTATATTGAAAGTTAATAAATCTAATTTTAATATATGTACATTCAGATTCATGAATTTAACATTACGCAAAATACTTTTAGCCTTTTAAAATATAAAAATAATTATTTGTGAATTAAAAATTTCTTTTGTAAAATATAATTTATACGACACAAAAATTCATGAAAATACAAATTTTAATTCTATAGAAGGCTAAAAATACTTTGGGCAATGTTAAATTCATAAATCTGAAAATGTAATAGATTTATTAACTTTTAACATAGCTGATTCATTTAGCTGATTCCTTTATAATTAACGTGCCAATTATATAATTCAAAATTATTTACCTCTTACTTGCCCCGCTGTCGTTATCGGTGACGACGGCGGCGGTGGCAGCGGTGACGACGCTGACGGCGATGGCAGCAGTGACGACGTTAACGGCGGCAGTGGCGGTGGTAGTGATGCCATCGTTGGTGGAGGCGATTCTTTTTGTGTTTCCATTAATTTTTGTATTTTTTTTTTAAGTATTATATTTTCTTTTAAAGCCGCTTCAGCCTCAACACGTAGAAAGGACGACAATTCAATTTCTGGCTCCATTTCTTCCATATTGTAGGTTCTGAAAGAATGGAAACATATAAAATACATATTATAAAATATGTTTAGAAATGATAGTAGAAATGATAGATAATAAATGATTAATCTTCATTTTAATCTTTTATTGTAATGCATATATGTATTGTGTGTGCAACACAAATATGAATTACAATAAAAAATAAGTAATTACAATAAGTGAATTACAATAAAAATAGTAAAATAAATTTTTATTCTCTTGTTATCTATCATTTCTTACGCATATGTATTAATAATATAATGTGTTACACTTACTTTTTAGGATTTTCTTCATTTTCCTTTTCGTTAGATCTGAAAATAGAAATGTATAAAATATATTGTACAATATAAAATATTTTTGTATTACAATAAAAGATTAAGATAAAAATTAATTCTTTGTCATCTATTTTTATTATATATTTCTATATTTTTATTATATATATGTATTACAATATGTATTACAATAAAGTGTTAAAATAAAAGTTAACCAAGTATTGTGTGTGCAATACATATGCATTATAATAAAAGATTAAGATAATAAAATATTAAAATAGATTATAAAACATTTTTATAATGAAATAATAGATTGTTATCTATCATTTCTATAAAAAGTTTTATAATATTTTATTATTTTATATATTTTATTATTTTAATCCTTATTGTAATGCATATGAGTTGCACACACAATACTTGGTTAACCTTTATTTTAATCTTTTATTGTAATACATATATATGTGTTATACGCAGAAGTACATATAGTTACGTATCGCAACAACTAATGGTTAGTTTTAATTTTAATGGTCTATTTTAATTTTTTATTATAATGCATTTGTATTGTGCATGCAACATATAGTAATATATATGTATTATAACAATCATTAGTTATTGCGATGAGTAATTATATGTATTTGTATGTATAATACATATACGAATTATAATAAGACATTTAAATAAAAGTTAAACAGTATCATGCGTGAAACATATATAATAGAAGATTATAATAAAAGATTGAAATAAAATATATAAAATAATAAATTATATTATAAAATATCTTTATAGATATTATTAATAATCATTGCTTACCTTTTGTGAGTTTCATTATCATTAATTGTTGCTGGTTCTTTTTCGTTTCTGGAACTGTAAATGTATAATATATGTTATAAAATATTTGTATAAAAATGATAGAAAACCCTTTCGATCAGTCCCATATAAAAGAATGTTGTAATGTATCAACAATAATTTCGTGAAGACTGCTTCATATTCTGCATTATTTATGAACTGTGAAAAAATATTTAGGTAAGTTGCCAACACTACCGTGTCTCTTGATAATTTGTCTTTATTTTCCTTACTATTAAAAATAGAATTAAATAACTCACTTTTTCTCCGTTCCATTTATATATTCAATGATGAATTATATAAGCAAAGCAACGATTATTCATTAATGGATTTATAAGTATTAATTGTGAATAATAAATGTAGATTTCTAATGACATATTGATTTGTAATTATCCGTTATTTTTGCAATAAGAATAGCAAAGAAGTTTGAAGGATCTGAATATCTATATAGTAAGCAAAGAGGACCGTCGAATTTTAATGAAATATGACGGGGTGGTGGCGGGTTCTTTGCTCATTTATTTAAAGATGTTTAACATATAGTACAAAAAAGAGTGATATCCCTAAAAAAATTACCCTTTTAAAAAAAAGGTAAAAAAAGGTGCTAAGTCCGCGTAAAAAACAGTATATGTATTTGCAAAATAGTGTATTATTAACTGTAAAAAACTATTGTAAAAAACCTGTCTCCAAAATAGTGTTATTTTAAAACTGTAAAAAACTACTGTAAAAAACCTATCTTCAAAATAGGATTATTTTAATCTACAAAATAGTTATTTTAATCTGCACAAAATAGTGTTATTTTAAACCGTAAAAAATTGTTCTACAAATTATTTTAATTTTGTGTAAAATTGTATATCCTACAAAAATAATGATATCAAAAAAATTGCGCTAAGTGAAAATAAAAACTTATAAAAATATTTTAACCAAAAAAAGTTATACAAAATAGTTGTTTTAATTTTCTACATTATATCCTAGAAAAATGATGATATCCAAAAATTACGCTAATTGAAAATAAAAACTTAAAATATTTTAACTAAAAAAAATTGTACAAAATAATTGTTTTAATTTCCTACAAATAATATTAAAAAGTTGCGCCAACTGAATAAAAATTTTCACTATAAAATATACATTTCTTTTTTATTTCCAATATTAAAAAAAAAATGATATTAAATGAATTGTAATATATCTATTATAAAAAATCGTTGAAAATATGAACAATCATATACATTGCAATAATCATATGCATATAATCCTGAAAAGTTTAATTAAAAAAAAAAAAAAAGGAAATGATAATACAAAATACAAAATTAAAAATTATTAAAAAAATTAAAAATTAGATATTAATAAAAAAAAATAAAAATTTATTTTAATATTACTCGCAACTTTTTAATATTATTTGTAGGAAATTAAAACAATTATTTTGTACAATTTTTTTTAGTTAAAATATTTTAAGTTTTTATTTTCAATTAGCGTAATTTTTGGATATCATCATTTTTCTAGGATATAATGTAGAAAATTAAAACAACTATTTTGTATAACTTTTTTTGGTTAAAATATTTTTATAAGTTTTTATTTTCACTTAGCGCAATTTTTTTGATATCATTATTTTTGTAGGATATACAATTTTACACAAAATTAAAATAATTTGTAGAACAATTTTTTACGGTTTAAAATAACACTATTTTGTGCAGATTAAAATAACTATTTTGTAGATTAAAATAATCCTATTTTGAAGATAGGTTTTTTACAGTTTTAAAATAACACTATTTTGGAGACAGGTTTTTTACAATAGTTTTTTACAGTTAATAATACACTATTTTGCAAATACATATACTGTTTTTTACGCGGACTTAGCACCTTTTTTTACCTTTTTTTTAAAAGGGTAATTTTTTTAGGGATATATAATTACACGTAAAATTATATAAGATGAAAAATTCTTTTATACTATTCTACAAAGCAATATTTAAAATTTTTGTTGCGGGACGTAACAATAGTAAGTTGGTCGATTAACGTCAAAGTTTTTGTTACGTCCCCAGTTCCTCAGGACTGGTCTGGAAGTCTTACTTTCTCAGTTGGACGCAATTAATCTCTCAATTTGTTTTAGGGCAACCTGCTAGGCCGGCTATACCCTGGGACGACGAGAGATTGAAGGTCTGTTGTGCTCTTCGAGAGAGGATTCAGGAGGGAATGCGAATAAATAAATGGTTTATATAGATTTAAGATTTCTTTATTTATTTCACCTTTTCTTTTCTTTAATAACTTGAATAAATGTGGATTTATTCCTCCGAAGAGTAACCGTATATTTCTGGGAGAATATATGAATATTCGCTATCGATATTTGCAATAGGTATCGCGGTTTCTATTTGGGGAATCTCCAAGGGTGCGAAAGGGTCTAGATCCTCGTAGGTTACTGGTGAATAGCTTGGAGGAGGATAGAAATCGTCTTCTTCCGGCGAATAATTATATTGTTCTGGGTTTGACGCTATCTCAGCGTTTCGCTCTTCGGCTTCCAAGATAAAGTCGCTCAGTTCTTCAGGTAGTTCCTTTGTTGTTTCAAAGGGGGTGTAGTTATTTCCCGTAGGTGGTGTCGTTGAAGCGAAAGTATTTATTTGAGTGTCGAGGGGTTCTTGGATTTCTGTATTTCCTTCAGTTAGAGGGGGAGACAGATCTTTTGACGTTGAAACATTTATTTCTGCGATCTCTGGGATGGATGGAGAAGACTGATTTATCGTAGATGGGGTTGGCTCTATAAGTTCGTTTAGGAATGAGACGCGATTAAGCAGTAATCGTCGGGTGCGTCTATTCTGTTGTATATGGCGAGAAGCTTTGCGAATGGAAAGCTCACGTCGAGTACCCGGGGTTGAGCGTCGAGCGCGGACCATCTATTAATTATATAGTTTGGTAACAATTTATTTAATTAAGTGAAGATGGAATAATATTGTATAGTGGTTCGGTGTTACTTACGTTGACCAACACCTGTTAATAAAAGAAAGGGTCTCGCGTGACTATTCGTTCAGTAATAAATAATTATTATCCCAAGAATACAGAAAGTAATAGTAAGATCTAGTTATTGAAGCTTCATAAGGGTTTAGATCGCGGCTAGAGTATAGTCGGAGAAGAATAAGTCATAATAGTAATAATGAATTACCGACCCGGGGTAATTATCGACTCACGAAACTTACCGATCGATGGTAATGTAGGTTTCTGTTTTACCGACCGATGGTAACATCGATTTTGCCGACCGTCGGTAATGTAGATTTCTGTTTTACCGACCGTCGACAATGTAGATTTCTGTTTTATCGACCGATGGTAACTTTAGTTTACCGACCGTCGGTAATGTAGATTTCGGTTTTACCGACCGATGGTAACATTAGTTTACCGACCGTCGGTAATGTAGATTTCGGTTTTACCGAGCGATGGTAACTTTATCGACCGACGGTAATTTATATAATTTTGTTAAATTATTAGGTTAGTTTTGTTTTTAAATTGCGATTTGAATATCTAAAGTCGGTTTACTGAAAATCGAAGAGGCTTGAGGAGGAATAAGGAGATTGGATACTTTAATAATGTATCCACCTGTCAAACGTCTGGCTTAGTATTAACCTTATAATATCAGGTTATAATAAATGAAATGTACTAAAATAATAATTGAAATTATCAAAAGCTAAGCCAGTGCATCATCACTAATTTCTGGGATGTATCTCGTGTGTTGAAATCAAGGCAAGATTCAATCTGACGGTTGCGTCAACCAGCTCCAAAATTAAAAGACAATATTTAGCGGACCCGAGTTGATCGAGTATATCTGTCATATTTGGTATAAGGATAAGCGTCTCCTATGGTTTTTTCATTAAGATTACGGTAGTCGATGACCATTCGCCATCGTTTGTTTCCTAGAGAGTCTGGTTTTTTAGGAACAATCCAAAGTGGAGAGTTATAAGGTGAGGTTGATGCTTCGATTAAGTCTGAAGATAATAATTCGGTTACTTGTTTATCGATCTCTTCTTTATGTACAGGGGGAAACCTGTATTGTTTTGTGTGGACTGGTACCTCATTAATAGTAGGAACATAGTATTGCGCGGCATTAGTAGCTTGAAGATGTTCACCAGTAATATGAAATCTATCGGCGTGCTTGTATACTAGAGACTGTATGTTTGCTGACTCCTCGGAGTTCAGATGTTCTAGTCGAAGAAGATTTATAACGTCAGTAGCTCTTTCGGTGGATTGGGGCAATGCTTGATTAAAGTAAATAGGATTGTTGATGGCATTAGAGAATTTCCCTCGGGGTTCTTCTAATCCAACGGAGTTAGTAGCTGATACGTCTGGCTCACAGACGTCGAAATCTTGTAGTTGAATAACGGGGATATTGAAAATGAATTCTTCCTCGGAAGTGTTAAAGATAGGCATGTATGCCTTCCCGTTATTATTAGTAACGATTGCTTGCCCATAATAGCTGCTTTCGGCTAGAGTATGACGTGGCACATAACCGACTTGTTGTTGTTGATTTGAGATTGGAAAGGAGCAAGGGGTAACGCTTCTTGCTTTAAGAAGTATAGAATTTGAGTTTAGAAAAGGAATTCTCTCGTCGTCATGTTGAATAAAATTATTTTTGTAATCTATGGTAACGGCTCGTTCCCTCAGGAACTTGTTGCCTAAGATCCCATCCTGTGGGAATGCGATTGAGTCAGAGATTACGTAGAATTCGGACGTTCTGCCGAGTATCGTCATAAAAATGACGCCTAAAGTGACGACGGTTTCAGAGGCAATCCCTTGCAAGCAGAGGGGATTGGTTGTATCAAGATTAACGTATGGTTTCAGGCATCCTTCCTTAATAAGATTTAAACCGGATCCTGAGTCGATCATAAATCTGCATTCTTTTGCCAAATCTAGAGAGGCTAATGTAATCGTAGGTAAGTCCGTAGGATGCTGATTGCTATTCAATTGGCAGATCCGGAGGCTTGCACTGTTGCTTCCGGGGGGACTGTGGCGCTGGGTTTTCCTTGTATGAAATAAGTCTGGCGCCCCTGTTGCTGATCGTTCCGACGGACGCCGGGATTATCGGAACGCCTTGAGCGTTTCCCGAATTTACTGGTTGCTGTATTCTTTCTTGAGCTCGTCTCCAGGCTAGTTTTCGGCATTCTTGTATCAGGTGGCCTGGTGTTTTACAATAGCGGCAAATCTTTGTTTGATAATTCTGCGGAGATTGTCCAGCGGGTATTGCTGGTCTTGAGAATGTCGGAAGAGCTGGTGGTAATGTAGTTGTATTCCCATTACCCGGTTTAGATTGATTATTAGTGTTGTTAGTTACAGGAAATTGGCGAGAAGTGTTGTTATAATTATTAGGTCGATCTGCACGTAGTTGGAAATTCGGACGGAACACGGTTCGTTTCCGTATGTTCTCTGCTTCTATAGTTTTAGATAGTTGGATAGCAGTGCTTATTCCATCTTTGAAGGTATGAGGATATTCCAGCTTGACTCTTACTAATAGGTCAGATGGAAGTCCATTAATGAAGCTGTGCAATGTAGTCATTTCGATTGCATTTTTCGATTTTTCGTCTATATGTCCAGTATAGTCCGTTTCTCCATCGATGATTGCGGCGCGTAATTCTTGTACTCTTCCAATATAATTAAAAATATCTTCGTTATGTTTCATGTATACATTTGCCAATTCTCCTCTATATTGGTCTACCGATTTATTCGGCCCAAATATAAGCTTCAATCTTTGTGTTAATTCAAAAACAGTATGATATTCAGATCCTTCTACTGCGGAGTAAGCGTGTCCTTGTAATTTATTCATTATTAATTGGACTAAGAAATATTCATGATACTGCGGTATTAATTCAAGAGCGCGTTCGCAGATTTTACTAAAATGGAAAACGGACATTTTATGTCCATCGAATTTAGGAATCGTGTCGATAGCATCTTTTAATCGTATGGGGGATGGTTGATCCATCATCAAATTTATGTGGAGAGAGTTGCGGAGTCGTTTGTGTTTCGGGCCTATCATGCCTTGTGTCTTGAGTGGAATTTTCCAAGTTTGTGATCCTTGAATTAATTCTTTCAATTTGATCAGCTATCTTATGCATCGATGATATTAATTGTTCCATGCCTGTGGAGTCTTCGGTAAATTCTCTTTGTTCTAATTCTTCTTGAGCTCTTCTAAGACGCTCTTGTTTAACTTGTAGATCCTCTGACTGTTCTTTTAATAATTGTTCCTTCTCGTGCATCTTCTTCATTATGATTTCAACTTCTTCTGGACTATATTGTTTTTTCGTAGCTCCTGTGGTTACGGAGCTTGCAGAGCTTGAGCGGGTTTGCATGATTGCGTTGAAAATTATTTATTCTTATCCACTGAATCTCTCTAAAGCACAGATCCTTCGGCAGATCCCACCGCTGCCACCAAAAAAATTTTAATACTACTCTGTTACGTCCTCAGTTCCTCAGGACTGGCCTGGAAGTCTTACTTTCCCAGTTGGACGCAATTAATCTCTCAATTTGTTTTAGGGCAACCTGCTTGGCCGGCTATACCCTGGGACGCCGAGAGATTGAAGATCTATTGTGCTTGGCAGAGAGGATTCTACGTGGAGAGTGAATAAACGTTCATACTAAATTTTATAAGTTTATTCTATTTTGTTCAAAATATATTTTTTCTTTAATGAGATACAAATTTGAATATCCTTTTATTCCTCCCTCGGGTAACCGTACGATTCTGGTAGAAAGTAAGAATATTCGATGCTTATGGTCGAGACGGGTCCTTCTGGGGAAGCTAGGGAAATCTCTAAGGGCTCGAAGGGGTCTGGGTCTTCATATGCCACGGGGGAATAGCTAGGAAGACTATATAGGCCGTTTTCCTCGGGATAGTAGTTGTATAGGGGTACGGTGTCAAGATGTTGGAATGTCCCTGAGATGGAAGCAGTTTCTAGACTCTGACTCCAATCCACTGAAGGTCCGGGGATGGATGCCTGGTCGGAGTTTAACGAGATGGTCGAACAGTTGCTCTAATCTTCGGTAATTCCCTCTACTAGATTGGAGGGAGAATATTGATTATGTGGGACTGGGATAATTTCGTGGCTTTCTTCCTCAATAGTGATTATGGGGATAGGTGACTGAGGTTCTAAGTCGATGATCTCGGGAACTGGTGCAATGATTTCATTCTCAAGAGTGATGATAGGGAAGAAGGTACGTCGCGTTTGCCTATTTCGTCTCACACGGCGTAGAATATTTCGACGGGCATCGAAGTTACCTTGTCTCACTCGGACCATCTATCGTTTAATTAACCAATTATAGACCTGTCTATTTAGTATTTGAGTCTTTGGTGATTTTGAAGTCACCTACTTTTGCGGAAAGTCGAATTTAAGAATACCCGACACCTGTTAATAAAAAAAAGGAAAAAAGGAATTCCATATAAATGTTCAATTTGTAATTGTTATCCCGAGTATAGTCAGATAGATGTCCCCAAAGTTGATAGAAGTATAGACCGGCAGAAATAGAAAGGTTAGTACTTTTGAAAAAAATTTTATTGTTGGTAACGTTGACTCCCGAAAATTACCGACCGTCAGTAATGTAAATTTCTCTTTTACCGAACGATGGTAAAGTAGATTTCCGTTTTACCGGCTTATGATTAGCTTCGCTTTCTGTTTTATCGACCGATGGTAAAGTAGATTTCCGTTTTACCGACCGATGGTTAGAGTCACTTTCTGTTTTACCGACTGATGGTAAGTTACCTGCCGTTGGTATGTTACCGATCGATGGTAAGTTTTAATTGAAGACTATTGGAAAAATTACCAACTGATGGTAAATTAGGATTATCGAGAATTTATTTGTTTGAAATGTTAATGTGTTATCTTGATTTAAAATAAATTCTTATTTTATTTTCATTCTCTGAAAATCGAATGGGGATTCGAGGAAAAATTAGGAGTTTGGATACGCTGACAAGGTATCCACCTATCATACGGCTGGCTTAGTATTAACCTCGTAAGGTTAGGTTATAATTTTAAGTAGTGATAATGATTCAAATTGTTATAAACTAAGCCAGTGTATTGTCTCTAAGTCCTGGGATGTATCTCGTATTTTGAAGTTAAGGCTAAATTCAATCCAAGATCAAAAGGTCAACTTCTATCATTGGGATAAATCCCTCAAGATAATTGCCTATTAATCGAAAATTGTATTTTCGCCTACTCAAATGTCGATTGACAGGAGGCCGCTTATTTTTTATTGCCTCACCAGCTCTAGGTTGAGAAACAACCTCTATCTATGGGAATAAATTCCTCAAGATAATTATTTTTCCACCGAGCCAGACTTGGGTTCGACCTGCCGCTGCAGTTTCGCACTCGTTCACTGTCTATCGCGTCGTCTTATCAAAGAGATAAGTCCCAGATAAATTTTCCAATTGGAAATGATATTTACTAAAGTTGAATAACTGGATTAAAGAATACGGGTAATCAAAGGTAAGGTTCCCGAATTGTCGCGCACTGTTTCACTGAATTTAGTTGTTAGTAGAAATTAAAGGTTAGATTAATGACAAGTGGCCGGATATTTAGTCCAGTGTCTGCAATGTCCTAGTGTGTGAAGGCTGCTTCCCTTCACTAGGCTGATAAATAAACGTTGCTTCCTTCTGTCTGCAACCGTCTACCTCGGTGACGGCTTTGGATGAAGGCGGAGATCCGGAAATTTGATTGACAACTTAACGTTTGGAACTCACTGATTTTATTATATACTGGTACAATATTTCACAAGATGCAAGTTATTATACTTGGAGAACGTTGGGCCAAATGCCAGTAGTTGTTAACTGTAGTAGATCGTTGGGCAAAGTGCCAAGTTAATACTGTGAAGATCGTTGGGCCAAATGCCAAGTTAACACTGTGAAGGTCGTTGGGCCAAATGCCAAGTTAACACTGTGAAGATCGTTGGGCCAAATGCCAAGTTAACACTGTGAAGATCGTTGGGCCAAATGCCAGGAGGACCGCTCTGCACGGGTTTATATAGTCGTCAGTCCCAGTTTTGCACACGGTCCCAATAGTAGGAGATGCGCTTCTCCGTGGAGGGAGTCGAGCAGTGATTGGTTCCCTCCTCTGCTTCTGGCTGCGCGCGCCTCGAAAGATGCGTGCGCCTCGAGGGATGTGCCGCGTTGTCAACGGGTGATTGGTTTTCTCTGACGTGATTGTTGCGCAATGATTTGGGATTGGCTCCCGCTGACGTGACGGATGCGCGCGCCTCGGAAGATGCGCGCGCCTCGGCGTGGGCGGCGCGGTTGCTTATTGGTTCCCTTCTTCGGGCTGGTTGCGCGCGCCGCTGGCACAAGTGTGGGGAGGATGCGCGCGCTGCTGGGCGTTGCCGCGGAAATTGGGCGTAATTTAACTTGCAGATGGTGGGACTCTCTGAAATTGTAGTGGGGGTGACGGAGCGGTCAGTATAGAATCGGCTATACTGGTTATATCGCATTTTGACATATGATTTTTATAATAATTATTAGACCATCAGGATTTCTTTGCAAATGGTATGCATATATTTTCTTATGTAGATTTTTAAGCTCTGGCTATAGAAATGTCAACGGAGTTTTTAGCATGCTCCGTTCAAAAGTTTTATTTTATATGTAAAAATATTGTTAATGAATCCTGGTATTATAATTATTATAATTACAATTATATAAGTATTTATAATTTTGCGGTGGGATATAAGTATAGAAATACTATAAATTATTTCAGTAAATGGTGCAACAATTTTTATTCTTTGCTTTTATTTTTAATATTTATATCTATTAGGTTCTTGAATAAAAATTATTGCATGTACTTAATATTAATATTTAACAATAAGTTAATTATTTCGTTATGTTGCGCAATGTTCTCTTGAACGGATTTTTTGTGGATTAATATATAAATGGAAGTTATTGCATACGCTTAATAACAATAAATTCATTTGTTACTTAATGATAATTAATTATTTCATCATGTTGCGTAATGTTGTGCAATAGTATTTGAGCGGAATATTCCATAGTCTTAACTTGGGATGTGATGATGAATCATAATATCGCATACGGAAAATTATATTTAAAACTTCGTTTATAAAATTAGTAGTATTGGAGTTTTCATAATTATGCATACATGTGTCGGTCTGACTTTTTATGCTTCTTAAGGGAAAAATGTTATAAGATTTTTATTTATAGTATTTTTCGTGTTAATCTGAAATCAATGATTTTTGATATAATTTTGGCCCCAAAATAATTACGTATACGTGTAGTCAGTGCTGGGACGTGTTCAAAAATATATATATATGTATATAAAGTCTTTTGGTTTTTGATTTGTAAAATTTCTTTTGTATCAGGATTACATATTAATAAAGGAGGTATTTTATATGTGTATATAAAGGAGGTGTTCTCTTATATGTCGGTAAAGTTAGTATCATCGTTAGAGACCCAGAGATGGCGTTGCCGTCTGTCGGTAATGTGGGTACGGACAGTCTTCACTGTCGGTAAGGTAGGAAATGACTTTGTCCTCAGTCGGTAACGTCGGTAACTGTGTTATCATGGGTCGGTAATTTTTCTGTCGGTAACTTTGGCTCTGTCGGTAAAGTAGGAATCTACTTTATCGACAGTCGATAATTTTTCTGTGGGTGATTTTAACTATAGTTGATAATGTAGAAAATTATTGTCGGTAATTTGTAGTCGGTAACCCTCTATGTGGGTAAGTACTTAAAATTATTTCTATCGTCTCTAAGCGAGGTTATGTTATGTATAGCTAGTGTCTTAACAAAAAAGATTAGTTCTGAAGGTATCAACTATGATATATTGCGCGGTGAGATAGTATTGGTGTGTGGTAAAAGCTAGTGGTAATATATCGCGCGGTGGGATTTTATGAGAAGAAATAATGGTAATAATAGATGATGCGGTAGATTTTCAATTAATAATATTAAATATATTAACAGTAATATGCTACGCGATGGGATCGAACTTTGCATGTTCGTTGGTAGAATTATGTTTTATAGGTTACAGAAGCGTTTTTTTCGTGCTTAAATAAAAAGTTAAAAATTTTGTTGCGGGACGTAACAAGTACAATATTTGACGGCTCTAAGATGCTTCCTTCCTTCTAGAGAGCTGGTGGTCAGATGCTAGGTGTTGTCCACTCGAGAGCGCTGGGTCAAATACACGGAAGACTGAGCTGCGCTCCCTGAGGTACCCTCTGATCCCTACTTCGTTCCAGGAGTCAGTGGTAGGGGAATGGGAGCTCTAAGCGTAGGTTGCTTGGCTGCTATTTGCTACTCTAGCTGCCCTTCCTTTTGGCGCATGTGACGTAGTAGTTGCGCTTTTGCGTGGGGGTGGTTTGGCTATCCGTGCGTTGGTTTGTTAATTTATAAAATTTTATAATAGTTTTTAGCTACCAGAATTCCCGTTATTTGCATACATTTTCTAATGTAGAATCTTAAATCTCCTTAAAGAAATGCGAAAGAAATGCGAACGGTTCTTCTAGCATGCTCCGTTCAAAAGCTGCCTTAAAATTCCGCTTATAATAAATTTTTTATAATTAGTAAATTCTGGTGTCATAAACTATTATAATTACAATCATTTTATAATATACATATATATATATATATATATATATATATGTGGATATATATATACAGGGTGACCCATTTTAACTTAGGCAGCCAAATAACTCGAAAAATAAGCAAGATAGAGAAAAATGTTTTAGACAAAAGTTGTATGGTTTCGAGGGTGCCATAAGATGGTATCATTGGTTTGACTTTGAAGAGTCATTTGAAGGTCACGTGAAGGTCACTTCAATTTTTTTAAATGGAATACCCTATATATTTTTGTACATTCTTGTAGCTTATTTCGAGAGCTTTCCAAAACACTATAATTAAGTACCTTTCCGTTAAGTACTTTTTGAGTTATGATGCTTGAAATAATTTCTTAATTTTACATAAACCGTAAAATATCTTGTAAAATATTCATTTTTCGATTATCTTACCTTAATACTTTTATGTACAAAATAATGAGAGGAATCAATTGGTGTAAAGAAAACACATAGTTGTTTTTAAGAAAAAATATGGAATTGTTAATTGCAAATTACATATTTTTTCTTCGAAACAACTATGTGTTTTCTTTACACCAATTGATTCCTCTCATTATTTTGTACATAAAACTATTAAGGTAAGGTAATCGAAAAATGAATATTTTACAAGATATTTTACGGTTTATGTAAAATTAAGAAATTATTTCAAGCCTCATAACTCAAAAAGTACTTAATGAAAATGTACTTAATTATAGTGTTTTGGAAAGCTCTCGAGATGAGCTACAAGAATGTACAAAAATATATAGGATGTTCCATTTAAAAAAATTGAAGTGACCTTCACGTGACCTTCAAATGACTCTTCAAGGTCAAACCAATGATACCATCTTATGGCCCCCTCGAAACCATACAACTTTTGTCTAAAACATTTTTCTCTATCTTGCTTATTTTTCGAGTTATTTGGCTGCCTAAGTTAAAATGGGTCACCCTGTATATATATAGTTGCTTAACATAGAGAAAATAATTGTTAATAACAATTGGGTGGTATAAAAGCGTTCTAATTATTACAGTTCGATATATCGAAGTAATTCTATTGTAGCGGATGGCTGTAATACCAGGCGGTCGTGCCGGGTCTCTTATCTTATCGCTAAATGAGCCCATGTACAACTGTACTGAATGAAGCTCGGAGGGTCGCTTATCTCTTGGTGAATAATTTTTTTCTTATATTATTTTATAAGACGATTCAATAATTTCGCTTGCAACAATTCATGTAGCTCTGCTACTTATTATGTAGGATATATACAGGGTGATTCAAAATAACCCCTGTGTCCCTGAAATGACATATTCTTGAATCAATTCTAAGACGATTTTTCCTTCGGCAAAATTTCGTCCGAAGCTTAGTTTTCGAATTATTAAAGGAAGTAGTTAACGTATGACGGGTCGAATACAAGAGGCAGGCAAGGGTGGCGCGATTCACCGTCAGACGCGGGAGCTTACGCGGGGAGCCTGCTGCGAGCAGCTGATCGCTATACACATACAGACACACATGCGAACACATACATTCTCTGTCTGTCTGTCTGTCTGTCTGTCTGTCTGTCTCTCTCTCTCTCTCTCTCTCTCTCTCATTCGCTCAATCACCTGTAAATTTTTTTTTTTTTTAACGAGAGAGGGGAAAATGCATTTTATGCATACCCACCGGTCGATCCAGTGAGTTATGTGGGACTCGAGTACCAAGTCGAATTACCAACTCGGTACTCACTACCCACTAAAAACCCCTCTCTTTTCACGAATTTCCTTTAACACACTGTCCCTCTGACTTCCCGAGATCTGTTTTCACATAACGTCAAAAAATAGTTATTATTACCTTGTTCGATGACTTTTGATGTATTGCTGTAATTGCTTGAAGGAGAAATGAATTTTCCGATAGATCGTACGTTCTCAAATTTAACGTAGATATCACGTTGCAAAAGACAAGAAATCCACACTAAATTATTAACTGAAAGTTTTTCTCCTTTCATGAACTGTATTCTTTTATAAACTTTAACGTAATCACATTTATTTACTCACTCGATGAGACGAGAAATTTACTAATGACTCTCACTAATCACTATTAATCACTCTCGAATAATAACTGTTGGCGATTAAAAATCACTCGATGAAAGAAACACGCGCGGACACGTTACTACACGACGCGACGACGCGACAATGCGACGATAATTACTCGGCGACTGCAAGCAGTTTTTTGTCATGGTAGGTTGCGGTAGGTTAAGGTACTACTGGCGCAATCGAACGCGATCATGTGTTCGATTGAAGAATGCGGTAAACATAATAAACATTTAACATATTAATATTATTATTATCATGAATGTGTGTGATATCCATACATCGTATATCTATTTAAAAATTAATTAGATTAAATAAGTGTTTTTAAAATATTTATTACTTTTACTATTATCATAAAATATTAATATTAAATATTTATTTAAGATAATAGTAAAAGTAATAAATATTTTAAAAACACTTATTTAATCTAATTAATTTTTAAATAGATATACGATGTATGGATATCACACACATTCATGATAATAATAATATTAATATGTTAAATGTTTATTATGTTTACCGCATTCTTCAATTGAACACATGATCGCGTTCGATTGCGCCAGTAGTACCTTAACCTACCGCAACCTACCATGACAAAAAACTGCTTGCAGTCGCCGAGTAATTATCGTCGCATTGTCGCGTCGTCGCGTCGTGTAGTAACGTGTCCGCGTGTGTTTCTTTCATCGAGTGATTTTTAATCGCCAACAGTTATTATTCGAGAGTGATTAATAGTGATTAGTGAGAGTCATTAGTAAATTTCTCGTCTCATCGAGTGAGTAAATAAATGTGATTACGTTAAAGTTTATAAAAGAATACAGTTCATGAAAGAAGAAAAACTTTCAGTTAATAATTTAATGTGGATTTCTTGTCTTTTGCAACGTGATATCTACGTTAAATTTGAGAACGTACGATCTATCGGAAAATTCATTTCTCCTTCAAGCAATTACAGCAATACATCAAAAGTCATCGAACAAGGTAATAATAACTATTTTTTGACGTTATGTGAAAACAGATCTCGGGAAGTCAGAGGGACAGTGTGTCAAAGGAAATTCGTGAAAAGAGAGGGATTTTTAGTAGGTAGGGAGTACCGAGTTGGTAATTCGACTTGGTACTCGAGTCCCACATAACTGGATCGACCGGTGGGTATGCATAAAATGCATTTTCCCCTCTCTCGTAAAAAAAAAAAAAAAAATTACAGGTGAGTGAGCGAATGAGAGAGAGAGAGAGAGGGAGGGAGGGAGGGAGGGGGAGAGAGAGAGAGAGAGACAGACAGACAGACAGACAGAGAGAGAATGTATGTGTTCGCATGTGTGTCTGTATGTGTATAGCGACCAGCTGATCGCAGCAGGCGCCCCGCGTAAGCACCCGCGTCTGACGGTGAATCGCGTCACCCTTGCCTGCCTCTTGTATTCGACCCGTCATACGTTAACTACTTCCTTTAATAATTCAAAAACTAAGCTTGGGACGAAATTTTGCCAAAGGAAAAATCGTCTTAGAATTCGGTCAAGATTATGTTTTTGCAAAAGCATAAAGTTATTTAGAATCACCCTGTATATATATATATATATATATATATATATATATATATATATATATATATACAGGGTGAGCCATTTTAATTAACGCACGCAATTATTTCGGAAACAAAGCATTTCAGAGAAAAATGTTTCAGACAAAAGTTTTATGGTTTCGAGGGGGCCATAAGATGGTACCATTGGTTTGACTTTGAAAAGTCATTTGAAGGTCACGTGAAGGTCACTTCAATTTTTTTAAATGGAACACCCTACATATTTTTGCACATTCTTGTAGCTTATCTCGATAGCTTTCCAAAACACTATAATTAAGTACCTTTTCGTTAAGTACTTTTTGAGTTATGAGGCTTGAAATAATTTCTTAATTTTACATAAACCGTAAAATATCTTGTAAAATATTCATTTTTCGATTATCTTACCTTAATACTTTTACGTACAAAATAATGAGAGGAATCAATTGGTGTAAAGATAACACATAGTTGTTTTGAAGAAAAAATATGTAATTTGCAATTAACAATTCCATATTTTTTCTTAAAAACAACTATGTGTTTTCTTTACACCAATTGATTCCTCTCATTATTTTGTACGTAAAATTATTAAGGTAGGATAATCGAAAAATGAATATTTTACAAGATATTTTACGATTTATGTAAAATTAAGAAATTATTTCAAGCCTCATAACTCAAAAAGTACCTAACGAAAAGGTACTTAATTATAGTGTTTTGGAAAGCTCTCGAGATGAGCTACAAGAATGTGTAAAAATATATAGGGTGTTCCATTTAAAAAAATTGAAGTGACCTTCACGTAACCTTCAAATGACTCTTCAGTGTCAAACCAATGATACCATCTTATGGCCCCCTCGAAACCATAAAACTTTTGTCTGAAACATTTTTCTCTAAAATGCTTTGTTTCCGAAATAATTGCGTGCGTTAATTAAAATGGCTCACCCTGTATATATTTGAATCATAGACTTATATAATAGACCGAGCCAACCGTGAGAGCAACCCACGCTGGCACAAAAGTGAGAGAGCAATAGCTGGAGTTGTGCTCTCTCTGTCTAAATGTGATAAGGTGGGGATAAAGGAGAGAATAAGATAGAGTAGGTTAGGTTAGAGGTTAGAAGAAATAAGGTTTTGTGCGAAATTAATGTGTATGAATTAAATTCATTAAAAATATTTTACTGAGTGTTAAAAATATAATTTAAAAAATGGTTAGACTTTGTAGTATATGTAAACTAGAGCAAGGAATGATTCCGGATGTTTCTTTCCATAAGTAAGAATTAAAAATAACCAAAATAATTATTTTAAGATATCGTTATATTGCTATTTTAATTAATACTTTTCTTATGTAGTCTGCAAATGAATACAATAAGTGTATACCATGAAAAATTCATGTTTGTTTAATAGCATTAATCACTTTTTTATATATATTAATATATTAAAATAAATAATAATAATTTACATTCAGAAAGTATATGTTTATAATACATTTCCAGAATTCCTACTAATCCGGAATTGAAAGCTAAATGGTTTATGAATATTGGTCGAGAGCTTAGTAATAACAGTTCTGTTTGCAGTAGACATTTTGAAGAAAAGGATTTTTCTTACAAAATATATAAAGAGAACATAAAACGATTTTTGATATCTACAGCTGTCCCGTCTTGCTTATTAACTCAGTGGTATGAATATGTTTTTTTAAAGAAAAATATTTTCTTCTAACAGTAAATGTTTTTGTTACAAAATATATTGTTTACAGTAAAAATTCATTGCCAGTAAACATTGAATCAAAACAAATCTTGGCAAATATTACAAATACCTATAAAGAATTTTCAAAAACCACTACAAACAGTAACGATGGTAGCAATGATGGTAGCAATAATGTGTCTATTGAAAAGTAAGTAATTAATATATTTAAGTACTTGTCCTTGATGAAAAATAAATTTTTTTAATTCCAAGCAAAAATCAAAATAATTTGAATGTATAGCAATGACTGTGCTCAAGCATCAACTTCTTATGCTGATGAAGAAGCAGACATATCAATTACTGAACATAATGTTTCACATACGATGTCTGATGATTACAGTGATTTTAATATATCACTTGACTCACACTGTACTAATTCCAGTCAGGAAGAAAGTACAATATTAAAAAGGTAAGATTATAAAAAACGGTATGATTTTTTTATAATCACTTTTTTAATGATTATATTAAATATTAAAAAATGACTTTGTATTGTAGAAAATTGGATAAACCTTTGGAAAATCGAAAAAGATTATGCAATAATGTTCGGTATATAGGAGATTTATCCAAAGAACATTTTACATCTGACATTGCTTGGAATATTGTCAATGAGCATGTAAAGCATTGTCGGAAAAAACAAAAATCTTTAAGTGAGAAAGTGAAACGTACAACTAATAGAGTGGAATCTTTAAAATCATTATTGGAGCACTTGAAAAAGAATAGATTATTGTCTGATGAAGCTTGCAATAAGTTAGAAGTAAGTAAAACTAAAATAAATAAAAGTAATAATTACAATAATAATTGATCACATTAAAATGATTTTGTAATTTTTTTTTAATTTATTGACAGATCCTGCATTAAGGAAAAAGATGATAATAATATGAAGAGCACAAGTTTTAACAACTTGATTAATTTTTTTAATTGTAAATACATTACAGATCATTGTGAGTGTGAAGATTGACTATTCAAATGTGCTGCATTCATTATTAAAATATTAAAATTTTAATAATGTGTGGCTGGAAAATAGTGTCTTTTGTATTTTCACTTATCTTTCAGTATCATGTAAGAGTTTGTTTATATCAAATTAAGCTTTTACAAATTTTTTGTATTATTTTTATGTATACACTAACATTATAAATATTATTATCATCATAATCATTATTATTACATTATACATTATTATTATTACACATGATTTTTATTTACACACATGACAAAATAATAAATAACATTCAATAACATATATGACCAAGTATAATAAAAATACAAATAAAAAATATATAAATTTTAATATTAGTATCTGCTTTTTATATTAGTATCTGCTGTTTTATACAAAGAGGTTTGTATAAAACAAAATTTTCTAGAGAGATTTTTAGATTCCTATTTTATGAAAACTAAAAAATAGAGATCTAAAAATCTTTTGCGTACAAATATTTTGACATGAATGATATTTATATTACAATAAAGTATTCTTTTTTTTATGTGTTTTTTTAGTCTACAAGTCCTGTATTAACTGAAATTATCAAAAACGTTACGAGTACAAAAAAGCGTAACAAATATCCTGCTGCATTAAAAGAGTTTTCATGCACCTTATTATTTTATTCAACTTCAGCATATGAATATGTACGAAATAACTTTATGAAAACGTTGCCTCATCCACAAAGTATCCGAAAATGGTTCTGTAAATATGACTTTAGCCCAGGAATTACTAAACCAGTATTAGAAAACTTAAAAAATATGATCGAAGAGTATAATGCTAAAGGAATTGAATTAGAGTTCGGAATTCAAACGGATGAAATGTCGATAAAAAAAGCAATTGAATGGGATGGCAAGCAATATCACGGACATGTTGATTTAGGTCTCGATATTGAAGAAAGTGATGAAGCATCATATGCACTTGTTATAATGTTAGTCGCTTTAAACACACATTTTAAAACTCCTATTTCATATTATTTGATAAGAAGTCTGACCGCCGAAGAACGATCAAATATATTAAAAGAATCATTAGTAATTTTGCATGATAATGGAATAAGCAACCATTTTATCAATAACATTCGACGGTGCATCTACAAATTTAGGCATGGTCAAAAATTTAGGAGCAGACTTACAAAATATTCAAGAAGGATCATTTTTTGAACACCCAGTTACTAAAGAACCGATTGTTGTTATTCCGGACGCCTGTCATATGTTAAAGTTAATTCGCAATACTGTAGCTGAATATGATTTGATTGATAATGAGGGTAATACAATCCAATGGAGTTTTTTGGAAAAATTGGTTGAGATACAAGAAAAACATAAATTACATCCAGCAACAAAAATCCGTTAAAGACATATTAATTTTCAAAAAGAAAAAATGAAAGTAAAGTTGGCAGCACAAACATTTAGTAAATCAGTTGCAGATGCACTGATTTTTATAAAACAAAAATTTCCTCAAGACTTTGCAAATGTTGATGCTACAGTAAAATTTTGTGAAACAATAAATAATATTTTTGATATTTTAAATACACGAAGAAAATTTGAAAAAAATACAGACCTAAAAATTTGTATAACACAAGAAAATTATGAAACCATAGAAAAGAAAGTAGATGAATATATTAATTATATTAAATCGCTAAGGATTATTGAAGACAAAAAATATAAGCAAAATATTTCTATTTTAAATTCAAAACGTAGGATAGGATTTTGGGGATTTTTAATAGCTATGAAAGGTGCTTTAAAAATAGCTCAATATGTTTTTAAAAAAAACTCGATGATGTAGCTTTTAACATACAAATTGTCTCAGGACCATTTGGAAACCTTTTTTTCTTGCATGCGACGTATGGGTGGTTTTAATAACAACCCTACATGTCGACAGTTTAAATCCCACTATAAGAAGCTTATTACTCATGTCAATTCTATAGTTCCTAAAGAAAGTAATTGTTCATTACAAGATGAGACTAGCATACTTAAATCAAAAACTATTAATATTCAGAAAAATTCAAGTGAAGAAATATTTAATCCTATAACATTTGAGCATGATTACGTGAGTACTAATAAATGGTTATGGACTGAATATAGTAATGACATTGTAATTTATATTGCTGGTTCAATTATTCGAACAATCAAGAAAAAAGTTAAGTGTGAAATGTGTGTGGACCAATTACAAAATAACGTAATTACATCAAGTTTGATAGGTATTAAAAACCGCGCACCATTAAAAACCACAACTACAAATTGTCAAAATCAAATGAGAGGCTTAATATCGCCGAGCAATGATGTCATTGTGATTTGTAAAACTGCAGAAAAAGTATTGAGAAGTACACCAAATCTTTTTACAAAGAATGTGCTTCAAAAATTAATGATTCATGCAAACAAATTATTACTAGAAGTAAAACTTTTTTCTAGAATGGATATGTTTATGGAAGATAAAGTTTTATCTAGTCACAAGTCTAATTTAATAAATCTAATTTTAAAACAGTATTTTTATATTCGGCTTCATCATGAAGCAAAGTCTTCACAAAACGCGGTGCAAAGAATAAGAAGCTTTCACAATCGACTAGTTTTGTTTAAAAATCAATAATTTTATAAACAAAAAATAGATATATAATTATTTATTAACAAAAATTATATTACAAATAAATTTAATATATTTTATTTACTATACACTTTGAATTATATCCTATATAATTAATTTTTTTTGTTCAATTATCTATTTTTTTGTTCAATTAAACGAGTTTTTACACAAAATAAAAGTCTTTCCTTATATACATTAGTACAAAATAGAAACCAAATTTTATTTGTTTATAGTCTTAATTATGAAGCAATATTTTTCATTCAAAAATTATTTAATTAGCAGTATTTTTCACAACATTTTAGTATAAAATAACATTTTTAAAAATAATATATTTTTATATATAGATTTTAATATATTTGTGTAGTATGTCTGTATATTAAATAATATATATATATATTTTCTTTTATTTTCATGAACCTTTCCCTTTCCGCATATAGTGCCTTCTCCGCCTTCTCCGTCTTCTCCGTCTTCTCCCACTCTCTCTCAAATGTGAGAGAGAGCAGACGACTCCATCACTATCTCTGTCCTTCTATGTCGGCGTGCGTGCGCCCATAAGATGGCGCGGTCTATTATATAAGTCTATGATTTGAATATACTTGCCAAATGAATTTCAAAAAAAGAATTACGGATGTTTTGCGTAGCAGCCTTGTTAAATATTTAAAAGAGGCTCATTCCGTACACACATTATCCATGAAAAATCCATAGGCTTGTGCCTTTCCAGTTATATACATATACATATATAAAAACCTACATAAAGGAAAACCACATTTTAATAAATTAATTAATAGTAAATAATAACGCCAACAATACTTACTAAACCTCCTCAAACATATAATAGAGCATAATCGAACGGTTAAATCGATCGAGATTTATACGCGAGACCTCAATAGGTAGTACGTGAAAGTGAGAGAGACCGCATTATCGGTCGGCCCGCGCGAGCGAGAGAGACAGCGCTATACGTAATCCCGTATGCAAGAATTAATGAGAATTAAATCGCGAAACAAGCTCGGACCGACTTGTCACCCTTGTTATTAATATATATATATATATATAATTATTAATAAAAATAACAAAGTGAGTTGGGCACACAAAATTTGTAGTCATAAAAAACACGCAATATATTCTTATATACTTTAAGTATATATATTATCCAAGGAATATCCGTTAGCTTAAGTGCTTTAATTATTCATACAAACATATGTACTCTAGCAACCTAAATACAATAAATTTTTTCTTTATTAGTAACAAACCTAAAACTATAGGTAAATGCGAATAAAATATGATTTTATATGCGTGAATTAATAAGTCAGTCAAGCGGTCAAGGCTAAAGATGTGCGGTGCGTTATCTATTGACACGCGTCGACGTATCTTATCTCCCTTGATACTTACGACGTTCATGCATTAGACTTCAGACCAAGGAGACTTGGAAATAATATTCTTTTAAAGTCAAGGCGTGAAATAAATTTCGGACCGACCTTTTGCTTTAACCATTAACACGCATGGTTATTAATAAATATATATTGCAATATGTTTTACTAAATTATTAAGTTGTAAATCGTAAAAGAATACGTAACACATATGCATACGAAATTTAAAAGGCGAATTATAAGAACAATATAACTGACAATAAAACATAAATTTAATGAAGGAAATAAGATATGTTAAAATATATTAAAGGGATTAGAACATAAAATCGAAATCCAATAAATGTACAATCTTATAAAATTTAGTAAAACATGATTTTATACGTACTAATAATCGAGCTAAATTATAAATCCTCTTATATGTGCCAAAGGCTAAGGCTAAGCCGAACGCAGTGCGTTATCGGTTGGCGCGAGCCAATAATCTTATCTTCCACCATGTCTCAACATACGCGCCCGAGTCTAAAGACAAAGAGGACTCGAGAATAATAATGTTACGTCCCGCAACAAAAAAATTTAATATTTCTTTGTATAATATAGTGACTATAGAATTATTCAATTTATATAATTTTTGCGTATAATTATATAATCATATTCGCTCAATATCCACATTATTTAGTTACCTTATATATACATATATCAAATAAATTATATATATATATTAGCAAACCACTAGTGCTAACCCAAAGCTGGTCCTATATATATATATATACAGGGTGACCCATTTTAACTTAGGCAGCCAAATAACTCGAAAAATAAGCAAGATAGAGAAAAATGTTTTAGACAAAAGTTGTATGGTTTCGAGGGGGCCATAAGATGGTATCATTGGTTTGACCTTGAAGAGTCATTTGAAGGTCACGTGAAGGTCACTTCAATTTTTTTAAATGGAATACCCTATATATTTTTGTACATTCTTGTAGCTTATTTCGAGAGCTTTCCAAAACACTATAATTAAGTACCTTTCCGTTAAGTACTTTTTGAGTTATGATGCTTGAAATAATTTCTTAATTTTACATAAACCGTAAAATATCTTGTAAAATATTCATTTTTCGATTATCTTATCTTAATACTTTTATGTACAAAATAATGAGAGGAATCAATTGGTGTAAAGAAAACACATAGTTGTTTTTAAGAAAAAATATGGAATTGTTAATTGCAAATTACATATTTTTTCTTCGAAACAACTATGTGTTTTCTTTACACCAATTGATTCCTCTCATTATTTTGTACATAAAACTATTAAGGTAAGGTAATCGAAAAATGAATATTTTACAAGATATTTTACGGTTTATGTAAAATTAAGAAATTATTTCAAGCCTCATAACTCAAAAAGTACTTAACGAAAATGTACTTAATTATAGTGTTTTGGAAAGCTCTCGAGATGAGCTACAAGAATGTACAAAAATATATAGGATGTTCCATTTAAAAAAATTGAAGTGACCTTCACGTGACCTTCAAATGACTCTTCAAGGTCAAACCAATGATACCATCTTATGGCCCCCTCGAAACCATACAACTTTTGTCTAAAACATTTTTCTCTATCTTGCTTATTTTTCGAGTTATTTGGCTGCCTAAGTTAAAATGGGTCACCCTGTATATATATCAATCAAATAAAATCAATAAATTCCCTAAATTAACTGTTATAAATATTGTGATAGAAATTTCATTGAATATCCATTTTAAAATCACTAATAAAATTTTATGAATTACTAATTGGTAATTGAAATCACCATATATTAAAATATCTATCATCAATAATAATCTGATTAATATAGTATATGACCAGAGGTATATCATGGTACATTGGCAGTACTAACCAGACACGATGATATTTATATAAGGAACTGTTATTAATCAACTATATTCGAGATGGAAATAGATTTAAAATTTTATTTTCAAAGAAAAATCTTCAACAAATGACTCTGAATACGCTTGTGATAAAAGCATTTTGCGATAAATTTAAGTATAAGTTATTATATGAATATCACAAAATTTTATTATTTTACCTAACTAAGTATATTTAATCAATAACTAATCGGAATAATAAATATATATATATCTCAAAATACTATAATAACGAAATTAAAATCTGTTAGAAATAGACTCATAATCTTATTAAAATTTTCTGAGATCAAGTAATTTACATCGTCAAAGCCACAATGCGCAACCATGAGATACGTTATATAAGAATATATATATATTTACCATACTATAAAGATCCATGAAATTCCCACAGCAACGAAACATGGGAACAGTCATGGACCAGCTAGGTCATCCAATAAAACATCATTCTCCACCTGAAAATTATAGAGTAATAATAGAAACAATTCCTTAACTCTCTTTGATTAACCACATTTTACATAATCATGTTAAAGTTATTCATAAGATATTACAAACAACAACAAAAATAATATTATTATAAAAATCTATGCTATTACATATATTCTATATATGATAACCCTCAATTAATTAATAAAATAAATATAAAGCATATAAGAAACAATACTATATTATACTAACAGTAGTTGTACATTCAAAATAATTATATATTCTAAAGTAAAGGTAAATATACCTGTTATATAAAAAATTATTATAGTTAACCTTTTCAGTTGAAGGAAAGACAAATTTAAATTCGTGTTAGACATTGGCAAATTTAAATAATTTACAACATCAAGGCAATAATATAACCAAGAAAGGATATCTCTATGCATGTATACGCGCTTACTACAAAGGCTCTGTGGAAAAAGCATAAATCAAAATATTTTATCAAATGATACTCACCTAAATTCTATTAATAAATAATTTTGTGAGCCCATGCGTATCCTTTCAATAAATAGTATGGTCAGTTGTCATAAGAGAGATGCAGCGATTACAAATTTTGAAACCTGAAAATCATATAATTAATTAATATTTTGGGATAAATAAAAGACATAACCTACAGTAAAAATGCTAACAAATGCTCCGAAAGTGAGCCACATAAAATATTAATACGAATAAAATATTAATACGAAAATTTACAAAGAATCATCAATAACAAAAGAAAAGTTATAAAGTTAATATTCTACGTACATATAAAAATATGAAACAATAAATAAATGTACTGAGTCAATCAAAAATTAATACCCATGAATAATAATTGTTACTAAAACAATACGCTCTAAAAATCAGTAATAATAATCAGTAATAAAATAATTAACAATATATATATATATATATATATATATATATATATATATATATATTCAAGAGAAACAAAATTAATAAATTTTCCTTGACTAATTATTTTTCTAAGCATTATAATAAATCTTTATTGTACATTAATACCATTGGCCAAATATGTCTGTATAAAATTCTAATTATTATTGAATAACATTTAATTTTGACTATTTAATTACAAAATGTAAATGGCCAATAATAACTAAATAATAATCTTTTATAAAGTAACGAGCTTCTTTTAGAAATTAATGATTTAAACACTTCTTAACGAATAAAATATAATTAATCAGGCAAGAACTTCCTTTAAAATCCTGACTTCTCGTCCTTATTGAGTGGTCATGTTCTTCGTAAATTCATATACGTTTGTGTATACATATATATACAGGGTGACCCATTTTAACTTAGGCAGCCAAATAACTCGAAAAATAAGCACACTACGAAAAAATGTTTAGAATCAAAATTTTGTCATTTCGAGGGGGACGTACAATGACGTTAAAATGAGCCCCCCACCCCTCCCCCTGGGCGGTGAGGGGGGGCAAGTTTGAAATCTTAAATGGGAACCCCTATTTTTTATTGCATATTCGGAATCTTTGGCTAAAAACACATACAATTTGTCTGAAACATTTTTCTCGATTCATGATAGATGGCGCTGTAATCGACGAAATTCAATTTCTTCGATTTCTCTTACTGAGAACCCATGCTTACGATTCTGCAATAAATTAACAATAAAAATACCACGTTTTCATTGTTAATACTCGAAATTAGTCTTAAAACAAACTTCTCATTATTTTTTATTACTCATTAATTACTTCTCAAGAAACTGCTTTTAGCGTAACCTGCCCTTTAGGCAACTTGAATGGTCCAAAGTACCGAGACATTTTGGACTTTCCATCTGATGGAGTTCCTCTAAGTATCCCTCCAAAATTTTGTCCATTTAGTGCCAAAGTCACAAATGTTTATGTATTTTTTTAACATTTGTACTCTGATAAAATTCTGGTAAAATGGCAAATTATACGCCTACAGAAGTAGTCGATATTCTTATAACCTTTGGCGAATGTGGTAGAAATTACAGACTTACTGCCCGTACTTATGCGGAGCGATTCCCAAATCGCCGCCATCCTACTGATCAACAAATTATAAACATTGAAAGGAGATCTCGTAATAATCCACTTCATCGCGAAAGGCGAAGGAATAGACTTCATAATAATAATGACCCTAGATTGCTCGCAGTTTTGGCTATGGTTCATCAAAATCCCCATATTAGTACCCGTCAAATAGAACGAGAACTGGGAATCCCTCAAACTACGGCACATAGATTGTTACGATCAGTCAATTACCATCCGTATCATATTACTCTGGTACAGGAATTAAGTGAGGCCGACTACGTACTCAGAGTACAATTTTGTAGATGGGCTCTTGAGATGTTAGATCAGAATCCAGATTTTTTTAGTAATGTTTGTTTCAGTGATGAAGCAACATTCATCAGCAATGGTAGTCTCAATAGGCATAATTGCCACTATTGGTCACCAGAAAATCCACATTGGTATCGTGAGGTGCTTAATCAACATCGTTGGAGTTTATATGTATGGGTAGGCATTTGCAATGGCCAAGTCATTGGACCTCATTTTTTTGAACGTCCAATTAATAGTCCAATGTATTTAGAATTCCTCGAAAATGATTTGCCAGCATACCTAGAGAATGTTCCCCTTGCAGTTAGACTAAATTTATGGTATCAACAAGATGGTGCTCCTGCTCATTATGCTCGTATTGTACGGATGTTTTTGAATCAAAGGTTCCCAAATCGGTGGATAGGGCGGGGTGGACCAGTTCTGTGGCCTCCGAGATCACCGGATTTGAACCCCCTTGATTTCTTTTTATGGGGATACGTTAAAGATACAGTGTATAGTAAAGCTCCAACGACAAGATTGAATATGATGGAAAGAATAAGAAGAGCTTGTGAAGCTATAACTCCTTTAATGCTAGAAAATGTACAACGTAACTTTCGCTGTCCATTACTGTTATCCTTAGAAAATAATGGTGCACACTTTGAGCATCTCCTCCATGCGGAGAGAGCTGATAACAATGCAATCTTGCCTTAACTGGTTGGGTCACCACACGACCTTGCCTTCACTGGCTGGGTCACTACTTGACCTTGCCTTAACTGGTTGGGTCACCACACGACCTTGCCTTCACTGGCTGGGTCTCTACTTGACCTTGCCTTAACTGGTTGGGTCACCACACGACCTTGCCTTCACTGGCTGGGTCACTACTTGACCTTGCCTTAACTGGTTGGGTCACCACACGACCTTGCCTTCACTGGCTGGATCACCACACGACCTTGCCTTCACTGGCTGGGTTACCACACGTTCAAGCACCCCGAATTGTGAGAGGCGAGGGGACTCACGTTAATCAAGCATCCCGAAGGGAACAGAAAACTGCTACGTCCACGACGTTGTTCCTGGGTTACGCTAAAAGCAGTTTCTTGAGAAGTAATTAATGAGTAATAAAAAATAATGAGAAGTTTGTTTTAAGACTAATTTCGAGTATTAACAATGAAAACGTGGTATTTTTATTGTTAATTTATTGCAGAATCGTAAGCATGGGTTCTCAGTAAGAGAAATCGAAGAAATTGAATTTCGTCGATTACAGCGTCATCTATCATGAATCGAGAAAAATGTTTCAGACAAATTGTATGTGTTTTTAGCCAAAGATTCCGAATATGCAATAAAAAATAGGGGTTCCCATTTAAGATTTCAAACTTGCCCCCCCTCACCGCCCAGGGGGAGGGGTGGGGGGGCTCATTTTAACGTCATTGTACGTCCCCCTCGAAATGACAAAATTTTGATTCTAAACATTTTTTCGTAGTGTGCTTATTTTTCGAGTTATTTGGCTGCCTAAGTTAAAATGGGTCACCCTGTATATATATATATATATATATATATATATATATATATATATATATATATAATAAAATGATTGTAATTATATTAGTTTATGACACCAGAATTTACTAATTATAAAAACCGCGCGATTATTATAAGCGGAATTTAAGGTTGCTTTTGAACGGAGCATGCTAGAAGAACCGTTCGCATTTCTTTAAGGAGATTTAAGATTCTACATTAGAAAATGTATGCAAATAACGGGAATTCTGGTAGCTAAAAACTATTATAAAATTTTATAAATTAACAAACCAACGCACGGATAGCCCACTACCCCCACGCAAAAGCGCAACTACTACGTCACAACATGCGCCAAAAGGAAAGGCAGCTAGTGCAGCAAATAGCAGCCAAGCAACCTACGCTTAGAGCTCCCATTCCCCTACCACTGACTCCTAGAACAAAGTAGGGATCAGAGGGTACCTCAGGGAGCGCAGCTCAGTCTTCTGTGCATTTAATCACCAGCTCTCTAGAAGGAAGGAAGCAACTGACTCACCAAGCATCTTAGAGCCGTCAAATATTGTACTCAAGTATACTTTAAAATAAAAGTGAATTCAAATTCAACTTTGGTCTTCTGCCAATTATTCTTCAACAGCTCCTGATCTCTCTTCAGGGACCTCGCCGAGGCAGTCGGTCTCCGACGGAGAGCAGTCATCCTTACACATCGAGAACTTCATCACCCGGTAAGTACATTCTAAATAATAAAAGATTATTTCTCTACGCTTCCTGATGCTTATTAATAATTAATAATCTACACAGTCGCATGCTACTTGACTGTCATTTTTTTATATCTTTTAATTCTTTACCTTCAACTATTCATATTCCCACATCCATACACACAATTTATTTAAATCTTATTTCGAATTGAAAGTCTTTTACGAGACTTATCCCTCTATTTTCGAGACGATTCGATTAACAGTGAATAGTGCGAAACTGCAGCGGCAGGACGAACCGAACCCCGGCCCAGTGAAAAGGCAATTATCTTGAGGAATTTATTCCTATGATAGAGGTTTCCTCTTGACTTGGAGCTGGTGAGGCAAATAAAAAATTAGCGGCCTCCTGTTATCGTTCGTCGTTTCGAAAGTGATTTTACGCTAAACAAATAGATGTTTTATTATAAATCGAAATGATTAAATGTGTGGATGTTCCTTAAATCAAACTGAACTAAAATCCAACACTTTTTCCTCTTAAATATACACATACGTTGATTTTATTTGGACATCGAGTGTTCAATCTGTCTTTGGCTTTGACCACAAGAGCGAAAAGTCTCCTTCGACTCGTCAATCGATGCGCATTGGGTAGCCATTCTACTCCTCTGCCGTTTTCGTGAAGGATTTTCTCCAAGAAAACTCCTTTACGGACTCTGTGCCGCTGTGACGTGACGTCTTGCACATCGACACTTGTCGTTAGAGCACGGGACGCGCTCTTTAAAGACCGACTGAAACATAAAATAATTACTCTGGTTTAGTGTGATATATCGAATGAAATTATTAATTAATAAAACCTAAACCAGCAGATACGGTAATAATCCTTTTTCTTTTCCTCATCCCTACTCTCGTTCTACTATCATGGCACGGAGAATAACTATTTAATAATCCCTTTATTAAATAAATGAATTAAACCGAGACTTTAGGATCTATCCTGTCACTTTCTTTAAAATCATTCGTGGAACTTTAGACTTACGCGATACGTTCTTTTTGACAGGTGATCCCTCGAAATTTTCATCGTAAGTATTAGATGCCGCGAAACAATTTCAAATTATCCTTTTGATAAATGATCCTAAAAAATAAATTATTCCAATAATAGATGGTTAGCGCTCGACGACCGGATCCAATAACTCGTCGCGAATTCCCTCTGCAAAACGCAGGTGTAACTCGCCGAGAACTATATAGGCAACGATTGCTCCGAGATCGTCCCTCCGTTGCACGACAACTATTTGTAGATAGGGATAACATCCCTTCTAATATTATACGCGCCGCCAACGAAAATACCCTCTTCGATTTGTCATTCGCCCCCTTGCCCCCCGAATATAATTCAGAAACCGACAACGGCAATCCCCCAGCGGTACCTGTCAGCGCAGAGTCTGCGGAAGAATAATTTGACTCAGTAAATTCGGACGCATCAAGCGACGCGTCTACGATAGTTATCGATTTGGACAACCGAACGGACGGAATTCCGCTAGGACTGCTCCGCGCATGGGAGCGAAATGCAGAAATAAGGAGAAGTCCTGTGACGAGGGATCAGCAAACTCAGACTACGCCATCGCCGAGCCCTCCCAGGATCGCCGAATCATTCTCGGGGTACTCTACCCCCAGTTACTCACCAGTTACTCCAGGGGAGATAGATTTCGACCCCATTGATATTTCTCCGAGCGAGGAAAATTTCTTAGATTTTGAAATAAATCAAATTCTCGACTATTTAAGCAGTGAGGAATTCCTCGATACCATCGTAGACCTATAAAAATAAAATGCATTAGCATCAACAAGAAAATTATTATTATATTCTTTTATATTCAACATAAATTTGCATTTAATGTACACGGATAAATAAAATGGAAATAGAAATTATAGCACAATATATCCACATATTTATTTATTCGTCAACCTTAAAATACCTCTGAAAAGAAGCGTCCTACAGATTCTAAATCTCTCGGCGTCCCAGGGTATAGCTGGCCTAGCAGGTTGCCCTGAAAAAGAAATTGAGAGATACTAGTTGTTCGTCCTTGCACGGTGAGCCCTGCAGAAACGTAGAATAAACGATAAAATAGGACGTAACAACTGTATTATAGGTTTATATATTGACTTGCAAGCGTATATGAAAAGAGAATTTTGTAACATCTTAATGAGATTGCACATTTGATAGTACCCTTGCATATATAATAAGATTTTTACTGTAACGTTTCAAACAATTAGTTCAAGGAATTTGTTAGTTTTGTTTTCCTTTGATTATATAGAACATTGATTATTCTATTATTATTATTATCGTTAATATTCAAAATTATATAAGGCAGAGTTAGCATATTGTTTCAATAGTAATTATTATTCATGAGTATTAAATTTTAATTAATTTGGTACATCTTATTTGTTATTTATTTGTTTATATTTTCATATATATTTGTATGCATTTGTGAAATATTAAATTTTTTCAGTACAGTAATTTTGATTGATTAAAACTTTTGTAATGATAATAGATTTTTGTATAGATTGATATTTTTTGTATATTTTTTGTTAGGTTAATTTTTCATACGGCCGAATGTTACCTGATTGTTATTTTCTGCTACTGGGATTTGGAATTCTTACTATATATTTATAACAAGCTGTCTTATATTATTATGAGAAGGATGTATGTAGGATCATAAAAAGTGTGCAAGTATGTATTATATTTTAAAGGTTTCACTTAATAATTTTTTATAGTAAATTTTCTTACACATTTATTATATTTTTCAGGTATCAAGACTCTAAGGAAAATTACTTCCTAATGGCGAATATATATATATATATATATATATATATATATGTTTGTGGACTTATGGAAAATACGACTACTCAGTGAGAACTGAAAATTAAAGTAATCTAGGATTTTAAAGGAGGTTTTTGCTTGATTAATTATATTTTATTCATTAAGAAATATTTAAATCGTTAATTTTTTAAGGGAAGCTTGTTACTTTACAATGGATTATTATTTAGTTGTTACTGGCCATCTGTTTTACATTTTAATTTTGTAATTAAATAATCAAAGTAAATGTATATGTTATTCAATAATAATTAAAATTTTATATAGATATATTTGTCCAATGATATTAATGTACTATGAAGATTTTTTATTATAACACTTAGGAAAATAATTAATCAAGGAAAATTTATTAGTTTTATTTCTCTCGAATATGTACAGGGTGAGCCATTTTAATTAACGCACGCAATTATTTTGGAAACAAAGCATTTTAGAGAAAAATGTTTCAGACAAAAGTTTTATGGTTTCGAGGGGGTCATAAGATGGTATCATTGGTTTGACCTTGAAGAGTTATTTGAAGTTCACATAAAGGTCACCTTCAATTTCTTAAATGGAACCTACTATTTGTCATTGCATATTCTTGTAGCTTATCTCGAGAGCTTTCCAAAACACTATAATTAAGTACTTTTTTGTTAAGTACTTTTTGAGTTATGAGGCTTGAAATAATTTCTTAATTTTACATAAACCGTAAAATATCTTGTAAAATATTCATTTTTCGATTATCTTACCTTAATACTTTTATGTACAAAATAATGAGAGGAATCAATTGGTGTAAAGAAAACACATAGTTGTTTTTAAGAAAAAATATGGAATTGTTAATTGCAAATTACATATTTTTTCTTCAAAACAACTATGTGTTTTTTTTACACCAGTTGATTCCTCTCATTATTTTGTACGTAAAAGTATTAAGGTAAGTTAATCGAAAAATGAATATTTTACAAGATATTTTACGGTTTATGTAAAATTAAGAAATTATTTCAAGCCTCATAACTCAAAAAGTACTTAACGAAAAGGTACTTAATTGTAGTGTTTTGGAAAGCTATCGAGATAAGCTACAAGAATATGCAATGACAAATAGTAGGTTCCATTTAAGAAATTGAAGGTGACCTTCATGTGACCTTCAAATAACTCTTCAAGGTCAAACCAATGATACCATCTTATGGCCCCCTCGAAACCATAAAACTTTTGTCTGAAACATTTTTCTCTAAAATGCTTTGTTTCCGAAATAATTGCGTGCGTTAATTAAAATGGCTCACCCTGTATATATATATCGTTAATTGTTTTATTATTGACTATTATTGCTGATTCTTAAAGCGAAATTAACGTATTATTTTAGTAATAATTATTATTCATGGATATTAATTTTGGTTGACTCAGTACACTTATTTATTGTTCGTTGGTTTATATTTTATATGTAGAATATTAACTTGATAACTTCCCTTTTATTATTGATAATTCTTTATAAATTTTTGTATTAGTATTTTTACGTGACTTGCTTTCAGAACATTTGTTAGCATTTTTACTGTAAGTTATGTCTTTATTTATCCAAATATTAATTAATTATATGATTTTCAGGTTTCAAGATTTACGCTTGTGGTGGCTCACTCATGGCAGACTATGCCATTTATTAAAGGAACGCACAAAAGGCTGCGAGATTAGTTACCAGCGGATTTTAGGTGACTATTGATTTATGGAACATTTGATTTTAGGAGGATTTAATATAAATTGTGTCTGTGAGGTTTCGATTTTACCGTTTAGGTTTTATGCGACATAAAATATTTCGGGATATACATATATATATATAATATTTACTGTTTCATTTACTTGTTGATTAAATATTTTAGAATAATGGAAATTTAGGGTGATATTCGTATAATAATTCGTACTGAGACTTGTTGCGAATTTTGACGTAGTTACATTATTCAGAATGATTTGTTGAAAATTTCTTTTGGTAGTAAAATTCTGAATATATTTCTCTCTTCAATAAAATTGATTATTGATATAAATATCATTATATAGGGTTTAGCAAAAGTGTGGAAACCCCTTAATATTTCGAAAAATACGCATTTAAAAAAAAATGTTTCATACAAAAGTTATAGGGTTTTATGTGGCGCATTACACAGCAACATTATTATGACCTCGAATAGCGTTGTCAAGGTTATGTGAAGGTCACCTCCAACTTTTTAAACGGGACACCCTATATGCTTTTGCATATTCTTGTAGCTTATCTCGAGAGCTTTTCAAAACACTATAATTAAGTTAGTTTTCATTAAGTACTTTCCGAGTTATGAGGCTTGAAATCATTTCTTAATTTTACATAAACCATAAAATATCTTGTAAAATATTTATTTTTCGATTATCTTACCTTAATACTTTTATGTACAAAATAATGAGAGTAATCAATTGGTGTAAAGAAAACATAGTTGTTTTTAAGAAAAAATATGGAATTGTTAATTGCAAATTACATATTTTTTCTTAAAAACAACTATGTTTTTTCTTTACACCAATTGATTCCTCTCATTATTTTGTACATAAAAGTATTAAGGTAAGATAATCGAAAAATGAATATTTTACTAGATATTTTATGGTTTATGTAAAATTAAGAAATGATTTCAAGCCTCATAACTCGGAAAGTACTTAATAAAAACTAACTTAATTATAGTGTTTTGGAAAGCTCTCGAGATAAGTTACAAGAATATGCAAAAGCATATAGAGTGTCCCGTTTAAAAAGTTGGAGGTGACCTTCACATAACCTTGACAACGCTATTCGAGGTCATAATAATGTTGCTGTGTAATGCGCCACATAAAACCCTATAACTTTTGTATGAAACATTTTTTTTTAAAATGCGTATTTTTCGAAATATTAAGGGGTTTCCACACTTTTGCTAAACCCTGTATATGCCAGTGCTGCTAATCCATTATATTTCTGGCTATATACTATATTAATCAATTTATTATTAATGGTTTGAAATTTGCGGCAATATATAATAATTTGGTATTTTTGATTATTGATTTATAAAATTTTATGAGTGATTTTTAAAGTAGTAATGTGGGACTTTTGTGACCTCATTAAAATTGTATATACAGTAGTTACGTATAGTGGAGTAATTACGTATAGTGGTCTTTATTACAATAATTATAAACGACTATTCTGAAAAATTTATTAATTTTACTTGATTAATATATGTATATAAGACCAGCTATTCAGTTAGTACTGGTAGTTTGCTAATATTTTGGTTATATATGATAACTGAATAATATGAATATTGAGTGAATACATATATATATTGATTACATATATTATATAGTGGATTTATAGTGGTTATATATAATTACACGTAAAGATTATATAAGATGAAAAATTCTTTATACTATTCTACAAAACAATTTAAAATTTTTGTTGCGGGACGTAACAATTTCTATCGTCTTCTAGGATACATAAAGCTAAAGCAATATTCTGATTGGTTCTTCAGCTTACGTTTACGTTTTACGTTTATGGTTATGGCAATTCATGTGCGAAAGCCTTAACTCAGCCTTTATTACATCATTAGATCCATCCTTATGCGTCGTCTACAATGGGATTTTAAAACTTAAGATTTAAGAAATTGACCAATTACAATTGACTTTAGAGAAGAATAATAAATATGATTGGTCAATTTCTTAAATTTTAAGTGTTAAAGTGTCATTGTAGACGTCGCTTTAGGCTGGTTCTACATAAAATCGGCAGTCGGAAGTTGTAAGCGAATCGACCAATCATAGTTGAATTTAGAAAAGAATAATCGAATATTCTTCTCTAAATTCAACTATGATTGGTCGATTCGCTTACGACTTCCGACTCTATGTAGAACCAACCTTAGACCTATCGCACACAAATTGCATAAGCTGCATATGCATAGCATAAGATCTTATGGACCATTGAGTCACATGATAACCCTTAGGGCTATCGCACACAAAATTAGCATCGAGTATTAAGTCGTCATATTGATTTACATAACATAATACTCGATGTTCATTGGTCCATATGGCCTTATGCTATGCATATGCAGCTATGCAATTTCGTGTGTGAGAGCCCTTAGGCTGATTCTACAATAGCTGTCGTAAGTCGGATGTCAAAAGAGTTAACCAATCACAGTTGATTTTAGAGAAGAATAATCGAATACGATTGGTCAACTCTTACGACACCCGACTTACGACAGCTATTGTAGAATCGGCCTTACGGCATAAAGTTATTAGTTACGGCCTGCATAAACATGACTTTAAAGCCTGGAGCACATAAAAAAAACTTAGACAGTAAACTTAAGACTTAAACGAATCGACCAATCACAGTCGAGCAATAAGGCAGCCATTTTGAAACTTAAAACTTAATAAGAATTCCGATTGGTCGATATCCTTACTGTCTTAAGTTTACTGTCTAAGTTTTTTTATGTGCTCCAGGCTTAACCGATTTCACCAACGTCAGTTAATCATAGGATGCATTCGTTTACGCAGTCGCTGCCGCAAATGTCATTTGTTTATCTATAGTTTACATCACGTATACTATAGATAAACGAATGACATCATAATCTCGGTTTGTTTAAATTATATGTACATCCTTATCTTTTTTTTGAATTTATTTGAAAAATATAATTTATATCCCGAGAATATAATTTATTATCCGATGTTGCTGAAATCGGTCATTATATTTTTTTTTATTTTTAAATTTTAGCTAAAATGTCTGCAAAATCCACATTTTTTTTTAATCAGGTCAGAAAATGTATAACAAAAGAAGTTATAAAACCAATCATGAAAGAAGAAAGATAAAAGAAGTACGTATATATACGAAGAAACAAAGGAAGTATGTATCACATAGTGTACGTAAAGGTATACATTACGGGTGCAATTATCAATACGTAATAAACATTAATTTTTTGAATAATGCAATAAATTTGTTTTGTCAAATACAAAATGTGATGCAAAATTCACTGACAGTATATCGTTATTCTTGTTGTTATTCACTGAATACTAAACAAACATGACGACATGCTAACAGTACTGGCAGGGGACTTTGGAACACGGCTTTAGTGATGTAGGTTTTCAAGCTGTATATGATAAAACAACAAAGTAAATTTATTTCAGATGTACCCGATTAAGCTACAACAACAGTATCGGATTGTTTATTAAAAACGGATGTACATATTTATCTTTTAATAATTATATTCCATCAAAACTACATCTTAATTGTAAGTAATATTGATAATATTTCTATCATTTCTACTTCTTTTTTCAGTCAACGTTTTTTTTCTAATTATATTTTTTTTGTAAGTATGTAAATTTTGTATACATATAATTTTTTTATTTGGTAATTTTTTACAAAATTAAATTTCTATTCTTTATATTTCAATTTCTTACTAACAACAAATAAGTACCATAAATATACTTGTTATATGTATATTGTAATGGTAGAATATTTTTTTCTCATAATATATATGTGTATATTTTACATGTTTTTATTAAAGTTTAGTTCTTATAATTTCTTACTTTTGGTACTCCTTCTTTTTTACTTTTCTAATTTTTATGTTATGTTTAAATCATAGTGATGTATGTATTTCATTAAAGTATAATACACACATCTTTTGTGTTCAATATATATTATAAAAAAATAATATACTTATGAAAATTTGCTCATAATACAAGATTGTGTGTCTAATATTTTCTTTTGTCTTTAGATGGACATAATAGAAGGAAAACATGCAGGAACCAAAGTTTATGTATATGACAATTATACATATACTATGGATAAGAAATTACCTCATATATATCGTTGCTCAAAACGCAGAACATGGAATTGTTCTGGAAGAATTATAAAAGAAGAAGAACGGTATATTTTGAAATGCCTCCACAACCATCCTGAAGATCCATGTGTTGTTCAAACTTCAAACATGAAAAGGGAAATGATCCGACTTTGTCAGGAAACCACAAAGCCTTTAAAAGATATATTTGATACAGTGTGTCGTACTAATGTAGAAGCTGCAACATATATTTCCTACAACAATGTAAAATCAACGCTTTGTCACTATAGAGCTCTTTCACGTCCAATCATTCCTCGTGATTTACATAATCTACGTGAACAGTTAGAAAACTATGAACCCACACGTAGATTATATAAAGGTTATGCAGTGTCAACTGATAATAAGATTGCGCTGATTTTTAGTAATGATACGTTACTACAAATTTTATCTGAATCGAAAGAAATTTATGTGGATGGAACATTTAATGTCAGTACCGTTTTTAAAATATATTTCATGTATAATATGTAATGCTATATACCAACGTGTGTATGTGTATGTATGTGTGTGTGTATATATGTGTGTGTGTGTGTGTGTGTGTGTGTATTGTATAATTTTTCAGATTGTACCAAAGAAACCACATATCGCTCAGTTATATTCAGTACATCTACGATATGCAAGTACGGTATGTATATTATATTTCTTATTCAATGTAGTGGATACTTAATATTAGCTACAAAATAATTGGTTTTATAACATAGGGCATTGCAGCTCTGTTTTATTATGTGAAGTACGTTCTGCTAGTCTTTATAAAGCAATGTGGGACAAAATTGTGGAACTTGCACCTGGTTTGGAACAAAATCTGAAATTTATTATGTCGAATTATGAAAGAGCAGCTATGTCAGCATTAAATCAACGATTTCCAACAGCATCACTACACGGGTGTTGGTTTCATTATTCTCAAGTAAGAATTAATATATATATATATATATATATATATATATATATATTTATATATATATATATTTATATATATATATATTTATATAGACATGTATATGTATAAAATTAATAATTAATATATATTCATAATTCATTTGCTTACATTCCCTTCATATGTAAATATACATACCCGCACGCACACACACACAAACACATGCGCGCGCGCGCGCGCACACACACACACACACACATATATATACATGTAATTTAATAACGCAGAAGGAAAAGTTAAAATTTCGCAATAATTGTAAGATAAGTCTGCAAAACGCACATTTTTTGTTAAAAAACAAATGTTCTAATTTTACATTATTAAATGTTAAGAAATTAAGGAAATTGTTTAAATAATCTTAAAATAATATATATGTATGTATGCATATGGTATATGTATAACACGTATACCAGTATATGGTATATGTATAACACGTATATCATACATACATATTATTTCGAAATCAATTTTCTTAATTATTTCCTTAACATTTATTATTGTATAATTGCAAAATTCTTTTTTAGCAAAAGATGTGCATTTTGCAGATTGATCTTACAACAATTATAGCAAAACTTAATTTTTTCTATCTGGTAACTCCTATCTGGGAATATATAAGTAATATACATTTAATAAACAATGATCATTATACTATTGAAATGGTTCTACTATTTTTAGGTTCTTCTTAGGAAATGGCGAAAATTACAACTGAATAGTGCACCTCGAGAGCTATTGTCTATGGCTATGTCAATGGCATTAGCACCATGTAATTTATTCCACGAATCATTGAACATTATGCAATCTATTGCTGATAATGTTTGTACAACTCATCCTAATATCTTACTCTTTATGACTTACTTGCGTACTACTTGGTTACCTATAGCATCAAAAGTATCTGTTTTTAAATGTCCTGCTCGTACTAATAATTTAGTTGAATCTTTCCATCACGTCGCGAATCAAAAAATTGGTACACGTAATCCAGCTCTATGGATATTTTTAGGTAGGTAAATATTTTGTGAAATAATCATACTTCTACTGCATTTAGTTTTCTTTATGGATATGTGCACATGTAGTTTTACAGATCATTTAGCACAAATAATATCAAATAAAGAACTTGATTATCGACGGCTACAAAATAATGTGCGTCCTAGACGATCTTCTACGCGATTCACTAATCAAAGAAATGCACAGATTGTAGGACAGAATTCTCTTATGAATGGAAGCATTTCCTTAAAACAGTTTTTACGTATGTTCTATCATTTTACTGAACAATATGAACAATCAGAAGTGCTGCAAGGTATATAAAATATATATATTTTTTAATAATTTTTTTAATATTTTATAATTTTTGAAAACTATTGTTAAATCAACATTTGAAAAACTTATTGTAAATTGCATCTTCAGCATTATTCTCTTCAATTTCTGAATTATTAGCAATCCTATCGTTAGTAATCTCATTATTCTCTTCTATTTCCGAATATTGATTATTATCATTATCTTTTTCCATTTCTGAATTTTGAGCTGCCCCTAATTCTATATAATATACTATTTTGTTTTATAATAGAAAAATTAAAAATTAAGTAAAAATATGTAAAAAATTTATTATAACAATTGAATGTTGTATACTATCTCTAATTTATTTGTAATATTCCTTTATTTATTTGTAGATGTTGCTGATGATGAAATAGATGGAAGTTTGCTGTCAGATGAAACTTTCAGTAAGTATAGGTTATTTATTTATATAATAAGAGTTTATATACATATTTACATTCATTTATAATAAGTTTATGTGCGTATTTACATACTAGGGTTCATATAACTGTGTGTGTTTGTGTGCATGTGTATATGCATATACATATACCTAGTAAGAAATGACTCGTTGAATCGACATCAAATTGATGTAAATTACATCGATTTAACATCAATTTGATGTCGATTCGATGGTAATTTCTCACATATACACCTACATGAAGTGTGTACATACACAATACACACACTCACACATATACTGTATGTGTTTGTAGATACACCTATAGATAATCAGTCTAATCAAAGATCACACACTAGAAGAATCAATTGTAGGGAAAATTGTGAAAATATTCAGTCTTCAGCAGGTAATACTTCAAAATAATGAAACATAATATATCTAATATATCTAATATTATATATTTAATATATATATCTAATATTTGTATATAACGGCATATTTGTATATAAATATTGTAAATATTTATTATCTAATTAATTTTTTATATTAAATATTTATTGTAGATGATGTTGAAAATAATGAAACACATTTGGGATTAAACAGTTTAGGTGCTTTGAATAGCACTCTGATGTCAGTACAAGAAGAAAGTGCTGAAATAGAAGAAAATAATAATGAAAATTCAGAAATAGAGAAGAATAATAATGATGATACTCAAAATTCAGAAATGGAAAAGGATAATGATAATAATCAATATTTGGAAACAGAAGAGAATAATGAGATTATTAATGATGAGATTGCTAATAATTCAGAAATTGAAGAGAATAGTGCTGAAAATGCAATTTACAGTAAGATTTTCCAAATGTTGATTTAACAATAAAGAAATGATTTCTTTAAACTACTTTTTGTTTTATATTTAACTTTTTTTATACTTAATAATACATATAGTTTGAAAATAATATTTTTTTAATTTACAGATGAAGAAGTATATAGAATTCCAGAAGATGACTACGGATTTTTAGAAGAAAGTACTACATCATTAGAAATCACTTTTTATGAAATAAAAGATGTGCAAGCAATTATTGAGAACAACAGGGAACCTCGCCCGGAAGGTCATTGTATTATCTGTATTTCTGAAAAATCTTGCATCGTATTTGTACCATGTGGGCATACATGTGTATGTGCTACTTGTATTAATAATTTTCTTCATAAAAAATGCCCACTGTGTAACTTATTATACGAAAACTATATAAAAATGATTATTTCGTAAACTGTATATTACGCGAGCAACATAATAACTAAACTATTAGACAGCACTAATGGACTGCATCCAACGTGAAAATTTCCTTATAAAAATAAGATGAGAAGAACTTATTGAGAACAATAGGAAACCTCGCTCGGAAGGATCTGTATTTCTGAAAAATCTTGCATCGTATTTATTCCATGTGGGCATACATGTGTATTTGCTACTTGTATTAATAATTTTCTTCATAAAGATGCTCACTATATAACTTAACTGTGTAACGAGGTTCCCTGTTGTTCTCAATAAGATTTGTTACGGTGCGCGAGTCACTGACGAAGTTATATTCTGCAAGTTGCTTGACTTTGATGATGTTGACTTTTTGGTTGTAACCTTTTCTTTAATGGTGTTTTATTTAATTTTCTGTGAAGACCAGTGCTGTGAGATATATTACAACACAGACGATTAACTTTTCTAAAACGGAAATAAAAGTTATAATTACAAAACATTTAATGTTTTCCGTTTATATACACACATACACACACGAAATACCTTTTTATCCTTACGGATGTTCTTTTTTTTCAATATTGTCAATTCTTTCCAATACAATTATAGCCTTCTTTGTTATAGTAGCATTATTTGTAATAGTAACCTTTTCTGTTTTTTCTGAAAGTTTTCACAATATGTATACACATATACAGGGTGTCCTAGACCACCCGTACACCCCTTTTCTTTCAAAAACTAAGCATTTTAGAGAAAAACGTTTCCGACAAAAATTGTATGGTTTTGAGGGGAACATAAGATGGTGTCATTGGTTTGACCTTAGATGGCATCGTTAAGGTGAGGTCAAGGACACCTTTAATTTCTTAAATGAAACCACCTATTTTTTATTGCATATTCTTATAGCTTATGTCGAGAGCTTTCCAAAACACTATAATAAAGTATTCTTTCATCAAGTACTTTTCGAGTTATAAGGCTTGAAATAATTTCTTAATTTTACATAAACCATAAAATATCTAGTAAAATATTCATTTTTCGATTATCTTACCTTAATACTTTTATGTACAAAATAATGAAAGGACTCAATGGATGTAAAGAAAACACATAGTTATTTTTAAGAAAAAAAATGTAATTTGCAATTAACAATTACATTTTTTTTTTTCGAAACAATTATGTGTTTTCTTTACACCAATTGATTCCTCTCATTATTTTGTACATAAAAGTATTAAGGTAAGATAATCGAAAAATGAATATTTTACTAGATATTTTATAGTTTATGTAAAATTAAGAAATTATTTCAAGCCTTATAATTCGAAAAGTACTTGATGAAAGAATACTTTATTATAGTGTTTTGGAAAGCTCTCGACATAAGCTATAAGAATATGCAATAAAAAATAGGTGGTTCCATTTAAGAAATTAAAGGTGTCCTTGACCTCACCTTAACGATGCCATCCAAGGTCAAACCAATGACACCATCTTATGTTCCCCTCAAAACCATACAATTTTTGTCGGAAACGTTTTTCTCTAAAATGCTTAGTTTTTGAAAGAAAAGGGGTGTACGGGTGGTCTAGGACACCCTGTATACACAAGATGTCCTATAATTAGTGAAAAACCTGTTGACAGATTCTTGAGATTATTTGATAATTTTTCCTCAGCGAAAATGTCGAAAGACGTCATTTTTTGCAAGTTTCCAATTTTTGTTATCATATATCTTTGTAATTAAGTCTTAAATTAAAATTCTATTAAAGTAAACTATAGAGAAGTAATTTTTTAGTTCCAAAAAGTTTAATTTGCAAAAAGTACTTTTTTTAATGTTTACATCTAACGTCTATAAATTATCATTTCGATATTTTCACTGAAAAAAAATCATCTTTAAATTATCTCTGCCAGCAAGTTTTTTCACCAATTAGGTGGCACTTTGTATAAAGGCCGCGTTCGATTTGAGTGCTTATACGCTGGAAGCATCATTCTTTATGTCTCATATATCAAAGAAATTTAGAATGACATTTTCAGCGAGTAAGCGCCCAAACTGAACGCAGCCATAAAATTACTATTTCACGCATACTTATTAAAAATATCATATATGCTTAAGATAATAGGAATTTTCTTTTTAGCTAAACTGATAATATTAGTTCAGGGTTTATCTTTTCCCCTTGAAGGAAATCCAGTCAGTTCAGTTAAAAAAAAACATATTTAATTATATAAAAATATAAAAATAAATTATTTAGTACTTCCTATATCTTTGTTTTCTTATTATGTGTATGTATATGTTCGTGCGTGTATGTGTATGTGCGCGTGAATAAATGTGTGTGTGTGTGTGTGCGCGCGTGCGTGCGCAGCATATATACGTTGTGACCGTTTATTTTTTTGATATTGGGCTGATAATTGTGGCCGGTGATTTTGGCCCACGGCACACCTTCGGCGCGATTTCTCTTCAAAACTTCAACTCTAAATTTGCATGGGCGCCAGGTGCGGGAATACGCACCGCTCTAATAAAGTCTTTGGACGATATGCGATACTTAAAAGAAAGCGAAAGAATTTCAAAGCTATCGCGACGGACACTCGGCCAGCCCCGTATCGAGAATGGTAGAGGGGCGGTCCGTTTAATTTCCAATTTAATTAGGAAGGATCGAGAATGCAAGGTCGCTGAAAATAACACAAGCTATTAAGATAATAAAAGTTAAAATATATTTGGCGTAGATAATTATGAACATTAATATTGGATATCAAATCGACGCGGGCGGTTGGAGAAGAAAAATTATACAATCGATTTTAGTTATTTTATCATCGGCAGCAACGGGTCGGTGTGCGGGTACAAGCACCGCGGTATCACATGTCCAGCATTGATAAAAAGCGTTGAGAAAGTTTTTGGAATTCCGCGCTATGCGAGGCTTGTCGGAGCCTCGACAACTAGGAATTTAGACAAATTTTTAATAATGATTACCGCACTACTCGCCCGGTTAATGTTATTTACCCTGCGTGAAAGAAAGAGAGCGAATTATAAGATTAGAATAAACAGCCGGACGCAAAATGAGTGAATTCTTTACACAATGAATTGGATTATCAATTACCGGTATGTTACACGTTAACGAAAAGAATTTAGACACGACTCGATTAATTAATAAAAGACACACTAGATCAAACGCGAACAATTACTCTCTATGATATAATACACGGAATGCGAGTCGACGCTGCAACGCAATTGCCAGCTATCGAATATCGAGATCGCCGTATGTGTGTGAGCTCGGTTACAATACTTTTAACGGGTAAAAATTTACAATCAACAGTAATAATTGTACAAATAAACATTTACAGTGACTGTCGGCGCGCAACTGGGAGAGAGGGCACTTAATTTTACGAAAGCTCGAACAAAGTCTTTCGGCCGGCCGTCGTACTCTAAGACGCAAATATCGAGAACGCAGAAAAAGAATTTCACAAGGAATTTAATGACGGCAGCTATACGGCACCGACATTGTTCGAGCTAATTCTACCTGAATGATTTAACAAAGACGGCCAGATGGGGTCGACGCTTGTCTTACCGGTGACTCCTTGCGGTTCTCCGTGCTCTCGGCATCCACTTGTCGGATCGATAATTTTGGGCCGTCGTTCCCTTCACCGGTCCGCCGAACAGTGGCGAGCGGAAGGCCCGTCGGAATCACGCCAGCAAATTAATGCGTAACTAGGCCACCTGTGGCGCTT